>NC_080852.1:2545724-3182155 GCF_030435755.1 Ochotona princeps
GGAAGGAACCCACATAGATACAGCTAAATAATCTTTGACAAAAAGAAAAACGATAATCCAGGCAAATGGGAAGGTCTGTTCAATAAATGCTGTCAGATAACTGGTTGATAGCCTGCAGAAACAAAAAGATAGACCCACATCTTTCACCATACACTAAGATCAAATCTAAATGGATAAAAGATCTAAACCTACATCCAGAAACTTTCAAACGTTTGCAAGAAAATGTTGGAAATACTCTGCAAGATCTAGGGGTAGGTCCCAACTTCCTAAAAAGGACACCAAAAGCAAAAGCAATCAAGAACAGAATAAACAAATCGGACCTCATCAGACTAAGAAGCTTCTGCACAGCAAGGGAAACAATCAACAAAGTAAAAAGGCAACCCACAGAATGGGAGAAGATCTTTGCGCACTACGTAGGTGATAGAGGGCTAATCTGCAGAATACACAAAGAACTACAAAACAGCCAAAATACCAAAACAAACAAGCCACTCAAGAAATGGGCACAGAAAATGGGTAGACATTTCACAAAGGAACAAACCCAAATGGCAAATAAACATATGAAAAAATGCTCAAGTTCCCTGGCAATAAGGGAAATCCAAATTAAAACATCAATGAGGTACCACCTGATGCCAGTGAGAGTGGCCCACATGAAGAAATACACCAACAACACTTGTTGGCGAGGATGTGGGGGAAAGGGAACCCTACTCCACTGCTGGTGGGGCTGCAGGTTGGCACAGCCTCTATGGAAATCAGTATGGAGAACATTCAAACAACTGAAAATATGCATACCATATGATCCAGCAATAGCACTCCTAGGAATATATCCAGAACACCTGTTTTATGAGAAACCAACATGCATCCCTATGTTCATAGCAGCACAACCAGTAATTGCCAAAACATGGAAGCAACCAAAGTGCCCATCAACAGAAGACTTGATAAGAAAGCTATGGTTCATCTACTCCATGGAATGCTACTCAGCTATTAAAAAAAATAAAATGCAGCTCTTTGTTGCCAAATGGGCCAAACTGAAAACCATAATGCTAAGGGAAATGAGCCAATCCCAGAAGGTTAGATACCATACGCTTGCCTTAAGAGGATATGATGTTATGTAAAACATGTTATTTTATGAATATTATGTTATATGTTATGCATAAACTAAAATTGAAATGTCAATGAGGTGGTCACACACGGTGGTTAAGAACCCGCATTTATTTTTAACATATTGGTTACTCATTGCTATGTCAATTAATTCCATAATGATGTAAATTTTTGTGGATGGTATATTGGAAGGGTCTCCCTAAGAAGCCATTGAACTAGGCTGGACATTAAGATGCTGGACTCTATGGTTGGTATATGCTTGCAGGGAGGGAATCTCAACTGAACTTAACCTGTGGTCATGTAACAGAATGGAGTAATCCACCATGGAGGAGGGTGTGGAGAGCGGTGGGGGAAATCCCAGTACCTATGAAACTAATACAATGTAATTAATGAATAATAAAAAAAAGAAAAAAGAAAATCAAGAGTGTTAAGTCCTTACAGGCAGCAGGAACCTATGCTTAGGGTTGTCCTCCCACATTGACCAAATGCTAATCAAGGATGCTAAGTCCTTAGATGTAGTGGAAATCTATTCTTTCCCTCTTTCACTAATCTTTAGGTCCCTCCTTCTGTGATGCACTTCCTCCATTAACCGTTTCAAGAGTAAGTTGGACAATAAGATGCTGGACTCTATGTTTGGTATATGCTTGCAATGGGGGATTCTCAACTGAACTTGAACTATGGTTATGCAACAAGTTGGAGGAATCCACCATGGTGGGAAGGTTTGGGGAGGGGTGGGGAGAATCCAAGTACCTATGAAACTGTGTCACATAATAAAGGTAATTAATGAATTAATAAAAAAAGAGTAAGTTCTAGAATCAGGATTGTAATAGAATGTGCTACTGATTGACATGTACCATCTATTGAGAACTTCTTGACAACAGGATTAGTGTGGCTGATATCCTGCCTCAAGGGGAAACAATTGGCAGAAGTATCCTTAGGAATGTCTGCTTGACCAGGTGTGAAAAGTAGGTGCCAGAGTTTGTGAAGACTTCTGTACAAAATAAAGAGGACAGCTTTCTCACACTGTCCATTATGATCCTGAAACTGTAGTGGTCCATTTATTTTCTATGCCTACTCCAAGCACCCTTCTTAAGTTCTGAACTTCACTTGAGCTGGACTCTGGCAGAGGGCAGAGAGCTGGATGTTCAGTGGGGCTTCCAGGGCACAAAGCAGTGTTCATATATGTTCCCAGTGCTTACAAGGTGAGGGCCAGCCACTAAGCTACCATGCCATTCCCTCGGGTTTGATCTCTAGAAATGACTTATGTGGGCCTTCAATGACCTCCTCTATACTTCATACATGGGTTGAGCAAAAGCCAGTTTCTTCAACTTTGTCACTCATGAGGCTTCCTACCTCTGACAGCTGAACAGCCATAGAATGGTCAGTGTACATTGGAAGCTGTGTAGTAGCAGCTATTTCCTTGCTAGTTGAGAGACAACCAATGGGAAGTGTCTTATCCACAGGTTCCTGTCCAGACAAGGAATGCTCAGGGCACACTTAAAAATCTGAGACCCTTCTGAAAAATTTTGCTGTCTCCATTTAACAGGCAAATCATCTTCTGGCTCTATCCCAAGAAATGCTATTTGATTCCCTCTGCTTTTGTATTCATCTGGTCACTTTGCAAATAAAACTTCTGTCTGCAAATGAAAAAAGAAATAGAAAGAAAGAAACTCTATAAGTCTCATTTTTGCAAATTTCCCTTTCATATTGTGTTTCAACTATGGCCAGAGCTAATGCTAAGCATCTTTGTGGCAATGCAGCTCTGTTTTCAGTTATTCTATAATTTTTGTGATTACAACTTGCCTGAAGATTATCTCTTGACCGTTTTGATTAGCTCCAAGCTGCTCATTCTTTCCATGGGGATCTGAAATGAGGAAAAGAGTAACCATATCTATGAATCACATCTAAATGTTTCTTTTCAAAATTTCCAGTAAACCCAATGAGATTTGTTGCCATTCTAGATACAGCACATTTTAATATTAGTGAAATGTGGACATTTATGAGCAGTATTAAATAGGCATTACATCTCACCTATTAATGCCTTAACTTAATACCCATTTTCTTAAATAAAAATTTCAATTAGCTGAGATTGCGTATTTAACTTAAAGCAGGATATGACAGAAAATATGGAATAAAAATTCAAAATAAGGCTTGGGGTATCTTACATCCTATCTTAGCTCTAGTTCGTCTTTTCCTGGCTACTCTGCTTTAAAAACAACTTCCTGAAAATGTATCCTGGGAAGTGGCAGATGTGATTCAAATGTTTGAGATCATGAAAAACCCATATATAGTTCCAGATTTATGGTGGCAGGCTGGCAAATTGCTAGAATAAACCTGTACATGGAGACTATACAATGCTTGTGTCTCACCAGCTGTCCTTCTGGAAGAAACTCAAAGCAAAACTCAAATATAATTCCACTCAACATTTACTGAGCTATGTATCAATTCCCCTGTCCATTATGTGCTGACCTGGAAGTCTCTGCATGACAGATTTCTCCACTGTCCATGGTACTGATTCTTGCTCCAACTTGAAGACCACATCAGGCTTTGTCATTGAGTACCCTGTTCATGGAGAATGATGCAGATTTTTTGAAATCACCATTAGTCCACCCAACTAATGCATTTTATAAACTGTTCTTTCATTAGCAAACTATACAGAAGTGTTCTGCTTAGGCATGACAGAACTTCACTCACCCAAGGACAGCAGATTGTTATAGGTCTCAAGCATCACCTCCTTGTACAGGGTCCTCTGCGTATTGTCCATTGTCTGCCATTCTTCCTGGGTAAAGTCCACAGCCACATCTTCAAAGGACACCAACACCTGTAACAGCACATGTCTCCTCAGCTCTGGATCATTAAATAGAAACACTGACAGTGCATTCTCTGTATATTAAATTTGCAACTTCTATGGACACAGTTCAATTTATAATTCATACAGCATCATAGAGTAACAGTTAAATGAAAATATCTTGTGCTATATTACTTTTTCAAGTCCAATGCTACAACAAAATAATCCTTATTCTATTAAAGATTGTTTCCTGTAAAGATTCTATCATTAGATTCAATCTAATTAACTGTTGAAGGCATTGCTAGAATAGCTCTCCAAGTGGAAGATACCACTGTTATTACCACTGTTTTTCTTTTTTTTAATTTATTTATTAATTACATTGTATTATGTGACAAAATTTTATAGGTACTGGGATTCTCCCCATCCCTCCCCAAGCCCTCCCCCCATGCTGGACTCCTCCACCCTGCTGCATAACCACAGCTCAAGTTCAGTTGAGATTTCCTCATTGCAAGCATATACCAAACATAGAGTCCAGCATCTTATTGTCTAAGTTCAACGGCTTCTTAGGGAGACCTGCTCTGGCCCGAAGGCAGAGCCAACAGAGTATCCTCCCAATTAATTAAAAGCTCCAACATACCATCAGCAACAATTTATAACGTTATGTAATTTTTGACGTAGTATTGAGTAACTACTGTGCTAAAAATAAATGCGATTACTTAACCACATCCTGTGACTACCTCATTGACACTTCAATTTTAGTTTATATAGAAAGGGTTCTATACATTTTAAATAGCTATAGATTACATCCAGCTGTCTTGTGTCTATTCTCATTACAATATTCGGCCTTTTACAGCATTGAAGCATATTATTGCTGAACCTGGCTTTTTTTCTGGGTAGTCTAGACTGGCTTATAACTCCAATAAGACATATGTCAACAGTTTAGGTGCAGAACAGGTTTAGGAGGGATGTGCAGAGAAATCCTCAATACCCTAGTGATGAGCAACTAATATTTCACATCTTCAGCTCACCTTCGAGGGTGATGGAAGATTTCTCCTCTCCTCCACCCCCTTGCGGAATGACATAAGGTATTAAAAGTATATTAGGTTTTACAATTCTTTGATGTAGATCATAAGCAGTCTGACTCACAATTATTGCTGGTTTGTTGGTTGCTTCACAATATCTTATTGCTTGTGAGATAGGCTGCTTGAGGTTGAGATAATATTACATTTTACAGGTACTGTTTTTCATATTGACATTATTTCATCTTAAATTAAGGCAAACATGTGGTATCTAACCTTCTGGGATTGGCTCATTTCCCTTAGCATTATGGTTTCCCTTGGGCTCATTGGTCACAAACAACTGCATTTTATTTTTTTCAATAGCTAAGTAGCATTCCAAGGAGTAGATGAACCATAGCTTTCTTATCAAGTCTTCTGTTGATGGGCATTTTGGTTGCTTCCATGTTTTGGCAATTACTGATTGTGCTGCTATGAACATAGGGATGCAACTGTGTCACATAATACAATGTAATTACTGAAGTTAAATAATAAATAATTAAAAAAAAAAAAAACAGGTGTTCTGGATATATTCCTAGGAGTGCTATTGCTGGATCATATGGTATGCATATTTTCAGTTGTTTGAATGTTCTCCATACTGATTTCCATAGAGGCTGTACCAACCTGCAGCCCCACCAGCAGTGGAGTAGGGTTCCCTTTCCCCCACATCCTCGCCAACAAGTGTTGTTGGTGTATTTCTTCATGTGGGCCACTCTCACTGGCATCAGGTGGTACCTCATTGATGTTTTAATTTGGATTTCCCTTATTGCCAGGGAACTTGAGCATTTTTTCATATGTTTATTTGCCATTTGGGTTTGTTCCTTTGTGAAATGTCTACCCATTTTCTGTGCCCATTTCTTGAGTGGCTTGTTTGTTTTGGTATTTTGGCTGTTTTGTAGTTCTTTGTGTATTCTGCAGATTAGCCCTCTATCACCTACGTAGTGCGCAAAGATCTTCTCCCATTCTGTGGGTTGCCTTTTTACTTTGTTGATTGTTTCCCTTGCTGTGCAGAAGCTTCTTAGTCTGATGAGGTCCGATTTGTTTATTCTGTTCTTGATTGCTTTTGCTTTTGGTGTCCTTTTTAGGAAGTTGGGACCTACCCCTAGATCTTGCAGAGTATTTCCAACATTTTCTTGCAAACGTTTGAAAGTTTCTGGATGTAGGCTTAGATCTTTTATCCATTTAGATTTGATCTTAGTGTATGGTGAAAGATGTGGGTCTATCTTTTTGTTTCTGCAAGTTATCAACCAGTTATCCTGCAGCATTTATTGTAGAGACATTCCCATTTGTATGGGTTGTTGTCTGTTTTTTTGTCAAAGATTATTTAGCTGTATCTATGTGGGTTCCTTCCTTTGTTTCTATTCTGCTCCATTGATTCTCCTCTCTGTCTTTGTGCCAGTACCAGGCTGTTTTGATAACCATCGCTCTGTAGTATGTCCAGAGGTCCGGGACAGTGATTCCCCCTGTTAACTTCCCAACCTTGAGGATGGTTCTAGCTTTTGGTGACTTTTTGTGGGTGGTCCTCGCTCCTTCCTCTGACTCATTTCTTTTCCTGTGGCCTCGCCCCATATCTATGTGATCTGATATTGCTGGCTTCTAATCCTTGACCTCTGCAGTCACCTTGTGGCTGACCTGAGGTCTTGCTGACCTAGATTTTTTTTTCCTTCTTTGTGGTGCCTGGGTTCCCCTCCCCCTACTTCTTCAGTATGCTACTCTACATAACAGAATATCATATTTGTATATCTGTATTTAGAATATTTCACTCATTAACATCTTGGCCTCTAGTTACACTCATTTTGATATAATACACAGAATTTTGTTTCTGCAGCTGAATAACAGCCTGTTGTACACAGAGACTACTTTTTCCTTATTCAATTATCTGATGACGGACGCCTCAATTCATTCAATATCTTGTGTATTATGAATAGCGCTGTTAGAAAAAAGATGGTATCTCTTTTCAGAATGTGTTCATAACTTTCAGAAAATACAACTAGTAGTGAGATTGCTCAAACTTACAGTAATCTTACTTAAATTAAATCTTTTTGATTTTATTTGAACTTTATTTTATTTATTCTTTTTTAAAAAAGATTTATTTCTTTTTATTGCAAAGTCAGATATAAAGAGACAAAGACGAACAGAGAGGAAGTTATTCCACCCAATGAATAACTCAACAGCTCAACAGCTGATTCTGCGCCAATCCTAAGACAGGAGCCAGGAGCTCTTAAGGGTCACCTATGCAGGTGCAAGGTCCCAAGGCTATGCACAATCCAGAATTGTTTTCCCAGGGTACAGGCAGATAGCTGGATGGGACACAGGGATGCTGGGATTAGAACCAGTGTCCATATGGGATCCCAGCACATTCAAAGCAGTTTACCTGCTAGGCTACCATACTGGGCCCAGCAATCTTATCTTTAAACATTTAAGAAATTTTATGCTATTTTCGCGTGCTGATTTAATCTATAACTCCATCAACATTGCATAAATGTTCTCATTTTTTACTTCCTCACCAGTATTTGTTACCTTTTCTTCCAAATAATAATAGCCATTCTGACAGGGTGGAGATGTCTCATTGTGATTTTGACTTACATTTCCCAATTGGTTACATTTTGAGAACTACCTACTGAGGTCCTTTGATCAGTTCTTTTACAAACAGAGGATGTTTTTTGTTGCTAAGGTTACATGGAGCTTGAAAGATAAAAGTTGCCAATATGAACAACAAATGGAACTTCCCGTATCCTGATACTTGACAAATTATGACAACTGATACAGAGGGACCAGAGTTGTGGCCTAGAGGCTAAGTTCTTGCCTTGATAACACTAGGATCCCATATGGGCACCAGTTCTAATCAACACAGCTCCACTTCTCTTCCATCTCCCAGCTTGTGGCATGAGAAAGCAGTCGAGCACAGCCCAAGCTTTGGAAACCTGTATCCACATGGAAGACCTGGAAGAATCTGCTGGTTCCTGGCATTGTATTGGTGCAGCCCCGACCATTTCTGTCACTTTGGGAATGAATCATTGTATGGAAGATCTTCCTCACTGTCTCTTCACTTCTCTTTATATCTGACTTTGCAATAAAAATAAAACAAAAAAAAAGAGTGGTAGAGAAACACTTATAATCCATAAAGCTCACAATACAAGTACAATTTCTCTAGAAGAAAACAAAAACCAAAAAACCTAATATTTCCTAATGAAATATGACTTCTACTTAGATTTGGGATTTTTTTGTTTCCCTGTTTTTGAAAGATTTATTTATTTTTAAGCAAGAGAAATAGAAATTGGAAAAGGGGCCTGACACAATAGCCTAGGGGTGAAAGCTCTCACATTGCATGCACTAGGATGCCATAGAGGTGCCGGTGTGTGTTCTGGCTAATCTACTTCCTATCCAGCACCCTGCCTTTAATGTGGGAAAGTGGTGAAGAACAGCTAAAAGCCTTGGGACCCTGAACCTGTGCGCTAGGTCAAGAAGAAACTCCAGGCTTCTCATCGGCCCAGCTCCTTCCATTGCAACTCTTTCAGAGTGAGAGCAGATGGAGAATCGTTGTATGTCCTTCTTTTTGTATATCTTCCTTTCAAAAAATTCACATATATGTGAATTTTCTATGTTTATTGTGGATTATGACTACATATGTGATCAGGGTGGGAAGGTTCAAGGCTTAGGGAAAAGTTGAGGTGATCATTTCTTCCAAATTTTCTTTTTCTTCTTCCTATGGAACTGGTTCATATGCTGATTGTTCATTCCCCATCTAGCTCCCTGCTTGTGGTATTGGGAGGCAGTACAAGGAGGCCAAAAGATATGGGACTGGGTTTAAGCATTTTTACACCAAGAGTAAACATAGTTGCGACACTGAAAAAGTTATTAAGGTCAACGCATGGTAGAGTTGCAGGAAAATCTTTGTTTAATTTCTGCATCAGTCACAAATTAAATAAGCAAGTATTACAGTATAAGTATGACTGTCAACTCAAATGTTACCTGGTGGGCATGCCTAACAGCCTACCTGCCTATGATCTGAGGCATGGCTAAAAGCCGTGTTTTCAGTACTTGACCTGTGACTGGATTGGAGTTTCCAAATAGACATGCCTTCTAGTCAATTACAGTGTTCTTGTTGTGTGGGAGGGCTGTCTGGGACTGCCCTTCTATCACCCTCTTTCCAACTGCATATTAGTAATGCTCACTTAACAATAAAGATTAATGAAGAAATGAATAAAACCTGTATTCAGCAATACTCAAGATAAAGGAAACATTCATTGTTCTTAAAAAGATAACAAAATCAATAAAACTTTTACTAGATTAATCAAAAAGTAAGCTCCAGTATATAACATCAAAAAGAAGAGGGACATATTACAATTGGTATCACAGTAGAGGAGTGGATCAGGGCTGTCTGGACAAAGTGGTTCTGTCACTACTTGTGAGACGAAAGTCAGAGCTGCTGCTTTTTTTTCTCTCTTTTTTTAAATAAACATTTCTTTACTTTTATTGAAAAGCATGATATATATGGAGGAGAGGCAGAGAGGATGATTTTCCATCTACTGCTTCACTTCCCAAGTGGCCACAATGGCTTGTGCTGAGCAGATTTGAAGCCAGGAACCCAGAGCTTCTTCCGGGTCTCCCACACAGGTGCAAGGCCCCATGTGTTTGGGCCATCCTCCACTGCTTTCCCATGCCACAATCAGGGAGCTGGATGAGAAGTGGGGCTGCCAGGATTAGAACCAGCACTGAAACAGAATCCCAACATAGGCAAGGCATGGACTTTATCCACTAGGTTATCATGCCAGGCCCAGCTGCTTTATTTCTGATCCAACTCCCTTCTAGTGCCCGTGTGAATGCAGAGGATGTCCCAAGTGCTTGACCCCCTGTACTGATCTGGGAGAACTGGAAAGAAGCTTCAATCTGGTCCTCCTTTAACCACCATGGTCACTTGGAAAGGGATAAAACAGAAGGAAGATCTCTCTAACTCTCCCTCTTTCTCGATAGTTTTGCCTTATATATCAATTAAATAATTTTTAAATATTTTTTAAAAGATATTTTATTGCAACATCAGATATACAGAGAGGAGAAGAGACAGTGAGGAGGATAAAGATGTTCCATCCAATGATTCATTCCCAAAGTGACAGCAACGGCTAGAGCTGCATCGATCTGGAGCCAGGAATCAGGAACTTCCTCCAGGTTTCCCACACGGGTGCAGGTTTCCTAAGCTTTGGGCCATCCTTGACTGCTTTCTCAGGCCACAAGCAGGGAGCTGGATGGATCAAGGGGCCAACAAGATTAGAACGGGTGCCCATATGGGATCCCAGTGTGTTCAAGGTGAGGACTTTAGCTGCTTGTCCACAGCACCAGATCTGATAAAATAATTCTTTACTTGAAAAAAAAAAAAAAAGGATGTGCAATGGATCACTAAGGACTATCAACTGTAGTTATAAACAAATAAATCATAAAAATGCTTAATTTATGGATACTTAACATTAAGCTACAAACTGAATGAGAAAGACTTCAAAAAAAACTTGACAGTACTAACAGGCAGTTAACAGTGAATCAGGAATATATCTCTTCAAACCAAAGGTCAACACTAGGTGTCTTCACGGCTAGATTCTACCAAATTAGCACCAAATTTTCTAGAATTATGGTAAAAAACTAAAATGAAAAACCATTCCAAAATTATGCTGAGTGTAACAACATTTGGATTCCTAAACTAGACTGAATCAGCAGTAGGAAGATCTTCAACTGTGACAGACTGTTTAAAATAGGATAAAAAAAAGATGGAATTGCTCAGTAAAAATGCAATCTCCATTCCTGTACAATTAGTTCTGTATATATTTACTTAACACTTCTTCTGAAATAATTGCTCATAGTCCAGAAATCTAGCTTAAAATCATTAAAAGGTCATAGACCAATACACCTGATAAAATAGATGTAAAATTCTTATCATAGGGCCCAGGGCGGTGGCCTGTGGCTAACATCCTCATCTTGCATGCGCTGGGATCCCATGTGGTCACCGGTTCTAACCCCAGCAGCCAGCGCTTCCCCACTTGGGGAGGAAACCATGAGACCTAAGATTTTCCTCTAAGTCTCTCCTCCTCTCTATATATCTGATTTTGAAATAAAATCTTTAATAAAAACATTCCAATAACACATGTAAAATAAAAGCAACATCACAACAATAAGCTCACATGAACTAGCCAAGGTGCACCTAACTGGAGAATGTAGAAAATGGACCAACAAACCAAAGATTTCACATAAACAAGATGAAGGACAAGCATTGTTGAAATCACCTATAGAAAGCACTCAATGAATTTCTACATTTATTTTGTAATAACATATATGTAAGTTGAGGAAATCTACAGATAAATAAATATATCCAAACATACCTCAGCTGAGGCACACGGAAATAGGCCTCAATAAAATAATACCCACAGATAACAAACCTATAGCCATCACACAACTGAATGCCAAAAAACCAAACGCATTTTGTCTAAGATATGTAACCAAATTAGAATGACTACTTTTTATTGTTATGTAATTCAATATTCACACAGAAATAGACAAGGAAGTAAAAGGCACAGAAATAAAAATATACTAGATTAGTATACTAAAAAAGAAACAATTAGTTGTGATTCTAGATTTCACTGGTTCCCCTGATGTTAT
This sequence comes from Ochotona princeps, assembly GCF_030435755.1. Classification (NCBI taxonomy): domain Eukaryota; kingdom Metazoa; phylum Chordata; class Mammalia; order Lagomorpha; family Ochotonidae; genus Ochotona; species Ochotona princeps. The sequence goes on from NC_080852.1 coordinate 2,557,308, forward strand.
TAATAGTGAAACCTAATGAATGCCAAGAGACTGCATTCAGTCATTAAAAACAACAAATTATTATTTGTTACCAAATAGATGAACATGGATGTAGTGAAATAAAATAAGGCAAATGTAGAAAAAACTAACATGTTATCATATATGAATGTTAAAAAATAGCTGCAAGCTTATAATTGTGATTGCTACGGGTTGGTAAGAGTGAAGACCAGGGATAGGAAGGAGGTAGAAAGGTAGCAAAGAGAGACAGAAGGAACAAGATCCAGTGTTCCTTCCCAGTACGTGGTGAATACAGTTTACAATGATAAGGAAACTGGAAATGCAGGACCTTGTGTGCTGTAAAAACAAACAAACAAATAAAAAAAAACACAGAAAGCCTAGGCACCTGGTTTACTCAGCTCATGCTGTACATATACTTAAATACAACACTGCACCCAGTGATAATATTCAAGTACATGTTGATCAAAATTCACTAGATTTTTAAAAAAATTACAATCATCCCTTCAAACTAAAATCTATTTAGAAGATATTAAACACCCCAGCTCTAGGCAGCTGCCTAGTTTGCATTGTACCTAGGTAAGTGTTACACAGGTAGGAGAAAAGTAGCTAAGAGCTGGTGGGCATCCTGGGCCTGGTTAATGCCAAATATGTGTTAACAATGCCAGTGTGTCAGCATAGCTGCATATTCTTTTTCTTTCTTTCTTTCTTTCTTTTTAAAAGATATGTGGGAAGGACCGCGGGCTGTGTTAATGGAGCTGCCAACAGCATGGGGGCTGCTGGTGGTACCTGAGTCAGCTTGCGCTCAATACTTGGAGCACTAGCAACAGCCATTGATGCCAAGCGCTGAGTGAATTCTGGGATTGTGGGCAGCCAGAGCACCAACTGGCACCAGGCTTCACCTGCTGGCTTCACCCAGAGGTGAGCTTTAGGGTCTTGGGGTGTGGAATTGTTACCTAAGGAGATTCATGGATAAGGCCACTGTACGTGTAGGTAAGAAATGAATCCTGAGGGACACCCAGTGACAGGGCAATTGCACTTGCAGGAAAATGAGGAGCCTGAGACATGGTGGTTTGGAGGGGAGAGACCAGAAGCACTGTATGGGTCAGACTGATACACCAGCCCATATGGGAGTCCTGAGTAGGAATTCTTAGTAAGGAATATTGCTGACCACCACATGCTAGTCCATGCAAAAGTTAGGGCTGGGAATCTGAATGACAGGGCTAGATCCTACTGTCTGACTGAATGTTGGAACAGGGATGGGTCAGGTTAGGCAGGGCAATGACATTAGCATGTAGGAGAACCAGGTTCAGGAGTAGATTCTGTGGGGGATATGTGGGCCTAAACCTGTGGAAATGCAAGTCCCACTGGTTAGCTCAAGAGCTGGGAGGGTGATGGGTTGAGCTAGGTGTGACCATAGAACCTGTAAACATTCACAGATACAAACACCGAGAATAATCCGGGCAGGTCCAGGCTGCAGCATCAGCATATGCATCCTAAAAGAGGGTGTACAGCAGGCCAGGCCGCAACATTCATAAGCTCACACAAGACCAAGATGGAGAGGCAGGCTATGCCAGGCAAGAACCTAGCACACACTGACATGAGTGAGATCTGGGTCTCGGAGTAGGCAGTGTGGGAGAACTTGGGAAACTCTCCTGCTGGGTCATAGCTCCTGCTGGTGAGCACATGATCCAGGTCTGGGGGTTGAGCAAGGTTGCCAAGGTTGGCAACTTAGCTCCACCTGTTGTTGAATGTGTGGGATGATTGGGCAAGGGGGCAGATCACACAGGGAAAAAAAAGCTTTACCTTACCAGCAAGTGAAGAAACTGGGCCGGAGCACAGGTCATTCCAGGCTAGGGTGTCACATCTACCAGTTTTCATGGGCCAGGGATAGGTATAGACTGCGCAGCTCTAGGCTACAGTAACCACCAGCAATAGTTGGGAATGGGGGCAGGCTGGGTCCAGCCAGGCTCCAGCATTTGAAAGCAAAAGCCAAGACAGGTGAGGGACTATGCCAATCTGGGTCAGAGAAACCATTGGAAAAAGCAAGATCTATGACTGTGAACAGGCCTGGCTGGGGAGCTAAGGTTTACACTGACTAGGTTGTGGTCCCTACTGGTAAATGTGAGGGGCAGAGCAGGGGCTGTTATCTGATCTGGACATGCCTGCAGTCTCTTTTGGCACAAGTGTGGACTAAGTCTCAGTGTGCCACACGGAGCTAGACTCCAGCACCCACCGGTGCTCATGAGAACAAGGCTTAATGTAGGATGGACTAGGCTACATCTCTCCCTGCTGAGCTATGCATGAGCTGTGTCTGGATGTGGACCATCCTGGGCTGGGCTGTAATATCCAACAGAAAAAAACAGAATGGGTTGAGGGCCAAACAGGAAAGGCCACTGTTCCTGCTAAGACAGGAGATGGACGAAGTAGGGCTGCACCATGGACCCACGGGTCTGGCATTAGGATAAGTTCTCATGGAGGAGCTTGTGCAATTCCTCTGTTGGGACACAGTCCCTGCAGGTGAGAGCAAGAACCATGACAGGGAACAGCCTAGAGCAGGCCAGGTTATGGTACCCAAGGACATACCTTTGGCTCAGGTCTGGGATAAACCAGGCTGGGCCAGTTCATATCACCCACAGGCAAATCTGAGAACCAGAATGGTATGTGGATCATGCTGAGTTGGGCCGCAACACCACACAATTCACATTAGGGATGGAACTGGCAGTTGGTTGGACTGGCCTTGCTGTAGCTTCCACCTATGAGAGCTTGAACTGGGACAAGCTGAGAAGGCCACGCTATAGCACTCAATGGCAAATGCCAAGCTGAGGTATGCTATGCCAGACTGGGCCACAGCACAGAACCATTACAAATGAGACCAATGGGAAAGCAGGAGAACCCAGGAGGGGGCTGCAGGGAGCTCCCCCACCGAGTCACTCCCAATGGTGAATGTAAGAGCTGGTATTTGGGCAGACCAGTCCGGGCAGGGCTATAACATCTGTTGGCCTGCATGTTTATGGAACAGGGAAAATCCAAGGTGGGCAGACTGTACCTACTGGTACGTGCATAAGCCAGAATGGGTGGGGGTTGGGTTGGATGGGCTTTGCCACAGTATCACTTAGCAGATGATGGCTCCAGCAGAGGGGGTGAGGCAAATTCTTCCAAGCTAAACTGCAGAAACTTCTGGAGAGTGCAAGATCCAGGAATGGGAGAGAGCCCATGAGGGAAACAGTGAACACATCTCTAGTAGACTGCAACACTCATTGGTATGTATAGAAGAAAGGGCTGGAGACAGATCTGATCCAGCAATATCAACCACCAACATGTGCTTAAGCTGATTTGGGTGATGGAATGTGCTGGACCCTCTGTTGGCATGCACACACAAGAATCAGGTCTGGGATCACATCAGATCAAGTTTCTTTGGGAATTCCCCCCCAACTGAATCACTGGATTCAGAACTCCAACCATGGAGAGAACTGCAGGTTCCATGGACTGACCATGGAGGGTATTTGTCAGAGCCAGGCCTCCTCAGTGGCTTTGATGCAACAGTGAGCAGCATGTTCAGGTGCACATGGAGGATATGGCAATACATTGGAGCATGCAGAGCACACTAAGTACCAAAACAGAGCATGAAGAACAGAACAAACCAATCAACTACCTCAGACAGTGCTCGAGGTAAATACGTGGGCAAACGGAGGCTCTAAGATGGACTATATCAACCAGTGGATTCTGGACAGATTTCATTGTGTGTAAATGATGAGATCGGCAGTAATTCAGAACTGTTGAACTATCAAAACCTCAGGAGCAGGACCATCAGAGCATGCCCCACATCAGGCATCATGGGATGGTTGGGAGGCTGGGTGTGGCTTCTCCCTTTATCTCCTCCCTTCCCCCAGATACAGGAAGGAAAAAAAGAGATTGTGGAAATGGTCATCTCACCTACGTTTCTATAGCCTTGACCAACCAAACTAAACAACAATATAAAAATCACCAAAAATAAAAAGAATTAAATAAGAAGAAATTTAACAGTCCCCAATCTACAGAGTATAAAGTATGGTGGTTTTATTTTTCAATTCCTTTAAAAAAAAAAGCAATTTACTTACTTAAAAGTGAGAATTACAAAGCAACAGTCAAAGCCATGCAGGCAGAAAGATCTTCGCTCCACTTGATTCCTCCCCATGTGGCCACAAGAGGTAGCAAGGTCCAGGACAAAGCAGAGCAGGCTGCACTCCATTCTGATCCTCCAACGGGGTGCAGGTGTCCAAGGAACTGGGCCATTTCTGCTATCTCCCAAGCACGTTAGCAGGGAAGTAGATCAGAAAGTGAACATCAGGGACTTAACTAGTCCTTATATGGAATGCTGGCATTGCACGCAGCAGTGTAACATGTTATCACAAAACATGCCACAAGGATGGCTTAAGTAAATCTGGTAATCAAAAGTCAGGTTGCTTTTCCCACTGAACCTTCTACTCATCCCATACCTGATATCCAATGATGTTATTTGCCATTTTCTATAATGTAAATGCCACTGCTGGAAAACTAACCTTGAACCTAGACGAAAAGGTACTTACACTGCTTTTACAATGTCTCTATTCATTTGACAGGAAGAATGACAGAAAAACAGGTGTTTTGTGCAGTTTTTTTTTTTTTCTGAATGTGTTTACTAGCTGTGGCTGTGTCAGACTGACTCCAGGTCTCCCTCTGGCATCTCACCTGTGGGTGGGACATATGCAAGGACTTATACCACCACCACATGCTTCTCAGATGCCTTAGTAGGAGGCTGGATTGAAAGGGTGGAGTTGGGGAGAATCCCAACACCTATGAAACTGTGTCACATAATACAATGTAATTAATGAATCAATTTTAAAATTAAAAAAAAAAAGAAAGGGTGGAGTAGCCAGGACTAGAACGAGGTGCATTGCAATTCCATGCATTCATCCCACCATACAGACACACAATTACACTGTTTTATTCATATTAATACCACTGTCAACTTCTTGTGAATGTATCTCAGACAGGGCAAATTGCAGCCATCTAGCGGCTTATGTCGTCATGTTGAACATGCCAGGATTCCATATGGGCACCAGTTGTGATCCTGGCAGCTCCACTTCCCATGCAGCTCCCTGCTTATGGCCTGGGAAAGCAGTCAAGTTTGGCCCAAAGCCTTGGAACCCTGTACCCTTGTGGGAGACCAAGAAGAGTATTTGGGCTCCTGGCTTCATTTTGGCAAGCACGGGCCATTTCAGTCACTTGGGGAGTGAATCATTGGACGGAAGATCTTCCCCTTTTTCTCTCTCACTTACTTTGCAATAAAAATAAATAAATCTTTTTTAAAAATAAAAATCTTCAAATATATTTATATATAAATAAATAAATAAATAATATATACATATAATATATAAATAATAAATATATGAATATACAAAAATAAATCTTTATAAATAAATAAATTTATTTTAAAATATATATTTATATTATATTCATATATAATATATTATATAATATATAAATATGTATTTATATATTTATAATTATATATCTATATTTATTTACATATTATTTATAAGATGTTATGTACATTATATTTATAATGTTATATTATATTCATTATTAAATATATTTATCATATATTATATTTAAATATATTATTTATAATACATAATATATATTGTATGTAATATATTTTATATATATAAATATATAATATATTATATTTAAATACTTAATATATTTATTATATATAATTAAATATATTTATTCTTATATTATATTTTTTATTATATTGTATTATAGTTAGAATATATTATATATTTCTTATTTAAATATTTATTATTTATAAAATATAATATATAACATATAATATAATATATATTTATCTACTTATTATATATTTATATATATTTATTATTATTTACATATATAATATATTGTATTTATATAAATAATATATGTCTAATAACTCTTTTTTAAAATAAAAATCATATATATATATCTTTAAATATATATACATATACAGAAAACCTGGAGAGGAACTTTCAATCAGTCTTGACAGTTCCATTCTTTAGTTATCAAAGCTTTACCTTCTTTCTTTCATTCTTTTTCATTTTAGCTTAAAAACTATCATCATACTCCTCAAATACCATGTAAAGCAAGCCGAGAAGTAAACAAACAACTTACTGAAGGTGTGTTGGTGTTCTCCCGCCTGGGAAGCATGTAGCAGGCTGCAGGGCTACACCTGCAAGAGAAGGTGGAGACAGGGAGTTATGCATTGGTCTTGATTGTTCCTAGCCTCTTCAGTGGTTCCTACTGTGCTAAGCAACGTCAACTTGGAGGCAGACACAGTGGCTGGAAAATAAAGGCCATTGGCTTCCCTGGGCAAGAATAGTGCCTTACAGGTGCAAAGAATGCATCCTTGAAACAGTATCAATAATTTCCATAATTGGCAGTGATTAAAGCAAGCAATCATTAGGTCAATGCAAACAATTGCTATTCTTTAAAACTAATGTTACTGAGACTGGCACTGTAGCCTACTGACTAAATTCCTCACCTTCCACATACAGGGATCCCATATGGATGCTGGTTTATATCCTAAGTGCTATATTTCCCACCAAGCACCCTGCTTGTGCCTGTGAAAGCAGTCAAGGACAGAACAATACCTTGTGAGCCTGCACCAATATGGGAGACTCACAAGAATCTCTTGGCTCCTGGCTTCCATTTTGGCTTAGCTCTGGCCACTGTGGTGACCTGGGGGAGTTAGGCAGCAGATGGAAGATCTTTCTGTCTCTGCTGCTGTAAATCTGACTTTCCAATGAAAATTTTTAACAAATTTTAAAAATCATGAAGTTACTGCAAAGCACTAACTTATTTTTCAACAAGTATTGTTCAAATTACAAGATACCACAGAAAAACCATATTGTCACTAACATGTATGCTTCAGAAAAATAACTGGATGGTATTAAGTACTTCAATATTTCTACATTCAAAGTAATTCTGTCTATAACTATATATGAAAATTGAGTATACTATTTAATCTATAAAGTTTTCTAGTAATTGTTCCAAATGAAAGTTCCTCAGTCTTCAATGACACTTCCCAGTTCCTAAACCCTCAACAACACTTGACTTTGCCGTTTCATTTACTTTAGCCAATAGGACATCCATAAATATGACAGCAACATAGTTTGAGAAATCTTTTTATTTTATCTCATTTAATAGTTACACTATGGAAACAGTGAGAGATAATTATCAGACTCAAATGAGTGAATGTCATGATGCAGGAAGCTGGGCTGCTGTTTGGCATAGATCATATCTGATACCCAAAGGCCTTATTTATGCCTACTGGCCATGTAACACTTCCAATGCAATATCCTGCTACTGTGCCTGGAACACAGTGGGTGGGTTCCAAGGATGTCCTTGGAAACCTACATGAATTCCTGTTGCTGGATTAAGCATGGCAGGGCCCTGACATCTTGGGAGTAAATCAACCCAACTTACCTTTCAAATATACATAGCATTTATAAAAATGATTATAAAGAAACATACTGCATCTAGAACAACATATTTTAAATTGGTTTGTGGATCTATCTTGGTGAGTAATAAAGAATTACATTTCAAATTCAATTCAGAGAACTTCACAAAGACCCTTCTACAACTGACATTTTTATACATATTCGGACATTCTACTTCTTTTTTTTTCTCCCTTTATTTTATATTTAACTTTCTGATACAATTCCATGGGCTCTGGGATTTCCCTTACTGCAATATTCTATGCAGGATGGCCAGCAGTGATCTAACGCACTACACCACAACACAAGCACCAAAGGTTAGTCTTCTTGACCCATTACTACCAAAAATGTTCTTATGTACCTTAGGTATCTGACCATATTCTTTTTAATATCTCCCGCCTGATGATTCATTCCCCAAGTGACTGCAACGGCCAGTATACACTTATGTGAAACCAGGAGCCAGGGAATTCTTCCAGGTCTACCACACGAGTGCAGGGTCACAAGGCCTTGGGCTGACCATGACTACTTTCTCAGACTACAAGCACGGAACAGGATGGGAAGTGATGCTGCCAGGATTAGTAATGATGCATATGGGATTCCAGCGTGTTCCATATGAGGACTTCAGCCTCTAGGCCAGCCTCCCAGGCCCTGATTATAGTTTCTTTTTTTAAATTAATTCATTTTATAACCTATTTTTCAAAAGACAAGCACATTAATGTTCCCTTTCCCCCAAAACTCAGGACCTGAAACAATCACTGTACTTCATGTACTGAAGTGTGACCATCCCTTATGGTTACATTCAAATTCAAATGCAAAATACCCTATAGAGGAAAATCACATTTAATGTGGATTGGAGTAAAATACATAGTAAAATAAACTTCAAAATTTTGCAATGATTTATTGCATCCTTTTAGGTGTTAAAAAACACCTAAGAACGCATCACAAAATTTACAAATTAAACTCATTATTTTTCAATTACGACAATCACCATCACCAATTTTAGCTATTTTTACCTTCTAAAACCTACTGTAGTTTATCATAGTGGTAAAGTTTCTGCTTGGGACCAACACAATCCAGAGTGCCTGGTTTGAATGCACACACCATGCCTGATTCCATTATACCTGCCTGCACAAGTTCACCCTGGGACATCACTGAAATGTGAAGTTCAAGTACACATTTCAGTTATGTTGAATACTTAGATTTAACACATAGCTTCTAACTACTAAAAATTATTTATTTATTTATTTATTTATTTATTTATTTATTTATTTGAAATGCAAAGAGAGCTTACATCTGGTGGTTCATGCCACACGCTTACAAGAGCCAAGCTGAGTCAAGCCAAAATTAGAAAGGAGGAACTCCTTTGTTACAAATTTATTTATTTATTTATTATTATTATTATTATTACTTGGAAAGTCAGGCCTAAAGATGAGTCAAGTCAAAGCTAGAAATGAGGAATATTATTCATGCCTCCATAAGTATAGTTAGAAACCCAGTTTGGTGGCATATTTTTGCTGTCTATCCAAGGAAGCTGTAATTAGAAGTAGCCAAATCCTGAGCTAGAATTCTTAAAGATAACATGCATATCCATATCACTTGATAAACTTGCTGTGCTGCCATACATACCTCATTAGCTCCCAGTTTTATCATAATCTAATATGGGACAAGAATCTGGGTAGGAAACCAGCTTTTGAGAGTAATCTCTCTCCATGCTCTCTGTCCTGGCCTCTAAAACAAAAGCACACAACAAGATAGCACCAGCATCCTGTGGCTAAGCATCCACCATCAGTGGTGTCATCCCGTACGGGTGCTGCTTCAGCTTAGGGTGCTCTGCTTACAATCCAGCTCCCCGCTAATGGCTAAGAAAACAGTAAGGATGGTCCAAGTCCTTGAGCACCTGTGCTTATCTTGGAGGGCTAGGATAAACTCCAGGTTCTTAACAAGCACCAGCCACCTTCAGCTAGCGAGGACAGTTAGGGAGTGATTCGCCAGATGGAAGATCCCTTTCTGTCTCTGCTTCTTTCTCTGTAATGAGAAATAAAAATATATGTTAACAGAATATATATTAAGAAACAGAGGAAGAAAAGCAGAGAAGCCCAGTCCTCTCTGGACTTCTCCATAATACCTTCAGTATTTCTAATAAAAGTCATTGCAAATGTGCTGCTTCTATAGAGATTCACCCACAGTGGACACTGCATATGGTGAAGATGGGATCTAGGTGTCCTCACGCTCAATAAAGAGCCTCATCACCCATGCAGGCCCTGGACCCATACCTCTCAGCACCACTCAGCCTGAGCATGGTTCTGGCAATAGGCAACAGGGCACAGAAAAAGCAGAGATGTCAGCAGCTGGCAGTCAGCAGGAGGTGGAGGTCTGTGTTCTCAGTTGCAATTGACCTGGTCATGATGTGGGAGGAAGGTACCTGTTCGAGGGTCAAATATCACTAAGTCTCTCTGCCTTGATCAAATCTTGAATTTTCTTCAAGTATGTTTTTTTTAAAGAAGGTATTAACCAGAAACCATGGTAACTGAGAATGTTTCAAAATGCCTTAGGTTCCTTTAGAAAAGGATGCACATGGACACAGGAAACACCACGGGAGGGTACAGGAAGGTGGAGGCTGTGAGTCAGCCAGGGAATGACATCAGCAGAAACCAAATCTAATACCACCTTGCTCTTAAGCTTTCAACCATTAGAAACACAAGAAATGAATGACTGTGATTCAAGAGCAACATTCTATACTATATTTTTATGGCAACCACAGCACACTCTTATTTTCAGCTATGCTACTTACTGCCAATGAGAAAGAACCCACCATCAAAGCAATATAGAAACCAAAGGTTATGACTTCAGATGCCTAACACAATAGCAACAACAAAAAGTCAAATAAATAATGTAAGTACTAATCTCAAAGTCTTAGAAAAACAAAAAACCATCCAGGAGTTGTAAACGGAAATTCAAAATAATGACTGGTGAAAAAACAAATAAACTATATTAAGCAATACTGAAGACAATGGAAATAAAGATTTTTTTTTTTTTTTGTGCTCGCTTCGGCAGCATATATACTAGACTGGGAACAATATTTTAAAAGACAAAATTAATAAGCCTTTATCTAGATTAAGTAAAAGTAGGGCCCTACATAGTATACTCACAGCTAAAGTGCTCGCCATGTTGGCGCCAAAACACCACATGGGCACTCGTTCTGATCCTGGCAGCCCCAGTTCTCAATCATCTCCCTGCTTGTGTCCTGGAAAAGCAGTCAAGGATGGCCCAAAGCCTTGGGTCCCTAGACCTGTGTGGGAGACCCAGAAGAGGTCAGGGCTCCTAACTTTGGATCAGCACAGCACGGGCCATTGGGCTCACTTGGGAAGTAAATCATCCGAAGATGTTTCTGTCTGTCTCTCCCATTCTCTCTATCTCTCTCCATATATATCTGACTTTGCACTAAAAATATATAAGTCTTTAAAATAAGTTAAATCTAAAAAAGAAAGAAAAAGGTAGTCGTGATTATTACAGACTGAGAAGAGTGAGGCCTGGGGAAAGGAAGGAGGTAGAACAGGGAGCAAAGAAAGTGAGACAGAAGGAACAAGATCCAGTGTCCCATTCCAGTGTGTGCTGACTACAGTTCACAAAAGGATAAGCTGATGCAGAAACATGGAACAGAGCACCCTGTTTATTGCAAAAGAAAAGATACACAGAAAGCCTGGCCACCTGGTTTACTCAGCTTAGGCTGTATTTGTACATAAATACTGCACTGTACCTTGTGATATTATTCAGGTACATTTTGATCAAAATTCTGTGAAATTTTTAAAAATCAGAATCATCCCTTCACGGTAACTATCTAAAAAATTTAAACTGTCTTTATCTACATAGTATAAAATGCATTTAGGGCCCGGCAACGTGGCCTAGTGGCTAAAGTCCTCACCTTGAATGCCCGGGATCCCATATGGGAACTGGTTCTAATCCTGGCAGCTCCACTTCCCATCCAGCTCCCTGCTTATGGCCTGGAAAAGCAGTCGAGGATGACCCAAAGCTTTGGGACCCTGCATCCCCACATGGGAGGCCCGGAAGAGGTTCCTGGTTCCTGGCTTTGGATTAGCACAGCACCAGCCACTGCGCTCAATTTGGGAATGAATCATCAGATGGAAGATGGTCCTCTATGTCTCTCGTCCTCTCTGTAGATCTGACTTTGCAATAAAAATAATAAATAAATGTTTTTTTTAAAAGTTAAAAAATTAATTTAGTACTTTTTAAATTATTCATTGAATTTTTGTTTTGTAAAGTATTTATTCGTTTTCACTGGAAATTCAGATTTACACAGAGAAGACCAGAGAGAAATATCTCCCATCCACTGGTTCACTGTCCACATGGCCGCAACAGCTGGAGTTGAGCTGATCTGAAGCCAGGAGTCAAGAGCTTCTTCTGGGTCTCTCATGCACATGCAGGGTCTCAAGACTTTGGGCTGTCTTCTACTTTTTCCCAGGTCACAAGCAGAGAGCTGGATAGTAATTGGAGCAGCAGGGACAAAAACTTGTGGTGCCCGGCGGCATGGCCTAGCGGCTAAAGAACTTGTGCCTTTATGGGATGTTGACACATGCAAGATTAGGACTGTAGCAACTAGGCTATCATGCTAGGTTCTTTATTTTCCCAAGAAAATATAATCTTACTTTTATTTTTTTTTACCTTTTATTATTATTTTCATTTTATGATAATTTCCAAAGTCCCTTGAACTTTCCTTACCCTCTCCTTTTTAATTATTTAAAAATCATTTATTTATTTCCTTAAATGTGAAAATTACTCAGCAACAGTCAAAGACTGACAGACTATCTTCCCTCCACTTGTTTACTCCCCATGTGGCTACAAGAGGCAGCAAGGTCCAGGACAAAACCAGCAGCCTCAACTCCATTCTGATCCTCCATTCTTCCTCCATGTGGGAGACCTGGAGGAAGTTCCTGGTTCCTGGCTCCAGATCATCACAGCACCGGCCATTGCGCTCACTTTGGGTATGAGTCATCAGACGGAAGATCTTCCTCTCTCTCTCTCCTCCTCTCTGTATATCTGAGTTTGTAATAAAACTAAAGAAGTCTTAAAAAAATTGGCATGGGTGTTTGGTGAAGCTTTTCCCACACAATTTTGAGGACCACATGCTTCTTCCCAGTGATTCTAAATAGAGCAGCACATTCTTTAAAGAAACATCTCATAGAAGAACAAAGGAAAGTACACACCGACCGGCAGTAATGAGTACAAGTTAATACAACAGTGTAACTACTCAGTGGGAACTGCTACTCAGCAATGTGATTAGAGATCTCAGTTAACACTACATGAAGCAGATAAAGTCAAACCAAATCCTAGAGAAACAAAATAAGTGTACATAGAGGAAATGTTAGACTGCAAACATTCTACCCTATCCATGCTTCATACTCCATCAGAATAAATCCCCAGTCTGTAACATAATATTGTCCTACATGCAAAACAATTGCAATGAATTTGCATATGAAAAATGAAAAGCAAGACAAGTACTGTCATCACATCAAAAACTAAAGCAAAGGCCAGCATTGGGGTATAACGTATAAAGCTGCCAACTGCAACACCAGCATCCCATATGGAATCAGCTGTTCCACTTCCAGCCCAGCTCTCTGTTCATCTCCTGGGAAAAGCAGTGGAAGATCATCCAAGTGCCTGGGCCCTGATCACCCACATGCAAGCCCTGGAGGAAGCTGCAGGCCCCTGGACTCAGCTTGGTCCAACACTGGTTATTTCAGCCACCTGTGTAGTGAGGTAGTGGGTAGAAGATCTCTGTGTCTTTTTTTCGTTTAAGTTTCATTTATTTTTATTACAAAGACAGATATATATATAGAGAGAGAGAGTAGGAGAGATAGCAATATCTGCTGTCCGCTGATTCACTCCACAAGTGGCTGCAACTGCCAGCACTGTGCCAATCAGAAGTTAGGAGCCAGGGGCTCTTCTGGGTCTCCCACGGAATTGCAGGATCCCAAGGCCTTGGACGACCATGACTACTTTCCCAGGCCATAAGCACGGAGCTGGATGGGAAGCGGTCTGCCGGCATTAGAAGCGGCGCCCAAATGCAATCCCAGGGCGCTCAAGGCAAGGCCTTTAGCCACAAGGCCAAGGCGCCTGGCCCTTTCTCTTACTTGAACTCTCAGTTGAACATAAACAAATAAAAGATAAAAAAAAAAAGAAAGGAAAAGAAAGAAAAGCATTTTTAAGTTCTATTCACCATACGATATCACTTGAAAAATATCAGTTTAAGAAATCACAAACATCAATTATCAGACAGTATTCGGACTAGTTCACCTTTGGGGATGGAGGATCAAAGAGACCTAGACTTAAACTGACAAAGGATTTTTTCAAATAGCTTGTCTACAAGGTCGCTGTGCCACCCCAGGCCTCTGCCAAGCACAGCGCCAGCACCACATGCTGCCCCTCAACCTTGCAGCAAAACTCGCAGGAAAACAAGGCTGTTTGTTCTAACTGCTGGAGTCTGTGCTGCTCTGGTGTCAGCAACAAGAAAACTGCCCCAGACCCTTAGGAGGAGCTTCACTGAGGACTGAGCTGGGGGCTGGAGATGCTGTGGTTCAACTCAAGACCTTTAAACAATAAAAAGGAAATCCTGCCCAACATAAAGGTCGAACTGTCCCGGGCACTCCCCCCTCCTCACTGCACAATGGGTTCAACTGGGAGGCCTAGTGTTCAAGGTCAGTGCTGCAGAGTGAGGACCCCAAGGGCCCCCTCCTGGCCCCCGCCCGCCCGCCCCGGGGCCTCAGGAGATGCTCTCACACACTCACCCTTCCCAGCTTCTGACGAGTCGGGGGTCCTGCAGAGGCTCCTGCGGGGAGGGAGCTCACAGGGCAGCACTGGCTCAGCCACCTGCGCCTCTCCACCAGCACAACCAGCACCGAGGCGATGGCGGCGGCCTACAACAGCCTCCTGTCTGCTGCCACAGGGCTTCCCGGGCGCGCCTGATTCGACCCTGACAGGACTACGCATGACGTCACAATGCGCAGCCAATCACAATCAGAATCACAAAGGGCAGTGAGACAGGATTCTGGAGGGAGGGGGAGTGAGGGGAGGGACTTCATCTCAGGCTGGAAGGGGCCTCCTCTCTTGCAGCTTGAGCCTTCCAACAGCAGGGGCCGCTGTCGCCTCTCACATCAGTCCACCTCCTGGCCTCTCCTTCCCTCTCTGCTTCAGGTTCAAGTCTGGAAACCCAGAAACAGATCTCAGGTGTCTCAGATGCACCTCACTGAATGTTCAACAGATTCTGTGTCTTTTTTTGTTTGCATTTCCTTTTTTTCCATTCGTTCATTCGAACTTTTAAAATGCTCAACTGGACTATGCTTGAAAATACATAAATTAATCTTTTCAATCTCATTTCTGCTGCTCATGTTCATTTCCTGGTTTGTGTTTTTATTTTGATAGTGTTCCATATCTTTTTCTTATTAGCACATAGTAATTTTTTTTCTGTATGTTGATCTCCTACCCAGAAATCCTGCTTGGTTCTCTGCTCTGTTTAAATTTGGTTTTCAACAAAAGGGCCATTATTGTACATTGAGTTTTGCAGCTTAAAACTTGACCATTGGGCCCAGCACGATAGTGCAATGGTTAGGGTCCTCTCCTTGAACGTCCCGGGATCCCTTATGGGGGCTGGTTCTAATCCCGGCAGCTCCACTTCCCATCCAGCTCCCTGCTTGTGGCCTGGAAAAGCAGTCAAGGATGGCCCAAAGCCTTGGGAATCTGCACATGTGCGGGAGACCCGGAAACAAGTTCCTAGCTATTGGCTTCGGATTGGCACAGTACTGGCCCTTAGGGCCACTTGGGAAGTGAATATTCGGATGCAAGATCTTCCTCTCTGTCTCTACTCTCTCTGTACATCTGCTTTTCCAATAAAATAAATAAATCTTACAAAAAAAAACTTGATCATTCTGCTACAATTTCCTTTCTGGGTTTAATTTCCTGGTTACACATTCACAACAATGTGTGACAAACACAGAGAGAAGGGGGCTTGTCCAGATTCAATCTAGCAAAATAAAACCAGCAGTGAGTGATATATGTAATTAATATTTTTTTAAAGATTTTTTTTTATTATTATTGGAAAGCCGGATATACAGAGAGGAGGAGAGACAGAGAGGAAGATCTTCCATCCGATGATTCACTCCCCAAGTGAGCCGCAACGAGCCGGCGCGCGCCAATTTGATGCCGGGACTAGGAACCTCTTCCAGGTCTCCCACATGGGTGCAGGGTCCCAAGGCTTTGGGCCGTCCTCAACTGCTTTCCCAGGCCACAAGCAGGGAGCTGGATGGGAAGTGGAGCTGCCAGGATTAGAACCGGCACCCATATGGGATCCCGGGGCGCTCAAGGCGAGGACTTTAGCCGCTAGACCACGCCACCGGGCCCGTAATTAATATTATATGTATATTTCTGGTGTTATGCAGTATATATTTATATCTATTACTTGGTTTCCATAATGTGTGGCTTTTGGTTTTTGTTTTATAACATATCTCTTGTAAGGATTTTTAAAAATTATTGTTGGAAAGTCGGATATACAAGAGGAGGAGAGACAGAGAAGATCTTCCTTCTGCTGATTCACTCTCTAAGTGGGAACAATGGCCAGAGTTGTGCCAGTCTGAAGCCAGGAGCCTAGAGCCTCTTCCCAGTCTCCACGTGGATACAGGGTTTCGTGGCTTTGGACCATCCTTAACAGCTTTCCTAGCCACAAGCGGGGAGCTAGATGGGAAGCAAGGCTGCTGGGATTAGAACTGGTGCCCAAATGCAGTCCTGACACGTGCAAGGCAAGGGGCTAGACCACTAGGCTACTACCCCAGGCCCTGTTTTAAAACATCTTACACCTAAGTATTTCAGAAAATCCTCTCATAATCTTGTGAAAGATTACAAGTTTTATGAAGAATTGTTTATATTCCTGAAATTTATTGTTTACATGCCATTTCCTTCTTAATGACTTTCACTAATTTATTTTTGTGTTTATTTATTTATTGAAAAAACAAATTTACATAGAGAAGGAGAGACAGAGAGAAAAGGCTAGAATCAGCTCGCTCCCTTCACAAGTGGACACAACAGCCAGACCCGAGTTGATCTGAAGCCAGGAGCCTCATCCAGGTATCCCATATGTGTGCAGGGTCCCAAGACTCTGTGATATCATCTACTGCCTCCTCAGGCCACAACAGGGAGTTGGATGGGAAGTGGAGCAGCTAGGCCATGAACTGGTGCACATATAGGATCCCAGCACATGCAGGCTGAGAATTTAGCCACTGAGCCATCGTGCCAGACCCCTATTATTTGTGAATATTGTTAATGGATTACAACAATGGCTGGTTTTCACTATATGCAACACAAACTTACAACATCTACTTACAAACAAAACAAATCAAAACGTTACTTTCAAAACTTGTCCAGTAACTTGCTAGAACAGAGCCCTCCAAAAGTAGTGAATATTCAACCAGAGATTTCTACATCTTCAATTTTGATTTAGGCCCTGGCATATTGGTCTAGCGGCTAAACTTCTCACCTAAAATGCGCTAGGACTCCATATGGACACCGGTTCTAATCCTGGCAGCCCCTCTTCCCATCCAGCTGCTTGTGGCCTGTGAATGCAGCTGACTATGGCCCAAAGCCTTGGGACCCTGCAACCATGTGGTAGACCTGGAAGAAGTTCCTGGCTCCTGGCTTCGGAATGATGCAGCTCCAGTCACTGCGGTCACTTGCAGAGAGAATCATCAGACAAATCTTCTCCTTTCTGTATATCTGAGTTTGCTATAAAAATAAATAAATCTTTAAATATTTTTTATTTAACTGAGATAAACATTGTCGATAAAAATAAGAATAACTAGCCTCTTGTGACCTATGGACAATGTTTGTTCGTGATTAAATACAATTATTTGCTTTTTTGTAAAAGATTTAGTTTATTTTCATTGCTAAGTAAGATACAGACACAGGAGGAAACTCTGATCTGTACTCTATTATGTAAACAGATTCTGTTGCAATCAGATAATTTATGCCTTCAAGGCATTCTTGACAGGCATTCAGAAATTCAAAAGCTTCCAATTCTGGCACTTTAATTAGTAACAAGATAAATTTTGGAATTAGCACTTGTAAAAATAGTTTTTAGGCAAGTTGTGAAAGCCAAGTGCAAATGTCCTTTCCTTGCACATGCTGGGATCCCATATGGGTGTTAGTTCATGTCCCAGCTGCTCCACTTCGCTTCCACCTTCCTGCTTGTGGCCTGGGAAAGCAGTAGAGGATGGCCCAAAGCCTTGACACCATGCAGTCACACAGGAAACCTGGTGAAGGCTCCTGGCTCCTGGCATTGGATCATCTCAGCTCCAATAGAGGCTGCCACTTGGGGAGTGAACCAGCAGATGGAAGACCTCCCTCTATGTTTCTCATTATCTGTGAAATCTGACTTTCTAATAGTAAGTAAATAAATCTTTTAAAAAAATAATCTTTTGGGCCCGGCGGCATGGCCTAGTGGCTAAAGTCCTTACCTTGAACGCCCCAGGATATCATATGGGTGCCGGTTCGAATCCCGGCAGCTCCATTTCCCATCTAGCTCCTTGCTTGTGGCCTGGGAAAGCAGTCGAGAATGGCCCAATGCCTTGGGACCCTGCACCAACATGGGAGACTCCGAAGAGTTTCCTGGTTCCCGGATTCGGATCGGCAGAGCACTGGCTGTTGCGCTCACTTGGGGAATGAATAATCAGATGGAAGATCTTCCTCTCTGTCTCTCCTCCTCTGTGTATATCTGACTTTGTCATAAAAATAAATAAACCTTTAAAAACAAATAAGCAGCATTCAAGTGAATGATTTTCACCACAGCCTCTGCCCCTTTTTGATGCAAGGCTGTCTCTGCCAGTGCCACTGTCCTGGTAGCTGGTTTCCCCTGGAAGGTGCCAGCGACTTCAACCCCCAGTGACCATGCCAGTCACTGTATGTGCAGGCTTGCTCAGCAGCTCATCTCTAGGTGGCTTTCCCTACATGCCACTATAGGCTAAAAGTGCTTGTGCCCTGATCCCCAACAATCCTAACCCACCTGCCAGCCCTTCCAGGCCCAGCTGGGCTGTGCTGGCCCACAGTGAGTCTCTACAATGACCCCTCCCACAAGCCATCTGCACCACGGCCATGTGGTCTTAGCCAGCACCCCAAGTGCTCACAGCTGCTGCTGCACCTCTCTTGGGCCAGGACAGTTTTGCCAAAGTCCCTAGCATCGCTTCTCAGCCTACCCTGATACCCCACATGCTGCTCTAGGGCCAGGTTGGCTTGGCCACAGCCACCTCCGTAGAAGAATAGGTGAACCCGTTAGACATGCCTGGCACTTCAGGGCCCAGCGGCCTTGGCCATGCGCCTCTTTTCCCTCTTCCCCTATGAACCTGTAGCATGTCTGCCTGGTCACAGCTCTAGTCCCAGGCGAGCTGGGCTATGATCCTGTTCACTCACACAGTCTCTCCCTGGGTCGGGTATGCTGGGCTGGCCACTGGCCCCCGGGTCCCGTGACTACACCCCCTGCTCCAGGGTGGAACCAGTCTCTCCCAGCCCTCCTGCAAGACACTCAGCCTGCGTTCCAGGGCCAGACCCCTCCACCCACCTACAATGCCTCTAGGACTCCTGCCCAGTCCTCCTGGCCCTCTGCTCCCCACGTTGCTGAAGGCAAATGGAATCAATTTGCCTGCTCACCCTGCACCTCTAGCACCCATCAGGATGGCACTCCAGGATCAGGACAGCGTCAATGGAGCCCACACTCCCCTAGCCTGCCTGCTGAGTGCTCCAGAGCTTCAGGGACTAGGTCGATGATCCCTGAGCCTCTAGCCTTCCCACTATGCCTGCCACTCCAGGGTCAGGCAAATTCTGCCTGCAATCCACCGCATCCACCAAACACACACACACACACACACACACACACACACACACACACACAGCAGGCTGCTCTGCTTGCTGCAGCAGAACCAGGTAGGCTCTGCCAGCCACCCAGCACCCCTAGCAGGCTCCTCGCCCACCTGAGGCTCCATGAACTTGCCCTGCTCAGGCAGCTCATACACCACTGCTGAAAGGACCTGCTGTTTCAGCCAGCGTCTCCTGTGCCCCAAGCCTGCCTGCTGTCCATTTCGCCAACAATCAATGCTCCAGCCCCCTCTTCCCGGCTTGTCTGCAAGTCATCCAGGGTCAGGTGGACACAGTTGGTGCCTCCCGCCGCTCTAGGCCTTCCTCCTCCACAGCCCCCTCCTGAGGTTCTAAGCTAGGCCTATTCAGAGGTTGCCTCACGGGCCCCAGCATGCAAGCCATGCACTCTAGGGCCACGTCCTCCTAGCCACCTAGGCCAGTGCATACTGCACAGCATCGTTAGCTTGCAGGCTGCGCAGTCTCGCCTACTTTAGCATCACACACTGCACCCCAACTCTGGGTCTTTGTCTGGGCCCTATGAGAAAGCATGCCACGCAACCCCAGTCCCACTGTGCCAGCTGCTCACTCAGACCACACCCTGTGAGTCCACAGACTGCCTACCATCCACTGTCTCTTCCAGGACTATGCTGCCCTGATTGGCACTGCAAAACCAGGCTGAGGACAGACCCCATCAGCTGCAACCTGCCTGCCAGGAGCTTCAGGGCCACGTGTGCATGAACAGTGACTCCACCCTGCCTGCTGTCCAATCCTGGGCCAAGAGGGCTTAGTTGGCACCCCCATGCGTGCTGGGCACAAACACTGTTGTGCTCCAGGGACAAGGGGTCAAGACAACAAGCCAAGGACCCAAGTTGTCCACTGGCAGTTTTTACAGGGCCAGTGCACTTTACAACTGCTGTCCTCCCACCATCTACTTCAGAGCCAAGTTGTCCTGGCCAGTGTCCCTGCTCCCACAGCACTGTAGTTGTCCGCTTCAGGACCAAATTTTGCTGGGGGAAGCCTGCACCTCAAACACGCTCCCTCTGTTTCCCCACTTGCCCATCCAGGGCCAGGCTTGGTGAGCCAGCACCAGTGCACCTCTAGCCCAAGCGCACTGTCACACTGTCCACCATCTGTTGCCGAGAGCCAGTCAGGCTCAGACAGTGATCCTGCTCCCTCAGTGCTGGGTCTCTTCTGCCGGCCACTCTGCCCTGTCGGCCACAGGCTGCATGCCTTCAGTACCCCACCCGACAATGTGCCCACCACATCCGATTACTTGTCCTTCCAGTGGTGTGTCCCACATCCATAGCCCTTGGGCAAGTTTTGTATTATTAACGTGTTTACTTTCCAGACTTCCAGGAGAGGTGAGGCCTGGCAGTAATGGAATGTGGGCACAGAAGGCAGGGAAATGCTAATGTCTGCAGCCTTGTAAGTCTGTCCTGGCTGTTTGCTGTATGTCTCTTAGGATAACATATTACTGGGGAAGCTGGAACATAGGTCTTTAGATTAAAAGACAGACTTCTGGGTAATGACCATTTCTGCCTCTCAGGCTTTCCATTCAGACTGGATTGCCACATGCACTTGGCATTTCTTAATTTCTAGTGGGCCCTATTATCACCAAACTTGGTTAATAAAGATTCCTTATCACCCTAGACTTGTCTGGCATGATCTTGTTTGCACCCCACAACACCATCCTGGAGATAAACTGAAAGCTGAAGCGCAGTTCCTTTGACAGTGACCCAGGGATGAGGTTAGTGTGAGCCACAACTCACTGCGTTTGATATGGCAACAGCTGTGAGGGATGATTAATGTGCTGATTCTATCCCTGTGTTCCCTCTCCAGAGGAAGGGAACAGGAAGGACATGGAAATAGGGGAAGACCCTGTTCTCACAGTTTAAACTGGCCAGGAGATCCAATCTGACTCCTCACACACTACACCAGCGCCTTCATGTCCACAACTGTCCTCTGCTTGCTCCAGGGCTAGACAGGCTAGGCCAGCATCTCCTTTCATTAAGCATGCCTGCCCACCATCCTGCTTGGCACTTAGGGCTCACACCAGCTCAAGTAGTTTGCACTGTGTCCCCCAGCCTACATGCTGGTGGCTATAGGGCCAGGCCAGGTGGAACAGCATCCACAAGCCTTTAACACTCAGGCCCTCCAGCCCTGCTCACTGCTTGAGGCATAAGACAGCTCTGGGGACCAACCACACACACAAAGCACTCCCCCCCCAGATGCATTGTTGGCTGCTTCAGGTCTAGGCTGGCTCTGCCACAGACACTGCCACCCCTGCCCTCCATCTTGATCCTCAGGTCTAGCCTCACTCTGCCTGGATCCACAGTGCCTCTAGAAGTCCCACCTTGGTTGCTGCAGCACACACAGGTCTTCTGGGCAGGAAAAACCTGTGCTTCCACGGCGCCTATCACGCCTCCCTCAGGCTACTCTGGGTGGATCTGCCTGCCACTCCAGGGACAGACAGGCTTAGCCAGAATAAGATGCCACAAAACACACCCACCCCACCAACCAGCCTTGGCATGCCAGGTCAGATGAGCCCAGATGTCACTTCCCGAGCTCCCAGCCTGCTTATCAAGCACTCCAGGGTTTAGAAGGCTCTGCCATCATCCTGTGAACCCCAACATGCCTGTAGCATGCCTGTCCATCTGCCCCATCAGCAGCTCAAGGCCAGGCTGGCTCAGCCAGCAACCTGCTCCCTCTGACAGCTGCTGACCCACCAGACTCCTCAGGACTGCCCACCCCTTGGCAGTCTGTGCCTCTATCAGCCCTGATAACATGCCCACTCTTCCAAGGCCAGGACAGGCCACTTGGCCCAGTGTACAAGCACTCCCTCCTGCAGGCACCACACTCTTTCTGAAGTTCCAAGCCCACTTGTCCTGCGCCCACCATGCCTCTAGCACTCCTGCCAGTGCCTCTAGTGCCAACCCACTACAAGTCTACTCCATGGACAGGCCAACTCCCCATGCCCCGATCTCCCTCCCTACACCACCTGCTTCAGAGCCATAAAAACCCTTCCAGCATCCCCACACACCCAGCACAACTGCCCTGTTTCTAAGCTGGCTGTTGCAGAACCGGACCAACTTGGATGGCAACCCTACACCCAGGCCCACCAGCCAGGCTCTCCAGGTACAGATGTGCTCAACCAACCAAGCCTGCACCTCCACCACCCCAGCACTCCATGCCATTTGCTGTATCACCAGGGCCTCAAAACCCGGCACCCCCAACACAACTAGCCAGCCTGACCTGCCTCACAGCAGCTGCCCTAGGGCCAGGCACAATCACTCAGCCACCCGCACACCCAGCAGGCCATAGACCAACCTGCTGCAGTCCCTGTGCCAGTTGCAAATCTAGCACTCCCACCATGCTCATTCCTACAAGCACAGGCTGGCTGCGCTGGCCACCCTGGGACTCTAGCCTGCCCAGTCCGTGGCAGTGGCTGCTGTTACAGAGCCAAGGCAGTTTGGGCAGCGCCCCCTCTGCCCTCGACCCCCAGATGCCCACTGCAGGGCCAGGCCACATCACCAACACTGATAAATCCCCCATCCCACTGCACTCCACATTCCCAGCAAGCCTGCAAGCCACTCCAGGGCCAGGCTGACTTAGCTGAATCCCAGCTTCCTGCTCTAGGGCCACACCTGTTGTGTGAGTGCTCACAATCCCTGAGCACCCACACCATTCACCCCAAGACTGGGGAAATGGCTATGTACCCTCACCTGTAGGCTGCCCACTGCCCTGCTTGGTACTCCAGGACCAGGCAGATTGGCCAGTGACACAGTGTCTGTTTCAGGCCACTGGCCAGACTGCCACCCCAGAGCCAGCTCTGTTCACCCTGCACCCACCATGCATCTCCCACTTCCACCATAACTGCTACTCCAGGTCCAGGTAAGGGACTAACTCTTGGATCAGGGGCTGGAGTCTCCCAGGGCCCATGTTGCTTCCCTCCATCCCCTACCCATCTCATGTTCCCCACCAACCAGCTGTCTGGCTATGGTCTTACAGAGATGGGTACATCACCTATTTTATTGCTTGTGTTTCCAGGGACAGGCACTGTGGCACACCACATACAGCTGCTGGCTGCTTGTGGCACCCACTTCCCATATGAGCACTGCTTCAAGTCCTGGATGATCCACAGCTCATGCAGCTCTCTATTGTGCCTGAGAAAGCAGTGGGGAATGGCCAAGAGCTAGGGCCCTGCACCCATGGGGAAGGCCCTGAAGAAGCTCCTGAATCTTGATGCAGAACCAGCCCTGTTTCAGCCATTGCAGCTATTTGGTTTGGGGAATGAACTAGCACACTGAAGACCTCTTTCTTTATCCCTCCCTTTATTGCTCCAAATACAAAAACAAATTTAAAAATTCACGGCCCAGCATGGAGGCCTAGCAGCTGAAGTCCTTACCTTGAGCATATGAGTGCTGGTTCTAATCTTGGCAGCAGTGGGGCCAGCCCAAAGCCTGTGACCCTGCACCCATGTGGGAGACCCAGAACAAGCAATAGCTCCTGGCTTTAGGCCGGCTCAGCTCCAGCCATGGCAGTTGCTTGGGGAATGAATCATCAGATGAAAGATCTTCCCCTCTGTCTCTCCTCCTCTCTGTATATCTGACTTTGCAATAAAAATAAATAAATCCTTTTAAAAACTCAAGTTTTAAACAAAGGCATCTTTTTAAAATATGGAAATTCATGCAGTTTTTCATAATATCCATTTGTGTAAATTTCCAAACACTGCATCATATGCATACACTTAAAATGTAAATGAACTCATCATTATCTTTTTCATAATCAATGTTGAAGTATCAATCTATATTGTTTTGTTGACTACGAGCTAAGGGAAGTAGATATATTCCTTGGGCCAAATTCTTAGGGATTATTTCTGCTATTTAAGAACTTACCCAACTGGGCTCTAGCATGTGGCCTGCTGCCACCTAGAAAAACAGGCTTTTGAAATCCCAGTATTCTTTCTGCATTTCCTGTTTTGTTTTTGCTTGCTTGTTTCAGGTTAACTGTATCATGCCCATATTTCTCCACAGAAACAAACAGAGGAAAAAACTCTAGAATGAAAAGTGTTCATTCCCCCATTCCACATACAGAAATGGCATCTCCTCTACATACCATGCACTAAGTGTTACCAAATGCACAAAAATGAAAACCTCAGGTGTAGCCAGCTTTTATCTAGCCACCCTGTATCTGAGTTTCAGAATGTTGGGCACTCACTAGTATTTCATAAACATGCAAGTGTTGGAAGACTAATTTAGTAAAATTCTCACTACCAAGCCCAGCATGGCAGCCTAGTGGCTCAAGTACTTGTCTTGCATGCAGCAAATTCCATATGGGTCATGGTTCATGTCCCGGCAGCCCCACTTCCCACCTAGCTCCATACCTGTGGCCTGGGAAAACAGTTGAAAATGATCCAGGGCCTTGGGAACCTGAACTTGTGTGGGGGATACGAAAAAGGCTCCTGGGTCTGGATCACTTCAACTCTGGCCTTTGCAGCTACTTGGAGAATCAACTAGCAGATGGAAGACTTTTATATCTGTCTTTCTTCCTTTCTGTAAATCTGACTTTCCTAAATATTTTTTTTAAATCTTCAAAAAATTCTCAGTACCAAGAACTTAGTTTTATGAAAAATACAAATCTTTAAATACATCTTGAAATGAATTTGCAAAAAATCAAGAAACAAGAAATGTTATCATTTACCATCAGGGTGTGTGACCCAAAAAGTCAATAGGACTGTGTCACAGTTTCTTCATTTGAACAGTACACACACACACACACACACACACACACACGTGCACACACACTCTCTCCTACCATGTTCTCATTGTACTTAAGTGATGCAGCCAAAGGAGCCCTGGGAAAAGCTGGCACCATGCTGTTAATATTTCCAGCCCCTAAACTCTGAACAAATATCTTCATACATTATTCATCCTCTAATATTTCATTTCAGTAAGAATAGACAGTGGCTGGCACTATGGCATAATGTGTAAGGCACCATCTGCAGCACCAGCGTTCTATGGGATGCTCCACTCATGATCCAGCTCCCTGCTAAGGTACTTGGGAAAGCAGCACATCATGGCCCAAGGACTTGGGTCCCTGCACCCATGCAGGGGACCTGGAAGAAGCTATGTGCTCCTGGCTTAGGACCAGCCCAGCTCTAGCCATTGTGCTGATTTAAATGGGAAGTGAACCATTAGATGGAAGACTCTCTCCCTCTCTTAGTCTCTCTGTGTAACTCTTGATTTCAAATTAAAGGAAATGATTTTTTGAAAATCAAATGTTACGGAGAGTTCTGCCGTCCACACATTCCACCCTAGCCTGTAATAAACAAACTCAATGCAAATAATTTGGGCCCAGCACAGTGGGTCAGTGACCAAATCTTCACCTTGCATGAGCTGGGATCCCATAAGAGTGCCAGTTTGTTTCCTGGCTGCTCCACTTCCCTGCCAGATTCCTGCTTGTGGCCTGGGAAAGTAGAAGAGGAGGAACCAAAGCCTTGGGACACTGCACCAACAGGGGAGTAGAAGAAAAGGCTCCTGGCTTTTCTTTTTCATTGTGGTCACTTGGAGAGGGAACCAGGAGACAGAAGATCTTCTCAGATATAGAGAGAGGAGGAGACAGAGAATAAGGTCTTCTGTCTGCTGGTTCACTCCACAATTGACCACAATGCCTGGAGCAGATCTAATCTGAAGACCCAATTTTTAGTGGCAAATGGGATGCACGGAGAGGAGGAGAGACAGAGAGAGAGAGAAAAGAACGAATATTCCACCCACTGGTCCACTCCTCCGGCAGCTGCAATGGCCGAAGCTGAGCTGATCCAAAGTCAGCAGCCTGAAACTCTCCTGGTCTCCACATGGGTTCAACATTGCAAGACTTTGTGCCATCCTTGACTGCTTCCCAAGGCCATAAGCAGGGAACTGGATGTGAAATCCAGCACCCAAAACATAAACCAACACCCATATGGAATCCTGGTACATGCAAGTACTTTAGCCACTAGGCTACCATGCTGGGTACTAAACAGTAATCTTGAAGAAAAATGAAAATGATTTGAGGAAGCACACAAGAGAATGGTCCACTACGAGTTAGAGCCAGAGAGTGGCCTGAATGCATTGGGGGAGAGCTCAGCTCCATCGGCCACCCAGATAGAGACCAGAGAATTTTACACCAGCAGTTCTCAAAGTTTCCCTTACACTGAAAAAAGGAAAAAAAGAAACCCCCGCTTCTTTTCAGATTATCAAGGCCTGACATGTGATTCTAACAGTTTTAGAAATTGTAAAAACAAATGATGAAGAAAATATCACTCATTTTCCCTCCTCTCAGTAATTGTCCTGGAATTCTTCTGCCCTGATTCAAGCTGATGCCTACAACACTGCTATCCCACACCAGCACACTGATTTGAGTCCTGGTTGCTCCACTTCCTATTCCAACTCTGATAATGCTCCTGAGAAATGTCCCTGCACCCACGTAGGAGACCTGGATGAACCACCTGGTTCCTAGCTTTAGCCTAGCCTAACCACGACTGTCCTGGTCAACCAGGGAATAAAACCAGCTGATGGAAGATCTCTTTCCCTCTGTTACCATGCCCTTCAAATCAATCAATCTGCCATGCCTTCAGCGGAGGGTCCCTTGTTCCTTCTACCGTGGCCCCCAGGAGGGCACGGGTGCCTGACAACACGGCCTGAGACAGGCAGAAAGGAGTGTGCAGCTGGCACTGGGTCAAAACCCTGCAGGCTGTGGGATGAAGTCACACAGTAAATGGCACCAGGAGTCCATCTTGCAAGCACCACCAGAGTAAGGGTGACGGGTCACCACATCCAGCCACGCAGAGAGACAGCAAAGACAGGGGCCACAGATCAAGAACAAAGGACACTACACACAGGGAAGCTCGACCCACTTTTTAAGATTATAGCACTGATGTTCAGGGGTTATAGTTGAGGGGGAGGGGAGGAGAGGGAGGGAAACAGTAGGACCCCCCTGGAATACTCCAGTCTCTGATCCAGTGGGGGGCAGGGGGTAAATGGAAGCAGGCTCTACCCCTGGAAGAACCCAGTCCCCAACTTGGCCCTGGAAAGCAGGTGCAGTAGGGATGTGGGAGATTCATGGTGGGTGCAGGGCAAACGGACCTGGCTCTGGAGCTGCAGGCAGGCAAGCAGCCTGATGCAGACACCATGTCACTGGCCAAGGCTTCCTGGTCCTGGAGCAGCAGGCAAGGTGGCTAGAGGACTACATGTGCAGGGACCCTGGCTGTGCCCCCAATCCTGGGGCAGATATAGTGGGTGCTGGGGGCTGGTGGAGCATCCACCAAACAAGTCTGACCCTAGAGCAGAGGACTGGGCACCAGCTAAGTCTGCCTGTCCCTGGAGTGGCTTATAGGTAGGCTGGGAACTTGGGGTGGGTTGGGATGGGGGATTTATTGGTGTTAGTGAGCTGGCCTGGCCCTGAAGTGGATGGCTGGCAATTGAGAGCAGAGGAGACACCACCCAAATCAGCCTGGTTCTGGAACAGCAGCTGCGGTGGTTGACCAGGAAGGCTAGAGTCCCGCAGTCAACAGTGCAACTAGCCTGTCCTCGTAGCAATGGTGGAGTTGGCATGTTAGATGTGCAGCTGGCACAGAGAAAAGTGGCAGGTTGGCTAGAGCCCAAATTCGCCTGTCCCTGGGGCAGTGAGAAGGGAGGAAGGAATGAATGACTAGATTTGTAGGGGTGCCGGGATTGGGGCCCTGGAGGAACATAGGATGGTGTTGAGTGCTGGGGGAACTTGGCTGGCTGAGTATGGAGATTCTGGAAGAGCTACCATGATTCAGGAGCAGGTGGTAGAGCTCAGACAGGACGGGGGTGCAGGGGAACCGGCCAGGCCCTGGAAGGGCCTCATGGGGGCTTGCTAGATTCACTGACAGGAGTGCTAGAGGAACAGTATACACAGGGCAAGCAGGGCTCACCATGGAGCTGCAGGCAGAGCATGGTGCCTGCAGGATGGGGGCACCTTGCACACTCGCTAAGCTGACCTGTCCTGGCACTGGAGCAGTGGGCATGGTGGCAGGGCTGGCAGCCAGAAGCACAGGGTGCAAAAAAAGCAGTAGCATAATGTTCCTGGTTAGAAAGTGGCTGGTCGATCAATAACTGTAATGAGAGGGTTGCTGGCTGAGCCAGCCTGGCCCTAGAGTTGTGGACCGGGTGGGCAGGACAGGCCACGCCTTCCAAACCCTGGAGGGATTGATAAGCAGGCTTGGGCATGGAAGTTCCACCTGGAATCATCTGACCTGGCATTGGCAAGGCTGAGTGGCGCAGTGGGTGTGTTGTTGTACATGTTGCTCTGGCCAAGCTGCTCCATCAGTGGAGCAACAGGCAGAGCACCTGGAGAAGCCTGAGGGACTTGTGACAGGTGGGCTAGAAGCATAGGCTTTGCCAGCTCTGAAAGCTGTGTTTGCTGCAGCAGCCAAGGCGGGAATATAAGAGGTGCTGAGGGTCCAGGGAGAGTGAGCCTATTCCTGAGGAGCAAGATGGAGGACAGGGGTGGCAAGGTCCCTGGCAGAGCCAGTCTAGAGCTGACACCCTCCTGCAGTGTTACAGCTCACCCAATATGCACCCATTGTAAACATGGCAACCTCCTGTGGCTGTCCAACGCTCCTGTTTCCTAAGGCTATATAACTCACTCTTTCCACAAAAATCTATCTAACTTTCACACTGATGCCACTCTCTGAAAGACAAAGAGCTGACCCATGCTGGTTGGTCTGTTTACCTGCCTCCTTCAATAAACTTTGCTGTTTAGCAAACAGGCTGGAACCACAGGGTCGAGGGCAGAAAGGGACCAGCCCTGGGCTGCACTTCTTGAAAAGGGGCTCAGGCTGCAGACATCCACCTTTCCCTGGTTTCTCTGCCCACATTCCATTACTGCCAGGCCTCACCTCTCCTGGAACTCTTGAAAGTACAAATTAGAAATGCAAGGCATGCTGGAATTAGCATCTTCACTGTCCCACCCACACTGTGAACATAGGGTAAGGAATACAGACATACAGGGGACATCCACAGGGGCTTCCTGTCCTCAAAGACTGTCTGCAGGAATCGAGAGAACAAGCAGGTACTGGAGAGACCAAGAGTCAGAGTGCCAGAACGATGGCATCATGAGACCAAGAGAGCGAGCCCTCCCTATCAGGGGCCATTGTGGGGCTTGGGAAGGGCATGGTTACACAACAATGCAATACCTCCCCCACTCAGGTTCCAGGTGATGATAGGAGAGTGTTAAATGTGGACACAAGGGTGGGCCTATGTGCTGGGGTGGGGTTTTGCTTCCAAGCTGGTGACCATGAACAAGCTACCTACCCCACAACATTGGGAGAAGGAAGCCACATGTCTCACCTCTTTTTTCTATGCAACTTAGCAGACATTACTGCCAACTGAGAATAAGTTTCTTTCTCTCTGCCCTTGGGGTGAGTCATGTGAACCCCTCCCTGAGATGGTGCATAATAGACAATTTCCACCATTAACTCAGGTTTTTCCTCCCTTGGTGCCCCTCCTGTTGCTAGGGCAGGCCACCTTCCTTCTGCTTCTTAAATAAACCCTGCTTTGCAAACTGGAACTGTCTACATGAACCTTTTTCATGAGACAGGAATAGGTTATTGCAGTATTTTGTGTTGACTTCCCTACCACACTAGTCTACTTTGCCCTGCAGCAGCAGGAAGGCTATGGGGTGGGTAGGCTAGAAATGAGTGTGGTGGGGACAAAACCTTCTGGCCCTGGAGGAGCTTCCAGGCAGGCAAGGGGTGTGGCAGATAACATTGGAGTGTCAGGTAAGACAGCAGAGTGGGTGTGTTGTTTGACTTGGGACTCAAAGTGTGCAGGCTGGGGTGCTAGGGTCACCAGCTAAAGGGGCTCAGCCCTGGAGTGGCTGGCAAGCACACTGCCTACTGAGTGAGTGGGATCACTGGCTGTGCTGGTGCTAGCTACCTGAGCCTGGCCGTGGATGGGCAAGTGGGGCAACTGAACACATATGTTAGAAGCAGGCCCTTCTTTCTGCTCTCCTCCCATGCAATTCCACGAAATGGAGGACTATAGTGCCATAGGAGCAGGGACACCAGCCAGGATGACTTGGCTATGAAGCAGATGGCAGGAAGAGAGGCGGCTCACAGTGCACCCACTTCTCCACCTTGTCCCTGGAATAGCAGCCAGTGGGCTCCTTGGGCTCTGGGCTTACTGTCATGACCCATTGGCTCTGGAATGCAGTGTGTGTACTAGGGCAGAAGGGGATACTGACCAAGCAGCACATGTGGCTGTGCAGCCTGTGAGCTAGGGCTGAGGGGTGCACTGGCCTAGGCGGCTTGGGCGACATGTTCCTGGAGCAGAAGGAGTGTATGCTCAGGACTGTGAAGTGCTGTCTGAACAGGCCTGGCCCTAGATCAGCAGAAGAGGGCAATGGTAAGGTTGGGTTAGAGGTGTGTGGAGCACCAATTGAGCCCACCTGACCCTGCAGTGGCTTGCAGGCAAGCTGGGAATGGGGAGCGGTGTTAAGGGGAGCAGGGTTGTAAGCAGAGTGGACATATGTCAGGCTGGAGGCACAGGGGATGCCAGCTAAATGTGCAACAATGGCCTATGAGCTACCTGGCAGGGCAAGCCAACCTTGCCCTGTAGTGGAAGGTGGGCAAGCAGCCTGTTGGGGGTGCCAAGTGACTGGCAGAGTCCACCTGGTTCTACTGCATCAAGTGGAACAGCTGGGCAGGTGTGCTGAGGTCTTGGGAAGAGTGGGCCTGGCCCTGGAGCACTTCGAGGCCTAGAGGCATAGGGGTCATCAGACTGGCCCTTTTGGCTCTGAAGCAAGTGACAAGTGGGTAAAGACAGTGGGGACACCATGCAAGCTGGCCAGGCCCTGGAGTGGCCATCCTGGGGCGTGTTAGAGGTGCAAGAGAGGAGGCAAGCACTGGCTGATTCTTTCTGTTCTTGAGATACCTGCGGCAAGGAGGGTCAGGTGGGCTAGAGGTAAGGTGTCTCTCTCCAAGCAAGCCTGTCCCTGCAGCAGGGGACAAGGCAGGAGTGCTAGGGGAAGTGTAGGGGCTGGGAGGGGGGGGGGTCTGGTGTTGGAATGTAGGCAGAGTGTGGTACATGAAGGCTGGGGTCCATGTACTCTGGCCCAGGAAGCCTGGCTTCACCCTGGACAACAGGTCATTGTGTTGGGTGGGGTGCAGGGGAGGCAGAGATTATTAGTCCAGGCTACCAAGCATGGCAGTGGCTGGTGGGCAAGAGGCTGTCTGAAAAAATAGGTGGCCGAATTGGCCTGGCCATAAAGCTGTGGACTGGGTGGGCGTGCTACAGCTACACTGGGGATGTAGGCAGGGGATGGGCGCAGCCTAACAGCCTGGGCCTGGATCCAGCTCCAGTAGGTTGGCAGGGTGTGCTTGCCGAGGGGCAGGTTGCTGTGTCAAAGACGACCTAGCCCTAGAGAGCCTGCAGAGTGACGGGGGGACTGAGAAGCAGCACAGGGGACACCGATAGAGCTCTCTCGGAGCAGGCAAGGGAGGCTGTGTGCAAGTAAGGCACTGGTTGAGATCATCTGGCCCTGAGGCAGTGGGCTTACGGGAGGGGGCATAGTAGAGACTCACTGTGGGCCAGCATAGCCCAGCTGGACCTGGATTGGCAGGCATGTGGTTTAGGGATGTTGGTGATGTTGGCAGGACCTCATGAGCCTGGAATGGCAGGAGGGGTGGGCTGGCTACAGATGCACCTTGCAGTGGCTCAGCCATGAAGTGAGCAAACTAGAAATCAAAGCACCAGGACAGGACAGAGAATGAGCTCTGGGAAGCAGCCTGCTTACACTTCCCAGGGAGTCCCCACTTACCTGATCTTCCACAGTCCCATCTTAGCTCTCCGATGCGACCACACATTCAAGATCAAGTAAACGCTGTGGCCTCTGTGATTTTCTTTTAACATCAGATGTGTTATATTTGCCTAATACCAATTTACTGCCAACAACTAATCACAACACGATTCCATTATTTCCTCATCTGCAGTTAGTAGAGGCTTCAGGGTTAAGCTTGAACTCGACACACAGGTGCAGGTTAATGTTAGTGGACAGCAGTGTTAGCTCTTTCAGGTCTTTTGCTCCTTTAAGAAGCTATCTAGGGGGTCTATGTCAGTATCTCTGCAGTTAAAATCCTCCTCTTGCATGGGCCGGGATCCCAAGTAGGTGCCGGTTTTAACCCCAACGACGCTGTTTCCCATTCAACTCCCTGCTTGTGGTCTGGGAAAGCAGTGGACAGCTAAAACCCTTGGGACTCTGCACCCATGCAGGAGGCCCAGCAGAGGCTCTGGGTTCCTGGTATTGGATTGGCACAGCTCAGGCCTTTTCAGTCACTTGGGGACTGAATCAATGAACAGAAGATCTTCCTCTCTGTCTCGCCTCCTCTCTGTGTATCTGCTTTCCAAGCAAAAATAAAATGGAATTTTAGAAAAGACTCTTATCCCAGACATTGAGCACAAATGATACTAGCTTTTTTTAAACCAGTCAAATACACTCACAATTTTTTACCCTTTCTACCACCAGAATTGGAAAATTGCAAATATTTGTAGGAATTGCACGACAACAGTCACAAATACACTCACAATTTGATAAGTGCTCTAGGCCACCAAAATTTCACCTTCACAAAGATCCTTTCTTGGTACAAATTATCCTCTGACTAAACCAACATGTGGCTGCAAAATGAAACTGCTGTGTATCCCAAGCTCACTACCCTAGGATTTACCTGGGCCTTTGCCAAGGTTTTACTCCCTAGGTAGCCAAGGCTGAGAGAACCCAGAGTGCATCTATCATTTCTTTAGATGACATTAATATGTCACCAAGGAATGGAGCTCTGGATGGGTAAAGAGAATATTAATGCTCCAAGGGGTTAGTTATGTGCAATAGATAGAACACGATAGATGCCCTCCAGTTTTAGGGCATCAGCCGCCACTCTGAATGGTAACCCCCAATCTACTGTTGTCTTTCAGGGGGAATGAGTGAGAAAGAGGATAAGATACTCATGTTTGTTTGTTACAAGGTGTTTTGAAACTGAGGAAAACAAAAAGAATATATTGAGGA
The DNA here is from genome assembly GCF_030435755.1 of Ochotona princeps. Classification (NCBI taxonomy): domain Eukaryota; kingdom Metazoa; phylum Chordata; class Mammalia; order Lagomorpha; family Ochotonidae; genus Ochotona; species Ochotona princeps. The sequence goes on from NC_080852.1 coordinate 2,590,772, forward strand.
ACCTGTTAATGTTTGAATGGAGGGTCAAAGTTGAGGAGTTCCTAACAGCTAATGTAGATTTTTCTTAGTTACCGGCAGGCTTTTTCATCTAATCTTTCATTTCCCACATTCCTACAACAGCCACAAGACCAAAAATAAGTCAGGTTTTGCACACTGCTACCCAAGCCACTGTCTGCTGCCTCCCAGCCTGGGCAGGAGCTGCACACTGCATTGGCACAGAACTGAAACCCAGGCATTCTGATGGAGACACAGGAGTCCCAATGTCATCTTAACCACTGTCACACACACCCACACAGGGCAGGGATGCCTTCCTGTGCTGTGTCAGGTGGGCATTCACTGCTTTTCTCCCATGCCTACTGTTCACAACAAACAGTTCCTCTAAAGACCTAATGATTATTCTGTGAGATAGGGAAATAATAAGACAACTTATGGAATTGTATCTTGGAGGAAATAGCGACTCCTGTTGTGATTTTTCAGGACAGAGAGCAGCACTTGGCATTGAGACAAGAGTTCTGAAAAAAAAAAATTAAAAAAAAAAAAAAGAGTTCTGGACATTCACAGATTTATTCCATGCCTTAATGCTCTCTGCTGAACCTGACTTATTCCCTCTACAACTCATGGGGACATTTAATCCCAATTGTGAGAACTTCAGGGAATGGGTGACAACATACCAGAAGCCATCAGGATAAATCAGTAGTGCTGCCTTCACAGCTCCTTCCCCAGGTTCTTCTAGAGAAGCCCCTTTGCGTGAGTCCCCCTGCACTCCCTTGGCTTGTCTACAAGGTCGCTGTGCCACCCCAGGCCTCTGCCAAGCACAGCGCCAGCACCACATGCTGCCCCTCAACCTTGCAGCACAACTCGCAGGAAAACAAGGCTGTTTGTTCTAACTGCTGGAGTCTGTGCTGCTCTGGTGTCAGAAACAAGAAAACTGCCCCAGACCCTTAGGAGGAGCTTCACTGAGGACTGAGCTGGGGGCTCGAGACGCTGTTGCTAAACTCAAGACATAACTTTAAATAAAGAAAAAGGAAATCCTGCCCAACATGAAGGTCGAACTGTCCCAGGGCACTACCCCTCCTCACTGCGCAATGGATTCAACTGGGAGTCCTAGTGTTCAAGGTCAGTGCTGCAGAGTGAGGACCCCAAGGGCCCACCCCGGGGCCTCAGGAGATGCTCTCACACACTCACCCTTCTCAGCTTCTCACGAGTCGGGGGTCCTGCAGAGGCTCCTGCGGGGAGGGAGCTCACAGGGCAGCACTGGCTCAGCCACCTGCGCCTCTCCACCAGCACAACCAGCAACGTGGCTATGGTGGCGCCCACAGCAACCTCCCGCCTGCTGCCACAGGGCTACCTGAGCGCTTGTGAATGGACCCCTCCCACGACTACCCATGACGTCACAATATGTAGCCAATCACAATCACAAAGGGCAGGCAGGTAGGATTCTGGAGGGAGGGGGAGCGAGGGGCGGGGCTTCACCTCAGCCTGGAAGGGGCTTCCTCTCTTGCAGTTTGAGCCTTCCAACAGCAGGGGCCGCTGTCGCCTCTCACATCAGTCCATCTCCTGGCATCTCCTTCCATCTCTGCTTCAGGATCCTGTTCAAGTCTGAAAACACACAGAAATGTAGGACAAGAGTCTGCAGATGCACCTCACCGAATGTTCAATGCTTTCTGGAACTTTTCTTCTTTGTATTGCCAAGGTTTTTTTTCCATTAGCTCATTTCACTTTTTGAAATACAGATTACACATTCACAATAATGTGTAAGACACAAACCGAGAAGAGGGCTTGTCCAGATTCAATCTAGCAAAAGAAAACTTGCACTGATAGATGTAATTCATATTATATCTATATTTCCTATTTTATGCATATGTATGTGTTTCTGTTACTTGGTTTCCAGAATTTGTGACTTTTGGTTTCTGTTTTAAAACATCTTTCTATGGGATACTTAATTTTTTTTTGTAGAAATGTCAGAGATAGAGAGAGGAGGAGAGATGGTGAAGAAGGTCTTACATCCACTAATTCACTCCTCAAGCAGCTGCAACGGCCGGTGCTGCACCAGACTGAAGCCAGGAGCCCAGAGTCTCTTCCAGTTCTCCCACAGAGCTGTAAAGTTTCAAGATTTTGGGCTGCCCTAAACTGTGCTCTGAGGCCACGACCAGGGAGCTGGATGGAAAATATTGCTGCTAGGATTAGAATTGGTGCCCAAATGCAATCCCGTCACGTATAAGGCAAGCACTTAGGCCACTAGGCTACTACGCTGGAACCGTTTTAAAATAACTTCTAAGTATTACAGAACATTTCATAATTTTTTATAATTTATTTATTAAATTATAAATTATTAAATTTATTCATTAATTACATTGTATTACGTGACAGAGTTGAAAATCTCATAATCTTGTGAACGATTACAAGTTTTATCAAGTATGATGTTTATATCCCAGAAATGAATTATTTGCAAGATATTTCTTTCTTACTGACTTTTAATATTCTTTATTTTGATGTTAATTTATTTATTTATTGGAAGACAGATATACATAGAGAAGGAGAGACAGAGAGATAAATCTTGATTCTGCTGTTTCCCTTCACAAGTGGACACAACAGCCAGAATTAAGTTTATCTGAAGTCAGGAGTCCCATTCAGGCATTGTATGCGTGTGCAGGGTCTGAAGGCTTGGTACCATCCTCGACTGCTTTCCCAGGCCACAAGCAGGGAGCTGGATGGGAAGCGGAGCAGCTACATATGAATGGTGCACGCATGGGATCCCAGCACTTGCAAGCTAACACTTTAGCCACTGAGCCATTGTGCCAGACCCCAAATTTTTGCTAATTTTGTTAATAGATTGCCACAATAGCTAGTTTCAGTATATAAAAACACTCTATGAGGCTATAAATATATCCTCACCTATTGTGAGTACTTTTGGAAATTTTACGAGTGTTGGAAACCTGGAAGAAGTTCCTGGCTCCTGGGTTAGGATCAGCTCATCTCTGGCCGTTGCAGCCACTTGAATGTTCCTTGTGCCTACAGCATAAGCCAGCTGCCTGTAAAGCAATATTATTTGCTCTGATCAATAATCAATATTTCCCTCCAGCCTCTCCCATCTCTCTAAGTCACACTGGGCTCCACCTACTTCTCACATCTCACTCCTTCCTTCACCCTCCTCTGTCTGAAGTCCCCTAGCTGGCTTTCCTCACTGAGAACCTGAGCGACCACAACCACTTCTCCCCCTCCTCTTCCCTCTTCCTCTGCTTGAAACTGCAGTTTTTCCAAGATTTAAGCATTTTCTTTTCTCTTTTCTATGCTTCAGTCACACGCAACCCTAATCCAGAGGGATGGAGTAAAGGACAAGCTAAGTAACATCTACTTACAAACAAAAAAAAAACCAAAATGTTACTTGCTAAACTTGTTCACTAACTTGCTAGAACAGAGCCCTCCAAAAGTAATAAAAAAAAAAAAAAAGAAAAAAAATAAAACAAGATTTCTACACCTTAAAGTTTGATTTAGGCCCAGCTTAGAGGCCTAGCAGCTAAAGTCTTCACTTTGAAAGCATCGGGATCCCATATGGGCACTAGTTCTAATCCCGGCAGTCCTGCTTCCTATACTGCTCCCTGCTTGTGGCCTGGGAAAGCAGTGGAGGATGGCTCAAAGCCTTAGTACCCTGCACGTGCAGTGCATGGGAGACCTGGAGGAAGTTCCTGGATCCTGACTTTGCTTTGGCGCAGCACCAGCCATAGTGGTCACTTGGAAAGTGAACCATCAGATGGAAGATCTTCCTCTCTGTCTCTCCTCTTCTCTGCATAACTGACTTTGCTCTAAAAATAAAATAAATCTTTTTTTAAAGATTTATTCATTTTATTACAGTCAGATATACACAGAGAAGGAGAGACAGAGAGGAAGATCTTCCGTCCGATGATTCACTCCCCAAGTGAGCCACAATGGGCCGGTGCGCGCCCATCCGAAGCCGGGAACCTGGAACCTCTTCCGGATCTCCCACGCGGGTGCAGTGTCCCAATGCATTGGGCTGTCCTCAACTGCTTTCTCAGGCCACAAGCAGGGAGCTGGATGGGAAGTGGAGCTGCCGGGATTAGAACCAGCGCCCATATGGGATCCCGGGGCGTTCAAGGCGAGAACTTTAGCCGCTAGGCCATGCCGCCAGGCCCAAAATAAATCTTTAAAAAATTATTTTTGTTTAAGTGAGGTAAATATTTTCTTTTGTTCATTATTATTTCATTTTATTACACGATTTCATAATCTCTGGGATTCCCCCAATCCCTCCCCAAACCCTCCGCCAAATTGAATTCCTCCAAATTGTTACAGTAGTACAGTTCTTTTCCAGTCATGATTCTGTAGTTACAAGCAAGATCCACGCAGAGATTCCAGCATCCCATTGTCCAGATATATTCAACAGTTTCATAGGGTGACCCTTCTTGGTCCAAAAGTAGAGCTGGCAGAGCATCATCCCCTCCAATGAAAAGCCACTACACAACTTCAACAACAGGAAGAAACATGGAAATTCACAACATCATGAATTTAGTTAGCATGGTATTGAGTGACCGATTTGTTAGAAATTGCAAGATCTTAACCATATCATTTAACTACTCCACTGACATCTCAATTTTAGTATATACACAATCAGTTACTATACGCCTTAAAATGGTTATATGGTATGACTCAGCTGTCTCCTGTCTTTTTTCATTTTTACAGTTAGCAGCTTATACTATTCAAGTGTGATTCTTCCTGAACTTTGCAAATGTTAGGATAGTCCAAACAGGCTTATACCTCTCATAAGTCATATGTTAACTATTGAGCAGCAGAGCAATTTTAGGAGGGGTGTGCAGAGAAAGCTTCAATACCTTAGTGAGGAGTAACTGATCTTTGTGTTCTAACTAATAAGATATATGGAATTCCAAGCTGACTTTTTCCTAACTATTCTAAGCTTTTCTTATTGGTCTCTCTCTGTCTACCTGATCTAATTTTTTGGGGGGGAGGGGGGATTGCAGAGCAACCCTGATGGTTATCGCAAGAGAGGGTGGGGAGCCAAAGTTGGAACTAAGTAAGGACCAGAGAAAGCTCCTCTTCTGAGTCCCGATGGAAATTTACTGTTCTTCTGTTTCTGAGGACTGCTCAGGGCTCCTGGCTGTTGTTCCACAGACATTAGATCCTGTGAGGAAGGACCTAGGCTTCTTCCATCCAGTGTGGGAAATCTCATAGGGAATAGTTGACCTCAGAGTTCTCAGCCTATGAGGGCACCCCAATTGCCTGTGAGCTCCTTGGCAGTTGGGATATAGTCCTTGGTGCCCATACTGATATTTCTTGGTGATGTACCGGGAATCTGGGTTAGGATACAAGTCTCCTCCTGTCTTTCTGTTCCACTCTGGGGTCCCCTCCTGCTCTGCACATATGACTTCCTGTTAAGAGGCTGTCAGGATCGCTCTTGGATCCTACTGCATGTCTATGTACTTTTTGCTAATGTCAAATGCAGGTTCAAGTCTGCAGTCTGTAAATTACCTGTTACAATCCTGATAGATTATATTTAATTTCTTTCTCACACATTCTAAGAAGGTGCAAGATTTCTCTGCTCTCCTGACCCACTGAAGAGTAACACAGGGTATTAAAAAGCACATCAAGAATTTCAGTTCTATTATATACATATATATACATATATAACTTTGAATATTTGAATTATGTGTTAGAGCTTTATATACACTGGAATTTTCCCCCAAAGTCCCACCCCAGACAAATTTTCCCCATTTTACTACAGTGGCATAATCCTTCATGAGGAATTATAATTCCATCAGTCTCTTATTTAAGTTTACCCGAACATTGCTGGAACAGACAAATGCACACAGTCTAGCATCCATTGTCTACACTTGTCCAACAGTTTCATTGGGAATTCATCTGTCATCTGGATGCAGGAATAAATGTTGCATTATATCCCCACATCTGGAAATGGTAGACCCCAGTACCCCATCACTATACATTTCCATAATTGAGAAACCATGAAACAAGGTCAGCAACTGGTATGAGCTAGAACAACAGCCTCAACAACAACAACAAAATACAGCTCCATGAAAAAACACGCCACTGAGTAACCAGCACATGAGTGACAAGACGGAGATACAAAAGTCTCTTGAAAAAAATGATGCACCATATAGTCCATGAGCCAGCAATGAATTGACAAAAGAAAAGAGAATGTTTTAGCCGGGATCCCATGTGAGCGCCAGTTTTAATCCCAGCAGCTCCACTTCCCATCCAGCTCCCTGCTTGTGGCCTGGGAAAACAGTGAAGGATGGCACAAATGCTTGGGACCCTGCAGGTAGACCTGGAGGAAGTCCCTGGCTCCTGGCTCCAGATTGGCACAGCACCGGCTATAGTGATCACTTGGGGAGTGAATCCGTGGAGGGAAGATCTTCCTCTCCGTCTCTTCTCCTCTCTGTATATGCGACTTTGCCATTAAGATAAATAATTTTTTTTTAAAGGGAGAGTATTTGGAATAAATAAAACTGATATAAAAAAACTTCAAAACACATGGGATGCAGCCAAAACAAAACAAAACAAAACAAAACAAAAACAGTGTCGATTGAATTATTGAAGTTATACATTCCACACTGGTTTCCTTATATAAGAGAGAACATCATGGTATTTGTTCTTTTGTGACTGACTCATTTCACTGACCATAATGGTTTCTAGTTGAGACCACCTAGTTGTAAATAGTATAATTTCATTGTTCTTAATAGCTGAGTAAGATTCCATGGAGTAGATGTACTCCAGTTTCTTTAACCACTCTTCTTTGGATGCGCATCTAGATTGTTTCCATGTCTTTGCTATTGTAGCTTATGCTACTGTAAATAGGATTACAGATCCCCGTCTCACATGCAGATTTCATTTCCATCGGGTATATTCCTAGCAGCAGGATTGCTGGGTCATTAGGCAGATTTATTTGCAATTCTCCAAGCACTCTGCATACTGATTTCCTCAGTGGTTGTATTAGCCTACACTCCCACCAGCAGTGAAGGAGGGTGCCTTTCTCCCCACATCCAAAGTATCTGGCAGGATTGGCCAGTCCCAGCCTGTCTTCAACTCCCGAGCTCCCCATGTGAACCCAAGCTCCCACCTGGCTGCTGCAAGGGCTGATCTGTGGCTGCCTCTGGATCCCTGGTTGTCCTTAGTGTCCAGATCACAGCTCACCAGTGGCTGCTGGGTTTTCTGTTCCCGGAACACTGCTCAGCGATCGTCGCCTTTTCCCTGTGTCTGGGGGTCTTCAAACAACTCCCTGTTGACTTCCTGGCCGCTAACTTTTTATCTGCTCTCTGTTCTTTACCCTATCTAATAATTTTCATCATTTCAAACATGTCTACACCCTTTGCCGACCAGTGAGATTTTCTAAATGTAAACTTTTTTTTTTTTAAAGATTTATTTTATTTTTATTACAAAGTCAGATATACGGAGAGGAGAGATAGAGAGGAAGTGGAGCTGCCGGGATTAGAACCAGCAGCCATATGGGATCAAGGCGAGGACCTTAGCCACTAGGCCACGCTGCCAAGAACCTAAATGTAAACTTAAGAATTCCTAGCCTCTTGTGCCCTAAGAACAATGTTTGTGCCTGATTAAATACAACTCTTCTTTTTAAGATTTATTTGATTTTGATTGCAAAGTCAGGTATACAGAAAGGAGAGACAGAGAGGAAGCTCTTCCATCCGATGATTCATTCCCCAAGTGAGCACAAAGGCTGGTGCTTGCCCATAAAAAGCCAGGAGCCAGGAACTTCCTGCAGGTCTGCCAGAGGGGTGCAGGGTCCCAAGGCTTTCCCAGGCCACAAGCAGGGAGCTGAATGGGAAGCACGGCCGCCGGGATTAGAACCAGCGCTGGACGGGTGTCTATTAGCTTGTTCAAAATGTTATGAGGAGTTGTAAAGGCAGAGAAGAGAGTGTTTGCACAAGGGGGAGAGTAGGTTGCAGCCTCTTTAAGGACTGAGGGAAAAAGAAGCAGAGAGAAAGAAAGGCAGAAAGAAGTTTGAGTCCGGGGCTTAAGCCTTCCCCCCCCCAAAAAAATCACAACAATAATAATAATAATCGCAGCTGGCAGCTGTGGCATCGGCCAGAGGCGGAGAGAAACTCTGCTTTTTTGATCCCGATTCCAGTTCGCCTCTCTCTCTCTCTCTGCCATCTCTGTCCCTTTTCTTCCTCCCCTCCCCAAATTGCTCTCCTCCACCTGATCTCCTCAAACCCCGCTATCTCCAATCACCCCAGCCCGCCCCCCTTCCCTCCACCTCCTGCTCCTCCTTCTGTGCCACTCCCCCCCCACGGCAGTTCACCACAGAGGCCAAGCGGCTGCAGGCGCTGCACAAGAAGAAACAGAGATTATAAATATCAGCTGTAGGCGAAAACCAAGAAGCTCTTGAACAAGGATAAGTACACGCAGCCTGGCAGGCTGCTGGCTTCCAGAGGCAACAGAATGGCCAGCGGGGTTGGGGTGAGCACCGGGCTGGGGGCAGCTATGAACCAGCGCATTGACAGCTATCCCCACGTGAATGGCTGGAGCAATGGCAGCTACAGCATGATGCAGGACCAGCTGGGCTGCCCACAGCACCTGGGCCTCAACACCCATGGCACAGCTCAGATGCAGCCCTTGCACCACTATGATGTCAGCACACTGCCATACAACTCCATGACCAGCTCGCAGACCTACATGAACGGCTCTGCCACCTACAGCATGTCCTACTCACAGCAGAGCACACCTGGCATGGCGCTAGGCTTCTTGGACTAGGTGGTAAAGTCTAAGGCCAGCTCCAGCCCCTCAGTGGTTACCTCTTCCTCCTACTCCAGGGAGCCCTGCCATGCCGGGAACCTCCAGAACACGATCAGCGTGTACCTCACCAGCACTAAAGCAACTGCACATGTCGCAACACTACCAGAGCAGCCCAGTGTCCAGCACGGCCATTAAAGGCACACTGCCCCTCTCGCACATGTGAGGGGGCCCACCAGACAGCGGACTGGAGAAGGATGGGTGGCGGGGCAGGAGGGGAGATTGGAGGTGATAGTGGGGTGGGGAGTTGGGGGAAGACATTTTCATAGGAAAAGGAAACAAACAAAAACCCGTGAAATGGGAGGAGCGCAAAAGTAGAGTGAGAAGGAAGCATGACGAAAAAAACAAGCGCATGCAACACAAATCCTGGTATGTGACAAAGAACATTTCATTAGAGCAAATGACACCTTCAGAGGAGACCACCAATCCCTTCTACGCCCAACGCAAAACCTGCGCTGCTGACAAGAGAACTTTATAAAAGATGTAGAGATGCTGGACTTCTTTTTTGGGGGGACTATTTTTGTACAGAAAAAAAAAAAAACTGGTGGGTGGACTGGGGAGGGCCAGGGGAATGGACCTTGTATAGATCTGAAGTAAATAAAAACTGCACACAACTTTTTTTTTTCTAATTGAAAGGTGGATATACAGAGAGGAGGAGAGACAGAGAGGAAGATCTTCCATCTGATGATTCATTCCCCAAGTGAGCACAATGGCTGGAGCTGAACCAATATGAAGCTTGGAGACAGGAGCTCTTCCGGGTCCTCCATGAGGCTACAGGATCCCAAGGCTAGGCTGATGACCCCTGCACCTCTAGGCTTCCGGCTGCTCCAGGCCCAGGCCCACTCAGCCCAAGAAACTAACACACCTGCCCCACTGCTGCACTTGCTGCTGTAGAACCAGGTGGGCACTACCAGCCACCTGGCACCCCCAACAGACTGCTCATAGACCAAGTTGCATGTGGGGCCTTGCCCTTCCAAGAAGCTCATAGACCACCACTGCAAGGATTGGCCAGTTCAGCTGGCATCCCCTGTGCCCCCAGCCTGCAAAGATGTCCGCTCTGCTAACAATCCTGCCCCCCCCCTGACCCTGTCCCACGTTCCCAGCTTGCTTACAGGTCACTCAAGGGTCAGGTTGGCTCAGCTATTGCTCCTCGTGCCTCTAACCCAACCTCACCATTGCCCCCTACCACTGATCTAGGAACAAGTCTGTTCAGACAGCATTCCTGGCCCTGAGCATGTACTCCATCTGATCCAGGGCCACTTTGTCCCAGCTGCCTAGGCCAGTGCACCCCTCAGTCCTAGCTAGCAGGCCACTCAGCCCCACATGCTGCTTGGTCGGTACCCCCATGTGCCCCAAGTATGCACACAATGTGTTTTAAAGCCAATGGGTCATGGTAGTAAGCCCAGAGCCCAAGGAGCCCACTGGCTGCTATTCCAGGAACAAGCTGGACAAGCCAGTGCACTGTGCACCCCCTCTCTGCCTGCCATTTGCTTCATAGCCAAGTCATCCTGGCCGGTGTCCCTGCTCCTACTGACTGTAGTCCTCCATTTCAGGGCCAGGCTGAATTGCATGGACAGGAGGGAGGTTGTGAAGGGCTTCTTTAACATAACACCTTCCATCACCATACTTGCCCATCCAGGGTCAGGTTCGGTTAGACAGCCTGGGCTCTATCCCAGGAGCACTGCCACACTGTCCACTGTCCGGAGCTGGAGAGTGAGTTGGGCTTAGCCAATGAACCCACTCCCTTAGCAGGCAGTGTGCTTGCCAGCCACTCCAGGGCTGGGCCCCTTTAGCTGGTGACCCTGCAGTCCCAGCCTGCACACCTTGAGTCCCGTGCCATGCAACATGCCCACTCTGCCTCCTCACCTGACCCTCCAGTGTCATCTCCGACACACCTAGCCTACCTGAGGCTCCTCCAGGGCCAGAAGGGATCAGCCCCACCACACTTATTTCTAGCCTGCCTGCCCCCATAGCCTTGCTGCTGCTGCGGGGCCAAGTGGGCTAGTGTGGTATGGAGATCAACACGAAACACTGCAACAACCTATTTCTTTTCTCATGAAATAATGTTCATGTAGACAACTCTAGTTTGCAAAGCAGGGTTTATTTAAGAAGCAGAAGGAAGGTGGCCTGCACTTCAGCAGGAGGGACGCCAAGGGAGGAAACACCCATGAAAAAGATGGAAATTGTGTTCATTCAGCACCATCTAGGGAGGGGTTGACATGAGTCACTCCAAGGGCAGAGAGAAGGAAACTTTTTCACAATGGGCAGTAATGTCTGCTGCATCAACCAGAAATAAAAAGTTGAAATCTGTGTCTTCCTTCTCCCAATGTTGTGGGCTAGGCAGGCAGTTCAGGGTCACCAGTTTGGAAGCCACACCCCATCCCACTACCTGGATGTTTCTTCCTACCCACCTGGGATGCTCACCTATCTGGAACATGAGAGGGCTGGTATTGCATTGTTGTGTAACCACTCCCCTCACAAGCCCCCACAGTGGACTCTGATGGGTAGGGCTCACTCTCTTGGTCACATGCTTCCATTGCTCTGGCACTCTGACTCTTGGTCTCCTCAGTACCTGGTTGGACTTAGGTCTCCTGCTAGCCCATGAACATGGCCTGTGTATGTGTGTATTCTTCACAATCTCTTTACTGCTTGAGTGGGACAGGAATGATGCTAATTCTAAGATGCTTTGTATTTCTAATTTGTGTACTTTCTGGAGTTCTGGGAGAGGTAAGGCCTAGCAGTAACAAAATGTGGCCAGAGAAGCAAGGGAATGGCGGATGTCTGCAGTCCAAGCACCTTTCTCTCTTTCTTTTCCCCCTTGAATTTATTTTGTTTTTATCATAAAGTCAGATAGACAGAGAGGAGGAGAGACAGAGAAAGATCCTCTGTCTGATGATTCAAACCCAAGTGACCGCAATGGCTGGTGCTGAACCAATCTGAAGCCAGGAGCCAGTAACTTTCTCCAGTCTCACACACGGGAGCAGGATCCCAAGGTTTTCTTAAGCCACAAGCAGGGAGTTGGATGGGAAGTGGGGATGCCGGGATTAGAACCGGTGTCCCTATGGGATCCTGGCATGTTCAAGGCAAGGACTTTAGCTTCTAGGCCACCTGGCTGGGTTCCTGTGCCTCTCTTCAACAAGTGCAGCCCAGTGCTGGGCCCCTTCTGTCCACAATCCTGTGGCCAGGGCCTGTTTCCTAAACAGCAAAGTTTATGAAGGCGTCAAGCAAACTGACCATCCGGCCTGGGTCAGCTCTCCCTTCCTTCAGAGAGTGACATCAATGTCAGAGTTAGATGGGTTTTTATAAAAAGAGTGAGTTGGCTGACCCCACCTTAGGAACCAGGTGAGTTGGACAGCCACAGGAGGCTGCCATGTTTACAATGGGTGGACAATGGGTGGGCTATAGCACTGCAGGAGGCTGTCAGCTCTAGGCTGGCTCTGACAGGAACCCTAACACCCCTGTTCTCCATCTTGCTCCCCTGGAATAGGCTCACTCTCCCTGGGTACACAGCACATCTAGCATTCCCACCTTGGTTATTGCAGCAAACACAGGTCTTCAGAGCTGGCAAAGCCTGTGCTTCTAGCCAGCCTGTCATGCCTCCCTCAGGCTTCTCCAGGCAATCTGCCTGCAGCTTGCTCTAGGGACAGACTGGCTTGGCCACAGTAACATGCCCCACAACACACCCACCACATAAACCAGCCTTGGCGCTGCCAGGTCAGATGAACCCAGGAGGCACTTTGCATGCCACAGCCTACAAATCTGAGTCTCAAGATATAATTAATAAAAATAAAAGAAGAAGAAGAAGAAGAAGAAGCTATTTTAGAACTTTCCAGAAAGTTGCCAATAACACTGGGTAGTTCCATGCCAGTGCAAGAATGGCCAACACAGAGTCTGATGGGCCACTTGGTGCTGTCCAGTCTGGATCTTTGTGATGTGCACATCTACAGCAGGGAAGAAATACAAGTAACTGTCTTCCCATCCATTCAAGCCCTTTGGATCAATATAAACAAATGATAAAGAAGATAGTATTCATTCTCCCACTACTCAGAAGTTGTGTTGAAATTACGGCGCCCTGGGTCAAATTTACATCTTCAAATTGCCATCCCATATCAGAGCACCAGTTGTTTGGCTGCTCCATTACTGATCCAACTCCCTGCTTATTGCACCTGGGAGACCTGGCTGAAGTACCTGGTTCCTAGCTTTAACCTAGCCTAAGTCTGAAAGATCTCTTTTCCTCTGTTACCATGTCTTTCAAATCAATCTGCCATGCCTTCAGTGGAAGGTCCCTTGTTCCCTGTACTGTGACCTACAGGAAGTTGCAGGGGCCCACCAGCATGGCCTGAGACAGGCAGAGAGGATTGTGCAGCTGGCTCTGGGTCTAACCATGTGCTGGGTCACAACAGCCTGTGGGATGAAGTGACACAGGAAGTGGCACCAGGAGTCCATCTTGCAAGCACCAACAGAGTAAGACGATGAGTCACCACATCCAGCCATGCATAGAGGCAGCAAAAGCAGGAACCACAGAGCAGAATCAGGAAACTACCCAGGGGCAGGTCCTGTCTCCCTGGATGGGATGCTGGAGTCTTCCAGAGGTAGGTCCTGGTTAGCCCTGCATAGAAAGTTTGGGTCTTCCAGGGGTGGGTGCAGCTTCCCTGTGGGTTGTTTCCTCCCCCAGGAAGACCATTATTCTGATGGGGGTGGGGCAGTGAGAAGGGAAAACGGCATCAAGGCCCCTGGAAGGGTCCAGCCCCTGACGCCAGTGGGTGGAAGCATGGTCCATCCTTGGAAAAACTGAATCCCTGAGTCAGGGGCAATCAGGACCTGCCCCTGCATGATTACAGCACCCAACATGGACGAAGCCAAGCGCCCAACCCCATGGGGGAAGAGGACATTCCCAAGATGACCCCAGCCCCCAACCAAAAGAAAGCAGAATCCATCCCTGAAGTGCGAGGGACGGACTTCCCCTGGAAGACCTCAGCCACCACCCTTTGGGGGAAAGAAGACCCCCCACCAGGGAAGACCCTAGCCCCCAACCCATGGGAAATAGAGACACCTTTGAAAGACTCCAGCATCTGAACCCAGAGGAAGCAGGACCTGCCCATAGAAAACCCCAGTGGCAGACCTAGTTGGGGAAAGCTCCAGGAACCCCTGGGAGACGTCAGCCCCAATCCAAGAGAAATACAACCTGCCTTGGAAGACTGAATCAGGTTGGCTCTGGAAAAGAAGATGGGGCAGTGGGATGGTCATGCTGGGTGTGTGTGGAGGGTTCACGAGCCAAAAGGACCTGGCCCTAGATCAGTGGATAAGCTGGTCGTGGCAGATGCACTGTGGGTGAGGGCAAGCAGACCCGGCTCCAGAGCAACAGGCCGGAGATTGACTTGATGCAGAAGCCATATTGTTGGCCAAGCCTGCCTGATCCTGGAGCAGCTGTAGGGTGGTGGGAGGGCCGGTTAGAGGTGTGGGGACCCTGGCCGAGCCCCCCCCCCCCCCGGATCTGATGGTATGAGTGGAAGAATTTATTTGAATATCCTACCCTGGACTCTGCGCCATTACTTCTTGCTCAGAGCACAGGAAATTCATGCCAGTCCAGCCATCCACCAATCAGATGTAACCTGGCATTCCACCTGAGAATTCCACCCCCAATCTTCCAGCCTCTTCCCCAAACCCGCCCACTCACAAATCATCAATAGGCATTCACCTGCAGTTGCCAATCCCCTGGGGCCTGCCCTCAATCCCTCCCAATCATCACCCACCACACCTGGCAGACCAAAAGGTACCCAGGCACGGTTCTCTCTCTTCTTTGCTCTTCCTCGTCTTCCAGCCACCCTATCCCTCCTCCCTTTCCCCTTCCCCTCCATCCTGTTCCTTCCCCACTGGAATAAACCTCCTAAGATACCTTATTGCGTCTGGTGTTTTCAGCTCATGGTAAAGAATCAGGTTGCGGGAATTAGCTGCACATAATAATATCATAATATCATATAAACTAGAACTCAACCTTTTAAATAACCAACAATGCATGTTTGGGGCTCTTGGAGCTCCATTTGAATAGGTCTGACACAAAAGCAGCCAGAATGACACTGGGTAAGCTTGCTTGGGCCTGGAGCCGCCTGCAGGCAGTTTAGGAATGTGTGTGTGTGGAGGAGGGGGTGGAGAAGAGAGTTAGAAGGTGTTAGTGAGCTGCTTGGTGCTGGAGTCAATGGCGAGCGGGTTGGCAAGGGCTCAGGGGGGTGCAGTCCAAACTGCCCTGTCCTTGAAACAATGAGCTCGGGAGAGCCAACCTGTCCTTGTAGCAGCCCACCAGTTGCCAGGGCGATGGACTGTGGCGGGCCCTGTACTTGCTAGTACATACAAGAATCTGGTCTGGGAACACCTCAAAGTTTCTTTTTGGGATCCCCCAATTGAAATGCCAGACTCAGAACCCTAACCAAGAAAAGACAGTAGACAGAACAGATCAATCCACCACCTCAGCTATATGTTGACAGCGAAATATGGGACAAATGGAGACTTTATGATGGACTATGTCAATCAGTGGATTCTCCAACAACCTCATGGTGCCTGGAGTGGAGAGACTGGCAGTGATTCATAACTGGTGAACTACCAAAACCACTTGAACAGGCTCGGCGGCATGGCCTAATGGCTAAAGTCCTCGCCTTGAGCATGCCAGGATCCCATATGGGCACCAGTTCTAATCCCGGCAGCTCCACTCCCCATTCAGCTCCCTGCTTGTGGCCTGGGAAAGCAGTTGAGGATGGCCCAAAGCTTTGGGACCCTGCACCTGCATGGGAGATCTGGAAGAAGTTCCTGGTCCTGGCTCGGGATTGGTGAAGTACCGGCCGTTGTGATCACTGGGGGAGTGAATCATTGGACAGAAGATCTTAATCTCTTTTTCTCCTTCTCTCTGTATATCTGACTTTGTAATAAAAATAAATGAATCTTAAAAAAAAAATAACTTGAGCAAGGAGCTTAGAGAATGCCCCACATTGGGGACCTTGCATGGGTGGGACACTGGGTGGGGCTTCTCCCTCAATATTCCCTTTACCTCAGATATATGAAGGAAATAATAGAGAAATAATAGTCTTACCCACTTCCCTGTAGCCCTTGTACCTTTTTACCCTAAGTAACAATTTAAAGATTGTCAAAAATATAATTTAAAAAATTGTATAAAAAGATTGGCAACTTTAAAAGTAAAAAGTCTTTTTTCTATGCTCTTTTTTTTATTAGACACATCTACTAATACAAACTGAGAGATCTCACTGTCAGGTCTTAGTGCGATAGTGTGGCAGTCACTTTCATGACTTGCTTACTAAGCTTTACAGACTGAGAGTGGAACTTTGCATTTTAAACACTTACAGGCAACACTGACTAGATTTGTACTGGATTTTCATTTGCTTTAGGAGAACTACACAGCCAAACATGGTTTAGATATTCTTTTCAGTGTTTTTTTTTTTTTTTTCAGTTGACAACTTCAAAAATCACATTTAAAAGACTTTGCTTTTTGATTTTTATCCCAATGGTGCTGTTTTGTCTTGGAATACTATTTTAGAAATGAAACTTAGTGGAAATGGTATTTTGGAATCTATGAGTGTTAAATGTGGCTCATAATTTTGGCAACATCATGTGATTCTAACTTGCGTATTACACACTTAAGAGACACAATCTCAAAGTATCAACCTGTGATGTAATTTGATGAAAAGAAGGCGGGGAAAGATGACTGACCGTGGACAGTTGGTATATCCGAGTGTGTGATGAGATAGGGACAGAATGAATCAGAGGAGAGAGCAGGAAGTGCAGAATTGCAAGGAAAAGTGTCCGAAGCTCCGAGGGGTTTGGGGATGTGGGGGAGGGAACAACTTTCACCCAGGCAAGAGAGCACTGTGAGAAAAACCTCTCAAGACAGCAACGTGCAGCCTGAGGTGGTGGAAATGGGTACCAGGGCCAAACAGGGACTCAGTCAATACCTTGTGGTGGGCCCAGCGCCGTGACCTAGCGGCTAAAGTCCTCACCTTGAAAGTGCCAGGATTCCATATGGGGCGCCGGTTCTAATCTCAGCAGCTTCACTTCTCATCCAGCTCCCTGCCTGTGGTGAGGACGGCCAAAAGCTCCTGGCTTCAGATTGGCACTGCACCAGCCGTTGTTGTCACTTGGGGCGTGAATCATCAGACAGAAGATCTTCCTGTCTCTCCTCCTCTCTGTATATCTGACTGTAATGGAAATAAATAAAATCTTTTTTTTTAAAGATTTATCCATTTTTATTATAAAGTCAGATATACACAGAGGAGGAGAGACAGAGAGGAAGATCTTCCATCTCATGATTCACTCCCCACGTGAGCCGCAACAGCCGGTGATGTGCTGATCCGAAGCCGGGAACCAGGAACCTCTTCCAGGTCTCTCACGTGGGTGCAGAGTCCCAAAGCTTTGGGCCATCCTCGGCTGCATTTCCAGGCCACAAGCAGGGAGCAGTATAGGCTGGGAAGTGGAGCAGCCGGGATTAGAACCGGCACCCATATGGGATCCCGGGGTGTTCAAGGTGAGGACTTTAGCCGCTAGGCCACTGTGCCAGGCCCGGAAATAAATAAAATCATAAAAAAAAAAACCTTGTGGCGAGTCACAAATTGATTCAGGGAAGACGCCAGTGGGAATCCTGGCTGACCCATAAGAGATGGATGGAGGTAGAAGGACTCTTAGAACAGAACACAGATGGGATTAAAAAAAAAAAAAGAAAATGGCTCACTTAGTGAAGGAATAGATATACATTGTCATAATCTGATTCTTTTCTATTTTAGTTGCATTTTTTAAAAAGATTTATTTTTTTATTGGAAAGTTAGATATACAGAGAGAAGGAGAGTCAGAGAGGAAAATCTTCTGTCTGATCATTCAGTCCCCAAGTGGCCGCAACGGCCAGTGCTGTGCCGATCCGAGGCCAGGAGCCAGGAACTTCTTCAGGTCTCTCACAAAGGTGCAGGGTCCCAAGAGCTTGAACTGTCCTCGACTGCTTGCCCAGGCCACAAACAGGGAGCGGGATGTTAAGTGGAACTGCTGGGATTAAAAGCGGCGCCCATACGTGATCCCAGCAAGTTCAAGGGGAGGACCTTAGGCACTAGGCCATAGTGTAGGGCCCAAACCCATTGTTTTTTATGACAATACTTTGTAATTTTCCAAGGTCTCATTTCAATTAGCATTTGAGTCAGCACAAGGTCATTTATCCTTAGGTGCCTTTAAAATGTATTTATTTATTTGGAAAGAGTTAGGCAGAGACAAAAAAGGACAGAAACAGAGAGAAAGCTTCTATCTGGTGGTTCCTGCTCCCAAATGATTAAAATTCTCAAGGCTGGACAGGGCAAGGCCAGGAGCCAGGCCCTGATGGAATATTCCTCAAACTGCATTAATAATAGCTAGTATGAATATTTTTTAAAGATTTATTTATTTTATTTCAAAGTCAGATACACAGAGAGGAGGAGAAACAGGGAGGAAGTTCCTCCATTCGATGATTCACTCCGCAAGTGAGCCGCAATGGCTGGTGCGCGTCGATCCAAAGCAGGGAACCAGGAACCTCCTCAGGGTCTCCCACGCGGGTGCAGGGTCCCAAGGCCTTGGGCCATCCTCGACTGTTTTTCCAGGCCACAAGCAGGGAGCTGGATGGGAAGTGGAGCTGCCGGGATCAGAACTGGCGCCCCTATGGGATCCCGGGGCTTTCAAGGCGAGGACTTAAGCCGATATGCCATGCCGCTGGGCCCTAGTATGAATATTTTTAACTGTTAATAGTCAGTATCAGTGGTTATATTTTATGCTTTTATTTGAATGAAACAATTTATTACTAAACAATTTTCTCCAAGGAAAGCATATTTACTAGGTTATTTCAGAAGCCAATAGGAACCAATATGACGTTTTGGATGCAAGGACCCAGCCTGTGTGTGTCTAGGTGTGACTGACGTTCCAAGGGTGGGATGTAGAGGGTGGAGTGCCCTTCCTTGAGTGCTCACCCAGCCGGGCTTCCTAAGGGACCCTGGACAACAGAATACTGGATAATGCAACACTGGGCTCAGCACTGAGTGACCCGTGTCACAAGCTTTGATTGGGTACAAGCACTGGTTTCTGCACCTGGAGCAAGCAAACTGGGTGCCAGAGCAGCAATGATTCAGCTGTTTGTCTTGGCCTGTGAAAACATCACACCAAGGGCCCAGTGCAGAAGCCCAGGGGCTAAAAGTCCTTGCCTTGCAAGCACCAGGATCCCATATGGGCGTGGTTTTGTGACTCCACAGCCCCACTTGCCATCCAGCTCCCTGGTCCTGGCCTGGGAAAGCAGTCAAGGCCAGTCCAAAGCCTTGGGACCCTGCACCTGTGTGGGAGACACGAGAGGTGCTCGTGCCTCCTGGCTTCAGATGGGGTCAGCTGGGGTGGTTGCTGCTGCTTTGGGAGTGAATGATCAGACAGAAGATCTTCCAGTCTCTCCTCCCCTCTGTACATCTGCCATTCAAGAAAAATAAGTAAATCTTAAAAAAGAGAAAAATTCTCACTTTCCTATAGCCCTTGAACCTTTTTACCCTAATTAACTATGTAAAGATTGTCAAAACTATAATAACATTAATAGAAACATTCCCCAGTATATTACAAAAAGAGAGAAAAATTCAATGTGGTGGGCACAAAAGATCACCACAGAGCCCTTGGCACTTGCTCTCTGTTTAGTCCACATTTTCTTTCTGTGTTCAATAGAACGGCCTTGTCCCTGCTGCCTCGGGGGAAGCGCATCTCCCCAGGTCCGCTGTGCAGGCTGTCCTCCAGGTGACCAACGTGTGAGCCTGTTGTTCTGGAAGGTCTTCAGGTGAGCCTGCTCTCCTTCAGTGCGTTGATGGTCCCGTAATGGGGTGATAGACGCTGGGAGTGTTTCCTGGTGTCACCTCAAAGATTGGAATGTACTGGGTGGGATCCAAATTTCACCCCAGGGCTGAAGAGGGAACTGAACCTAGATGATAGGTGGAGAAGGGTGGAAAATTGAACTTCAGTCTAAATCATGGGATTATCAAAATGACTCCATGCAAGCCCTTCCCAGGTGATCTGATTATGTTAATAGGCTCCAGGGAACACATTCCAATCCAATGAGTTCACTGTTGACAGGCCCTGGGGGTTTCTCAAATGAACTCACAGGGCAATATCTCTTTCTACACAAACTACCTCAAGGTGAAAAATACCGGGGATGGGGGTGAAGCTATTCGCACCACAGGGATGAAAGGCATAAACAGATGCAGGGAGTGGGACACCCCTGGGTCTGCTTTGGATGGTGCCTAAGAGTGACCAATCAGAAGAGCAACTGCGTGTGGAATGAGTCTAGGCGGCAGTTAGGCTGTCAGTTGACAGGAAGCACCGCCTCTTCCGCTAAGCCCTGCCCACCTCAGATACTTAAGGCCCTTGCCAAGGCAATGAGCTGGGATTCTCTCTGAGGAAAGTGAACTGCACAGCAGGTTTCTGCGCTGCACAGCTTCCCAGAGCATCCTGCGAGCATCCTGCGACTTTGAATAGTGACACGGATCGACAGAGCACTTGGGTGAGTGGGCCTGTCTTTTGTGTTCTGGATATTCCCGTGTTTTTGAGAGAGGCTCTCCAGTAAGCCTCAACCAAATAACAACACACAAAAAACCACACCCAAATACACAACCAACACACACACAGTCAACAAACACACACACACACACACACACACACTCATACACACACACATACACAGCCTGTCTTTACCCCACCACAATCCCAAATCCAGTAACCACAGGCTTAAAAATCTTTTCACACCCCTTACTTGTAGATTTGAACACAGGCCAGGGAATTGCAGCTTACTTCCAAAAATGTCTTTCTCAATGAAAACTAGGAATCACTCTAGTTTTTCTGAAGGGTCCTCCAGGCCTGACTCCCCAGATATTAGAACAGAATCGCCAACAGGATTTCTCGAAGATCCCAGGGATGACAACACTGTGCGAACACCCTCCACAGGGAGCACAAAACGTGACCCCAATTCCCTAATGGCTTCACACCACAGGTCATTGTCACCAACACGACCATGCTCATCGATGCAACATACTTTATCTTTTGGAATCTCCTCCCCTAGGACAACCAATTCTGCAGTGTCATCCGGTAGCCATAATGTGGCACCTAGCTACTCCCCAACTATGCCCACACCCCTTCAGCCTGAGTCAGACAACCCACGCCATAGGATTCCTGCCAACTCAGGGAACTTAAGATCTCCCAGTCCCATGTGCCTCACTCTCTCTTCCATCTCATCCTGCTCCTTGAGTAGCAGTTGTATCATTGTGGGGGAGTCAGCCCCCCTGAATGAGGGAGCTGCTAGTGTGGTGGCAAATTCACCCTGTTCCTCCCCCATGAACCCTCTCCCACCACTGTCTCCTCAGTCTCCCAGCTACTCGCCTACTGTCCCGAGATTTCTCCGTCAGGACACCAACCAGAGGCAGTTCTGCCTTGAGGAGAGGCCAGGCTCAGTGGGAGCAGTAGACTTGGCCCTCATGTCTTCCATGGAGGAGACTGGGGTTCCATCTGAATGTTCTTCTGAGGGCTCACCTGAGACTGACTCCACGGTCTTCACCCCACCTGAATCCCCTCACAATCCTTCCTTGCATCCCAGCAACCCCTTCACCGTTTCAGAATCCCCCATGGGAATTCACACATCTGCCGCCATTTCTCTAATGGCTTCACGCCACCCGTCATTGTCACCAACACGACCAAGCACATCTATACAAAATTTTCCGCCTTCTGACACCTCCTCCCCTAGGACAAATAATTCTGCAGTGTCATCCGGTAGCCATAATGTGGCACCTAGCTACTCCCCAACTATGCCCACACCCCTTCAGCCTGAGTCAGACAACCCACGCCATAGGATTCCTGCCAACTCAGGGAACTTAAGATCTCCCAGCCCCATGTGCCGCAATCTCTCTTCCATCTCGCCCTGCTCCTTGAGTAGCAGTTGTATCATTGTGGGGGACTCAGCCCCCCTGAATGAGGGAGCTGCTAGTGTGGTGGCAAATTCACCCTGTTCCTCCCCCATGAACCCTCTCCCACCACTGTCTCCTCAGTCTCCCAGCTACTCGCCTACTGTCTCGAGATTTCTCCGTCAGGACACCAAGCAGAGGCAGTTCTGCCTTGAGGAGAGGCCAGGCTCAGTGGGAGCAGTAGACTTGGCCCTCATGTCTTCCATGGAGGAGACTGGGGTTCCATCTGAATGTTCTTCTGAGGGCACACCAGAGACTGACTCTACAGTTTTCACCCCACCTGAATCCCCTCAGTATTCCCCCTTGGTTCCCAGCAACCCCTTCACTGTGCGAGCATCCTCCACAGAGAGCCACACAAGTGTCACTATTTCCCCAATGGTTTCACACCACCCATCATTGTCACCAACACCACCATACCCATCAATACATCATTCTTCCGCTTCTGGCACCTCCTTCCCTAGGACACCCAATTCTGCAGTGTCATTCCTAGGGCCATACTCTGAGTCCTCAGGGGTCTCCACCATCTACCACATGTTCACCCTTCCCTCAACGTGCAGCCCAACCTCTACCCGAGGGGAATTTCCCAGCTCCCAAGAGCAGCTGTGCAACGACTTGGATAATCTGAGCAACATCACACATGACTCACTTGGGGATGCCCAGACCAACCGAGAACACCCCATCCAGTCTCCCATCCCCTCAACCCAACTCCACAGATTCTCTTCCATGGCACCTAGCTACTCTCCAACTATGACCACACCCCTTCAGCCTTTGTCAGACAACCCACGCCATAGGATTCCTGCCAACTCAGGGAACTTAAGGTCTCCCAGTCCCATGTGCCTCACTCTCTCTTCCATCTCGCCCTGCTCCTTGAGTAGCAGTTGTATCATTGTGGGGGAATCAGCCCCCCTGAATGAGGGAGCTGCTAGTGTGGCAGGAAATTCACCCTGTTCCTCCCCCATGAACCCTCTCCCACCACTGTCTCCTCAGTCTCCCAGCTACTCACCTACTGTCCCGAGATTTCTCCGTCAGGACACCAACCAGAGGCAGTTCTGCCTTGAGGAGAGGCCAGGCTCAGTGGGAGCAGTAGACTTAGCTCTCATGTCTTCCATGGAGGAGACTGGGGTTCCATCTGAATGTTCTTCTGAGGGCACACCAGAGACTGACTCTACAGTCTTCATCCCACCTGAATCCCCTCACAATCCATCCTTGCGTCCCAGCAACCCCTTCACCATTCCAGATTCCCCCATAGGGATTCCCACATCTGCCGCCATTTCTCTAATGGCTTCACACCACCCGTCATTGTCACCAACACGACCAAGCACATCTATACAAAATTTTCCCCCTTCTGGCACCTCCTCCCCTAGGACAACCAATTCTGCAGTGTCATCCGGTAGCCATAACGTGGCACCTAGCTACTCTCCAACTATGCCCACACCCCTTCAGCCTGAGTCAGACAACCCATGCCATAGGATTCCTGCCAACTCAGGGAACTTAAGATCTCCCAGTCCCATGTGCCTCACTCTCTCTTCCATCTCATCCTGCTCCTTGAGTAGCAGTTGTATCATTGTGGGGGAATCAGCCCCCCTGAATGAGGGAGCTCCTAGTGTGGCAGGAAATTCACGCTGTTCCTCCCCCATGAACCCTCTCCCACCACTGTCTCCTCAGTCTCCCAGCTACTCGCCTACTGTCCCAAGATTTCTCCGTCAGGACACCAAGCAGAGGCAGTTCTGCCTTGAGGAGAGGCCAGGCTCAGTGGGAGCAGTAGACTTGGCCCTCATGTCTTCCATGGAGGAGACTGGGGTTCCATTTGAATGTTCTTCTCAAGGCACACAGGAGACTGACTTCACGGTCTTCAACCCACCTGAATCCCCTCACAATCCTTCCTTGCATCCCAGCAACCCCTTCACCATTCCAGAATCCCCCATGGGAATTCACACATCTGCTGCCATTTCCCTAATGGCTTCACACCACCCGCCATTGTCACCAACACGACCAAGCACATCTATACAAAATTTTCCGCCTTCTGGCACCTCCTCCCCTAGGACAACCAATTCTGGAGTGTCATCCGCTAGCCATAACGTGGCACCTAGCTACTCTCCAACTATGCCCACACCCCTTCAGCCTTTGTCAGACAACCCACGCCATGGGATTCCTGCCAACTCAGGAAACTTAAGATCTCCCAGCCCCATGTGCCTCACTCTCTCTTCCATCTCATCCTGCTCCTTGAGTAGCAGTTGTATCATTGTGGGGGAATCAGCCCCCCTGAATGAGGAGGCTGCTAGTGTGGCGAGAAATTCACCCTGTTCCTCCCCCATGAACCCTTTCCCACCACTGTCTCCTCAGTCTCCCAGCTACTCGCCTACCGTCCCGAGATGTCCCCGTCAGGACACCAAGCAGAGGAAGTTCTGCCTTGAGGAGAGGCCAGGCTCAGTGGGAGCAGTAGACTTGGCCCTCATGTCTTCCATGGAGGAGACTGGCGTTCTATCTGAATGTTCTTCTGAGGGCACACCAGAGACTGACTCTACAGTCTTCACCCCACCTGAATGCCCTCAGTATTCCCCCTTGGTTCCCAGCAACACCTTCGCTGTGCGAGCATCCTCCACAGAGAGCCACACATGTGTCGCTATTTCCCCAACTTCTTCACATCACCCATCATTGTCACCAACACCACCATACCCATCGATACATCATTCTTCCGCTTCTGGCACCTCCTTCCCTAGGACACCCAATTCTGCAGTTTCATTCCCAGGGCCATACTTTGAGTCCTCAGGGGTCTCCAATATGTACCACATGTTCACCCTTCCCTCAACGTGCAGCCCAACCTCTACCCAAGGGGAATTTCCCAGCTCCCAAGAGCAGTTGTGCAATGACTTGGATAATCTGAGCAACATCACACATGACTCACTTGGGGATGCCCAGACCAACCGAGAGCACCCCATCCAGTCTCCCATCCCCTCAACCCATCCCCACAGGTTCTCTCCCGTGGCACCTAGCTACTCCCCAACTGTGACCACACCCCTTCAGCCTGAGTCAGACAACCCACGCCATAGGATTCCTGCCAACTCAGGGAACTTAAGATCTCCCAGTCCCATGTGCCTCACTCTCTCTTCCATCTCGTCCTGCTCCTTGAGTAGCAGTTGTATCATTGTGGGGGAATCAGCCCCCCTGAATGAGGGAGCTCCTAGTGTGGCAGGAAATTCACGCTGTTCCTCCCCCATGAACCCTCTCCCACCACTGTCTCCTCAGTCTCCCAGCTACTCGCCTACCGTCCCGAGATTTCTCCATCAGGACACCAAGCAGAGGCAGTTCTGCCTTGAGGAGAGGCCAGGCTCAGTGGGAGCAGTAGACTTGGCCCTCATGTCTTCCATGGAGGAGACTGGGGTTCCATCTGAATGTTCTTCTGAGGGCTCACCTGAGACTGACTCCACGGTCTTCATCCCACCTGGATCCCCTCACAATCCTTTCTTGAATCCCAGCAACCCCTTCACCATTCCAGATTCCCCCATGGGAATTCCCACATCTGCTGCCATTTCCCTAATGGCTTCACACCACCCGTCATTGTCACCAACACGACCAAGCACATCTATACAAAATTTTCCCCCTTCTGGCACCTCCTCCCCTAGGACAACCAATTCTGCAGTGTCATCCGGTAGCCATAACGTGGCACCTAGCTACTCTCCAACTATGCCCACACCCCTTCAGCCTGAGTCAGACAACCCACGCCATAGGATTCCTGCCAACTCAGGGAACTTAAGATCTCCCAGTCCCATGTGCCTCACTCTCTCTTCCATCTCATCCTGCTCCTTGAGTAGCAGTTGTATCATTGTGGGGGAATCAGCCCCCCTGAATGAGGGAGCTGCTAGTGTGGTGGCAAATTCACCCTGTTCCTCCCCCATGAACCCTCTCCCACCACTGTCTCCTCAGTCTCCCAGCTACTCGCCTACTGTCCCGAGATGTCCCCGTCAGGACACCAAGCAGAGGC
Source organism: Ochotona princeps (assembly GCF_030435755.1). Taxonomy (NCBI): domain Eukaryota; kingdom Metazoa; phylum Chordata; class Mammalia; order Lagomorpha; family Ochotonidae; genus Ochotona; species Ochotona princeps. The sequence continues at coordinate 2,616,539 of NC_080852.1, forward strand.
AGTTCTGCCTTGAGGAGAGGCCAGGCTCAGTGGGAGCAGTAGACTTGGCCCTCATGTCTTCCATGGAGGAGACTGGGGTTCCATTTGAATGTTCTTCTGAGGGCACACCAGAGACTAACTCCACAGACCTCACCCCACCTGAATCCCCTCAGTATTCCCCTTTGGTTCCCAGCAACACCTTCGCTGTGCGAGCATCCTCCACAGAGAGCCACACATGTGTCACCATTTCCCCAATGGCTTCACATCACCCATCATTGTCATCAACACCACCATACCCATTGATACATCATTCTTCCGCTTCTGGCACCTCCTTCCCTAGGACACCCAATTCTGCAGTGTCATTCCCAAGGCCATACTCTGAGTCCTCAGGGGTCTCCACCATGTACCACATGTTCACCCTTCCCTCAACGTGCAGCCCAACCTCTACCCAAGGGGAATTTCCCAGCTCCCAAGAGCAGTTGTGCAACGACTTGGATAATCTGAGCAACATCACACATGACTCACTTGGGGATGCCCAGACCAACCGAGAGCACCCCATCCAGTCTTCCGTCACCTCAACCCAACCCCACAGATTCTCTCCCGTGGCACCTAGCTACTCCCCAACTGTGACCACACCCCTTCAGCCTGAGTCAGACAACCCATGCCATAGGATTCCTGCCAACTCAGGGAACTTAAGATCTCCCAGTCCCATGTGCCTCACTCTCTCTTCCATCTCGTCCTGCTCCTTGAGTAGCAGTTGTATCATTGTGGGGGAATCAGCCCCCCTGAATGAGGGAGCTCCTAGTGTGGCAGGAAATTCACCCTGTTCCTCCCCCATGAACCCTCTCCCACCACTGTCTCCTCAGTCTCCCAGCTACTCGCCTACCGTCCCGAGATTTCTCCATCAGGACACCAAGCAGAGGCAGTTCTGCCTTGAGGAGAGGCCAGGCTCAGTAGGAGCAGTAGACTTGGCCCTCATGTCTTCCATGGAGGAGACTGGGGTTCCATCTGAATGTTCTTCTGAAGGCTCACCTGAGACTGACTTCACGGTCTTCAACCCACCTGAATCCCCTCACAATCCATCCTTGCGTCCCAGCAACCCCTTCACCATTCCAGATTCCCCCATAGGGATTCCCACATCTGCCGCCATTTCTCTAATGGCTTCACACCACCCGTCATTGTCACCAACACTACCAAGCACATCTATACAAAATTTTCCCCCTTCTGGCACCTCCTCCCCTAGGACAACCAATTCTGCAGTGTCATCCGGTAGCCATAACGTGGCACCTAGCTACTCTCCAACTATGCCCACACCCCTTCAGCCTGAGTCAGACAACCCATGCCATAGGATTCCTGCCAACTCAGGGAACTTAAGATCTCCCAGTCCCATGTGCCTCACTCTCTCTTCCATCTCATCCTGCTCCTTGAGTAGCAGTTGTATCATTGTGGGGGAATCAGCCCCCCTGAATGAGGGAGCTCCTAGTGTGGCAGGAAATTCACCCTGTTCCTCCCCCATGAACCCTCTCCCACCACTGTCTCCTCAGTCTCCCAGCTACTCGCCTACCGTCCCGAGATTTCTCCATCAGGACACCAAGCAGAGGCAGTTTTGCCTTGAGGAGAGGCCAGGCTCAGTAGGAGCAGTAGACTTGGCCCTCATGTCTTCCATGGAGGAGACTGGGGTTCCATCTGAATGTTCTTCTGAAGGCTCACCTGAGACTGACTTCACGGTCTTCAACCCACCTGAATCCCCTCACAATCCATCCTTGCGTCCCAGCAACCCCTTCACCATTCCAGATTCTCCCATAGGGATTCCCACATCTGCTGCCATTTCTCTAATGGCTTCACACCACCCGCCATTGTCACCAACACGACCAAGCACATCTATACAAAATTTTCCCCCTTCTGGCACCTCCTCCCCTAGGACAACCAATTCTGCAGTGTCATCCGCTAGCCATAACGTGGCACCTAGCTACTCTCCAACTATGCCCACACCCCTTCAGCCTGAGTCAGACAACCCATGCCATAGGATTCCTGCCAACTCAGGGAACTTAAGATCTCCCAGTCCCATGTGCCTCACTCTCTCTTCCATCTCATCCTGCTCCTTGAGTAGCAGTTGTATCATTGTGGGGGAATCAGCCCCCCTGAATGAGGGAGCTCCTAGTGTGGCAGGAAATTCACCCTGTTCCTCCCCCATGAACCCTCTCCCACCACTGTCTCCTCAGTCTCCCAGCTACTCGCCTACCGTCCCGAGATGTCCCCGTCAGGACACCAACCAGAGGAAGTTCTGCCTTGAGGAGAGGCCAGGCTCAGTGGGAGCAGTAGACTTGGCCCTCATGTCTTCCATGGAGGAGACGGGGGTTCCATCTGAATGTTCTTCTGAAGGCACACTAGAGCCTCACTCCCTAGTGTTTACTTCTGCCTCCTCTGACTATGCCCCCTCGTGTTCCAGTGCCCCATCTTCATTTGAACCCCGTTGTTCCTCTCCTTTTGCTCCTGGTCCATCACTGCCATCCCTCCTTCTATCTCCCATTTCACACTGCTCTACCCCAAGTGACTATATGTTTGAGGAGAAGTTTGCTCTCCTGTCTCAGGGACCTGCTCTTTTCTCAGGCTTTTCAGATGGTTCTTCCACTATCCCCACTATCCCAGCATTGCCAAACCTTAATCCACTTGCTGTTTCAACTAGCTATGCCCCAACAGTCCATGGATTTCCACCTGAGTCAGACCACCAGTTTCACGGATCTACTTTTGATTCAGGGCCTTCAAGAGCTCCCTGTCCTGTGTCCCTCAGTGTCTCTTCTATCTCATCCTCTTCATTGCCCACCAACATGACAGATGAGGGGGAGTCAGCCCTCCAGACTCAGGGAATTTCTGGTGTTTCCAGAACTTCACAATGTTCCTCTCCCCCGACTGTCATCACATCACACCCATCTCTCCATCTTTCCTCCAACTCCTCTTGCACTTCCCCCACTGGCCCCACAATTCTGGGTGAATCAGCCCTGCTGAACTCAAGAAGACTCAGTTCTGCAGGAATTTTAGGCGCCTCCTCCCCATTGTCTGCCCTCACATCTCCAGCTCTCAGAGAATCTTCCATGTCCCTTAGCAACTCCCCAAGTGACCCCATGTGGACCATGGCTTCCAACCTCCAGGCACAGGCTACACTCTCCTCTCTTCATTTCCCAAGGGAGACTGCCCACCTGACAGGGCCGATACCTGCACCCCTGCAGGCCACTCTCACTTGCTTTGCCACATCCACTCCTTCTTACCCCAGAGTCCCTGGAGACTCTGCCATGCCCCACCTCTATGCTCAGATTCATCCATCTCATGGATTGCTTCTTGAGAGAGCCACACACACCCACAACCCCAGTCCCAGTTTTCCCTGCAACAGAGACCATTTCAGTGGTCGCCCTCACACTCACAGCTGCCCTTCCACTTGTTACTGTCATGGGGTGGCTCGCAGAAGAGGTGCTGGTAGCAGGCACCCTCATCACCCTGGCCGCTATGCTCCTTGAGCACCCAGGATCATCTCCCTAGCTAATGGCTGCCAGTGCCCATGCAGCCAGCAAGCCCCAGCTGCCTTCATGCCTGCAGGCTACCCTGCCAGTGTCATGGCTGGCTTTATCCTCTTTGGCTGGCACTGACACTGAAGGAGGAGCTCCAGCAGAAGATCTCTGCTTGAGAAAGATGATCCTGTCCCCACTTATCATGCTTCTTTCATTTACATGATGTATGTTTCCTTTCTGGCTTCAGCAGAAATGACAGGGTTCACAACATTCCAATCCTGTTCTTGCTGTCATTGGGCAAGACTCTATTGGGTCCTGTGGTGTGATCATGTTAAGTTCTGTTTTGAATTACACCTGTGCCAGGTGACTAGTACTCTTGGGGTTCTCGTGGATGATTTTTGTGTAAATTGATGAGGAAGTCTGTGCATTGATTTTCTCTGTGCAGACTGATACCGTCTTGCAGTTTTTGTCTTTTATAGATGGATATGTTAGATTCATTGGGTTTGTGATGCTAAATCCACTTTGAAATTGGAGGTCATATCCTAGACGGTCTTGTTTTACCTCTGCATGACGTACAGAGGAGCGCTACACACTGATTCCGATTTGAAAGTCCTGATTGCCAGCAGTGCAGAGGAGCTCATGCTGAAAGACCTCTCAACCCCAAACTACAGAAACATTTGGTGTATATGTTGGCATGATTACAGAGAAAGATACCCATCCCTCTCTAAGTCTGGCAAACTAAGTATCCATCTTGAAATTCCTTCAGAGTAGAATGAGTTTTTCATGTCAGAATCAAGGAGAAATGATGGAATAAGACATGACTTGCAAATTTGTTTTCTGAATAATTAACTGAGAACGTAAGAATTTAACTTTTGTGTATGAACAACCTAGGAAAACATTGACCAAAGTATCCAATGTTTTCTACAGATTTTAAGACTTGAGTACATGTATGGGAAACATGTATCTCTTAGATTTATGCATTTGAATGATATATGCACTAAGTAAAAAATGATAGATCAACATGGTATATTTTCAGTTACAAATTTTATCAAACATATGTAGAAGCTAAATTGGATTTGATATTGAATGTGTAACACAAAAGTATGTTGTTTCCCCGGTAAACTAGATCACGAATGTGTAAATGACCTAAAAACATTTTGATTTCTTTCTACCATATGTCCAAAACAGCCTATATGTCACATGAATTACAAACATATTGAGCTATGTAGCAGTTTTAATTTTTTTTAATCTATTTTATTGTATTGTTGTGGACAATCTTTACAGTTAATTACAGTTAAAGAAAAAAAAGGTTCAGGGGGATAGGGAAGTGGGTAGCAGTTTTAATCTTTGAGTGTTCTTTTTTCAGCCAATTAGAATGTGTTCCTTCAATAAATTTTACCTTGTAGCAACACAGTAAGCACACATACAATACACATGATATGACAGAACAAGTAGCCTTTGTAGCATATATATTTTTAAGTCTTTAGTTCTTTAGCTGATGTTTGAAAATGACCACCAGTTGACACTGCTTTTATTAATGTGAATTAGCCCTATTTAAATGGTTGTGTGTTTTGAAGAAGAGTACAGAACTGCAATTCACAAACACTTTAAGCAGCCATGACTGAAGCATAAACTCATGAACCAACAACAGGAGGGAAGCATTGACTCCATAGAGCGTTTTGAATGCAGCTGTAGGCTTTGAAAGCCACTTGCAGGATTTTGACCGCAGCGCCTTTGTTTTTTTATTAAGACAGCAACTAAAGCTGATAGCAATGCATGATCGTCAGACTTTTTGACAATTGGACATTTGTATCAGAATGTTTCATATCAGTATAAGTTAAAATGTGCCCCCACCTGGCATCTGGGCAGTACCTTTGGTATAATCCCAACTGCCTGTTCGTGAATTTTCTTGACAGGCTGGGAAATACAGCCTTGGGTTGTATTTGGCCTTGTCTTACAACTTTTGTTGAAGTTGGATTGCAAACTTTGTGATTTTTTTTCTGACTAGCTTGTATAATATTTTTAGTTGTCTTAAACTGAATAGAATTATTTTGAAAATATTCAGTTATTTGAAAGAGAGAGATTTCTCTCATAGGCTGGTTTACTCTTCAGATGCTTGCTACAGTGAGAGTTGCTCCTAGCTGGGAGCAGGGATGGTAGGGACCCATAGATTGGAGCGGGACTGGCTGCCTCCCAGAGGGCACATTAGCAGGAAGCTGGAATTAGGCCTGCACCAGGAGCACAGCCCAGTTCCTCTGATTTGGATGCACATATCAAATGGCACCATAACTTCTGTGCCAAATGCCTACCATTGCTCCTACCCTCACATTAGCCAAATGCATACATGTTTGTCATGCTATTGGTAGTGACTTTTCCATGTAATGAATGTGCTTGCCTTTTGCCAGTTTGGGCATTATATTTCTTTAAAGGTGATCTGTCAGCTTTTGAATTTGTTTTGTAAATGCAGTCTTTATTTGCACTTGTGGAAAATATTTACATTTATCATGCTTTTTTCTGAGTTGTTCTCTACTATGTGTTTAAACCGTCATGTTCATTTAACACATTTGATCAATTGTTTTGGTGACTTCATTTTTTTCTAAAACATAATGTTTGCAAAAATTGTCCTACATTTCTGTACTATCATTTGAAATATCATATTTATTTAAATCTTTATTCATAGCAAATTAGCAGGTTTTGGCTATCCAACAAGTAAGGGCCTAGATAAAGCATAAACGATTGCCTTTTTTTCATTATTATTTTTTGATGATATTGACAGAGTTGATCAGGGTGGAAAGTCTCAACTGTAAAGGGAAAGTGGGTGATACCATTGTTTCCAGATTTTCTTTTTCTTCTTGCTGCATCTGGCAGTAGAGAGCAGACCATGGGATAAGCCATACCCAGCCTCCCAAATGCCTTAGAACTCAGGAATGGGTAGCAGCCACCGCTTGTCACCCAAGGGTCCCTGATGTGGTGTGATGTTCTAGGCAAACATCCCTTCATACCTTGTCTCAGAAATGCTCTAGGTAAAACCAACTCATCCATGTCACATGCAAAAGAACTTTTTGAACTCAAGTCTCACATCAATCGTGAAGCAAAGCATATTTCTTTTCTTAAAATATATTTTTCTTTGATTTTTAAATTATATGGTACAGTTTCATATAGACTGTGATTATCCTCTACCAAACTCCCACCTCCTGACAGATTTCTCCCATTTTACTACAATGATGTAGCACTTCAGAAGGAATCATAATTCTATCAGTCTCTTATTTAAGTGCACCCCAACATTGTTGGTACAGGCAATGTCAGACAGTCCGGCATCTCATTGTCTACACATGCCCAACAGTTTCACTGGGAATCCATGTCTCGTTTGGAAGCAGGAATGCATGGTTATTCAGTGGCACGTTTTTTCATGGCGCTGTTATTTGTTGTTGTTGTTATTTGTTGTGGCTGGTGTTCTAGCTCATACCAATTGTTGACTTGTTTCATGACTTCTCAATTATGGAAATGTATAGTGATGGAGTACTGGGCTCTACCATATCCAGATGTGGGGGTATAATGCAAAATAAATTTCAACCCATGATTTCCGGTTGGTTGTGGCTGTGCTGCTTAGGCTCCTCCCATGGTGTTTTTGGTAGATAGGTTGGGTGTTTCTCAGTTCAGATCCTTTCATGTGTAGGCTCGTCAACTGTCAGGGTAAGGTCATAGTTCTTCTGCAGCTCAGTATTTGCTAAGTGAGTGCTTTATAATAGTGTTCAAACAGTTTTCAGAAGGTATCACCTTTTTTTAAACTTTCTAAAAAATGGTGAAAATCTCAGTTTGGAGACATTTTATTGAGAAATTGATTAAAAGTTCTGAAAATGATCCCTTTCTTTAAATACATTAATATACCACCAAGCAACCTCTTACAAACTCCAGAGATCCGTGCGTGTGTTCCCTAATATTTAGATCTCATCAGAGCTTGCTAAACATGATCTCAACAATCTGAAATAGTCATCAAGGACTTTTATTTTAGAAAGAGGCAGCTCTGAACTGAAATACAATTAAAAAAAAATACTGAATTAGATATTTGTGGAAGCACTATGTTTGCTTCAGTAAACATAAAAGAAATAGCAGCACTTGGTCAAGTTAGTTTTCAATTTTAGAAAACTAACACTTTAACAATATACATTACACACTACCATGCTGCTGAGTGTGATAATATTCATACTATCACCCATGGGCCCAGCTCCTCCTCCCACTTCCCCACCAGCACCAGAGTCTGGAACCAGGGGACTGGCCTGCCGCTCCCCCACTCCTGCTCCTGCCTTTTCCCTGTCCTGCTTTGCTGTTTTAACCTTTTTTTTCTCCCGGGGAGGGATGTTAGGGGGGTAAACTAATGAACATCTCTAAAGGAGGGGAAAAAAAAAGAAGAGCAAAAAGCCTGAGGGGGAAAAAAACACCTAACTTGTAACAAGTTCACAGCAATAAGCCTTTTTTTAAATGTTTTTTTTTTTTTTTTTACTTTTATTGGAAGGTCAGATACACAGAGAGGAGGAGAGACAGGAAGATATTCCATCTGATGATTCACTCCCCAAGTGACTGCAGTGGCAACAGCTGGTGCTGTACCGATCTGAAGCTAGGAGCCAGGAACCTCCTCCAGCTCTCCCACGCGGGTACAGTGTCCCAAATCTTTGGGCCATTCTCCACTACCTTCTCAGGCCACAAGCAGGGAGCTTGATGGGAAATGAAGCTGCTAGAATTAGAACTGGTGCCCATATGGGATCCTGGCACATTCAGGGCAAAGACCTTAACTGCTAGGCCACTCTGCCTGGCCCAGCAATAAGCTTTTTCTCTCAAGATTTTGAATTGACCTGGGTTAATATAACTCTTCAGTTACTAATTTCAAGCAAGGATTACATTGCTGAGCTTGGTTCCAAAATATGTGTGTGTGTGTGTGTGTGTGTGTGTGTGTGTATTTGTGTGTGTGTGTGGTGCCACACAGTGTGTCTCAACATTTGTCTTTTGAAAAAGTTTGAAATTGTCATCATGTGTTATTATCTGTGTTTATTGATCAAAACATGTTTTTGATCTTGTTAATTAACTTTTAGAGTTCTTGTTAGAGCGTACTTTTCTTGTTTCAAATGTACAGCTGACTTCACACCTTTGGTAAATGTTTTTAGAGTTTTTATTTGACAGTTTTCACATGACAATGTTATGTAATTAATCTGGTGTTTCCAACCCCTTTCTTCACCCCTCCTCTTGTCTCTCTCTCTGACACTGAGGACTCAGAGTGCACAGTTTGATCTCCAGACCTTAAATGTGTGGCTAAATTATTACCCTAATTATCTCCTCATGGACATCACCTTAAAACTGTCAGCATGTGTCCATGACTACAAATTTCTAGCTCAGTGCATTAAAGAATTGAGGGATAGACTTGAACATCCCCTGGGCTGACACCCCAAGGCTGCCTCTGTGGCCCACTTCAACCAGGGCCCAGGGAAATAGTAGTGAGCTAGACAACAGGAGGCCTGTTTGTGTGGCTTTATCCAGTAACCTGTCTCAGGGAGACCCAGCAAGGCCAGTCCACCCTCAAGTCACACCTGCTTGCAACTTGGGAGGCCAGAAGACTGGGCAACCAGCTACCAATCATAGAAGTGGCTTTCAAAGCCTCTTGTCAGGTCTGCCAAGAGCCAGGTCGCTAGGAATGGAACTTTCCTGGGGGTCAAAAAATCCCGGGGTAAGGACCATGGTTGGCCACCAGCTAGAAAGCCCTTCACTCTGCCCAGCCCGTGAAGTGTTCATTGCCATGGAGAAACAGCCTACAGTCAACAGCATCACAGGTAAAGCTATATATTCCATCCAGAGTCACCATCTGTTCTGTATCAGCCTCTCTTTCAAGGCCTGCTCTCCTCTCTGTCCAGCCAGGTAATGGGAGTCAACGAGAGGTCTCCTCATGGGGTTTCACACTTCCTTTATGTCATCTCTTCCAGCACCCCACATGAATAGAAAGATGGTCCTGGGCCTCTCACATGCCTAACCAACTTCAGAATTTTCCTGGATGCATCTAGACTTAAAACTCGAGTGCACATGTATATGAGACATCAGAATCAGTGTTTGCTAGCTGTCACTGTAGCCATGAATGTCACTGTCAACTGGAGCCCTGGCCTTACTGTAGGCCCTTAATTTGCTCCTGCTAAGCTCAGAAAGACCAAAGCAATCACCCTAGCTCTTGCTGGCAGCCAAAGTCCCCATGAGCAGGGGGAGAAAAAGAGCATAGGACCAACCACAGGCTAGTTTATCTCCATTAGAATATGGTCAGAAACGTTTCTCTTTCCCACAACCATATATGTTATTTTGTTGCTTCTTTTTATATCTTGTTTCTTTCTTAAAGCCTTACTAGACAGTCTTCACCAGTCATCCACACATGTTGCAGCCCAAGTCTCCCCACTACGATCATACAAAAAAAGGCTGGGATGTTGGGGCTGAGTACAAGTGACCCTAGTTCCCTGCCAAAGCCAAATGGACACTCCATCCGAAGACTATGGGAATGCGGAGTCTGCTCGGAAGGTTAACACTTGCCACAATGATCCATCTGCCAGCACAGAGGCAACCTGAGAAGCTCCTCAAGACCCACCCTCAGAGACTGCATATTCCAGTGAGCTTCAGGAGGAACTCCAGCCATCCTTTCAAAGGGACTTTTGATGAATAACCCCTCCCTTCTCTCTTGTGTGACCACTCAATGTCTAGCCAAACCATTAATCAGTTTCTTTTGATTGGCTAACAACCTCCGATTCTTCCCCCACCAAACTGAAACCACCACCACCAAGAGAACACCATGCCCAAACTCAGCTTGAAGAGTCAAATGGGAGAAATGTCCTTGACTCCTACTGGTCTCCAGTCACCTGACCTCACTCTTTGTGGACTGTGGATGGCAGCTCAATGTGGGGCCCTGACAGTTGCTGCTACTTTTCATTGAATTCCTGGACATCACTCTGACCCAATCACCACCACTCAATCCAGCCTCCTTTCTGCCATCTACTAAGGAGCCACTCACTACATATTCCTGTCCTCAAATTACTGATATTTATTGGTCTCCTAGGAACAACCTACAGGATAAACTTCTCCCATCACCTGATCTCACACTCTTCGTGGATGGCAGTTCAATGTGCAGGCCTGACGGACATCACTGTGTGACCTATGCGACAGTGACCTTGGACTCCATGCTTGAGGCACAGTGCCTCCCCGAGGAACACTTCCCCAAAGGGTTGAACTGTATGCACTGATTCGGGCATGAACATTAGCTCAGGGGAAACGAGTCAATATCTACACTAACTCCAAGCATGCTTTTCTCATTGCTCACTCACACTCAGTCATCTGGCAGGAGAGAGGATTCCTCCCCACCAAGGGTAATCCTATTGCTAATGCCTCTTTGATGAACAGATTTCTCCAAGTTCTCTGTCTCTAAACACAAGAGATAATTCTTCACTGCTGGGGACACCAGTCTTCAATGTACCCAGTGACACAAGGCAACAAGAAGGCTGACCAAACTGCAAGGCGTCTGGCAAACCCAAGAGCAAGTGCCCCCATAATCTTCCTTTCTACTTCCCTTAAGCCTACCTACTCTCAACAGGAAAGACAGGACCTGCTCACTTCCAGTGCCCAGGAACATCAGAGGCTGGATCTTCATGGGCAACAAGATAGCACTATCTTCTCATGCTGCCCTGCCCCTCCTCACTGATATCCACAATTCTCTGCATGTGGGGCCTGACTCCTTATTCCAGTTTCTTACTCCATTATTCTCGTGTCCTAATATGTGTGGACTTCTCAAACAGATCCATGCTTCATGCCCAAGTTGCTCCATATTCTCCTCACAGGGAAAATAGATTTCACCCATATACTGACACAGAAGAAATTCATTACCCTACTTAAAAACATGACTGCTTTTCCGATTGGGTAGCAGCATTTCCAATGGCCAAGGAGACATCAGCAATGGTGGCAGAAACCCTACTTAACTACGTCATTCCCAGGTTAGGTTTGCCTCTGTCCATCCAGTCTGCCAATGGGTCTGCTTTCATCTCACAGGACACCCAACAGGTGTCAGAAGCCTTACCCATCACCTGGAGCTCAGATCCTCATGGGTGGATTGCTTCCCCTGGGCCCTAATACACATCAGGGTCAGCCCTCGCAAGCCCCTTGGATGGAGCCCATTTGAGTTGATGTATGGCCGACCCTTCCTGGTTACCCACCAGCTCCCCACAAAGTCTCATCCCTTGGCTAACTGTTTCCCTTCTCTCTGATTCTCAAGCTTCTCCGAGAACATGCAGACCTGTGTCTCCCATGTCCTGACCCAAATGCATCAGTGACCCGGATACCCTTCCTCTCCAACCCAGAGACTCGGTTCTACTCAAGACTCTTCACCCAGACTCACTTCAGCCACGGTGGACTGGGCCTCACATGGTGATCCTTACCACGCACACTGTGGCCAAACTTCTTGGTCACACCTCCTGGTTCCATTGTTCCCATCTAAAACCTTTCCAAACCTCTCCCTCATCTCAGTGGAAGGTGCAACAGACAGGGCCTACCACACTAACCATTCAATGCCAAAGTACCTCCCCTGCCTCCAACCCTACTCCTAATAATTCTCTACCTCACGTTAACCAAACAGACGAAATAATTCGCACAATTCAAGCAGCAACTTCAGTCTCGATATTGAGGCATCCACACTCATGTATTGGCTTATTCCAATACTCCTTCTGCTAGTAATTATATGTCTCTTATGAACTATTGCTCCTTGTTTTCCAAGGTTCTTTCAGAAGAAAATTCATAATGCCCCATGGACTGCCTTCAACTAGATGCTGCTCCACCCCTACACTCTGGTGCCCATGGAGCTTCTTCCGGACCTCACACAGAGACAACAACCCCCTTCAGCAGGAAGCAGCCAGATAGATTTCTTCACCCTCTTTCCTATTACCAACAGGCTGGAATGATGGCTACCAAGGTGGCCGGAGATGGGTGGAATTTGCCTCCCACAAACCCAGAATGAATGGTGGAATTCTGGTGGGTCCCTCAGGCACTGAGACCACCATTGCACCAATGAGGAGTACAGATCCATATTCCCCCATCAATAAGGGCCAAGGCGACCCCCGTTTCAGTTTCCATGTCAAGGAGAGTTTAAAAGGGTCCCTTCCCCATCTCTTCCATGCTCTTCTTCCTCTGTAGCCCACACCTTCCTGTCTGTCCTTTCTGCTGCATGGGGAAGGGAGGCCCATGAAATAAAGGCCATCTAAATTATTTTCATATATTTGGCTGAGTTATTCTTTCCCTGGTGGTCAGCGAATCTAACATTTGATGAGCGGCGAATCTAACAATAGTTGATGCATGGATACACTCAACTGAAATCTTTAGCATTAATATTTTTAAGATTTATTTTGTTTTTATTTCAAAGTCAGATATACAGAGAGAGGAGAGACAGAGAGGAAGATCTTCCATCCATGGATTCACGCCAACAGTGACTGCAACATCCAGTGCTTTGTGGATCTGAAGTCAGGATTCCTCCAGGTCTCCTGCATGGGTGCAGGGTCCCAAGGCTTGGGGCCATTCTCGACTGCTTTCCCAGGTCAGAAGCAGTGAGCTGAAAGGGTAGTAAAACTGCCGGGGTTAGAACCGGTGCCCATATGGAATCCCGGCACATTCAAGGCAAGAACTTTAGCAGTTAGGCCACCGCACCGGGGCCAGCATCATTACTTAATATAAATAGTTTTGTAATATCCAATAAAACCATGTTTTTCCTACATGAGCTAAATATTCTGTTAGAGGGATAACAAAATCACTAAAATGAGAGCTATTGTTACATTCTCTTAAGGAAATTCATTTATTTAACTGGTTAGGATTTTGATCGTAGTAACTGCACACAATTTGTTAGTAGGCTTGTGAGTTTTATAGGTTGCATTTTTAAAAGGTTACACTGACAGTTCAACATTATAGGACTAGCACTAGTTCTTCCATGAATTTCAAATTTATGTTTGGCAAGCAACAGGAAACTAATCGATGTACAGTGTTGATTCTGAAATAGAATTTCAGACATGGTGTATTTCCTGAATTTAGTAGCATTCATGTGGAAGTCACTTTTATTTTTATTTTTTTAATTTCTTTCTGATTTAGTTCTTGTCTTGTTTTGATAATTTCTTGTTTCCTCTTGTTTGTGGGGTCCTTCTGCTGTTGCTTTTCCAGTTCCTGGAGGTGTGTGCTTAATTCCTGCACTTGTTGCCTTTCTTGGGCTTTGAAGTGCACACTAATTGCAATAAACTTACCATGTAACACTGCTTTGGCAGTGTCCCATAAGTTTTGGACTTTTGTATCTGGGTTTTCGTTGGTTTCCATGAATTTTTTGATCTCGTCTTTAATTTCTTCTCTAACCGATTAGAACTCGCATTTATTTTTAACATATTGGTTACTCAATACTATGTCAATTAATTCCATAACAATGTAAATTGTTGCTGATGGTATGTTGGAGCTTTTAATTGACCGGGATGATACTCTGCTGGCTCTGCTTTCAGACCAGAGAGGGTCTCCCTAAGAAGCCGTTGAACTTGACTGACAATAAGATGCTGGACTCGGTGTTTGGTAAATGCTTGCAATGAGGGAATCTCAACTGAACTTGAACTGTGGTTATGCAACAAGGTGGAGGAATCCACCATGAAGAGAGGGTTTGGGGAGGGGGTGGGGGAAGAATCCCAGTACCTATGAACCTGTGTCACATAATAGAATGTAATTAAGGAATAAATTTTAAAAAATAATAAATAATTGTTCCCAAAAAAAGATGAACAACACAGTAAAGAAATGGTTGAAGGACAGAAACAGGCAATTTTCAAAGGATGAAATAGAAATGGGCAAGACTTAATTAAACATGCCATCGGAAAAATGCAAATACCACAGTGATACTTTTAAATCACTCTAGAATTGCTCCCACCTGAAAATCAAAGGCCAACTAATGCTAATGAGGATGTGTGGGAAAAGTTACTCCGCCCACTGCCTGTGTGATGCAAATCTGTGCAACCATTTTGGAAGACAGTTTAGAGATCTCTTACAAATCTGAAAACAGACCTAAAGACTCAGCCATCACACTCCTGAAATTTACCCACGTGACATCCACATTCAAATTACTGAACATGTTTATTGCAGCTCAGTTCACAAGGAGTAAGCTAGAGAATCAACCCAATTTCACCCAGGGATGACTAGATAAAGAAAATATGGTCTATATAATCTTTGAAATACGATACACAGTCATCAAAATCATGAGACACTATCTTTTGTGACCAAAAGATGAAACTCGAAACCATCATGCTTAGTGAAACAAGCAAATCACAAAATGACCAATATCAGCTGTGTTCCCTGACCTGTGGTAGATAAACGCAGAATACAAAAAATAGACAAAACACAGCAATCTGTGTGAGCAAATGGGCATTTTGAGATTTGATTTTCACAATGTTCTTCATTCTTGAGGAATGCTTTCTCTCTCTATTTGTTGAATGCTTTACCTAACGGTACTTCAAGCCTAGAAATTGGAAGGGAAATGAAGTATTTCATTATGAAAGTTTTTAAGCACTGAGAGGAGCATGGTGGGAACATGGGCAGGAGGAGAGGGAGGGAAGAAAATATCATTTGCTTCTAAATTTGAATTGTTAAATGCACCAATGATGTTCACCTGACAAACATAGAATCTAAACAAGAAGAGCAAAGCCATGAATGAAGCAGCAGAGTAAACTCCATGTGAGAACTTGAGCAGAGAGCAGTGCATAGAAGCAGGTGTGTGAAGGCAGTGTAATCTCTGTGCTAAAGATGAACACACCGCCATGATGCACACGTCAACACTAACATAAAATAGAGTTAGTAAAAACAAAAGAAAAAAATGAAGGACATGTCTGTATCAGGATTGTTGGAAATGCAGTTTTGTAAAGTTTTTTTTTTAAGTAACATAATGTAACTGACAGAATATATTTCATTTCTTTTAAATGTAAACAACTATATCATGGTTTTCACAATTCAGGATATGTCAGTATTTCATGTGACTGCACCACACTTTAATCATCCATTTTTTTGCCTGTAGAATTTTCTTTAGTAGTTTTAAGTTTGTGCTATCATGAAAGATAGTATTGGATTTTTAGTTACATAGCTTTAGGAGAAAATACTCTACATTAAAACTTCCCACTTCAACAACGCTCAATTTTCCAAACTGCTTGCCTTTAATTATATCTTCATGGTAATTGTTATGGGGTGCAGCCAGTGATAGCCAGCACGCATTGACAGTGGGCAAATGAAATTTGGCTGAGTCCCCTATCCTCTGTCCTGAAGGTGGGTCCTAACAGCAATGGAATGCTAATTCCATCCTCAACCACTTCCTCCACATCCTAAATGAGCCAGGTTACTGGAAATTCAATTAGTCTAGGTGTTTTTAGCTACAAGCCCAGTTCCTGTTCCTGTTCATCCTAACGAGCACTATTCAACTCTTTAGCCCACAATTAGGTATTTGCTCCTGCCCACCTGTGACTCACCTATCAACTGAGAGGTGATGGTCTTGTATTGTCGTGTACAAACTCCCCTCACAAGCCCCTTTAAAAGGCCCAGGAAGCAGGAGCACTCACTCTCTTTCTGGCCAGGTGCTTCCATTACTCTGGCACCTCGGCTCTTGGCTGACCCAGGACAGGTAATCCCCTGAGCAAGGTCCCTGTGTACTGCTTAGAAGAGACAATGGTTATAATAATGTTGTTTCTGGTCTGTGTACTATCTGGAGTTCCAGGAGGGGTGAGGCCTAGCAGTAGTAGAATGTGGGCAGAGAAGCCAGGGAAAGGTGAATGTCTGCAGCTTTGTGAGTGTGTCCAGGTTATTCGTTGCATGTCTCTTAGGATAATATATATTGTTGGGGCAGCTGGGACATAGGTTTTCAGCTTAATGATTGGAAATCAGGATAATGACCATTTGTTCCTTTTAGGATCATGATTGGGTGGATTATGATTGGTGGATTGCTGTATGGACTTGTGATTTGCTATTGTGCTCTGTTGTCTTCAAGCTTGATTAATAAAGACTCCTTAACAAACCTTAGACATGTCTGGTGTGATCTCACTCGCACCCTGCAACAGTAATGCATATGTGTTCTAATTTCTCCAAATTCTCAGTAAGAATAGGAAGGTCTATTTCTTTGATTTTTTTCCATTTGATTGGATATACAATGTCCTAATGTTGTCCACTGTTATAATTAATAAAAGAAAGATTCTTTTCATGTACATTGTGAAAAAGCTGTGTTAAAATTTATAGTAAGGTCCCAGTGCAGTAGCCTAAAAGCTAAAATTCTTACCTTGTATGACCCGGATTCCCATATGGGTTCTGGTTCTAATTCCGTAAGCAGCCCTGCTTCCTGTCCAGCTTCCTGCTTGTGGCCTGGGAAAGCAGTCAAGGATGGCGCAAAGCCTTGGAACCCTTACCCATGTGGGAGACCCAGAAGAAGCTCCTGGCTTTGGATTGGCTCAGCTCTGGCTATTGTGGCCACTTGGGGAGTGAATCAACAGAAGGAAGATCTTCCTCTCTGTCTCCTCTCTGTTTATCTGACTTGCCAGTAAAAATAAAATAAAAATCTAAAAGATTACAATAAAAGAAATTTCAATGTTGCAGAGAAATGAGCCCTTGCGCTCCAGTGCAGCTCCCTGTTCACATGCCTAGGAAAGCAGTAGGTGAGTGCTCAGATACTTGGGCCTTGTCAGCCCTGTCGGGGATCTGAATGGGGCGCCCAGCTCTCAGCTTTGGGGAGTGAGTCAGCAGATGGAAGATTGTCTCTCTATCTCTCTTTCTCTCTCTCTACCTCTTTCTCTCTCTCTCCTTCAGATAAGTAAGTACTTGAATCCTGTAATAGTCCTTTCTTTTATTCTGAAAAAGAAAAACAAAAATGAGCCTTTCTCCTTACTTGATTGTGGACTAAGACTATTAGCACATAAGACTTTGTAAAGAAATAAATACATAAATAAATGGATAAATGAATAAAGAAAGGCTAAAATGCTGATGAATAAAATGACACAAGCCATGTACTTAATCATCCTAAACTACTTAGGAAGACAAAGTACTGAAAAAGTCCTCAGTAAAGTGACGCTTGACATTAGCAAACTGTTTCTTTGTCATTATGCTTTGTGCTTTGACATTAGCAAATGTTGATTTGTCTTTGATTTGTCTTTGTCTTTCAGACAAATGTGCACCTGACCTAAACAGACACAGTTTAAGAATTGTGTTGCTAAGCTGACTTTGGCCCCACTTGCTGTCCAATGGAGCTGTCCCCATGTTAAGCTTGGCTGCCACACTCTACTGCAGGGACCCTTCCTTCTCCTTTACCTGATGCACTTCTGAACTTGAAAATTAGACAACAGCATTTACAGAAGTTATAATAAAGTTTAATTTACAGGCAAATGTTTATTCCATGTTATTACAAAAATAAAATGTTGAAATCAGTTTTAGTCAATGACATGCCAATGTAATGTGAAAAACAATTCCAGAGGTAAATTCTTGGCATCCTTGCCTCTGCACAATATTCTAGTGAATTAAATAATTTAATGTGGCATATCAGCTCAATGGCATTAGCGCCTCTGCTTGTTTCAAATCCAAATTAGGGATGTGCTGACCTGTCACAACTCCTATGTACAAACTACACTGTAGTTCTTCACACCCCTGTGAGTTCATATCAATCATTTGGAAATAACATTTTTTTCTTCTCAGAATGAGCTGTCACTGTTTCTTTGAATTGTGGCACTTAAACTAGACTTGATCCAAATTTTCAGCAAGCCATTTGATTCATTGTATCAGAAAGCAATTGATTTGCAAAATATATTTGTTATTTTGCTTTTGAAGCAAATACAATAATGTGTGTGCAAAGATTTCAGTAAAATTTTAAGATAGATTTCTCAGATATATATTTAAATTCTTATTATCTCCTGTCTTCATGTTTTTTCATTCAGTTACAAATAATCAGATCAGTGGTTTTGTGTGTTGGAGGTTTTAAATCATTTTTAGTTGAAAGCAGATACAGACAGAGGAGAGACAGATAGAAAGATATTCCATCTGCTGTTTAATCCCCAAGTGTTTAATGGCTAGAGCTGAGCCAATCCGAAGTGAGAAGCCAAGAGTCTGGACCATGAGGGTCCAGGGCCCAAAGGCTTTGGGTCATCCTCGACTGCTTTCCCAGACCACAAAGAGGGAGCTAGAAGGGAAGTAGAGCAACCAAGATACATACTAATGCTCACATGGGATCCTGGTGCTTCCAAGGCAAGGAGTTGAGACACTAGGCCTCCGCGCCGGGGCCCAACCTAATTTACTCTTTAAGACTGTGTTCAACCCTGGCCTGTGTCCTATCCAACTGCTCCTCTCTTACCAATTCTGTTTGGGACTAGTGGTGTGAGCCTCTAACATCCCACATGGCTGCTGGTTGCTCCACTTCAGACTCAGGCACCTGCTAATTAACCATGCTATTGAAAACTGGCAGAAAATGGCCCAAGACTTTAGACCCTGTACTTCCTGAAAGGAGAGCCAGGCTGCTGGATTGGCCTGGCCACTAAGGCCACAGAGAAGGGAATCATTGAATGAAAGATCTCTCTCTCCGTTCTTTTGAATTTCAAATACATTTTTTTAAAGTTTTTTTTTTTTTTTAAGATTTATTTAATTTTCATTACAAAGTCAGATATACTGAAAGGAGGAGAGACAGAGAGGAAGTGGAGCTGCCGGGATTAGAACCAGCAGCCATATGGGATCAAGGCGAGGACCTTAGCCACTAGTCCATGCTGCCGAGCCCTTCAAATACATTTTTAAAAATCTTTAAGAAACAAGAAATATGTGTCTAAGTTTTTAATTCATTCATATAAAATGCTTATTGACCCTCTACTATATGATAATACTATGTTAGACACTAACATCAAAGAAGAAAAACATATTTGTGCACTCCTGAGGTTCGTAGTCTAACATGAGATAATAGACATGAGTATAAAAATAACACAAATGTCAGGTACAGAAACATTCATGTATTTTGAGAATAATCAGATATGAATCAAGGGGATAAGATGATTTTTCTGATGAAGAAATACTAAAACTGCAAACTGACAGATGAGAAGACATCAAAAAACATTTTAGACTTTGTATGTGAAGTGAACAAAGTGCAGGTATAATTCATGTTACAGAAGTAGGAGCAGAGCGATTCTCCCCACCTTCCCTCTAAGGTTCAGATTTTTCTAGGAGTGCACCAGGCAGGAGAAACCCGTGCCCAAAGTATATGCACAAAAAATTGACGTAAAGTGTTTTGTGAACAAAACACAGTGTTACATTCAGAATATAATGAGGTAAAGAATACAAAAAAATATAAAATCATGCATTTGAAGAGGAGTCCACACTTGACATTATGGGATGATTAAATTGTGTGATTTGGTGTCCAGAGAAATATATTTTGCAGGTTATCGACATTCTTCAAGAAAAGAAATAACATAACATTTAAATTTAAAGGGATCAAATGATTTTTCCTGTAATGGATATGAGTGAATGCCTTATTAGAATGAGATTCAATGTGGAAATGACATTTAAAATAGAATTAGAGTTGAGAGGTGTACAAATAGCTAGAATGTTCAGTTGCTAATGATGATAAAATGAAATAATTTTTAAAAGATTTACTTTTGTATTGCAAAGTCAGATATATAGGAGTAGAAACAGAGAGGAAGATTTCTGTCTGATAATTCACTCCCCAAGTGGTCACAAAGACCGGAGCTGCACCTATCCGAAGCCAGGATCCCAGAGCCTTCTCCAGGTCTCCTATGCTGTGCAGGGTACCAAAGCTTTGGGCCATCCACAATTGCTTTCCCAGGCCACAGGCATGGAGCTGGATGGGAAGCATGGGTGCTGGGATTAGAACCAGTGCCCATATGGGATCCTGGCGCATGCAAGGCGAGAACTTTAGTAACCATGCTACTGCACCAAGCCTAATGTATTTCTCTCATTTTATATGAACAAATCCAGGATCCAATGTTCAAAATCAAAGAGCACTAAACAATGATTTTCAGGTTTTTGTCAAGTAAAATATACATCACTCTAGAACTATGCCAGCTCCTATTGCAATCTAACCACTTAGAACAAATGAAGAAAGACGATGAGGTATTAGTGCCATGAGCCTCAGCATCATTTGGGCATGCATGCCAGGGAACAGGGAATATCCACTCCATGTCTCTCACCACCAACAATGTTACTCCAGCCATGAAATGTCCCTAACATGATTGCAACCCAACTCTCTGAGAACTAAAGAAACACCTTTTTCAACACACAACCATTTTAAAGTCATCAAATGACCTTGAACCCCCAAGGAGCAGCTGAAAACTAGACAACTGTGACACCTGCTGACATCACTGACATTGAGCAAAACTCGAAAAATCACTCAGAGACTTCACTTTGGGTTCACTAGAACCAAAGTCAAGACTGACAACTCAGTTTATCTTTCAAAAATCTTTAATAAAATCTACCAGTAAAGAAGGAACTATTAGATATCCATGTAGGGCCAAAGAAAACACAAAGAACCAAAGAAGCACCTCCGAAGAGTACAAGTTCACTACAAAGATATGCTTCTCTGAAGGAAATTAGGAAAATGCCTGAAAATTCAAAAGCAAAAGAAGTAATCCTAGCAAAATTCAGTGAGATTCAATAAGTTAGAGATACTCAAGGAGGAAAATGAAAGTGATATGAGAAATTCAAGAGAAGAAAAATTTTCAAAAGAGCCCAACAAAACATTTGGAGCTTAGAGACTAATGCTGTGACGTGACAAGTAAAGATGGCACCCGCGGTACTGATATCCCTGATGGTCACTGGCTTCATCCCAGCTGCTTCTCTCTCTCTCTCTCTCTCTCTCTCTCTCTCTCTCTCTCTATTTTTAACTTTTATTTGTTGGAAGGTCAGATCTACAGAGAAGAGAAGAGAAAGAGAAGATCTCCCATCCACTGATTCACTCCCCAAGTTGCCACAATGGAACTGCGATGATTCCAAGCCAGGAGCCAAGAACTTCTTTCGGGTCTCCCATGTTGGGGCAGAGTCCCAACTCTTTGGGCCACCCTTGACTGCTTTCCCAGCTCAAAAGCAGGGAGCTGGAAGGGAAGTAGGGCTACTTGCAATAGCCTCAACCTCCATTCGGCCTCAGACATTTAGGCAGGTTGGGATAGGGTGGGCGGTGTAGGATTGCTGGATTCGCAAGGGCGAGTGTGACCCCCACTTTTCGGGGTCCCAGAGTGGCTAGGCGAGCGCACCTGGCCCTGGGGCAGCCAGTAGGACTGCAGGGAGGCAGGGCAGGCTGCCTGCACACGCAGAAGGCAGGAAAGGAGGTTGGGGTGGAGCGCCAGGCCTGCCACCCTGGCCATAGAACATACTGAGTGCTGGGGAACGCGTAGCTGGCTGAGTATGCCTGGTCCTGGAGTGGCTGGAAGGGCAGGCTGGGCCCGGGGTTGCCATCCAAGGTGGCCTGGTTCAGAAAAAACAATCAGACCAGCAGGGCGGTTGTGTTGGGTGTGCAGGAGTATGGGAAGAACTGGCATGGCCCTGGCATGTGGCGGATGATGGGTGGGACTGGGCATGGGGGAGCTGACCTGGCCCTGGAGCAGCTTAGTAGGGGGCAAGCTAGAGGCGGGAGTGGGGAGGGTGAGGAGCTGGCAGGAGTGCTAGAGGCAGGGTGGATGCAGGGCCAGCGCTGGGCGAGCAGATCTGGCCTGTTCCTGAAGCAGTGGTCATGGTGGTTGGGCCAGCAGTCCAGAGGCCCTGGGGGATGCCAGCTTAGAATGCTCAGCCTGGGAGCGGTGGTGGGCAATTGACTGAGTGAGCAGGATGGTGGCCAAACACTCTTGGCCCTGGAGCTGTTGTTGATGGGGTGGGCATGACGGACTTGCGTGGGGTTAGCAGGATGACTGCCAAACCAGATGAAGCATGGAGGGACTGGTAGGGGGGCTGGGGACACTGGAGGCATCAGTTGAGCTCATCTGACCTGGTACCTCCAAGGCTCCAAGGCTGGTCTGTGGAGTGGGTGTGTTGTAGGGCTCTAGCCAAGCTGACCAAGCCTTAAGGTAGCCTGAGGGGTGGACTAGAAAGGCAGGTTTTACTGGCCCTGAAGTGGTAATCCAGACAGCCCAGCCCTAGGGGAGGAGGCAGCAGGGATGGTGGGCCATTGTGGGGCGCTGTCCAAGTGTGCCATGCCCTGAAGCAGTGGGCACCAGTGGAAGTCTGGGGACACAAGGGATGCATTCTGAGCAGGCCCAGATTCAGAGTGGCCATGTTGGGGTGCAATATAGGTGTGGGGGTGGGGGATGGGGTGGAGTCAGCTGAACTTGCATAACCCTGGAGCAGCATGGGGTTTGTGGGGCCTGGGTGGAAGGGGTGTAGGGTGCACTGGCCTAGGTGGCTTGGACTGCTTGAGCTTGGAGCCAATGGCTTGATTGCTCCAGGCCGGTGGAGTTCCTGGGCCTAGAGCAATGGGAAAGGGCAATGGCGCTGGAGGGATAGAGGCACATGGAGCATCATCTGAGCCCATCTGGCCCTGGAGAGGTTTGCAGGCAGGCCGGGAATGGATGTGTGTGTGTGTGTGTGTCTGTGTGTGTGTGTGTGTGTTAGGGGGGTGTTAGAGAACCGCCCTCGTCCTGGAATACACGGTGGTTGGGCTGGGGGCAAGAGGGTGCCAGCTGAAAAGGCCCATCCTTGCAGCATCAGGCATGCCTGGCTTGCTAATGATTGGCAGGCACAAGGGAAACCACCTGATTTGGAGCGGCAGGTGGGCTAGCAGCCTGCTGCAAGTGCCAGGTGGCTGACTGAACCTGGCAGGGTGGATGTGCTCGGTGTGTCAGGGTGCCTGGCCCTGGAGCATGGGGCATAACAAAAGGGATAGAGGTGCAGGGGCATCGGCCTATCTATTGTGGCTCTGGAACTAGTGCCAAGCTGGCTAAGGGTGCATGGGGTGCCATTGAAGTTGGCCTGGCCCTGCAGGGGCCAATGGGAAAGGACGCTACCAGCACAAAATGGGTAGAGAGTGCTGGCTGATTGTGCCTGCCCTCGAGCCACCTGTTGGGCATTGGGACAGGCAGGCTAGTCAGGGCTCACAGGCTAAGCAGGTCTGTCCCTGCAGCAGCTGACATGGCAGGAGTACCAGAGGCACTGTAGGTGCTGGGTAAACAGGTCTGGCCCTGAAGTGCAGGCAGAGTAAGGGCTGGAGCACAAGTACACTGGCCTAGCCCGTGGGGCTTGACTCTGGAGCACCAGACATAGTGGAGAGACCAGCAGGCCAGAGGCCCTGAAAGACACCAGCTGAACCTGCCCAACCAAGGAGCTATCAGTGGGTGAGTGGCTGTCTGGTGAGTAGGTTGGTGGCCCAGAACGTTTGGCCCTAGAGCTGTGAACAGGGTGGGCATGCTAAAGGCATAATGCAGGGGGTGAGGGGTGAAGGTGGTGAGGGCTGCTGCCAAGCTGGCCTGGCCCTGGAGAGCCAGGCAGATCAACGGGGTGCGTCTGCTGTAGGAGGGTTGTTGTGGTCCTGTCGATCTGGCCCTGAATCAGTCTGCTAGAAGGCAGGGTGGGCTGAGAAGTAGTGCAGGGGTCCCAAGCCAAGCCAGTGTGGCCCTGGAGTGACAGTCAATGGCTGTGTGTTGGGGAGGGGGGTGCACACCTGGCCCTAGTGCAGTGAGCTTGGGTAAGGTGGCAAGTTAGAGGCTCATGCTGTGCCAGCACCAGCTGACCCTGAAACAGCTGGCAGGCAGATTGGGATATGGGGGACATTGGCACAATCCCTGACTCTGGAATAGCACAGAGGGTGACCGTGCTGTAGGACTGGCACCTCTGTCAGGGCACCTGGCCCTGGAGCAATGGGCGGGCTAGAGGTGCAGGGCTTGCAGCTGAGTGGGCCTGGACATGGAGTGATTGACATGGCCACCAGTAGGTCGGGATCGCTCTCGACATCTATGATAAGACAGCTGTGGCATCAGTGACACTGGCAGAGGCAGTCATGGGCCAGAAAGAGGCAGAGGCTGCGGTGAAGAAATCATTCATTTGCGAGCCCGGCGGCGTGGCCTGGCGGCTAAGGTCCTAGCCTTGAAAACCCCGGGATCCCATATGGGCGCCGGTTCTAGTCCCGGCAGCTCCACTTCCCGTCCAGTTCCCTGCGTGTGGCCTGGGAAAGCAGAAGAGGACGGCCCAAAGCTTTGGGACCCTGCACCCGCGTGGGAGACCTGGAAGAGGTTCCTGGTCCCGGCGTCGGATTGGCGCATACCGGCCCGTTGCGGCTCACTTGGGGAGTGAATCATCGGATGGAAGATCTTCCTCTCTGTCTCTCCTCCTCTCTGTATATCGGGTTCCAATAATAATAAAATCTTAAAAAAAAAATCATTCATTTAACTACTGTTTACAATCACCTTTACAAAGTAACTGATTATAAGCCTCCTAATAAACAGTGAGGTTTTTGTCTGTAATATGTTCTCTTCAAATGAATCTTGCTTATTTTGTAGGATTCATTCTAAGCAAAGTGGTGTCCCTTTGTAGAATCACAGTGTGTTCTCTCAGGGGTCCTATTTGGTAGCAACAGAAATCTTTTCAACAATGATCCCTGTGCTCACGTTGTACCATTTCTCATGGAGTCCACATCCAGAACAGGATGTCTGAGCTTCTAATTCCATCAGTGTCAGAGATCTCCTGGATTCCCCTCCTCTCCGCCCCTGGCCTTTCACTTGACTGGCCATCATTGGGCCACTGCCTTGCTTGTTCAGCATCAATGGTATGATGTGGGCAGGGCAGCGTCTGGTCCAGTGACCCAGCTGGGTGCTGACTGATTCCACAGCAGTGCTGTGAGCTAATACTGGGTTCTGTCAGAGCCACAGGCATACTTCTCAGTTGGAGTTGAGAATTAGCCCAGCCATTCAGTCAGCACTGAGAACAACACAATTGTGTTTCTGGTTGGTTTATTGGACTTTATATAGAGACTCTTCATACTTGACTAAAAGTGTACTTGTCAACATTTTAAAATTCACATTGTGTATTTACATTATACATTGTGCATTTATAAATTCACATTTTCTGTTTATATAATAAATATAAGGCAGGAAGATGTAGGTCTGCTGAACAGAGACTTGGTATATTATTTCAGCTGTCTGAAGTTATTTAAATATATATTTTATGCCTGAATGCATTTTTGTTTCACATGCTTCCAACATCACAGAGATTTGTAAATACTTCAAAGTCCTTCTAAGGTGCATCAGGAAAAGATTCTTATAAAACCTATTTAGGCAACAGATCCCCTAAGAGAAATGAAATATCACCATTGTTTTTTGAGTGATGGCTCCCTGCCAAAGCACCAGTTCCAACCGGTGCCACCAGAAACATGAGAACAGGTGACCATGTGGGGCCTTAGCTATGTGTTGTGGGACAGCCTCCTGGAGCTCAGCCAGCTGAATGAACAAAGTGACCCATGTGAGATGCTGTGGAAAAGTCACACTTACAGCCTGGAAATCCCAGGGACTGCATGAGAAAATTGTTGACTGTTACAACTTCATGTACCCTTGTCCTTAAGAAGCAACCATGAGAAAGGAGATGGTGTAACTGTGGGGATGGATCTCTGGTTGGCAGCTGATGTGCAGATATTTGACAACACAGCGACACAGATCTGGTTGTGTTTGGAAAGTGAGTGCATCTTCATTTGCGGTTTTTGGAGCAGTCTTTGTGGAAGCACAACCTGGTGCAGATATGTTCCACTGTTACAGAGTGCGAGAGAGATCATGCCAGACCCAAGTGTAGGATGTTAGGAGGAGTCTTTGGCGACAGCAGCTCCTGCTACAATCCAGGAACCACTGCACCGCATGGAGAAGTCAGGGGATTTTAAGCTCTCACCCTCCAATCAGTTTAAAACGTGCACAGTACAATGTCTTATACAATACAATACTTCCGATTGACTTCAATAACTGGAGGCAGGAAGGGAGGTGTAAGAGACACTGAGTGCTTCTCCCTAAGGATGAAATTAACATTCCATTGCTGTTAGGCCCCACCATCAGGAACTCTTTTGAGAGTACATAATTAGAAATATAAAGGACATTAACTTCTTCACTGACTCGCCCAAATTGTGAACAGAGGGTGGGGAACACCGCCACATCCATGGTTGACTGTGTTAAGGGGTGCTGGCTATCACTGGCTGCACCCCATAACACAACCAAGGTCCTTTGCAAAACCACAACGGTGGTCATGACATTCACACCCCATGGGGCTGAAGTTTCAGTGGATAGCAGCTTTGACATGGAGGCTGCTGTCTGGGCCACAAAGGCCATCAAGAACTGCCTGAGGGAGTACTAATTGCTCTTTACTTGGTTTTAGTGTTGAAACCATCCCTGTTCACAGGGACCTCAATGAGTTTTGGCAGGTAGAATCAGCTGGTAGAGCCTCATTCTGATGGCTGTTAGCTTTCTCCTGCTGCATCCACGTGTTAATGTCCAGAGAGCTGATGACAACCTGGGGTTACTTCCTATTGAGTAATTTTTGAATTCTAGGGAAGAAGTTATAGTTACTTGAAAACTGGTATTAGGGTAAAAGGAAATGCCTATATCTCCAAAGAAGAGATCACGAAAGCCATGACAAATGGGTGCAGAAAGCACACTGTGCTAAGGACACCCTACTGCTGGTGAAAAGGAATATTTAGGATTAAAAGGACAGAAAGATTTAATTTCCTTTTTTCTTTCTGTATTTTGCTTGTGGTAGAGGACAGTGAATAACTGAATGAACACTTCATGATTTAGTTTAGATATAGCCTGGGAGCCTGAGAGATAAGGGGCACCTGCAACTAGCCTCCGCCCTTAATTGAGTGGCCCCCTCCCTGTTTGTGTTTATGGTTTCCCCTCCCTGTTTATGGTTATGGTTTCCTCCTCCCTGCTTATGGTTATGGTTTTAGCCTTTGCTCTCCCTGTTTATGGTTATGGTTTTATGGTTTTATGATTTTAGCCTTGGTTTAGCCTTTAAAAGAAATGCTGTACCATGATTCGGGGTCAGTGTGTCAAGCCTCCTACGTGAGGTACTGGCCCTGTCCCCATCGTGCTGGTGATCGAATAAAGCCTCTTGCTTTTCCATCAGGCCTCGTCTTCGGCGGTCATTGGGGAAACTCATTGTCTCCAGACAGATGGTAAGGTTTTTCCTGTTGGGGGGCCTTACACTGGAATCAATGTTGTGGGTGCCTGGGGAGGGGCATGATCTAAGGGAGGAACACAGTGCTCTTAAGGGCAACTGGCAAAAGTTTATTTCTAGGGTTTCAGTTTTTAAATGTTCGGCAGAGCAACAATTGAAACTTAGTTCAATCAGGTAAAACTTCCGTGAAACATTAGTAATCAGGCTCAGATTTAATTACATTAGTTTAAACTTAAGCTACATCACTTGGATTAATTGAAATAATTCAAACTCAGGATATTGTCACCAGACTTAATTGGTTAGTGATTTAAATACATCACTCCTATGGGGACGGAGTTCCAGGATTTTTTTTTTTCAAGATTTATCCATTTTATTACAGCCAGATATACAGAGAGGAGGAGATACAGAGAGGAAGATCTTCCATCCGATGATTCACTCCCCAAGTGAGCCGCAATGGGCCGGTGCGCGCCAATCCGAAGCCAGGAACCAGGAACCTCATCCGGGTCTCCCACGTGGGTGCAGGGTCCCAATGTATTGGGCCATCCTTGACTGCTTTCCCAGGCCACAAGCAGGGAGCTGGATGGGAAGTGGAGTTGCTGGGATTAGAACCGGCGCCCATATGGGATCCCGGGCATTCAAGGCGAGGACTTTAGCCACTAGGCCACACTGCCTGGCCCACCTACACTATTATTAATATAGTGGTTACTATTGTTGATATGATGGCTGCTCAAGAACAATCGGTCTTGAGACCATGGCTTGCGTCCTGGTTTCTCCTTCCCTCCCTGAGCCTTTTACTGAAAAATATAAAAACCCTCAGTTGAAATCAATAAACTGACAGCTTGATCAGACCTACTGTCTTGCTGTCCATTCTTTGTCTCTTGTCCAGTCATTCTCTCCTAGGTGGTTGTGACCCCCCGTTGACTGTCCTACTGGACAGTACAATCTCTTGTTTATGTCAGTGGGCACCTATGGCTAGTTCATCCCAACCAGCCCCACTATCCACTCCAGTGCCACTATCCAGTAACCACTATCCAGTGCTTGCAGGTGCCACTCTGTCTAGCCATGCCTGCCCCAGTCCTGGTTCTCATGCTCCCCACTGGGAGTGGCAACCCAAGAGAGAAGTGCCCACTGTTTCCCTACTGGAACTTCTCCCACTTTCGAGTCTTGTACTCTCCAGGTGTTTCTGCAATTAAACTTGACAGAATTTGCCCACCTCCCATCTGCCAGCATCTGCCAGTTGCTGCTGGGCTCAAGCCCAGCCAACCCACACCCACTCTGGCTTATGCATACACCACTACGTACAGTCAGCCTAACCTGGCTTTCCACTGATGTAGCTCACATGAGGTTTTGTAGCCCTGCCCAGTCTGGTCTGCCACCATCCCAGCTCTTAGGCTCACCAGTGGGAGGAGTGGTCCAGCATGGGAGCCTCCCTCAGTCCTCCTACAGGGCTCACTCCTCTCCTCACCCCTCTGGGGCTCACATGTGCTGGTTGAGTAATTTGGCCCAGACTGGCATGGCCCACCTCACCTTGGCATTAGTCAGTGGATGTTTTAGCCTGACGAGGTCTGGCTAATCCCCAGTTCCAGCTCATGCTGCGGGGGAATACAGACTAGGCCAGCCCGACCAGTTCCCTACTACCAGCCCTAATGTGAACTAGCTGATATTGCAGCCTTAACCAGCATGTCCCACACACGATTCTGGTTCTCAGATCTGACAGCACGTGATAGGAACTGATTCAGCCTCATTCACCCCCCACTGGCCAAATGCATGTCAGTGGGTAACCTAACCTGGCCTGGTCTAGGCTGCTTCCTGTCTTAGTTCTTTCGCTTACCTGTAGGGACTGTGCTCCTAAAGAGGTGTTCTCCAAGCTCCTGCATCAAAACCCCTCCCTGGCAGATCTCACGCACACCAGCGGGTCCAGGCCCTGCTCTACTTAGTCTACCTCCTGTCCTAGCAGGAGCAGTGGCCTTTCCTGACCAGCCCTCACTCATTCTCCTTCTTATTGTTGGGTGCTACAGAAAAATAAATTAGTATAAGTCATTAAAAAAGAAACACCATGTAAATAATCAACTTCAGGAATATGAACAGCTTCATCCTTCATAAAACATGTAAGCCGGTTCGGGCCTTGGGATTCGGGGGCAAGTGCTGCTCCTCACAGTGTGGCAGCTGTGGGGGGTGCCCCTGCCGGGTCGGACCCAATGCTGGGGGCTCACGCCAAAGACACTGCTGCAAGGCAGTGAACGAGTCCTCGGCCTCCCCCAGGACCCAAGAGAGCTCTTCCCTCAGGGTAAGTACGCCATGAGGAAACTTGGGAACTGGGTTAAAATTCCTAACTCGGTCCAGCTGCTAATATCTTGTGGCAGGGTGAGTTTGGGAGGGGTTCGGGCCTTGGGATTCGGGGGCAAGTGCCGCTCCTCACAGTGTGGCGGCTGTGGGGGGTGCCCCTGCCGTTTCAGACCCAATGCTGGGGGCTCACGCCAAAGACACTGCCGCAAGGCAGTGAACGAGTCCTCGGCCTCCCCCAGGAACCAAGAGAGCTCTTCCCTCAGGGTAAGTACGCCATGAGGGAACTTGGAAACTGGGTTAAAATTCCTAACTCCGCCCAGCTGTTAATATCTTGTGGCAGGGTGAGTTTGGGAGGGTTTCGGGCCTTGGGATTCAGGGGCAAGTGTCACTCCTCACAGTGTGGCGGCTGTGGGGGGTGCCCCTGCCGGGTTGGACCCAATGCTGCAGGCTCACGCTAAAGACACTGCTGCAAGGCAGTGAACGAGTCCTCAGCCTCCCCCATGGCGGCCAGTGCACCATGTGGTGCCAGGCTCTGCCTGCTGGCCACCCGGCCAGGAAGCTCTTGGGTATTGGTTGTCTGAATCGCTGCTTAGGTAGCTAGTTGAATCAAGGACGCTAATCACACTGTCTAAGGCAGAGGCCAGGACAAGTGAGGAACTGAGATAAGCTGAGTCAGAGCAACCACTGCAGGCGTATGATCTACGGCTAGGAACAGGCCCAGTTGGGGAGGCATGGGGACACCTTAACTGGGTTGAGGTTCCCACCAAGGGGTGCGTGTGCTGGAATGGGGGCTGCATTCTATCTAGGAAACAGTTGTAGTCACCCGAGGCAGTAGTGTGGGCTGGGATTGGACGCACCAGGCCAGTTCAGATCCTAACACCATCTGGTGTTATGGAGAACCAGGGTAGATGTGGGACTGATTAGGCTGGGTCTCAATCCCTCCTTGAGCCATGCGTGAGCTGTATGTGGGTATGGACGAGCCATGGCTGGGCTGAAACATCCAACAACAAGAGTCAGAATGGGGTGAAAGCCAGCCAGGAAAAGCCTCTGTTCCTGCTAGGACAGAAGGTGAACTGGGTAGGGTTGGCTCAAGGACCCCCTGGCATGCGTAAAATCTGGCATTGGGAGGGATTCTGATGGAGGAGCCTGGGCAACTCCTCTGGCAAGACACAGTCCCTGCAGGTTAGCGCAAGAAGCATGATAGGAAACAGCCCAGAATAGGCCATGGAAAGTTTCCCACTGGCACACATTCAGCATGGGTCAGGAGCAGACCAGGCTGAATCAGTTCATGTCACCCACTGGCAAATCCGATCACCAGAACAGAGTGTGGGATGAGACGGGTTTGGTCGTGACAAAACCAGTACACATTATGGAATGCCAGGGCGTGGTTGCCTGTACTGGATATGAATGCAGCACCCAACCAGCACACGTGGGATCCAGGAAGGGAGGGGCAGAACCGGCAGGGGGATTAAGGGGCTGGTCCCCTCGCTGGACAGCTACTCCCACTGGAGAGCATGGGCTGGGATAGAGACACACCAGACTAAGCAAGGCTACATCACCCGTGTGCTGCATGTGGACTAGACCAGGGAAAAGCCAGGCTGGGCTGATTATTCCTGCTGGTGCAAGCATAAATTAGAGTGGGTGAGGGATGTATGGGCATAGCCGCAGAAGCTGGCACTGGGGACTAATTCTCTCAAGTCAAATCACAGAACCACATAAAGAGTGCATAAACCGGGACAGAGAGACCTGGGAGGGAAAAAGTGGGTTCCCCCTTCTTGGCTCACTATTCCCGTGGGAGGGCATGAAAACTAGGATGGGAGCTGGGATGGCTAGACAGAGAGGCACTCAACAACACCCGTGAGGGCTGGATGGTTGAGTTGGTTAGATAGAACTAAGCTTTAATACCCATTGACAAGTGCCAGAGCCAAATGGGATGGGGGACAGATTGGTCTTCTGCTACACATACTGGCAAACCAGGGTAGGGGGCAGGCCTGGTGGGGGTTATTGTGGGTCGCCCCAACTAGGCTGCAGCTCCCACTGGTTGATGTAAGGGCCGAACCAGACTGGACTGCAACACCCATTGGTTCCAGTGCAACTCGGGACTGAAAACAGAACCAACCCAGCAATTGCAACCACCAGCTGATCGTGGTGATGGACTGTGCCGGGCCCTGTGCTTGCTAGAACATACAAGGAACTAGTCTGGGAATACCTCAAAGTTTCTTTGGAGATCTCCCCAATCGAACTGCTGGACTCAGAACTCTAATCAAAAAAAGAAGACAGAGCAGATCAATCATTCATCTCAGCTATATGTTGGCAGCGAAATATGGGGCAAACGGAGACTTTATGATGGACCATATCAATCAGTGGACGACCTCATCAAGCGAAACTGGCAGCGATTCATAACCGGAGAACTATTAACACCACTCGAGCACATATCTCAGAGCATGCCCCACATCCGGGACTCGGAGTGGGCGGGAAACCGGGTGGGGCTTCTCCCTAAATATCCCCCTTTACCTCAGATACATGATGGAAACAATGTGGACATAATAGTATTACCCACTTCCCTATCTCCCTGAACCTTTTTTTTCTTTTTTCTTTTTCTTTCTTTAACTGTAATTAACTATGTAAAGATTGTCAACAACAATACAATAAAATAGATTAAAAAAAAAAACATGTAAGCCTTCATTAGATTAAAACAGAATTTTCTGAAATATTTACGAGTGAGATATTTCAAAGCAGAAACCAAAAGCCATAAATTGTGGAAACCAAGTCACTGAAACACATATATTTCATAAACGGGAAATACAAATACAATGTTTACCATATACAGCATTTGAAAGTATTTCTTTAGATTAACTTTTGACAAGCCTTCTCACTACGTCTCTTAAGGATTGTTGTGAATATATAATCAGGAATTTTTTTATATATAGTCAGTAATTTAAACACAGAAAGGTAATTATAGCATAGTGGCAGGATTATCAATATGTACTACTATAATAATTTATTGATTAATATATTGTAGCATAGTGGCAGAATTATCAATATATACTAATGGGCCTTTTATGACAACCAAAAATAAACCAATGAGAGAATCAGGCAAGATTTCAAAGTAGGAGATCAAAATATACAATCAAATTACCATGTACTACTAAGAAACAATATGGAACAATATGAAAATTTTAAAAAAATATGGAAAAGGGAATGATGGCCAGAGAAGTGAGACTGAAAAGATTAATTTATACTCTATTTTCAAATAGTTTTCAGTTCTGTATTTTAAAAGTCATATTACCTAACGTCAAAAAGCCACTGCGAAGACATCCTGGAATCTATTGAATACTCAGTGATTTGTAATTTCAGACTATTGTCACACATTTTTGGGATTCTAGATTTGAACAGGATTCTGAAGCAGAGAGGGAAGGAGAGGCCAGGAGGTGGACTGATGTGAGAGGCGACAGCGGCCCCTGCTGTTGGAAGGCTCAAGCTGCAAGAGAGGAGGCCCCTTAGAGCCTGAGGTGAAGCCCCGCCCCTCATCCCCCTTCACTCTCCCTCCTCCCCCGCCCTCCAGAATCCTACCTCACTGCCTTTCTGTGCTTTGCAATTATGATTGGCTGCGCATTTTCGACATGCTCAAGGTCTGTGGGAGCGGTCCAATCAGGCACACCCAGGAAGTCCTGTGGCAGCTGGCTGGAGGTTGCTGTGGGGTACCGCGATAGCCACCATAGCTGGTTGTGCTGGTGGAGAGGCGCAGGCAGCTGAGCCATGCTGCCCTGTGAGCTCCCTCCCTGCAGGAGCCTCGGCAGGAGCCCTGACTCGTCAGAAACTAGGAAGGGTGAGTGTGTGAGAGCATCTCCTGAGGCCCCGGGGCGGGCGGGCGGGGGCCAGGAGGGGGCCCTTGGGGTCCTCACTCTGCAGCACTGACCTTGAACACTAGGACTCCCAGTTGAACCCATTGTGCAGTGAGGAGGGGAGAGTGCCCAGGGACAGTTTGACCTTCATGTTGGGCAGGATTTCCTTTTCATTGTTTAAAGGTCTTGAGTTGAATAAGAGTGTCTCCATCCCCAGCTCAGTCCTCAGTGAAGCTCCTCCTAAGGGTCTGGGGCAGTTTTCTTGTTGCTGACACCAGGGCAGCACAGACTGCAGCAGTTAGAACAAACAGCCTTGTTTTCCTCCGAGTTGTGCTGCAAGGTTGAGGGGCAGCATGTGGTGCTGGCGCTGTGCTTGGCAGAGGCCTGGGGTGGCACAGCGACCTTGTAGACAAGCCACGGGAGTGCACCGGGACTCACGCAAAGGGGCTTCTCTAGAAGAACTTGGTGAAGAAGCTGTTAAGGCAGCACTACTGATTTATCCTGATTGCTTCTGGTATGTTGTCACCCGTTCCCTTAAGTTCTCATAATTCGGATTAAATGTCCCCATGAGTTGTAGAGGGAGTAAGTTAGGCTCAATAGACAGCATTAAGGCAGGGATTAAATGTCTGAATGTCCAGAACTCTAGCCTCAATGCCAGGTAATGCTCTCTGCCCTGAAAAATCGCAACAGGAGTCACTATTTCCTCCAAGATAAAATTCAGTAAGTTGTCTTTTTTTTTTTCTCATGAAATAATCATTATCTCTTTGGAAGCACTGTTTGCTGTGAACAATAGGCATGGGAGAAAAGCAGTGAATGGCCACCTGACACAGCACAGGAAGGCCTCACTGCCCTGTGTGTGTGTGTGTGTGTGTGACAGTGGTTAAGATGACATTGGGACTCCTGTGTCTCCATCAGAATGCCTGGGTTTCAGTTCTGTGCCAATGCAGTGTGCAGCTACTGCCCAGGCTGGGAGGCAGCAGACAGTGGCTTGGGTAGCAGTGTGAAAACCTGACTTATTTATCTTCAACTTGTGATCCCCTATTGAAACTTTTACATGGTCCTCACTAACTCTTTTTGTTTTTCTGAGTTTCAAAATACTCTGTAACAAAAAGCATGACTAACTTATCTTCTGGATCACTCATTCCCCCTGAAAGAGAGCAGTAGATTGGGGGTTTCAATTCAGAGTGGCAGCTGATGCCCGTAAACTTGAGGGCATCTGTTGTGTTACATTTCTATTTAATATAGCTAAGCCCCTCAGAGCTTTGCCAATTCAGAACTCCATTCCTTGGTGACATATTAATGTCATCTAAAGAAATGATTGATGTACTTTGGGTTCTCTCAGCCTTGGCTACCTAGGGAGTAAAATCTTGGCAAAGGCCCAGATAAATCCAAGTTGGTTTAGTCAGAGGATAATTTGTATCAAAAAAGAATCTTTGTGAATTTGAAATGTTGGTGGCCTAGAGTATTTATCAAATTGTGAATGTATTTGTGACTGGTTTCATAAGTTTTTTCACGGAATATTTGCAGTGGTCCTATTCTAGTGGCACAAAGCGTAAAAAGAATGTGAGTGTATTTGGCTGGTTTAATAAAAAGTTAATACTATCTGTGTTCAATATCTGGGACAGGGGTCTGTTTTTTAGTTATTATTTTTAATTCATTAATTACATTGTATTATGTGACACAGTTTCATAGATACTTGGATTCTCCCCACCCCCTCCCCACCCCCTCCCACCATGGTGGATTCTTCCACCTTGTTGCATAACCACAGTTCAAGTTCAGTTGAGATTCCCCCATTGCAAGCGTATACCAAACATAGAGTCCAGCATCTTATTGTCCAGAATATACAAAAAACTACAAAACAGCCAAAACACCAAAACAAACAAGCCACTCAAGAAATGGGCAGGGGAAATGGGCAGACACTTCGCAAAGGAACAAACCCAAATGGCAAATAAACATATGAAAAAATGCTCAAGTTCCCTGGCAATAAGGGTCTGTTTTTAAAGTTTAATTTTATTTTTAATGGAAAGCAGATATACAGAGAGGAGGAGAGACAGAGGAAAGACCTTCTGTTCATTGATTCAATCCCCAAGTGACTGCAAAGGTCTGAGCTGCGCTGATCCAAGCCAGGAACCCAGAATCTGGTTCTTAGTCTCCCATGTGGGTGCAGGGTCCCAGCGCTTTGGGCTGTTGTGAGCTGCTTTCTCAGGCCACAGGCAGGGAGTTGAATGGAAAGCCAGATCAACAGTCTTAGTACAGGCATCTGCATGAGATCCTGACCGCTGCAAGGAGTGGATTTTAGCTGTTAGGATACTGCTCTGGGCCCTTTACATAACTTCTTAAAGGAGACAGAAGACCAGAAAGAGCTGACACCTGCTGTCCACTAACATTAACCTGCACCTGTATATAGAGATTGCGCCTTGACCCTGAGGCCTCTGCTAATTGCAGATGATGAAATAATTAAATTGAGTTGTGATTAGTTGTTGGTAGTAAATTGATATGAAGCAAAAATAGCACAAGTGATGATATAAAACCAGTCTCAGTGAACGCAACCTTATGTTGGTGTTAAATGTGTGGTTGCATCAGAGAGCTAAGATGCTGGAGGAGACACTGCAGGCTGACGAGTTCCCAGCCCCACACTACCGCATTTCTGGCCTACTAGGATTCCCTTATTTAGTCCAGTGAGCCCCCCTGGGCACTGTGTTCTCAGTGAGAGTGATTCCCAAGGCCTGGGAATGTGGGGAAGCTGCTGAGTGTGGAGTGTGAAGTGTAAGCAGGCTGCTTCCCAGAGCTCATTCTCTGTCATGTCCTGGTGCTTTGATTTCAAGTTTGCTCACTTAGGCAGGGATGGTCTGCCCTGATTGGGATGTTACATCTTTGCTCTCTTGCATGGAACCTGAGTTTATGCAATGGTCTCACAAAAAGAAAAGTAAATTCTTGATAACTTTATTTCTGCAATTTTGCAGCGAGACTGTAAACAATATCAGCTGCGTACCTATCGAGAAAATGCCTTTGTCAATTCAGGCCTTGATCTCTTTGATTTTCCATCCCCAGAGGTGACTAAATCCTAGTACTGTCTGACAATTGATGTTTGTGGTTCTTAAAATGAAGTTTGTTTGTTTTTTTTTCTTTTTTGAGTGTTATGGTGTGGTAAATAAATCTTCAAAATTTGTCTTTGTTTATTTTTAAATTTTTTTTGTACATTTTATTTGTTTATATTCAAATGAGAGTTCTAGTAAGAGACAGGGCCCGGCAAGATGGCTTAGCAGCTGAAGTCCTTGCCTTGAGTGCTGCTGGAACCCATATGGGCGCCGGTTCTAATCCCTGTGGCCCTGCTTCCCATCCAGCTCCCTGCCTGTGGCCTGAGAAAGTAGTTGAGGATGGCCCAAAGCCTTGGGACCCTGCCTCCCCGTGGGAGACCCGGAAGAGCTCCTGGTTTCAGTTCAGCACAGCCGAACAGTGACTGCAGAGCCATTGTGGTCACTTGTGGAGTAAATTAGTGGACAGATTATATTTCTCTTTTCTCTTTTCTCTCTCTCTCTCTGTGTATATACATATATGTGACTTTATGATAAAACTTAATAAATCTTTAAACACAAATAAAAGACCACAATCATCTACCCACTGGCTCACTCTGCAGGTGGCTAAAATAACCAGTGCTGCACCAAGCTGAGTCCTGGAGCCTGCAGCTTCCTCCAGGGCTTGCCTGTGGGTGATCAGGGCCCAGGCACTTGGATGATCTTCCACTGCTTTTCCCAGGAGATGAACAGAGAGCTGGGCTCGAAGTGGAACAGCTGATTCCATATGGGATGCAGGTGTTGCAGTTGGCAGCTTTACACATTATACCACGATGCTGGCCTTTGCTTTAGTTTTTGATGCGATGACAGTACTTGTCTTGGTTTTTATTTCTCATATGCTAATTCATTACAAATGTTTTGCATATGGCACAATATTATGTTACAGACTGTGCATAAATTCTGAAGTGTATGAAGTATTTGTAGAGTAGAAGGATTACAGTCCAACATTTCCTCCATGTACACTTGTTTTAAGTTTCTCTAGCATTTGGATTGACTTTATTTTCTTCATGTAGTGTTTGTTAACTGAGATCTCTGACCACATTGCTGAGTAGCAGTTCCCACTGGCTGGGCACTGATACTGAAGCATTAACTTGTCCTGATTACTGCCAGTCGGTGTGTACCTTCCCTTGCTGTTCTGTGAGAATTTCCTTTAAAGAATGTGCTGCTCTATTTAGAATCATTGGGAAGAAGCATGTGGTCCTCAAAACTGTATGTGAAACAGTGCACCGAACATCCATGCCAATTCTTGTTTTTAAATTATTTCCATTTGTCTTATCATTTTTTAAAATCTTGTTAGTACATTTCATTTATAAAATTTATAGAGAGTGATCTACCATCTGCTGGTTAACTTCTTAAATTCCTGCAAGATTGTGACAAAGTTGAGGCAAAAACAAGAGCCAGGAACTAAATCTGTGTCCATTTTAGCAGGTGCAAAGACTCGCATACTTGAGGAATTTCTTGCTTGCATCCAGAGAGTGAGTTTGCAACAAGATGGAATTTGTTGTGGAGCCATAACACAAATACAGGAAGTCCAGTGTAGGGTGATGGTCTCCTAAGCAGTTTCTCATCCACTCTATTAGACGCCCACATCTCCTCATTTTAACTGAATATGTTAGATCGTTGCATATTCTGTCCTCTATGAAGATATCAATGATATATCTTCTGAAGTTTTGAGTGTCTCCGTAGAGTCTGCAAAGTATAGTTGTAAATAATCTAAACCCAAGTGTAAATAACACTGTCGTATTTCTGTAGAATTTCAGGTATACTCCCAATTTCTTGAGAAGTTCAGGTATAGTCTCAACTGTTTTCTCCTATGCTGTGTGTCATTTTTGTCATTCTTTTTACTTAGTATTAAGAGCAACAATTTTGGTCATTATTGGTTGAATCATTTTTAATAAAAATTTATATGTTGGGCC
Source organism: Ochotona princeps (assembly GCF_030435755.1). Classification (NCBI taxonomy): domain Eukaryota; kingdom Metazoa; phylum Chordata; class Mammalia; order Lagomorpha; family Ochotonidae; genus Ochotona; species Ochotona princeps. The sequence goes on from NC_080852.1 coordinate 2,655,307, forward strand.
CAGCGGCGTGGCCTAGCGGCTAAAGTCCTCGCCTTGAATGCCCTGGGATCTCATATGGGCACTGGTTTTAATCCCGGCAGCTCCACTTCACATCCAGCTCCCTGCTTGTGGCCTGGCAAAGCAGTCGAGGATGGCCCAAAGCTTTGGGACCCTGCACCTGCATGGGAGACCTGGAAGAGGTTCCTGGTTCCTGGCTTCACATTGGTGCAGCACCGGCCCGTTGTGGCTCACTTGGGGAGTGTGTCATCAGATGGAAGATCTTCCTCTCTGTCTCTCTCTCTTCTCTGTATATCTGACTTTGTAATAAAGTAAATAAATATTTAAAAAAAAGATGTATATGTTAAAAGGCATCAGAATGGAGAAAGTGAATGTTTGTACCGTCATTTGGTGTCAAACACTTTCAGTGACCCAATATCCAAAAATCACCTTGTACTTTTTGATTAATTTTTCTATTAGTTGTTTGGAAGCATGTGAGAGACACCAGTTGTAGTGTGATGTTCACTTTCTGATGTGGTTTTCTGCTCATGTGCTTGGAAGATAGAATAAAATGTCCCAGTTCCTTGGACACCTGCACCCCTGTGGAGGATCAGAATGGAGTTCAGGCTCCTGGCTTTGGCCTGGACCTTGCTGCCTCTTGTGGCCACATAGGGAGTAAACAAGTGGAGGGAAGATCTCAGTCTGTCTGTCTTTGGCTCTTGCTAAGTAATTTTCACATTTAAGCAAATAAGGAATTGTTTTTAAATAATCAAAAAGGTGGGAGTAAGGAAAATTCCAGGGACTAAGGAAATTTATCCTAAAATGATAATGAAAAATAAAAAAATATATAATTAAGATTATATAAAATCCTGGAAAAAAAAGAACCTACCATGATAGCCTAGTTGCTACAGTCCTAATCTTGCATGTGTCAGTGCACAAGTTCTTGTCCTGGCTGCTCCAATTACTATCCAGCTCTCTGCTTGTGACCTGGATAACAGTAGAGGACAGCCCAAAGTCTTGAGACCCTGCATGTGCATGAGAGACCCAGAAGAAGTTCTTGGCTCCTGGCTTCAGATCAGCTCAACCCTGGCTGTTGTGGCCACGTGGGCAGTGAGCCAGTGGATGGGAGATGTTTCTCTCTGGTCTCCTCTCTGTAAATCTGAATTTCCAATGAAAATCAATAAACATTTTACAAAACAGAAATAGAATAAGGAATTTAAAAAGCACTAAATGTGTTTTATACTGTGTAGACTGAGACAGTTTAAATTTTTCAGATATTGTTACCTTGAAGGGATGATTCTGATTTCTTTTTTTTTTTTAAAGATTTATTTATTTTATTACAAAGTCAGGTATACAGAGAATAGGAGAGACAGAGAGGAAGGAAAATCCTCCGTCCGATGATTCACTCCCCAACTGAGCCACAATGGCTGGTGTGAGCTGATCCGAAGCTGGGAACCAGGAAACTCTTCCGGGTCTCCCATGCGGGTGCAGGGTCCCAATGCTCTGGGCCGTCCTCGACTGCTTCCCAAGACCACAATCAGGGAGCTGGATGTGAAGTGGAGCTTCCGGGATTAGAACCGGTGCCCATATGGGACCCTGGGGCACTCAAGGCGAGGACTTTAGCCACTAGGCCACGCTGCCAGGCCTGGATGATTGGATTACTAAAACTTCTACAGAATTTTGATCATCATGTGCTTGAATACTATCGCAAGATACAGTGCAGTGTTTGTGTACGTATACAGCCTAAGCTGAGTAAACCAGGTGCCAAGGCTTTCCATGTATCTTTGCTTTTACGGTAAACAGGATGCTCCGTCTAGTTCCCTGCATCAGCTTATCCTATTGTGAACTATAGTGACCACACACTGGGGTGGGACACTGGATCCTGTTCCTTCTGTCTCACTTTCCTTGCTACCCGTTCTACCTCCTTCCTTTCCCCAGGCCTCACTCTTCTCAGTCTGTAATAATCACAACTCAAAGTGCGGCTGGGAGTTTTTGACTTTGTTATATATATAATATGCTAGATCTATTTGTACATTTTTCTGATTTTATCATATCCAGTTTCATCTCTTTTGCAGCAAATAACAATATTTTATTTTTAATGGCTGAATACCGTCTTGGTGTTCATTAGGTTTCATTATCAACAAAATCAGGGAAAATAATTCAAAAGCAATAAAGTTGAGTCTCTTGATTCCATTTTCTGTGCATTTTATTTCCTTTTGTTATTTACCTTTTTGGGGAAAATATTAAAAACAGTGAAAAGTTAGCATTCTTATTTAATTGTGTATTTTGGAGGAAATATACCAATATACCTCAGCTGATGTATATTTGAATATTTGTAGGTTTGCTCAACTTATGCATATATATTACTGTAAACTAAATGTGGCATTTTACTGAATCTTGTCAGTAAGATGGTTTTAATAATGTTATCCTTCATCCTGTTTGTGTAAAGTATTTGGTGTGTTTGGTATTTGCATTTGTTGCCCCATTTTCCACATCCTCGGGTTAGATGCACTTTGATTATCATGTGTGCATTGATTGGGGTTGTTGAATTCACTTTATGTGTATTATGTGAGGAATTTTTACTGGTTTATAATTTTTTAAAGTTTTTTTATATTTTATTATTATTGCTATCATTCTATGATATAGTTGCATATTCCCTTATCTCATCCCCAATTCCCCCCTACACACCTAGTTCCTCTTACTAACATTTAGTTCTTTATACTCAGTCATATATCCATGATTGTGGACATGAACAATAACAGAGAGTCCAGAATCCTATTGTGAAGATATAGTAAACTGTTTTGTTGTAAGTCCATCTTTGTCTCGAAGCAGAAATGCATACCACACTGCATCCTTACATCTGGATGTTACTCTCCATTTTACAGCTGCTGTACATCCCCTTAAATGAAAAGTATGATACAAAATCAACAATAGAAAGAAAAATAGAAATGTACAATGCCCTGAAGTTAAATGACATGTTACTAGATATGACAGTCTCCATTACACAGCTACTATACATCCCCTTACATGAAGAGCCACAAAACAAAACCAATGTCCGGGAGAAAAAAGAAATTAACAACACCATGAAGTAAAATAACATGCTATTAAATGACTAATGTGTAGCTGAAGAAATGAAAATCAAGAACCTTCTTGAAGAAAATGATGCCACTGCACGATCTACGAGTCACTGAATGATTTAATTGGAAGAAAGTGTTTTGAAGAGATGAAACCAACAGAAAACAACAAAACCCTTATGATACAGTTTCCAATGTTTTTCATTGGTGAAGTGGGTCTTCACCAGACAATAAACAGATAAGTTTTGTTTTTTAATCCAGTCTACTAATCTATGACATTTGATTGAGCTTAAGCCATTTACATTCAGAGTTTAACATACATGGATGTTACTTTGGTCCTCTCATTTTAGGAATGGGTTGTTCATTGGTTTAGTCTTCTGTTGTCATTTTACTGGGATGTTCTTCCCGTCTGCCCTTGGTTTTGGTGGGTGCTATTCCTCTTCTCTGTTAAGAGAACATCTTGAAGTATCATTTATAGTGCAAGTTTGAAAGAGGCAAATTCTTTTAGATTTTCTTTATTGTGGAAGTATTTTATTTCATTTTCAAAGACAAAAGAAAGCATTACTGGATATGTTATCCCAGGCCAACAATTTTTTTCTTTTAGAATCTAGAATATGTTGCTCCATTCTCTTCTTGCCTGTAGTCTCCTGTGAGTGATTTCCTCTGAGTTTAATTGGCATTCCTTTATATGTCAACTGATTTTTTCACGTGCACATTAAAGGATCTTTTCGTTATGTTCAATTGAAGAGAGCTTGATGATCATATGTCATTTCGAAGATCGCTTCTAATCAATCCTGTTGGGAGTTCTGTGCCCCTCCTGGATCTTGTTTTCCAATTTTTTTCTCCAGATTGGGGAAATTTTCCTTTATTATTTTATTAAATACATTTGCAAACTCAGCTTCTCTTTCTGCATCTTCTGGGACTCCCATAACTCTTGTATTTGGCCTCTTAATAGTGTCTTTCAATTCTGGAATGCTTTTTATGGCCTGATCCAGCTCTGCTTCCAGCTTTTTGTTTGCTTCCCCTTGGTGACAGGAAATATCTTACAATTCTGCAATTCTTTCTTCTGCTTGCTTCATTCTATTTTGGAGACTCTGCACTGTACTTTTAATTTGCTCTACTGTGTTCTTAATTTCTGATATATCAGCCTTGATTTGCTTTATTGCTGCTGTTGATTGTGTAACATAGTTCTTAAATTCTTTGAACTCTTGTACATTCTTCTCGTTGTGGATCAGAAGCTTTAAAATGAATTCTCTGAATTCTGTGTCCCTCATTAACTCGATGTCGTCCTCATCTAACTCTAAGGTTGACATAGGGTTTTTCTCCTTTTCGGGGGAGTTTTCAGTAGTATTCATTGTGCCTTTGTCTCTTCTTTTGCTCTTGGTCATTGTACTTCTGGTTAGCAGAGTCTTCTCCTTTGGGTAGGTTTCTAAGCTCTGTCACCTTCAGGTCTGCAGTTTGATTTTATTTATTGCAGTTGGTACGTAACTTTTTGCTTGCAGCTAATTGTGATACTCCCTCCAGCGATTCCAGGTCTGGATTCTTATGTTAGATATCCACAAAGAACTCCATAGTCCCAATTCCTGTCTCACCAATCTCCACCTTCTGTGATATTGTGCTGAGGTTGCACTGTTGTGTCTGCAACCTTACTCCCACTTCTGGTTGGAGCAGGTCCCAGGGTTAGAGAGACACTAGGTGTCCAATATTGCTAGGTTGTTGGTGGCACTGATCTTCTAGGAACCTGCTGGCTGTGAGGTCTGGGTACCACATGTATCTATTTGGACCTGTACGATGCCACAGTTGGTATTATTTTCCTGTGGGACCAGTGTAATCCATGGAACTCAGTTAATTCTTGCTAGCTCAGCACATTCGCAGTTCACCGTTGTCTCCTGCAGTCGCAAAGCATTTGCCATAGTGCCTAAAATGGTGCCTGACATACCACTACTAGAGTTCTTGATCTGCTGGCCATCAGGCCTGAGGGCTACCCAGACATGTCTTGGGTGGAGCCGGTAGAATGCCACACTGATGCAGTTCACTCAGTCAAAAACGAGTTCACTCTGAGCTCAGTTTTTGCTCAGTCGTTTCCCTTACATTTCCTCCTTACGCAAAATGGCGCCCAATTTGGCTCTAGAGGTCTGACTGGGCTGTGAAATCTACCTTGTTCTCACACTGCCCATCTAAGATCTGCTGCTGTCTCTGCTCCTGCTCAAATCAAATGGACCAGCAGGAGGGACAGGTCTTTGGGTTCACCTTCCAAGCTCCCAGTGAAAGTCCCTTCCCACCTGGTTGCTGGTGGAGTTCCAGCTGCTGGTGGGGTTTAGATGGCCCGTTAGGTGAATGCTACTGGAGTGTCAGTCACTGCAACACCACACCATTGTGTCCGCTGCTTTCCTCTGTCTCAGGCTCCAGGTACCCTTCTGCTGTTATTCTGTCCTCTCTATTTCCTGGAATATGTCCTTTCTGCTTCATCCTGATTAAATGTTTTTCCATCTGTTTAAACGTGCCCTTACCCTATTCTGCCAGTCTCTGTGGTGTTTCTTATGTGTCTCCTAGAGGTATACCACTTATACACCCTGATAGATTCTGAGTTGCCTGAGAACAGGTGCAGTATAAATGTAGCCTTTGTATTCCAGTTGGCTCCTGATGTTTAACATAAGTTACAAAAATCAAAAGAGTTTAAGAAAAAGCTGTTATCTGAATTGGTGGAGGTAGCCCAAAGACCCACCCTGAAACAAAATAGGAATAACGAATTTTGGAAAAAGAACTATTGTTCATACTTTCCTTGTGAGGCTGGAGTGCCAATTGAATCTCTGCCATCTGAGCCAACACATGATTGCCAAGACAGCCTAAATTCTCTGGCAAACCTGAAGGCCAACTTGATGGACATTCCATGGCCTGGCTTGGATAAAATCCTGTTTACAGATGGACGCAGTTACATCATCAACAGGATCAGTTATATGGTGCAGTGCTCATCTTACATGATCAAATCATATGGGCCCAAGCACTACAACATGAAACAGTTGCCAGAAGGATGAATTAATTGCCCTGACCCAGACCCTGAGATGGGTCAAAGAAATAACTATAAGCATTTATAGAGACTGCAGATATGCTTTTGTCACTGGCCATGTGCATGAGGCCCTGTATCTAGAAAGGAAACTTACTAAGCAAACAAAGCAGCTGCGTAAAAACCAGTGGGACCCCCTTCAAATGCTCCTAGTCCTATAGGAATGATCACTGCCACAGACTCCTCAGTATTTGAGTGAAACAATGGATCTCAGATGAACTCATAGGACAGGGACTGACTCAAAAGAATGGAGACACATACATAATGAAAAATTATATTGCTGGAAATATTGGGAATGAGTTTATAGAGTCACCATTACATCACTGGACTAAATTAAAAAAAAAAAAAAAAAAAAAAAAAAAAAGCTAAACAGGTCTCTCCTCCATGTTACATATTAATCCAGATAAACCCAGGACCACGAGGTGAGTCAACTCCAGGAACTGGATTATGAGGAAACCCTCCAGAAAAATATTGAGAAAAATATTGGGAGATTAATTTCACTGAGATTCTACTGAGAAAACATGGTACCAGTGCCTCCTTGAGCCGAGACACCTTCTCTTGCTCAGTAGAGTTATTCACCAGCAACACAGAAACAGCTCAGATAGTAGCCAAGATGTCAGTCTCTGAAACTGTCCCCCAATTTGGCCTTCCTCTAACCGTGGGGTTCAACAGTGGCCTGATATTCATCCTTAAAATCATACAATTGTTAGTAAAGATCTTAAATATTGATTGGAAGTTACACTGTATGTACAGGACTTGGAGTTCAGAACAAAAAGGATAGTGCATGTGGTGAGCTTTTCCCGGGCCTGCCTGAGCTCCAGGGGCTGCTCCCTTCAGGGTGAGTATAACGAGGGGCGGTCTTGGGTACCCAGCTGGGCACAGGGCCCACCCGCCTCCATCATTGGGGAGGGGTGATATTGGGGAGGGGTGGGACCGAGGGCCTAGGGGCTGGAAATTTGGCCAGCCTGCTTGCTGCTGGGGGTCTCAGGCCGGGGTGTCTTCATGCTCAGGTCCCTGACTCCAGCTCCTGGGCTGGAATGCAGGCTGCATTCTGATCAGGATACAGTTGTAGTCTCCCTTGGCGTAAGTGTGGACTGGGATTGGACACACCAAGACAGGCCAGACATCAACACCTTGTGGTGTTCTGGAGGACTAGGGTAGAAGTAGGACAGACTGGGCTGGGTCTCAACTCCTACTGAGCCATGTGTGAGCTGTATGTGGGTACAGACTAGCCGTGGCTGGGCTGAAACATCTAACAGCAAGAACCAGATTGGGTTGAAGGCCAGTCAGGAAAAGCCACTGTTCCTGCTAGGACAGGAGGTGAACTGAGTAGTGGTGGCTCATGGACCCACTGGTATGCACAAAATCTGGCACTGGGAGGGGTTCTGATGGAGGAGCCTGAGCAACTACTCTGGCAGGACACAGACCCTGCAGCTAAGTGCAAGAAACCTGATAGGAAACATCCCAGAACAGGCCATGGAAAGTTTCCCACTGGCATGCATTATGCATGGGTTGAGGGCAGACCAGGCTGAATCAGTTCACATCATTCACTGGCAAATCTGAGCAACAGAACTTATTACCCTAATTAACTATGTAAAGATTGTCAAAAATATAATAAAAAATGAAAAAAGAACAATATAACAATATAACATTAAAGGAAAGTTTAATTTAAGTTAGAGACTGGCAAAACTGGAAAACCTGCCTTCCTGTTGCTCTCCTGTGAGAAAGCCTGCAAGGAACTTAAAGCTGATCATGACTGATAATTTGCAGGGCTTCTTCTCCTATCTTATGCAAAATGGGTGGGGAATCTCCCAAACATGGTCTCAAAAAGAGTGAATCCCTTAATGCTGGGGGTACATCTTGTTCTAAGTAGGACAAAAGGCAGCATGCCCACCCAATTTTCGCTAGTCTCTAGGGATAATTTTGCCGAGATCTCCTTTAGGACCCGGTTTACTCTTTACCTGGCCAGAGCTTTGGATTCTATAGGAACAAAGTGATTTCCAATTTATCCCCAAAGCTTGGGGTCCTTGTGACACCAGGGCAATAAAGTCAGGGCCATGAGCTGAGCTTATATGGAGAGGCAGCCCACAACTAGGAATAATCTCATGTAATAGTTTTTCAGCAGACACAGTTGCTTTAGTAAGGAAAGTTTCTGCTCTTGCAATAAGTATTTATATCCATATTTTCTTGGCTTATTTTCAATGAAACCAACCTCCCAAAACCTGCCTGGCTCTGCTCCCCTATTTCTGATTGCAGTTTATATTTCTGGTCGTGGCCCTGGATTAACTTGGAAACAAATTTCACAATGTTCTACTACTCCTTCCACTAATGCATTTAGTCCTCGCACACTAAATCCTTTTCTGAGGAGCTCAGCAAGCCTTTTTTTTTTTCCTAAATGTGTGCTCTGATGGAGTTGGTGGGCCAGATGTTGCCCCAGGGCTTTTGGAAGAAACATCCTACCATCCGGGTCTTGGTACCAGTTCTGTTCTTGCTGCCTGTCCCCACCCCCCTTTTCTTGTATCTATTTCAAAGCATTGGAAAAATATGGATCTGAGGGAAGAATTGAGTTAGTAAATAGAGAAAGTATGGCAGTTGCCCTCGTGGCCACTTCTCGGTAGCCGTGTCATCAAGGCGGTTTCCCTATTTGGTGTCCAGTGCAGTGTATTCTCGCCACTGTGGTGGGAATCAAACAGCAGCTAATAGGTCTTTTTGTTTGCCTTTGGCTATAAGGAGGACTGATTCCCAGTAGATGGCACCATATACATGAACTGTAGCAAAGGCACACAGGCTGTCAATGTGGATATTAGCAGTCTTATTAGTGCACATTTTGAGAGCCTGGGTTACTGCAATAAGCTCATCCTTTTGAGCTGTGGCTCCTTGTGGCAAGGCAGTCTGCCATAAGACTTCAGTGGGTGAAGTCACTCCTGCCTCAATCACACATATTCCAACCTGATTAAATCTGCTGCCATCACTAAATGAAATGAGGTCCAGCCAGGACCATGAGATGTCATTGAGCTCTGGTCAAATGTTAGAGAGGAGCTTAACATCTTCAGATAGGAGTGGAGTAGTTGAGTAACTGAGAAGCCAGAAGGGTGGCTGGGTTAAGGTCAGAAGTGGTGAAGAGGTTAATGCAAGGTTGGTCAAGGAGCAAAGTTTGATAATGAGCAAAGTTTGATAGTGGGTGGGGCTATGAGGAGCATCTCCACTTCATATGGGCCAGTGAGATGGAGGTTTTGTCCCAGGGTTAGTTTATCCAAGCTTTTTACCAGGAGCCCTATGGAGGTTATCTAGCATAGAAAGGTAGGCTACCTGGCCACTACAGATTCCAGGTTTTTGGAGTTAGGTCACAGGGTACCACCAGGTCTCTAACATTTGGGTAAGTACCCCCCGAGCAATTCCCTTTTGTTCATCCACAAACAGATGGAAAGGTTACCTGTTGTTTATTGGTGGGCTCAGGGATGATGATGATGATGATGGATGCATTGGCTGCCCAAATAGTGGTGGGCCCTAAAGTAGATACCCAAATTTGTTACTTGGGTTAGGCACAACTGGGCCTTTTTGGCTGAGACCCAGTATCCAAGAGTCTGTAGGTGGCCAGTAAGCCCTTGGTGGTTTCAAGACAGTCTGCATGAAAAGCAGCTGCAAGGAGGAGATTATCAATATACTGTGAAAGGGTTACCTGGGGGTGTTGATGACAGTAGGCAACAAGGTCCCAATGAAAGGGTCCCTCAAAGAGCATGGATGAATTTTTGAATCCTTGTAGGAGCTGAGTCCAAGTGAGCTGTCCAGTCTTACCATTGTCTGGGTCTGCTCACTCAAAAGTGAAAATTTGCTTGGCTCTGGGTGGCCAGAGTGATGGCGAAGAAGGCATCCTTAAAATCAAATACAGTGTAAAAAAATGCAGTCTGGAGATAGGAGACTAAGAAGAGTATAAGGGTTGGACACAGTGGGTTGATGGCCATAACTCTGATGTTTACCTCCTTCAGATCTTGAACTGGCTGAAATCCTGGGAGTTAGGTTTGCATACAAGAAGAGAGAAATATCCCATGGTGACATACAAGGAATTAAAATGCCAAAATCCAACAATCTTTTGATATGCACACTATTTCCCCTCTAGACTTGGACAGTGAATATTCTTAGACTTAGATATGGTCAGATGCTAAACCAGGAGGGTTAGATTTAGCCCAAACTCAAGGAAAAGGCTCCTGTAACTGTGGGAGTTTGCTGGTTTTGTCCCCTAGATTTAAGTTGGGCTTCTTGGCCATCTGATAATCCTTCCTTAACAGCACAGTGATCATAATTTTTGTGGGTTCACTTTATTTAATTTGTGAAAGAGGTCCTGCCCATAGGTTTGGGTTTTGGGCACTGAGGCACTATTAGGAATGGGTGAGTGACAAATCAACAGTGTGATTAGTAGTCCAATCACATATGTGAGACCCTGTAGCTACTTGTATAACAGTTGTATTTACTTGGGTGGTAAGTTGGTCCTGTTTCAGTACTGAATGTTTTGCACTGATATAAGTTAGGAAGTCAGTCTTTTTGCTCCCAGCAGATAAGGTTACCAGAGCCTTGGAGGGGGCCTTAGAGCCTAGGCCCCGTCACTAAGTGTTGACATGGAGAACCTCTGTCATTTTTGGGCTTCTGAGGACATTCACTTCTCCAATGCTCCTCTTGTCTATAGGCACACTGGTTTCGCTCTAGAAATGACTGAGGTTTATAAGAATTTCTCTGTCCAGGGGTAGGGCAACTTCAACAACATTGAGACCTGTGAGTATTGATTCAACACTTTTTGGGCTATTCCCACCAATTCTATAAGATTTTTGCCTTCAAACCCATCTATCTTTTGAATTTTTTTTTCTGATATCTAGAGTAGTCTGCATTATAATTCCTATGTTTAAACCCTGTGTGTTTTCAGGTGCCTCTGGGGTAATAGGAGTAAAATTATGCTAGGTATTGAAAAGCCTCTCAAGGAATGTCACCAGTGATGCCAAGGGCCCTTGACTAACCTCACTTACCTTTGATAAATTTGTAGGCCATTGTGCTGCCATGTGGAGACCACTCAGCAGAATCTTGCAAAAAGAATTAATGCTTGCCTACATTCAGAATTATTTGGGTCCCAATCAGGATGCGTGGAGGGAAAAACATGCTCTGTGATCTGGGGGTCATCTTTTTGTTGGCCATTTGCACTGGGCACTAATCTCTGGGCTTCATGGAGAATTTTGCTGCACTTCTCAGTAGTGAAGAGTGCCTGAAGTAGCTGCTGATGGTCTTTCTAAGTGGGATGATGGATCTGGAAGATGGTCTCCTGGAGATAAACAAGAGCAGATGGCATCTCCAAAAAAGGATGATTTTGTTTTTTTCCAGTCATAGAGATCATTGGTAGAAAAGGGAATATAGACCATAAATGAAAGGGGGCTCAGAGAATGGTTTTGCACAGAATTGGGGGTGTCCCATATATGAAATGAGGGCCATCTGACCAGAGAAGACAAACTGGAAGACACACATGTGTCAGAAAATTTTGTGTGTCAGAGTCCTTGAGTAGAGAGCAAAGTCAGGGGTCATAGAGTAAAACAGGAAATTACCCACTTGGAAGCTGGACCCATGCCTGGGAGACCATAGCCCAGATGGGTGAGGTAGGGTGGTGGAATAAGGAAGGAGGAGGGGAAGGAGGGAAACATTAAGGCCCTTGAAAGCCTCCAGCCTCTGATTCCAGGATAAGGGGGCTGGAAGCAGGATCCACCCCAGAAAGCAGCCCTTGATTTGGCCCTGGAATATCAGGTGCGGGTGTAGGAGATGCACGGTGGTCACAGGGCAACCATAACTGGCTCTGGAAAGACAGACAGGTGAGCAGCCTAAAACAGACACTGTGTCACTGGCCAGTCCTACCAGGTCCTGGAGCAGCTGGGAGGGCAGTGGGTGGGTTAGAGTTGTGGGGTTCAAGCAGAGCCCTCTTTTCCTGGAGTGAATGGCATGTATGCAGGGTGATGGTGGAGCACCCTCAGAACAGCTCCAGTCCTGGAACAGCTGACTGGGTGCCAACTAAGGCTGCCTTTCCATGGAGTGGCTTGCAGGCAGGCTGGGAATGTGGGGTGAGATGGAATGGGGGATGTATTGATGTTAGTGAGCCAGCCTGGCATGAACAGCTGGTGGCAGAGGGCAATGGAACAGTGAAAGAACCAGCCTGGTCCTGGAAGAGCAGGTGTGGCCTTGGACTGGGCGGGCTAGAGCCCCAGGGTGGTCAGGGAAGCCAGTCTGTTCTTGTAGCAAGGGGCAGAGCAGACGTGCTAGATATGCAGCTGGCATAGAGGGAGCAGCAGGGGAGCCAGTGATCTGCTGGGGGTGCTGAAAGATTGGGTGACTTTGCCTGACCCTTGGGCAGTCACTATGAGGGGAGTCAGGCTGGCTAGATACACTGGGCATGCCAGATTTCAGGCCCTGAATTTAGAGCAGATGGCATTTTGTTCTGTGATAGAGGGGCATTGCTGTCTGGGAACAACTGTTCTCAGAGCAGCACGAAGGCGGGCTAGGGCTTCCAGGGTTGCATTCCAAGCTGGCCTGGTACTTTAGCAGCAAGCAGGCAATTATGCTGGGTATGTGGAGATGCTGGAAGGGCTTGCATGGCCCTGGATCAGGTGGTAGAGGTTGGGCATCGGGCATGGGGGAGCTTGCCTGGCCCTGGAGTTGCCTGGATGGGGGAAACTGCTAGAGGCACTGGCAAAGTGCTGGAGGCATGATGGGCACAGGGGAAACAGGCCTGTAGCTTATGCAGAGTGCCATGGCTGTAGGCTGGGCCAAATGGACACTGGCCGTGCTGGCCAGTCCCAAGCCTGGTGCAGTAGGAATGTTAACAAGCCAGTGGCCACAAACACAGAGTACAAAGGGGGTTGGCAGTCTAGCAGTCCCAGTCCAGAAGCAGCTGGAGGGTCAGCATCTGTCAGAGTGAGTGGGATGCTGGATGAGCCAGCCTTGTCCTTATGCTGTGGACAGGGCTGGTGTGAAACGCATGCTGCATGCATATGTAGGGTTGACAGGATGGTAGCCAAGACTTTTGAGAACCCTGGAGCATTGGACAGGAAGACTGGGGACATGGGAGGCATTGTCTTGGCCTATCTGAGCTGGCAGCACAAAGGCTGGTCTGCAGATTGGGAATGTTGTGTGGTGTATTACTTTGGCTGAGCTGGTCTGTCATTGGAGCAGCAAGTGGAGTGCCTAGAGTATCCTGAGGGAGGCATGGCAGGAGGTACAGATATTGTCAGCTGAGAAAACCTGTGCCAACTGCAGCAATCAAGACTAGAATACTAGAGACTCTGTGGGCCCAGGAAGAGTGAGCCCAGCTCTGAGGTGCAAGATGGAGGAAGGAGCAGCAGGGTCCTTGGCACAGCCAGCCTAGACCCGAAGTGATAAGCAGGTCAGCGGGGGGTGGGGGTGGTGCTTTGTATGCATGGTGGTTTGCAGAGCTGGCCTAGGCCTGAAGCAGCAACCATGCTTGCAGGGCCCACATAGTAGTGGCTTGTGGATGATGGCCCACCAGGCCTGGCCCTGTAGCCACCAGCAGACAGACTGGGGACACAATGGAGTGAGCACTGCTGGAACTGGCATGGCCCAGAAATGATTGGATTGTGGGCAGGAATGCTTAATGAAAGAGGAGGCTGCCTACCTTGCCTGCTTGGCCTGGATCATTGGAGCAAGCAAGGGTGGTTGTGGATATGAGGGTGCTGGAGCAGTGTGTGAGGAGTCAGTCTAGATAGCCAGCAGTTAGGGTCTAATGGTTCTGGTAAAATTATGCCTCAAAATGTTGTGCAAATCACACTAATCTCATCTTTGAGCCACCCTCAAGGGAATGGCACTTTACCTTTCAACGTATCTTCAGGATGGCATTACAGCATGCAAGCGTTGTGCTAGAGTTTTGAGATCCCCAGAAAATCATCGTGTCTGAAGTTGGTGCTAAGGCATAAAGGTGGTTTATTTCGGTTAACCTAAGTTCCCAGCCACGCGTGCCAGCTCAGCAGGGCAGGGCAGGGAAGAGGCAGCTGCAGCAGGAACAGCAGGGCAGGAAAAAGAGAAAAAAAGGGCCAAAGCTGAACAGCACAGGGTGCTTATACATTTCAGGACAATTCCATATAATTATACAGTCATGATTGGTCAGTTTTAACTGTTAACTTTCAAAAAGAGCAAGTTGGCAGGCTTTGATTGGTGGGTTTGAAGCAAGCAACTTCCAAAAGTTACAAACTAATGGGCTATAGGGCCCTGAATCTAAATCTAACATCAGGGACCTCCTTTCTGAGGAGTGGTCTGGGCCTTTGGGCACAGCTGTGTGATGAGCCCAGTTTATGAGCCCCAGCGACTGTATGTGTGGCGGGATTTGTGTTGATTGGCCTGGGTCTGTGGCTGGCTAGTGCAATGGGTTCTGGGTCTGCGAGTCCTGAGAGTAGAGGGTGTGCAGGCCCTAGGTCTCCTGGTTTGGATGCTTCACATGACTGCATGGTGGTGCTAGCTCAGTGAGTGCCGTGGGTGGGGGGTCCAAGGGGCCAGGATTGACTGGCTCAACTGCCCTGGATCCATCTGGAGATGGAAGGCCACTGAGGCCTAGAGAGCACATCTGGACCATCAAAGAGAAAGGAAGAGAGACAAGATTGGATAGCTATTCCAGCCAAATGTGGACAGCAAATATCTGGGTGAATGGAGACTCTAAGGTCAACCATGTCAGCCAATGCACATTGAAAGTGTTCCCTCATCCTTCAATTGGTTAGATGGACATAATTACAAAACTATTGGAACCAACTGGACAGAAAACTGTGTGTGTGGTACACTGACACCCTGGTTTTGTATTGGAGGTGCAGTACCCTTTGTTAGGTACTAGGATGGTTGGGAAGCCAGGTACAGCTTCTCTGCCTATCATTTAGCTCTGATCTAAAACAGGAAGGAAAAATAGAATATTTGGAAATAATCACACAAATTCTCCTTAATGATACATACATACACATTGAGTGCAATTAAATCACACACACACACACACACACACACACACACAATACACAGAAATAGAAAACATGAAAACAATGATTAGGTTGCCCTCCCCCAGTCCCACCTAACTCATGATGTTGGCCATTGGTGAAGCCTAGGCCTGTCTTAATCTCAAGGTATCTGCTCCCAGTGTACTCACCAGGAAGGGTGAAGCCTCTTGCGCCCAGGCAGGCCAAAGCCCAGCCTACCACATGGTCACAGTGGCTGGACCAAGGGTCCCAAGCATGGAACCCAACCCAGACCAGGTCTTCCCAGGAATAGCAAGTGTACATGAAGACAGAGAAAATATGGACATTTTGGACTCAGTACCAGTTCATCATATTCAGGAGGTGGATATAGAAACTAGATATCTTTCATCTTATTGTCCTGGTGAGTTCAATCGTTTCTTGGTGAGACCTTCTCTGGTCTGAAGGTAGAGCCAGCAGAGTATCATCCCAATCAATTAAAAGCCCCAACATAATATTTCCAACCATTTGCAACATTATGGCATTAATTGACATGGTATTGATTAACCAATATGTTAATAGGAAAATGCAGGTTCTCAACCACAACGTGTGACTTCCTCATAGACATTTCAATTTCAGTTTATATTCAACCATGTTCTATGTACCCTAAAATGGCTATAGATTGCTATTTGGCTGTGTCGTGTCTGTTTTAATGTTAGTATTTAGCAGTTTATACCATTGAAGCATGATTTCGTTGAACCTGGTTGTTTTTTGGGTAGTCTAACTCTAGAACTCTAACAGGACATATGTCAACAGTTTAGGTGAATGTTTCCAACTTTGTGTCCCCACCCTCTCTCGTAATGACCATCAGGATCACTCCAGAAACCCCTCAAAACAAACTAGAATAGACAGAGAACAACCAGGAAAGCTTAGAAACAGACAGGAAATGGTCAGCGGGAATGCACTTATAACTCACTGAGTGGGACACAAAGATTAGTTACTCCTCACTGGGGTACTGAAAATTTCTCTGCACACCCCCCCCCCAAAAAGAAAGTTCACTGAAACTAGATCTCAGTCATTTTTTAAATGTATTTTTTTGGAGACAGAAGTTTTATTTGCAAAGTGGCTATGTGAGCAGGAGAAAAGGAGGGAAGGGGAAAGCACTTCCTAAGAGAAAACCAGGTGGCGGTGTGTCTCTTGAAATTAGAGACACCCAGTTAGTAATCATTGAATGTTGTTCCAACCCTTGGTTACTGCAGCAGGATGTATAA
This sequence comes from Ochotona princeps, assembly GCF_030435755.1. Lineage (NCBI taxonomy): Eukaryota > Metazoa > Chordata > Mammalia > Lagomorpha > Ochotonidae > Ochotona > Ochotona princeps. Next base: position 2,671,661 of record NC_080852.1, read on the forward strand.
CTGGAATAAAGGACCCACCCCTATTTTCTCCCAATCCCTGTGAATCCCATCCTTCCACCCTATTCCACACACCTATAATGCAATTACAAAAATCAGAGTATGTTAGGATGGTGTCAGAGACTGGGAATGTCTTAAAAATGGAACTGCAAAATATTCAATAAATCTCACTGTTGCAGGAGGCTCTCTCGAGTGTGTTCAAGGGAGGACCTGAGTCAGGAGCTGATTAGCAACAATAGCAGAGTTCACATCTGGGGGCTTACATGAGAATTCTGGTGGGGAGCAGGTAGGAGTGTACAAACTTCATTCTGAAGTTGAACTAAGGCATTGATTAATGGCACATTTTGAAAAAAAAAAAAAGATGCCTCTTATGCACTCAGTGCTCATCACTGTTGGTCTTGACAGGGCCTTGACTCTAAATATTAAGTAGTAGAAGTGGTCCAGGTTGTCGTGCATGAGATGCATGTGAATGGTTTTCACAAAAAAAAAAACATTTAATTTACCTCAACGCCAGTCATGGGACCTACTCTGAAATTTTTTTTTTTTATTTGAAAGGCAGAATTACAGTGAGATAGAAGTAGGGAGACATCTTCCATCCATTGATTCATATCCCCAATTGCTGAATTGCAGTAGCTGCACTGCTGTGAAAACAGAAGCCAAGAGCAAAACTATGGTGGATTGGCTAGGATCTTGGACAGCTTACCTACTATGTAACAATGCTGGTCCTGGTGCTCATGCTAACAGTTCAAGAGTTCAGGCACAGGCTGGCATCTTATAACTCATACAATGGCAAGAAACTTAGTGTGGGAAGCCATGATGCATGAAATCAGTGTGAATCTGAGCAGTAGTGGTGGCAGCTGACACATAAACTCCACCTGAAAGAGGAACTCCAAGACTCTGGTGTCAAACAACTCTTTTCTGAGATATGCCTCCTCGATATGTCTCCTAGACCAGCATTCCCCAAGACCCTTGAGGGCCATGACAATGGTGTTGCAAGGCTGCAGAACTACCTGAGAGAAATTGGTGAGGGATGTCCATTTATTGGAAAAATCATACGAGCATATATACAGCTGAGAGGGGGAAGTCAGAGGGTGGTCTCAACAGCACTCCCAACCTACACTGTAATTGTAACTGGTCCGTAGACATGCCTCTTTCTCTGGACACTAATCAAGTCACCAGCTGCATTCTCTAAGCAGGTTTGGGAGCCTAGTGTTTTAGGCCATGTGCAGGTAGACCAAGATATGCTAGCACCTGGGCTGAAAGCTATGCCCTTGGGCATGATCATTACATGTGACTGGTAAACAGGATGACGGTTGCATTTCACTTCTTAGAGCTGCTTATCAGAAAAATTCTAGCACAGCTCCTCAGGGACAGAGACAATGTGATACAGCCTACTATTCTGGATGTATGCCTAGTTTTCAGGCCAAGATGGAGTCTCTGTTAGCTGAGACTACTACCAGGGTTTTACCTTGGAGATACAGTGTGCCATGTGCCTATAGCATCCTGCATGGGATAAGCAGAGATACAGAGGCAATCTCACACAGTGATTCTTCAGGGAGAGACAGTGGCCAAAGGTGATCCTAATTTGGCCATATATCACAAAAGAATCTTCCCTCTGGACAAGATTCATCTTTCAAACCTTAATCATTACAACTGCCACATGCAATAGTTGATAGCTGTGATTCCACTAAAATTCTGTAATAGGAGAGGAATTTTCAGATTCCAAAATAGCTCAATAACATACATGTGTAAATGACAAAGATGGTTTTTCTTTTTTCTTTTTTTTTTTCCAAAGGTTTATTATTATTGGAAAGCCGGATATACAGAGAGGAGGAGAGACAGAGAGGAAGATATTCCATCCGATGTTTCACTCCCCAAGTGAGCCACAACGGGCCGGTGGGCACTGATCCAGTGCCGGGAACCAGGAACCACTTTCGGGTCTCCCACGTGGGTGCAAGGTCCCAAAGCCTTGGGCCGTCTTCAACTGCTTTCCCAGGCCACAAGCAGGGAGTTGGATGGGAAGTGGAGCAGCCTGGATTAGAACCGGTGCCCATATGGGATCCCGGGGCTTTCAAGGCGAGGACTTTAGCCACAAGGCCATGCTGCCGGGCCCGAAAGATGGTTTTTTTTTTTTTTTAAAGATTTTATTCATTTTATTACAGCCAGATATACACAGAGGAGGAGAGACAGAGAGGAAGATCTTCCATCCGATGTTTCACTCCCCAAGTGAGCTGCAACGGGCCGATGCGCACCGATCCGAAGCCGGGAACCTGGAACCTCTTCCGGGTTTCCCACGCGGGTGCAGTGTCCCAATGCATTGGGCCGTCCTCAACTGCTTTCCCAGGCCACAAGCAGGGAGCTGGATGGGAAGTGGAGCTGCCGGGATTAGAACCGGCGCCCATATGGGATCCCGGGGCTTTCAAGGCAAGGACTTTAGCCGCTAGGCCATGCCGCCGGGCCCCAAAGATGGTTTTTCAAACAAGTATTACAAACTGAGCATTTATTATCAACATTAAATCTGAAAGCAGAATTCATTCACATTTCCCAACTCACAACAAAGGGAGATCATGTACAAAATGCATTTTAATTATTTTAGCAACAAATAACCTCTCTTCTGAAATAGAATGATACTCCTCAGGCTTATTATTTAACACCTATTGAGACTTTCAACGTATGTTTCCACATTCATTGACCTATTACAATCTTTTATATTTGCACTGTTGCTAATGGTTGTTTCATTCACTTTGCAAGCTCTGACAGACCATAATAACAGGTTTATGGTAGCTAGTCTTTCTGGTTACATGTTTTTGTAGTTTTGAGGTCTGTTACTTTGCTAATGATTGACAACAGAAAAATAATTTCTCAGTCAATGCAGTGATATTTTACTCATTTCTGTGGATATACTAATTATTGAAGCATGTATGCTTTCCAATGCACTCAAAATGTGTTTGTGCATGAATTTTAAACACATATAATATATTCATTCCTTTCCCATGTGAAGTCTGATAGTTCATGCAACTTGATTGCTTGCAACAGGATTTTCCACACTCACTACATTCATAAGGTTGTTAAATTGTTATGGATTCACTAATGTTGAATGAATCTTGACTCACAAGTAAAGGCTTTCTCACACAAACTATATTTATAAGGTTTCTCCCCTGTGTGGACTCTGATGTATCATTAGGCTTGACTTAGGAGAAAAAGCTTTTCCAAACTCACTACATTGATAAGGCTTTTCCCTAGTGTGGATTTTGTGATGTTTAACAAAACGTGACTGATCCGTAAATGCTTTTCCACACTCATTACATTCATAAGGCTTTTCCTTGTGGGTTCTCTGATGTGTAATGAGGTTTGACTTCCGAGGAAAAGCTTTTCCACACTCACTACATTCATAAGGTTTTTCTCCTGTGTGGATTCTCTGATGTCTAATGAGGTGTGGCTTGTAAGGAAAAGCTTTTCCGCACTCACTACATTCATAAGGTTTTTCCCCAGTGTGGATTCTCTGATGTCTATTGAGGTGTGGCTTATGAGGAAAAGCTTTTCCACACTCACTACATTCATAAGGTTTTGCCCCAGTGTGGATTCTGAGGTGTGCTCTAATGCTTGACTTATGAGAAAAAGCTTTTCCACACTGGCTACATTCATAAGGTTTTTCCCCAGTGTGGACCCTCTGATGTATCACTAAGGTTGACTTATCAGGAAAAGCTTTTCCACACTCACTGCATTCATAAGGTTTTTCTCCTGTGTGGATTCTCTGATGTCTAATGAGGTGTGACTTCCGAGGAAAAGCTTTTTCACACTCACTACATTTGTAAGGTTTTTCTCCTGTGTGAATTCTCTGATGTCTAATGAGGTGTGACTTCTGAGGAAAAGCTTTTCCACACACATTGCATTCATATGGATTCTCTGCACTTCGAAGGGTCTGATCTCTAATGAGTTCTGACTTCTGCTCCATGTTTTCTTTACATTCATTGGACACATACAAATTGTCTCCTGTGTCAGTTCTCTGTTTGATGGCAAGGCAAGATTTATAGCAGCCAACATGAATTGCTTCTTCGGCACTGACAGTTTGCAGATTACATGAGTCTTTGGTATAAACTTGTTCACACATAAGGACTATCATCTTACCACTACAAGCTTTCTCATTCACATTGTGTTCAAAGGACTGCTGACAAATGTGGATCTTGTCAAGCTGACTGAGGCTTTCCTTACTCTCGAGGTTGTTCTCAGGGACATTGGAGGCATGCTTCTTTTCAAATGACATTTCATCAGGCTTCCTGTGAGAAAAAAGGATTTAAAATAAACTATGGTGTCATTCACTCTCTACTTTCAAAAGCCACCAGATCTCTGAGCCCCTGCTGCTTTCCCCCTGCCCTCTTCCAAGTTCAAATCGTCACTTAAAAAGTAAAAAATTGGTCTACAACTGGTTTCCATTTTCTGCTTCTATACTTATTTAAAGGAAAGAACCACTGAACTTTCCTGGTAATGTTTGGTTTGGTGGAAAATATGGAACTTAAGAAAGAATTTTGGCACTTATGCAAGAGCTGTGTGCTTGACTTAGCAAAGAGAACACTATAGAAGGCTTGTATTGAACCTGTGGAAATGACTCTTGGCACACCATGCCTCTGCAGAAACATGAACACACACACATACCTAACCACCAGCCTAACTCCAGCTAAACCTCTTGATGGATTGTACTTTTAGGGGGTGGGGGTGGAGATAGGAAGTACAACAGTTTAGAAATCAGAGGCTCTAATCAGCAACTATCTATTTTCACAGTTCTTATCACGTCAATTTTCATTTTAGATGCAAGTTTCTGGGTCCTTATATTTGGAAAATTCCTGATGGAGGTTTGACAGCCTCCAGAAGATGGCAGGTTTCTGATGACTTGAAATTTCCTAATGGGATCCTGAATCCCAACTACCTGACATGGGAACAAAGTTCTGGGCTCCTTTTTTATGCTTCAGGCTGGTTTATTCTCATTAGAAGTGTAATGGGAGTCCTGGAACCATGAAATATTCACTTTGGATTTATTTTTTTAATTTTAAGAATGTATTTATATTTACTGGAAATTCAGATATATAAAAAGGATGAGAGACATATAGGAAAATCTTCATTGTTTTGATTCACTTCCGAAAAAACCGCAACTGCCAGAGCTGAACTGATTCAAAACCAGATACCAGGAGCTTCTTCCGGGTCTCCCACACAGGTGTTCAGTAACAAGCGTGTGAGTTCTCCTCAACAGGCTGCTGGGGTCCGTGTGGTGAGTGTGGAAGACACGAAGGTGTGAAGAGAAGTGCTCCATCGCAGGCAACGCGGCAAGGTCTTTCCCACTGCATGGCAAGGGCTAGAGGATGTCTCTACAAACACCTGAAAAGCAGTTCCACCTCCCGTTGCATACATAATTGACAACCCCACAGAGATTTCTGTAATCTATTTATGCATTGTCTGTCATTGTGAAGTTGGTTTTTATGATCAGTGTGAGCTTGGAAAATGATGTTGCTGATAACATCTTAGCAAAAGGGCTTCTTACTATTCCTGCTTTCTTGGCTGCTGCCCTGATCATATGATAATCAAGGGTGTTAAGTCTCTACATGTTGCAGAATCTATGCTTATGGTCTTAGTCCCCCATTGGCCATAGGCTAATCAAGGATGCTAAGTCCCGGAGTAGTAGAAATCTATTCTTTCCCTCTTTCCTTAGTCTTTAGGTCCCTCCTTCTGTGATGCAGTTCCTCCTTGAACTGATTGAAGACTAAGTTGTAGAATCATGATTGTAATAGAAATGTGTTACTGATTGACATATACCATCTACTGAGAACTTCCTGACCACAGGATTAGGACGGCTGATATCCTGCCTCAAGGTGAAATGATTGGCAGAAATATCCTTAAGAATGCCTACTTGACCAGGTGTGAAAAGTGGGTGCCAGAGTCTGTGAAGGCTTCTGTATAAATTAAAAGGACAGCTTTCTCGCATTGTCCATTATGATACTGAAATTTTAGTGGCCTGTTTATTTTCTATGCCTACTCCAAGCACCTTTCTCAAGTTCCCAACTTGGCTAGAGCTGGACTCTGGCAACAAGCAGAGAGCTGGATGTTAAGTGGGGCTGCCAGGGCACAAACCAGTGTCCATATATGATCCCAGTACATGCAAAGCAAGGGCAAGCCACTAGGCTACCATGTCATGCCCTCAGGTTTGATCTTTTGAAATGACTTACATGGGCATTTGGATGACCCCCTCTACACTTCATAGATAAGCTGAGAAAAGACCAGTTTCTTCAACTTTGTTACTCATGTGGCTTTCTACGTCTAAGGGCTGAACAGCCATAGAATGGCAGGTGTACATTTGAAGCTGTGCAGTAGAAGCTATTTCCTTGCAGGCTGAGAAACAACCAATGAGAAGTGTTTTACCCAAATGTTCCTATAGAGACCAGGAATGCTCAGGGGACACTTAAAAATCTGAGACCCTTCTGAAAAATTTTGCTGTCTCCTTTCAAGAGACATAAAATCTCCTGGCTCTCTCCCAATAAATGCTATTTGATTCCCTCTGCATTCTACATTCACCTGGTCATTTTGCAAATAAAACTTCTGTCTGCAAAGGAAAAAAAAAGGAGAAATAATGAAATCCTAATTCTCAAGTCTCATTTTTGTACAATTTCTCATTCTTAATGTGTTTCAATTATGGCCAGAGCTAATGCTAAGCATTTTTGTGGCAATGCAACTCCCTCTTCAGTTAATTGTTGTGATTACAACTTACCTGAAGATTATTTCCTGACCTTTCTGATTAGCTCCAAACAGCTCATTCTTTCCATGGGGATCTGAAATGAGGAAAAGAGTAACCATATCTAAGAATCACATCTGAATGTTTCTTTTCAAATGCTCCAATAAAGCCAATGAGATTTTTTGCCATTCTAGATAGAGCAGATTTTAATATTAGTAAAATGTGGACATTTATGAGCATTATTAATGGGCATTAAATTTCATCTACTAATGCCTTAACATAATACCCATTTTATAAATAAAAATTTTAATTACTTGAGATTATGTATTTAAGTTAAAATGGGATATGACAAAAGATATGATTGAAAAATTCAAAATAGGACCGAGCGCCATGGCCAAGTGGCTAAAGTCCTCACCTTGAACATGCCAGGATCTCATATGGCTGCCAGTTCTAATCCTGCTGGCCCCACTTCCCATCCAGCTCCCTGATTGTGGCCAGGGAAAACAGTTGAGGACAGCACAAAGCCTTGGGACTCTGCACCCATGTGGGAGACCTGGAAGAAGTTCCTGGCTCCTGCCTCCAGATCAGCATAGCACTGGCCATTAAGCTCACATGGGGAGTGAATCACTGTATGGAAGATTTTCTCTTTATCTCTGCTCCTCTCTGGATATCTGATGTTCAAATAAAAATAAAATAAATCTTTGGAAAAAAAATGAAAATTCAAAATAAGGTTTGTGGTATCTTACATCCTATCTCAGCACTAGTTTGTCTTTTCCTGGCTACTCTGCTTCAAATACAACCTCCTGAAAATGTATCTTGGCAGTGGCAGATATGATTCAAGTGTTTGGTACCATTAAAAGACCCATATATAATTCTAGATTTATGGTGACAGGCTGGCAAATTACTAGAATAAACCTATACATGGAAACTATAGAATACCTGTGTCTCACCAGCTGTCCTTCTGAAAGAAACTCAAGTAAAAAATCAAATATAATTTTAGTCAACATTTACTGAGTTATGTATCAATTTCCCTACCCAATATGTGCTGACCTACCTGGAAGTCTCTGCATGACAGAGTTCTCCACTGTCCATGGTGCTGATTCTTGCTCCAACTTGAAGATCAAATCAGGCTTTGTCATGGAGTACCCTGTGAATGCAGAATGATGCAGATTTTCCAAAAGCTCCACTTGTCCTACCAACTACTACATTTTATAAACTCTTCTTTCATTAAGAAAGTATACACAAGTGTTCTGCGTAGGCATGACAGAACTTTACTCACCCAAGGACAGCAGATTGTTATGTCTCAAGCATCACCTCCCTGTACAGGGTCCTCTGAGCATTGTCCATTGTCTGCCATTCTTCCTGGGTAAAGTCCACAGCCACATCTTCAAATGACACCAACACCTGTAACAGCACATGTCTCCTCAGTTCCGGATCATTAAACCGAACACTGACAGCACACACTCTGCATATTTAATTTGCAACTTCTATGTCTGCAGTTCAATTTAGAATTTATACAGCATCACAAAGTAACAGTTAAAAGAAAATATCTTGTGCTGTAGTACTTTTGTGATTCCAAAACTACAACAGAATATTCTTTATTCTCATAAAGGTTGTTTTCTCTAAAGATTCTAATTCTAATGAACTGTTGAAGACATTGCTATAATATCTCTTCAAGTGGAAAATATCACTCTGTTTGTCCATTATTGCCACTCTGCTTTTCAACTAAATTAAGACAAATAATCATATTGACACTGAACCAAAATATTAACTCAGGACCTATAGTATTAAGCTGAGTTTAACTCTTCTGCGTGTGTTCAATATGCATCTTCTATGAATGCAGCTTAATTTACAATCTATATGGAAACACAAGGTAAAAACAAAACATTTTGTCCTGTATTATGTTTGTTATTCTGAAGCTATAATTCCATTATTATTCTGTATCAGATTGTTTTCTAAAGCAAGTAAAAAATGTGTTCATTCTACAATCTTTAGATACACATGAGCTAAATAACATGCCAGACTAGATAATTAAGATAAATGCTTAATAGCGCACAAGATAATGAGGAAATTTTTGAGTACCTTACTAATGATTTCCTCAAACATGCTGAGATACTTAAAAATATTATAAAGCAATAATAAAATTCAAGTTTCTTATTTCAAAGTGAAATAATGAAACACTGAAAATAATGTTAAACTGCACTAGCCTGAGGAAATATTTCCTACAATTTATACTGGAATTAAAATATATATAATATATAATCATATACATCAATAATACATGTCATATATGTACATACTCAAAAGTAAACATGGAATCCATATTCATGTATTTCCAATGTATATATGTACATACATAAAGTTGTATATATACATTCATGTTTTTCTACTTATGAGTATGCCATATTAAAATTCTGCTATCAGTTGGCAGAAGTTGGCACTTGGGGGCTAATTCTCTCAAGTCAAACCACAGAACCACCTGGAGAGTGCATAATCTGGGAGTGGGAGACGCCTGGGAGGGAAATAGTGGGCTCCTCCCTCTTGGGTTACCACTCCCACTGCAGACCTCGAAAACTAGGACAACAGCTTGGATGGCTAGACAGAGAGGCAATCAACAACATCTGTGAGGGCTGGATATTTGAGCTGGTTAGATGGAACTAAGCTTTAATACCCATTGACGGGCCCGGCGGCGTGGTCTAGTGGCTAAAGTCCTCGCCTTGAAAGCCCCGGGATCCCATATGGGCGCCGGTTCTAATCCCGGCAGCTCCACTTCCCATCCAGCTCCCTGCTTGTGGCCTGGGAAAGCAGTTGAGGACGGCCCAATGCATTGGGACACTGCACCCGCGTGGGAGACCTGGAAGAGGTTCCAGGTTCCCGGCTTCGGATCGGCGCGCATCGGCCCGTTGCGGCTCACTTGGGGAGTGAATCATCGGATGGAAGATCTTCCTCTCTGTCTCTCCTCCTCTGTGTATATCTGGCTGTAATAAAAATGAATAAATCTTTAAAAAAAAAAAAAAAATACCCATTGACATGTACAAGAGCCGTATGAAATCTGGGACAGACTGGACTAGTCAGCTATACATAGTGGTAAACCAGAGTAGGGGGCAGGCCTGGTGGGGGGTTATTGTGGATCACTCTGACTTGGGGTGGGTGGGAGACTGGGTGGGGCTTCTCCCTTAATATCCCCCTTTATCTCAGATACATGAAGGAAACAATATGGAAATAATATTCTTACCCACTTTCCTGTAGCTCTGGAAAATTTTACCCTAATTAACTATGTAAAGATTATCAAAAATATAATAAAAATTAAAAAGTTAGAAAAAATATTAAAAAGATTCTTTCTGCTTTGTTTTGCTTTACTTTTTGTGGAATAACAATTAAACTGAAGTTTTAATTTCCACATAGTAACCTACGGCTTAGGAGAGATACAAATGATAGTCTCATGCAGAATTATCTTCTTCTGACAATTAGTTCGTATCAGCCAGTAATAGCCTACCAGCTGAACAGAAAATATACATTTAAAACAAATGCCATGCTGTAAGCAAGTTTAGGCCCCTTTATTTCTTAATGTTTTGAAAGCCCTTTAGCATTAACCGGTTATCTGTTTTTTCTTTTGTTCCACTCATTTATTTACTAATTTTAACATAAAAACAGCTAATGCAGCAGATATACATAATTATCACAGTGTGATACTTCTTTTGTATCTTCCCTTTTGCACCATTACTCTCTTAAACATTTGAAATGACATGTTTTAAACTCACATTGTACTCAAGATCTTAATTTTTCATGAAGTGATTAAAAGGAAAGTAAAATGACCAATTTAATAGGTAAGTAGTAATAAATATAATGAAATGTGGTTGTAAATTGTACAAACACAGATCATTAAAACTACAGATTATCATCATTCGCTATGTGACAAAGATATAAATGAAAAGTGGCAAATCATGTTTGCAACACCACTGCTTGCTCCGCAACTTTTCTGTTGTTGCTTGTGATTCTTTAAGCTACTCTACATAACAGAATATCATATTTGCATATCTGTATTTAGCATATTTCACTTATCATCTTCCCCTCTAGTTACACTCATTTTGATATAATAAACAAAATTTTGTTCTCACAGCTGAATAACAGGCCATTGTGCACATATACTATGTTTTCCTTATTCAGTATCTAATGGCAGACACCTCAATCCATTCCATATCTTGTGTATTATGAATAGTGCAGCTATAAAAAAGATAGGCTCCCCTCCCATACAAGGTGTTCATAACTTTCAGAAAAAACAAGGAGATTTCTCAAAATTAGGCCAATCTTGTCTAAATTTAATCTTTTCTTATATCATTTAATCTTTTTAAAAAAAGATTTATTTTTTATTGCAAAGTCAGATATACAGAGTCAAACAGTAACAGAGAGGAAGTTCTTCCATCTGATGATTCACTGCCCAAGTGAGCTCAACAGCTGATACTGCGCCAATCCGAAGCCAGAAGGCAGAAACTTCCTCCATGTTTCCAATGTGGATGCAGGGTCCCAAGAAGTTGGGCCATCCTTGACTGATTTCCCAGGCCACAGGCAGAGAGCCAGATGGGAAGCAGGGCTGCTGTGATTAGAACCAGCACCTGTATGGGATCCCAGTGCGTTCAAGGCTAGGACTTTAGCTGCCAGGCCACTGTGCTGGACACAGCAATCTTATTTTTTTTTTATAATTTATTCATTAATTATATTGTATTATGTGACAGTTTCATACATACTGGAATTCTCCCCTTCCCTCTTCAAACCCTCCCCCCATGGTGGATTCCTCCACCTTGTTGCATAACCAGCAATCTTATTTCTAAATCTCTAAGAAAGATTGGGCCTGGAGCAAGAGTGTAGTGGTTAAGGTCCTCACCTTGAGTGCACTGTGATCCCATATGGGTGCCAGGTCTAAGCCTGGCACCTCCACTTCCCATCCAGCTCCCTGCTTGTGGCCTGGGAAAGCAGTCAAGGTCAGCCCAGAGCACTGGGAGGCTGCACTGATGTGGGAGACCTGAAAACAAGTTCCTGGCTCCTGGCTGTGCAACAGTGCAGCACCGGTTGTTGCAGCACCTTGGGGAGTGAATCATCAGATGAAGATCTTCCTCTATGTCTCTTCTCCTATCTGTACTTCTGCCTTTCTAATAAAAATGAATAAATCTTTTTTAAAAAGAAATTTTATAGTATTTTTCACATGCTGAATTAATCTATAACTACATCAACATGGTAACACAAATTCCCATTTTTGTAAATTTTAGTAAAGTGTATTTTATTAAAACCATAAACTTTTATTCTTCCAATGACACTGTTTAGAAAATGAAAAGACAAGTACAGACTGGAAGAATATATTTGCAAGTCACATGTCCCACAAAAGATTTTTATCCAAAATACAGAAAAAAAAAAAACTCTCAAAAAATCAACCATATGAAAATGAACATTCTGTTAATTTAAAAACAGTAAAAAATATTACCTTTTCGGTAAACTGTGTCAAGGATATACAGAGTTTTTCTGTATTATTTCTTCATGTACATGTAAACATCAACAATTATTTCAATAAAAATTTCAGCTAAAATAAACCAGAATACAGGAAAATGGCTAAAGCTTTGAAGAGGCACATCAACAAAGACAATATATGGACAACACAAATAAGCACAAGAAAAACACTTATCATCACTAATCATTGGGGAACTACAAATTCAAACCCCCTAGTTAGACCAGCACATACCTTTGTAGATTGACTAAAATAAAGAATACTAATAATGCCAATTGCTGAAGAACATCTAGCAAACTAGAACTCTTATTCACTGCTGATGCTAATGTAAAATGATATAGCTGCCTAGGAAAACAGTTCCGTAGTTCCTTAAAAATTTTGAATATCATTAACTCAGCAATCTCACTTTTAGGTATTTTCTTCAAGTGAACTAAAAACTTACGTTCACCAAAAAAAAAAGCTGTGCATAAACCTTTACAACCCAGCTTTATTTGTAAAACTCAAACTGGAAACAACTCACATACTCTGCCAAAAAGTGAAAGGTGAAGGGATAAGCAAGCTGTGGTACATCACAGACTGGATTGCTCACGGATGAACCACTGTAACACCAAAGAACTTGAAACAATTCCAGAGATTATTCTGAGTTAAAAAAAAAAATCCATCCCCAAGAGGCATTTTTTTTTTTTTATCATGAGCTAGCATTCCTTTGAAACATATTGCTTATAAATAGTTGGACAGCTGCGTGCCCAACATCAGGCCAGGCAATGGCCTCTGATGCACTTCTTGTCATGAACCAAGATGAGCATGGCAAGTAAAACTAACCTCTGAGGTATAGGCATTTGGTGCAGCAATTAAAGTGCTTAAATCCCATGTTCAAAGGCTAGCTCTGCTTCCAATGCCACTTCCTTCCAGTTTATACTCTGGGAGGGACAGGTAAAAGCTAATGTGTGGTTCTCTGCTGTCATGTGGGGGACACAGATGCTATTTAAGGCTCCTGGATCTGCCCTGGTCTTAGGAAATTTCAGGCAATCAGGGGGTAAGGGTGGGCCAGCACACACAATCTGTGTATGTCCATCTTTGTGTCTCTAAATTTCAAATAAATCTAAAAACTCTAGATATTATATGGTGGCAAAGCAGATATTGTCACCACCTGCAAGGCTGGCATCCAATATGAGTGCTGGCTCATGTCCCAATTATTCTGCTTCCAAGCCAATACCCCACTGATGGCTTGGTAAAAGCAGAGAAGATGGTGCCAAGTGGTTGAGCCTCTGCTATGAATGTGGGAGACCTGGAAGGAAGTCTAGTCTCCTTGCTTAGGCCTCACCTAGTCCTAACCATTGTAGTCATCTGGGGGAATGAACCAGTGGGTAAAAGATGTCACCGTTTCTCCCTGTTTGTGTAACTCTTACTCTCAAGTAAAAAAATCTTTTTTCCATTTGGATTATGAAAACTGAAAACTTCAAGTAAGTATTTGAAAGTGAAACAATGTTTTCGCGCTAGAACAAACCAAAGTCATTTTAAAACCAAAATTTGAAGGAAGAAAAAGTATGCATAAAACTAACACATTTGAGACAGACAGAAAGCAATCAAGGATAGCCATGGTGATTTGTAATCCAATGAAAAGTGCATTGCTTCTGCTATTTAATTCACTAAAGCTGCTTCGTTCAAGTGTACATTTCAATCCAATCTTTATGAGGATCACTCAAAATACAGCTTCTATCCTTAAATTCTCTATTACTTGTCTACTGTTGCTACAACTAATGATCAAAAACTGAGTGGCCTGAAACAACCACATTTATTAGCGAAAGTTCCCATTTTTTACTTTAAATGCCATTCTGACAAAGCTTTAGCCATTCTGAGTTACCTCATTGTGATTTTGATTTACATTTCCCAAATGGCTATGTTTTTATCTACTGAGGTCCTTTGATCCTTTCTATGCTGAACAGAGGATGTTTAAGTTGTTATGGTCACATGCACCTTGAAAGATAAAAGTTGCCAATTTGAACACATGGAACTTCCTGTGTCATGATATTTGACAAATTATTGAAAGTGATATAGAGGGCCCAGTGTGGTGGCCTAGCCACCTTGCCTTGAACACGCTGAGATCCCATATGAGCACTGGTCCTAATACAGGCTGTTCCACTTCATGTACAGCTCCCTGCCTGTGGCCTGGGAAATCACTTAAGAACAGCCCAAAGCATTGGGAGCCTGCACACGCGTGGAAAACCTGGAGGAAATTCTTAGCACCTGGCTTCGGATCAGCACAGCTCCACCCATTGTGGTCACTTGGGGAGTGAGTCATCAGATGGAAGATCTTCCATCTCACTGTCCCTTCTCTGTATATCTGACTTTGCAATAAAAATTAAAATAAATTAAAAAAAAAAGTCATAGAGAAACCCTAATAATCCTTCCATTTAGATTAGGGATCTTCTGTTTCTATGTTTTAGAAACATTTATTTGAAAACCACAGATGGAGAAATGGGGAAAGGGACCTGGCACAATACCGCAGGGAAGAAAGCCCTCACCTTGCATGCATTGAGATGCCATACAGGTGCCAATGTGTCCTGTATAATCCACTTTCTCTCCATCACCCTGCCTGTGGTGTGGGGATGTGGTAACGGACAGCCCAAAGCCTTGGGTCCCTGAACCTGTGTGGCGGGTCCAGAAGATCCTCCAACCTTCTCATTGGCCCAGATTGTTCCATTGCAACTCTTTCAGAGTGAGAGCAGATGGAGAATCTTTGTATCCCCTTCTTTCTGTATATCTGCCTTTCCAAAAAAAATGTTACATGAATGTTTTATGTTTATTGTGGATGATGTTTACATAGATGATCAGGGGAGGAAGGTTTAAGGCTTAGGGAAAAGTTGATGTGATCAATGTTTTCAAATTTTCTATTTTTTCTTCCTATGGAACTGGTTCATATCCTGGTTGTTCATTTCCCATCTAACTTCCTGCTTGGGACTTCGGAAAGCAGTAGAAGGAGACCCAAAGCCTTGGGACCATGCACCTGAGTGGGAAACCTGGGAGAAGTTCCTGGCTTCAGATCGGCTCAGCTCTGGCAGCTATGGCCACGGCAGCCACTTTGGGATTATACAAGTGGATGCAAGATCTCTCTCATTCTTCATGTAAAGCTGACTTTCCAATCAAAATAAATGAAAAAATACATTTAACAAATTGTACCTTAACGATGGCATTATTGGTTTGTCTGTAGTCATCAAGATTTCACTCCTTCACACATTACAGCACATTCAGTGTGGGCTGTGTTTAAGAACTGTTACTCCACCATTAAACATAGCAGGGACACTGAAAAGTTATTAAGGCCAACACATGGAAGAGTAATAGGACAATCCTCATTTAATTTGTATATCAGTTGCAAATTAAATAATCATGTATTACAATGTAAGTATGATTGTCACTTCAAATACTACCTGGTGGGCATGACTAACAGCCTACCTGCCTATGACCTAAGGCATGGCTTAGTGCGTGTGCGCAGTATTTGACCTGTGACATGACCGGAGGGTCTAAGGGGATAGACATGCCTTCTAGTCAATTACAGTGTCATTGTTGTGTGAGAGGGATATCTGGGACTGCCCTCCTGCTGTCTCCATCATAGTTCATATGAGTTGTGCTCACTTTACAATAAATGGACACAATTCCTCAGACTATCCCCATGGTTCTTGCAACCCAAAAACTGGCACTTCATCCCTTTATTGGTCTCTGGCATGATGGCAGGAAAATCCCGAAACTGAAAAGCAGTAAATACAGATACCAAAATGGACAAAGGACTAAGTATATTTGTACAAAGAAGATAATCAAAAGGTTAATTAATTAGCACAAAAAAAATTTCAGCATGATTGATCATTAAATGAATGTAAATGGCAACCGCAATGATATACCACTTTATATCCACTACAATGTCCTTCATTAAAACAACTCAGGCAAGGATGGCTCACACTGCCTTCAAGCAATCAGGCCCTGTTCTGACCTTCTACCAACCAGCTAAAAGTGGCAATTGGGACTAGAGTTCCATTTGGGCACATGCCATAGCCACAATGGCTCAAGCTGCCTTCAAGCAACCAGACCATGCTGTGCCCCTCATCTCAGCCAAAGTTGGTCCAATGTGGTCCAGGGTCCAGTTTGGCACCTAGCCCAGGCCAGAATGGCTCAGTTGCCTTTAAGCAGCCAGGGCTGGGCTATGCCCCTCCCAGCACCAGGCAAGAGCTGACACTGGGTACAAGATCACATTTACACCTCAGCCCAGGCCATGACATCTGAAGCTGCATTCAAGCAGCTAGGCTGGGATGCTTGATTCCAGGAGCAAGACTTGTGGATTGCTCAGGAGAAGGAGTAAGGGGGATGTGTGGGAGGCAGGGTCACTGAAGGAGTATGTTGCAGCTGAGGAATGACTTCTGAAGGACTTCTACTGACAAAAGCCACTTTACCTGCAGATAAATGAGGGTGTTAACCTCTAGTGGTATGGAAACTAGAACATAGAAAATTTCTGGGTCTGCCTAGTGCATCTACCCACGTGGGAGAACTGAGGTGGGATGGTTAACATGGACTACCAACACCCACCAGTGCACACTTAAGGTAGGGCTGGGGGCCTGTCTGGCAGGGAGAGATTACACTACTGCCAATGAGTTTCATAGAAGGGGAAGATAATGTTAGGCTGGGTCATGTTACAAACAGGCATGCATAAGAACCAGGTCTGGGGGCAGATCCTGTGGGGAATATGAGGGCTCAACCTGTGGAACTGCAAATTCTGCTGTTGTCCCAAGTGCTGAGAGCTATAAAGAGCTGAGTTATACATGACCATGGAACCCTCTGATACTCATGAATACTGGGATTAGGAACTGGACATACTGGTCCAGGATGCAGCAAAGAGCAATCTGCTGCGCAAAACATGCAAAGGAACCATGGTTGTGGTAGGTCTAGTATGGGTTATATGGTGCACTGTGACTGGGATGCAGTTCCCAATGGTGTGCATGAGAGCTGAATGTGGGATGGACACGGTTGGACTCCACCACAGCATCCACTGGTTTGCATATGAGATGGGAATTGAGAGAAAACTTATCCAGCAACTGCAACCACCAGTGTGTGCGTAGGCTGATGTGGGTGACCCTGTACTGGCAAGAACAAACACAAGTCTATCATCACCTCAGATAGAGTTTTTTTTAGGAATCTGCACCTCTGAACGGATGATATCAGAACTCCAACGTTTGGAAGAAATGTGGAATCTGTGCTTTGACCTTGGAGTGCATGTGTAAGAATTAGGCCTCCTCATTTGCTGAAGGAAGATGTTCAGATGCTCACAGGGGATATGGCAGTCTATTGGAGCCTGCAGATGAAGCAGGGCAGAACTGATTGGACAACTACACCAGACAAGTGTTGACAATAGAAATATGGCTGAATGGAAACTCTGGTTGGAATGTCAACCAATGGACCTTGGAAGAATTTCTTATGGAAACCACTTGAACAGAACTCTCAGAGCATGCTTCACAGCGGGGAACCTGGAAAATCAAATCATTATTCCATATCCCAGGGTTCTACTGTGGCAGGGATTTTGCGAGTGGCATTTCTCCTTCGCTCCACCATCCCACAGACACAGAAACAAGGAAATTTGGAAACAATGGTCTCATCCACTTCCCCCTAATTCTCGATCCTTCCTAGCTTAATTGGTATCCACATGTGCATGCATGCTCACTTTTCAAACGTGTAAACATCATCAAAATAAAATTTTTAAAAGAACCATAAGAAATGAATTACTGTGATTCAAGACACATATTTTGTATTATATGTTTATGACAACACAAACACACTCTTATTTTCAACTATACTGCCCATTGCCAATGAGAAAAAACTGACCATGATCAGAGAAATCAAAGGTTATGACTTTATATGGCCAACACTAAACAACAATATAATGTCAGATCAGCATTCCAAGCACTGATCTCCAAGTCTCAGAAAAATAAGAAGCCAATTCTAGAAGTAGAAAAAGAAAATTCAAAATACAGATTAGTGAAGAAATGAATAAAAACTGTATTCAGCAACAGTAAAGATACAGGAACTTTCATTGTTCTTAGAAGGAAAACAAAATCAATAAACCCTTTGCTAGATTAAACAAAAAGTAGGCTCAAGCACATAACATCAAAAAGGGAGGTACATATTAAAACTGCTCTCACAGGGGAGGCTGCTGGGGGGGGCTGCAGGACGGGGTGTCTTGCTCGGATCCTGACCCCAGCCACCATGTGCTAATGGTGAGCTGGGGTCAGGCGTACCTGGGTTCGGGAGCTGCTTCCTTTTGGAGCGAGTACACTGAGGGGGGAAGTCTCTGTGACTGGGTAGGCCAAGGGCCCACCCACTGCCCTCATTGGGTGGTGAACGGGATTGGGGAGGGGCGTGAACTTGAGCCTGAAGGTTTAAACTTCCAGTAGCCAGGAGGATGCTGGCCAGCTGCAGGGGCGTCTTGCTTGGATCCTGACCCCTGGCACCATGTGCTCATGGTGAGCTGTGCCCGGGCCTGCCTGAGTTAGGGGTATGCTTTATTTCAGAACGAGTACACCTTGGGGAGAAGTCTCTGTGATTGGGTAGGTCTGGGGCCCGCTCACCGCCCTCATTGGGCTATTAACAGGATTGGGGAGGGGCGTGACCTTGGGCCTGGAGATCTGTACTTCCAGCAGCTGGGAGGCTGCTGGTGGCTCCAGGATAGGGTGTCCTGCTTGGATCCCAACTCCAGCTACCATGTGCATGTGGTGAGCTGTCCCACTGTGCTTCTGGGATCTGAGTCAATCCTAAAGATTCCCAATGGCAGTAACTCTTCCTTTGAAGAACTTGTAATCACTTAACAATGCTGAGCGCTGAACACTTTTCATGCAAAAGCTAAACTTTGGGGCTTGTCCAGCAGAATATCCTTTTACCTGACATGATGATAGATCAGGAGACTGGTCACATTAGGCAGGGCCATAACATCAACTAGCACAGAACGATATCTTGGGGTAGATTTTGTGTGGGATGTGTGGGCCACACCCTATGGAAATTCTATCACCACTGATAAGCCCAAGAGTTTGGGTGGTGATGGATTAAGCTAGGTGTGACCAAGGAGCCTGCCATCAATCACAGGTAAAGGGACCCTCAACAGTCTGGACTGGTAAAGGCAGCAGAACCCAAATGTGCATTCTGAAAAGGGTGTGGGGTGGACCAGGCTGCAACATTCACCAGCTCATACAAGGCCAAATGGAAGGCCAGATTACGCTGGGAACTGGCCTAAAACACATTGGCATATATGAGAACTGGGTTTGGGAGTGGATCAAGTGGTGGAACTTGGGAAACTGTGCTGGCGAGTCGTAGCTCCCACTGGTGAACATGTGGTCTAGACCTGGGGGTCGGACAAGCTGGGCAAAGTAGCTCCAAAGTGTATAAATTGGTGATGGAATGGGATGTACTGGGCAGGACTGAGCAAACCTTAGCCTACAAGCAAAACTAGAAACCAGCATGGAGCACAGGCCATGCCATGCTAGGCTCTTGCACCTACTGGTCTACGGGAGTCAAGGACGCTAAGCCACAGTGTCTAAGGCAGAGTCCAGGACAAGTGAGGGACTGAGACAAGCTGACTCAGAGCAACCACTGACAGGCACGTGATATACGGCTAGGAACAGGCCAAGTTGGGGAACTAAGGGGACACCCCAACTGGGTTAAGGTTCCCACCAAGGGGCACATGTGCTGGAATGCAGGCTGAATTCTAACTAGGAAACAGTTGTAGTTTCCCATGGTACTAGTGTGGGCTGGGACAGGATGCACCAGGCCAGGCGAGTCCCCAACACCGTCTGATGTCCTGGAGAACAAGGGTAGATGTGGGACTGACTAGGCTAGGTCTCAATCCCCTACTGAGCCATGTGTGAGGTGTACATGGGTATGGATGAGCCATAGCTGGGCGGAAACATCCAACAAGAACCAGAATGGATTGAAAGTCAGCCAGGAAAAGCCACTGTTCCTGCTAGGACAGGAGGTGAACTGAGTAGGGCTGGCTCAAGGACCCCCTGTTATGCGTGAAATCTGGCATTGGGAGGGGTTCTGATGGAGGGTCCTGGGCAACTACTCTGGCAGGACACAGTCCCTGCAGGTAAGCGCAAGAAGCATGATAGGAAACAGCCCAGAATAGTCCATGGAAAGTTTGTCACTGGCATACATTTGGCATGGGTCGGGGGCAGACCAGGCTGAATCAGTTCATGTCATCCACTGGCAAATCTGAACACCAGAACAGAGTGTGGGTTGAGCCGAGTTTGGTCGCAACAAAACCAGTCCACAATATGGAATGACAGGGTGAGATTGCCTGTACTGCATGTGACTGTAGCACCCAACCAGCACACATGAGAATCAGAAAGGGAGGGGGCAGAGCCAGCAGGGGGATTAAGGAGCTGGTCCCCTCACTGGACAGCTATTCCCAATGGAGAGCGTGGGCTGGGATGGGGACAGACCAGACTAAGCAGAGTTACAACACCTGTGCGCTGCATGTGGACTAGATCAGGGAAAAGCCAGGCTGGGTGGATTATCCCTGCTGGTACAAGCTTAAATTAGAGTGGGTAAGGGTGGTTGGGTTTAGCTGAAGCATCAGCTGGCAGGAGCTGGCACTGGGGGACTAATTCTCTCAAGTCAAACAACAGAACCACCCGTAGAGTGCATAATCCAGAAGTGAGAGAGACCCGGGAGGGAAATAGTGGGTTCCCTCCTCTTGGGTCACTACTCCCACGGGAGGGCATAAATCTAGGGCTGGGGCTGGGGTGGCTAGACAGAGGCAATCAGCAACATCCGTGAGGGCTGGATAGTTGAATTGGTTCGATGGAACTAAGCTTTAATACCCATTGACAAGTATAAGAGCCAAATGGGATGTGGGACAGATTGAATAGACTGCTACACATACTGGCAAACCAGGGTAGGGGGCGGGCCTGGTGGGGATTATGGTGGGTCGCCCCAACTAAGCTGCAGCTCCTTCTGGTTGTAGTAAGGGCCGAGCATGTGTAGGGCAGAACCAGGCTGGAGTGCAACACCCATTGGTTCCAGTGCAAGTCGGGACTGAAAACAGAACCAACCCAGCAATTGAAATCACCAGCTAATTGGGGCGATGAACTGTGCCGAGCCCTGTGCTTGCTAGAGCATACAAGAATCTGGTCTGGAAATACCTCAAAGTTTCTTTGAGGATCTCCCCAATCGAACTGCTGGACTCAGAACCCTAGCCAAGAGAAGGCAGAGAACAGAACAAATCAATCAACCACCTCAGTTATATGTTGGCAGCGAAATACTGGGCAAATTTAGATTCTATGATGGACTGTGTCAATCAGTGGATTCTTCAACGACCTCATCGAGCTGGGAGTGGTGAAACTGGCAGTGATTCATAACTGGAGAACTATTTAAACCACGTGAGGACCTGGCAGCGTGGCCTAGCAGCTAAAGTCTTCACATTGAACGCCCCAGGATCCCATATGGGCGCCGGTTCTAGTACCGGCAGCTCCACTTCCCATCCTGCTCCCTGCTTGTGGCCTGGGAAAGCAGTTGAGGATGGCCCAAGGCATTGGGACACTGCACCCATGTGGGAGACCCAGAACTTGTTCCTGGTTCCTGGCTTCAGATTGGTGCACACCTGCACATTGCGGCTCACTTGGGGAGTGAATCATTGGATGGAAGATCTTCCTCTCTGTCTCTCCTCCTCTCTGTATATCTGTATATCTGACTTTCCAATAAAAATAAATAAATCTTAAAAAAAAAAAAAACACTTGAGCAAGTATCTCGGAGCATGCCCCACATCTGGGACTTGGGGTGGGTGAGAAACTGGGTGGGGCTTCTCCCTCAATATCCCCCTCTACTTCAAATACATGAAGGAAACCAAATGGACATAATAGTCTTACCTACTTCCCTATAGTCCCTGAACCTTTTTTTTTTTTTTACCATAATTAACTATGTAAAGATTGTCAACAATACAATAAAAAAAATTTTAAAAATTGCTATCACAGAAGTACAGTGCATCATGACTCTCTGGACAAAGTGGGTTCTGCCACTGCTTGTGAGATGAACATTCTATGCAGATGCCACCTTTAGTCTGGGCTGCTGTACTTTTTTTCTCTCTTTTAAAAAAATTAAACATTTATCTACTTTTTTGGAAAGTCAGATACAGAAAAAAATAGGAGAGACAGAAAGGATGATCTTCCATCTACTGATTCACTCCCAAAGTGGGCACTATGGCCGGAGCTGAGCAGATTTAAAGCAGGAGCTTCTTCTGTGTCTCCCATACATGTACAGGGTCTTTTTTTTTTAAGATTTATTCATTTTATTACAGTGAGAAATGCACAGAGGAGGAGAGACAGAGAGGAAGATCTTCTGTCCGATGATTCACTCCCCAAGTGAGCCGCAGCGGGCTGGTGCGTGCCGATCCGAAGTCGGAAACCAGGAACCTCTTCCAGGTCTCCCACGTGGGTGCAAGGTCCCAATGCCTTGGGCCGTCCTCAATTGCTCTCCTAGGCCACAAGCAGGGAGTTGGATGGGAAATGGAGCTGCCGGGATTAGAACTGGCACCCATATGGGATCCCGGGGCTTTCAAGGCGAGGACTTTAGCCACTAGGCCACTCCGCCAGGCCCTGGGTGCAGGGTCTTTACCTACTAGATTACTGTGCCTGGTCCAGCTGGTTTATTTCTGATCCAGCTCCCTGCTAGTGCACATGGAGTGTGGAGGATGTCCCAAGTGCTTGATTCCCTGGACTGATATGGGAGAACTAGGAAGAAGCTTCAACCTGGAGCTGTTTTACTAACAGGCTTGATCAAAAGCGATCTTCACTACCACATATGATCATCAAGCTCTCTTCAATTGAACATAAGGAAAAGATCCTTAAATGTGCACGTGGAAAAAGTCAATGGACATATAAAGGAATGCCAATTAAACTCTCAGGAGATCTCTCACAGGAAACTCTACAGGCAAGAAGAGAATGGATTGACATATTCTAGATTCTAAAAGAAAAAATTGTCAGCCTAGGATAACATATCCAGCAAAGCTTTCTTTCATCTTTGAAAATAAAAAAAACATTCTTCCACATAAAGAAAAGCTAAAATAATTTGCCTCTTTTTTTTTTTTTTTAAGATTTTATTATTGGAAAGCCAGATATACAGAGAAGAGAGACAGAGAGCAAGATCTTCCATCCGATGATTCACCCCCCAGGTGAGCCGCAACGGGCCAGTGCGTTCGAAGCCGGGAACCTGGAAACTCTTTCGGGTCTCCCACATGGCTGCAGGGTCCCAAAGCTTTGGGCCATCCTTGACTGCTTTCCCAGGCCACAAGCAGGGAGCTGGATGGGAAGAGGAGCTTCTGGGATTAGAACCGGCGCCCATATGGGATCCTGGGGCATGCAAGACGAGGACTTTAGCTGCTAGGCCACGCTGCTGTGCCCAACATCCATGTATATTAAACTCCGAATGTAAATGGCTTAAGCTCAATCAACTATCATAAATTAGTGGACTGGATTAAAAAACAAACCCATCTGTTTAATGTTTGGAGGAGACACACTTCAACAAAGATTAGCAGAAACTATATCACATGGGTTTTGTTGTTTTCTCTTGGTTTCCTCTCTTCAAAACACTTTCTTCTGATTAAATCATTCAATGACTTGTAGATCATGCAGTGGCACCATATTCTTCAAGAAGGTTCTTGATTTTCATTTCTTCAGCTACACATTAATCATTTAATAACACGTTATTTAACTTCTTGGTGTTGTTAATTTCTTTTTTCTCCCGGATGTTGATTTTGTTTTGTGGCTCTTCATTTAAGGGGATGTATAGTAGCTTTGTAATGGAGACTGTCGTATCTAGTAACATGTCATTTAACTTCAGGCATTGTAAATTTCTATTTTTCTTTCTATTGTTGATTTTGTATCATGACTTTTCATTTGAGGTGATGTACAGCAGCTGTGAAATGGAGAGTAACATCCAGATGTGAGGATGCAATGTGGTATGCACTTCTGCTTCCAGACAAAGATGGACTTACAGTGAAACTGGTTATTATGTCTTAACAATAGAATTCTGGACTCTGTGCTCTTGTCCATGCCCGCAATGAAGGACATGTGACTGAGTATGAAGAACTATATGTTAGTAATGATATAGAGGAACTAGATGGGGAGAGGGATTTGGGAAGGGGATAAGGGGATATGGAACTGTATTATAAAATGATAGCAATAATAATACAATGTAAAAAAAGAAAAAAATGAAATACATTGGATCACTAGGAACTATCAACAGCAGTTACAAATTGTTAGAAATGCTTAGTTTCTGGATACTCAGTATTAGTTGACAAACTGAATCAGAAAGACATTATAACACTTGACAAAATCAACAGACAATTACCAATGAATTAGGACTAAATCTCTTTTCTAAAAAGATTTATTTATTTTATTACAAAGTCAGATATACAGAGAGGAGGAGAGACAGAGAGGAAGATCTTCCGTCCCATGACTCACTCCCCAAGTGAGCCGCAATGTGCAGGTGCACGCCGGTCCGATGCCGGGAACCTGGAACCTCCTCCAGGTCTCCCACGCAGGTGCAGGGTCCCAATGCATTGGGCCATCTTCGACTGCTTTCCCAGGCCACAAGCAGGGAGCTGGATGAGAAGTGGAGCTGCCGGGATTAGAACCGGCGCCCATATGGGATCCCGGGGCTTTCAAGGTGAGGACTTTGGCCGCTAGGCCACGCTGCCAGGCCCAGGACTAAATCTCTTCAAACCAAAGGTCAACACTAGGTGTCTTCACTACTAAATTCTATCGAATTAACACCACATTTTCTAGAATTCCTATAAAAATTTTAAACAAAGAAAACAATTCCAAAATTATGCCGAGCCTAACAACACTGATATTTCTAAACTAGACTGAATCAGCAGTAGGAATATCTTCAAATATGACTACTTAAAATATAAATAAATAAAGACAAAAACAAAAGATGGAATTTCTCAGTAAAAAATGCAACCTCCATTACTGTACAATTAGTTTTCTGTATACTTACTTAATGCTTCTTCTGAAATAATTGCTTATAGTCCAGAAATCTAGTTCAAGAATCACTAAAATATCACAGACCAGTATACCTGATAAAATAGATGCAAAATTCTTATCATATTGCCCAGTGTGGTGGCCTTGTGGCTAAAGTCCTCACCTTGCTTGCCCGAGGATTCTATATGGTCACTGGTTCCAATCCAGGCACCCTGCTTCCCCACTTCCTCATTTCCCCACTTGGAGAGTAAACCATCAGACAGAAGACTTTCTGGTCTCTCCTCCTCTCTATATATCTCATTTTGCATTAAATAAAATCTTTAATACATGTAAAATAGGGCCTGGCGCCATAGCGTAGCAGCTAAGTCCTCACATTCATTGCTCCGGGATCCCATATAGGTGCAGGTTCTAATCCCGGCATCCCCACTTCCCATTCACCTCCTTGCCTGTGGCCTGGAAAAGCAATTGAGGATGGCCCAAAGCTTTGGGACCTTGTACCCATGTGGGAGACCTGGAAGAAGCTCCTGCCTCCTGGCTCCAGATTGGCTCAACTCTAGCCATTATAGCCACTTGGGGAGTGAACCATAGGAAGGAAAATTTTCCGCTCTGTCTTTCCTCATCTCTGTATATCATTTTTTCCAACAAAATCAATAATTATTTTTTAAAAAGCATGTAAAATAAATGCAACATCACATCAATAAACTCACACGTGCTAGCCAAGGTGCACCTGACTAGAAAATGTATAAAATAGACCAATAAATGAAAATCAACACACCAAGTATTTCACATTAACAGGATGAAGGACAAGCATGATTAAAATCAACTTATAGAAAGCACTCAATGAATTTCTACATTTATTTTGTAATAACATAGATGAAAGTTGAGGCAACCTACAATTATATAAATATACCCCAGTATACCTCAGTTGAGGTACAAAGAAATAAGCCTCAAGAAAATTGTATCCACAGATAACAAACCTTTAACTATCACACAACTGAATGCCAAAAACCAAAAGCATTTCCTCTAGATATGTAACCAAATTAGTTATTTTTTGTTATGTAATTTAATATTTACCAAAATCATGTAGGCAAAAAAAGGAAATAAAAGTCACAGATATAAAAAGGAACATACAGACCGTATTTCCTGGCTTCTCATTTATGGAAATGCATGGTGATAGAATAATGAAGTCTACCAAATCCAGATGTGGGGATACAATGCAAACTCCTTTCCTGCTTCCCAACAAATGATGGACTCCAGTGAAACCATTGAAAATGTGTAGACAATGGGATGCTGGATTGTTTTACACTCCCTGTACCAGCAATGTCAGGGCACACTTAAATAAGAAGCTGATGAAATTGTGACTCCATATGTAGGACTTTTCCATTATAGCAACAGGGGGAAAATCTGTTGGGGGGTGGGAATTTTGGAGGGGGTAGTCTCAGTCTATATGAAATGATACCACTAAATTCAAAAATTAAAAATAAAAATATAAGAAAAAAGTGAATACTAAATTAGTTTTAATGCTAGATTTCCACTGATTTTATTAATAGTGAAACCCAATGAATGTCAAGAGACTGTATTCAGCCATTAAAAAGAACAAATTCTTATTTGTTACAAAATAGACGAAACTGAATATAAAGAAAAGAAATAAAGCAAATGGAGAAAAAACTAGCATGTTATCCTCTGTCAATGTCAGAAAAAGCTGCAAACTTAGAATGGCGATTATTACAGGTTGAGAAGGCTGAGGCCTGCAGAAAGGAAGGACGTAGAACAAGTAGCAAAGAAAGTGAGACAACAAGAACAAGATCCAGAGTTCATCCCAGTGTGTGGTCACTATAGCTGTGGTCTGCCCCATTTCTAGGCAGATGCCTAGTTTGCATTGTACCTAGGTAAGTGTTACACAGGTGGGAGAAAGGCAGCTAATGCTTAGTGGGCACCCTGGGCCTGGTTAATGCCAAGTATGTGTTAACTATACCAGTGTGTCACCATAGCTGCACATTCTTTTTCTTTTTTTCTTTTTCTCCATTTGTGTTTTTAAAGATATGTGGGAGAAACCTTGGGACTGTGTTGATGGAGCTGTCTGCAGCGTGGCAGCTGCTGGGGTACCAGAGTCAGCTCGCATTCAATGCTTGGAGCCCAAACAACAGTCACCAATGAAAAAGTGGTGACCGAATTCTAGGCTTGTGGGCTGCCAGAGCACCAACCGGCACCAGGTTTCTCCTGCTAACAAACCGAGGGCAAGCCCAGAAGTCTTGAGTTGTGGAATTACTACATAGGGACATCCATGGTTAAGGCCACTGTACATGTAGGTAAGGAATGGATCCTGAGGGACTCCCAATGACAGGGTGACTGTACTTGCAGCTAAGTGAGAGGACTGAGACATAGTGGTTTGGAAGGGAGAGCTGTAGGGGTCTGAGACATGGTGGTTTGCAGGAAGAGCTGAATGGGTCAGACTGATACACCAGCCCATATGGGAGTCCTGAGCAGGGATTCTTAGTAAGGAATATTGCTTACTGGGAATAATTCCTTAGTATGGAATATTGCTGACCACCACATGCTAGCCCACGCACAAGTTAGGGCTAGGGATCTGTCTGACAAGGCTAGATCGCAGGGCTGAACTGAATGTTGGAACAGGGATGGGTCAGGTTAGGCAGGGTCATGACATCAGCATGTGAGAGAACCAGGTCCAGGGGTAGATTCTGTGAGAGATATGTGGGCCTAAACCTGTGGAAATACAAGTCCCACTGGTTAGCTAAAGAGCTGGGAGGGTGATGGGTTGAGCTAGGTGTGACCATAGAACCTGTCAACATTCACGGGTACACACACCGAGAATAATCCGGGCAGGTCCAGGCTGCAGCACCAGCATATGCATCCTAAAATAAGCAGTGCAGCAGCCTGGGCTTCAAATTTCATAAGCTCATACAAGGCCAAGATGGAGAGGCAGGCTATGCCAGTCAAGGCCCTAGCACCCACTGACATGAGTGAGACCCAGGTCTGGGAGTAGGCAGAATGGAAGAACTTGGAAAACTCTCCTGCTGAGCCATAGCTCCTGCTGGTAAGCACATGATCCAGGTCTGGAGGTTGGGTAAGGTGGGTAAGGTGTATCCACCTGTTGGCAAACATGTGGGTTAGTAGTGCAAGGGGGTAGACCAGGCACAGCCAAGCAAATCTTAGCTCACCAGCAAGTGCAGAAACCAGGCCAGAGCATAGGTCATTAGAGGCTAGGCTGTCACACTACCCAATTTCAGGAGCCAGGGATGGGAACAGACTGAGCAGGTCTAGGTTACAGTCCCCTCCAGCAAGAGTTGGGACTGGGGGAAAGCTGGGTCCCACCAAGCTCCTGTATTTGAAAGCAAAGGCCAAGACAGGTGAGGGACTATGCTAAGCTGAGTCAGAGCAACCACTGGCACAAGTAAGATCTATGGCTGGGAACAAGCCTGGTTGAGGAGCTAAGGGGACACACTGGCTAGGTTGTGATTCCCACTGGGGGGTGTAAGGGCCAGAGTAGTGGATGTTATCTGGTCTGGACATGGCTACAGTCTCTTTTAGCACAAGTGTGGACTAGGTCTGGTGTGTGCAGACTGAGCTAGACTCCAGCACCCACTTGTGCTCATGAGAACAAGGCTTAATGTAGGATGGACTAGGCTATGTCTCTGTCCCTGCTGAGCTATGTATGAGCTGTGTCTGGGTGTGGACAATCCTGGGCTGGGCTGTAATATCCAACAGAAAAACACAGAATGGGTTGAAGGCAAGTCAGGAAAGGCCACTGCTTCGGCTAAGAATGGAGATGGACCATGTAGGGCTGCACCATGGACCCACTGATCTGGTCTTTAGATAAGTTCTCATGCAGGAGCTTGTGGAATTCCTCTGATGGGACACAGTCCCCTTAGGTGAGTGCAGAACCATGAGACGGAGCAGCCTAGACCAGGCCAGGTTATGTTACCCAAGGGCATACCTTTGGCTCAGGTCTTGGCAACCAGGTTAGGATAGTTCATATCACCCACTGGCAAATCTGAGAGCCAGAATGGAATGTGGATCATGCTGAGGTGAGCTGCAGCACCACAAAATTCACATTAGGGATAGGACTCTGGGGCTGGTTGGGCTGGATAGGCTGTAGCCCCCACCAATGCGAGCTTGAACTGGGGGCAAGCTGGGCTGGGCCAGGCTGCAGAGCTCAATGGCAAATGCCAAGGTTATGCTATGCCAGACTGGGCCACAAAACAGAACCATCACAAGTGAGACCCATGGGAAAGCAGGAAAACCCAGTGGTGGGGGGTGGGGGTCTGCAGGGAGCTCCCTCACCGAGCCGCTACTCCCACTTGGGAATGTGAGAGCTGGTATTTGCGCAGACCAGTCCAGGAAGAGCTATAACAACGGTTGGTCTGCATGTTTAGTGGAAGAGGGAAAATCAAAGGTGGCAGATCGTACCTTCTGATACGTGCATAAGCCAGAGTGGGTGAGGGTTGGGGTGGTTGGGTTTTGCCACAGCATCTCCTAACAGATGACAGCTCAGGCAGGGGAAAGCTCTTTCAACCTAAACTGCAGAAATACCTGGAGAGTGCAAGATCCAGGAATGGGAGAGAATCCATGAGGGAAACAGTGAGCACCTCTCTGATAGACTGCAACACTCACTAGTTTGTATAGAAAAAAGGGCTGGAGACAGATCTGATCCAGCAATATCAACCACCAACATGTGCTTAAGCTGATTGGCGTGACGCTATGTGCTGGACCCTCTATTGGCATGCACACACAAGAATGAGGTCGTCATCACATCAGATAAAGTTTCTTTGGGGATCCCCCAACTGAATCACTGGATTCAGAACTAAAACCATGGAGAGAACTGCAGATTGCATGGACTGACCATGGAGGGCATATTTCAGAGCCAGGCCTCCTCTGTGGCTTTGATGGAGCAGTGAACAGCATATTCAGGTGCACATGGAGGATATGACAATACATTGGAGCATGCAGAGCACACTGGGTACCATAACAGAGCACGAAGAACAGAACAAACTGATGAACTACTCCAGACAAGTGCTGGAGGTGAACTCATTGGCCAATGGAGACTCTAAGATGGACTATGTCAACCAGTGGATTCTGGACAGATTTCATTGTGCTTGGAATGGAAAGATTGGCAAAAATTCAGAACTGTTGAGCTATCAAAATCTCATGAGCAGGACCCTCAGAGCATGCCCCACATCAGGCATTCTTGGTTGGTTGGAGACTGGGTGTGGCTTCTCCCTTCATCTCCTCACTTCCCCAGACACAGGAAGGAAAAAGAGAATGTGGAAATGGTGATCTCACCTAACTTCCTGTAGCCTTGACCAACCCCCAAAACAACTATGTAAAACTCACCAAAAATAAAAATAAACATAATAATAATAAAAAGAAATTCAACAGTCCCAAATCTACAGAGTATAAAATATAGTGGTTTTTTTAATTCCTTAAAAAAAAGCAATTTACTTACTTAAAAGTGAGAATCACAGAGCAGCAGTCAAAGCCAGCCAGACAGAAAGAGCTTCCCTCCACTTGTTTACTCCCCATGTGGCCACAAGAGGCAGCAAGGTCCAGGTCAAAACCAGGAGCGTGAACTCCATTCTGATCCTCCACAGGGATGCAGGCATAAAAGGAATTGGGATATTTTCTGCTATCTCCCAAGCACATTAGCAGGGAAGTAGATCAGAGGGTGAATATCAGGACCTTAACTGGTCCTTACATGGAATTCTGGCATTGCATGCAGTGTTGTAACATGTTATCAGAGAACATGCCACAGGGATTATTTAAGTAAACAAATCTGGTAATCAAAAGACAGAGGTTTCCACTGAACCTCCTCCTCATGCCATACCTGATATACAACTGATGTTGTCTGGCATTTTTCCATAATGTAAATACCACTGCTGGAAAACTAACCTTGAGGCTAGATGGAAAGATAATACACTGCTTTTACAATGTCACTATTCAGCTGAAGGGAAGCATACCAGAAAAACATGTTTGGGGCCAATTTTTTTTCTTAATGCCTCTACCTGGACAGACTGGCTCCAGGTCCCCCTCTTGCATCTCACACTTGGTTGGGGCAGATGCAAGTACTTATACCACCACCATATGCTTGCTAGATGCATTAGTAGTTGACTGGATTGAAAGGGTGGAATAGAAAGGACTAGAATCAGGTGCACTGTAATTACATGCATCCATCCCTGTATACTGACACCCTGTTATACTGTTTTATTCATATTCTTTGTAAAGATTTATTTATTTTTTATTGCAAAGTCAGATACACAGGGAGAAGAGACAGAGAGAAACATCATCTGTTCAAAGGTTCAACCCCAAGTGACTAAAATGGCCCGTGCTGTGCCAATTTGAAGCCAGGAGCCCAGATATTCATCTGGATCTCCCACTAAAGTGCAGGGTTCCAGGACTTTGGGCCATCCTTGACTGATTTTTCCAGGCCACAAGCAGGGAGCTGGATGGGAAGCATGGATGCCAGTATTAGAACCGGCAACCATATGGGATCACATTGCATTCAAGGAGAGGAATTTAGCTGCTAGGCCACAATATTGGGCCCATTTTATTCATTAAAATACCGAATCAAACTACTGTCAATATGTCTGAGATAGGGCCCATAGTGAATCATTGCAGGGAAAATCTGTCCCTCTTCCTCTCTGTATATCTGACTTTGCAATAAAAATAAATAAATGTTTAAATATGCATATATATGAAACAAAACCTGGAAAGTTTCAATCAGCTTTGATAGTTCCAATCCTTAGTTATCAAAATTTTACCTTCTTTCTCTCACTTTTTTTTTCATTTTAGTTTAAAAACTATCATCATGCTCCTAGCATACAAATTAAAGCAAGCTGAGAAGTAAACAAACAACTTACTGAAGGTGTGTTGGTGTTCTCCAGCCTGGGAAGCATGTAGCAGGCTGCAGGGCTACGCCTGCAAGAGAAGGTGGAGACAGGGAGTTGTGCATTGGTCTTGATTGTTCCTAGCCTCTTCAGTGGTTCCTAGTGTGCTAAGCAAGGTCAACTTGGAGGCAGATACAGTGGCTGGAGAAATAAAAGCCATCGGCTTCCCTGGGCAAGAACAGTGCCTTACAAGTGACAAGAAGGCATCTTTGAAATAGTATTGGGCCCGGCGGCATGGCCTAGCGGCTAAAGTCCTCGCCTTGAAAGCCCCGGGATCCCATATGGGCGCCGGTTCTAATCCCGGCAGCTCCACTTCCCATCCACCTCCCTGCTTGTGGCCTGGGAAAGCAGTTGAGGACGGCCCAATGCATTGGGACCCTGCACCCGCGTGGGAGACCTGGAAGAGGTTCATGGTCCCGGCATCGGATCGGCGCGTACCGGCCGTTGCGGCTCACTTGGGGAGTGAAACATCGGATGGAAGATCTTCCTCTCTGTCTCTCCTCCTCTCTGTATATCTGGCTTTCCAATAACAATAAAATCTTAAAAAAAAAAAAAAAAAGAAATAGTATCAATAATTTCAATAATCGGCAGTGATTAAAGTCAAGTAATCATTATGTTAATGCAAACAATTGCTATTTATTTAAAAGTAATGTTACTGGGACTGGCACTGTAGGCTGATGACTAAATTCCTCACCTTGCACATACAGGGATTCCATATAGATGCTGCTCATATGTTGGCTGCTATATCCCATCAAGCACCCTACTTGTGGCCTGTGAAAACAGTCAAGCACAGCCCAAAACCTTGTGAGACTGCACCCATTGCGGAGACTCACAAGAAGCTCCTGGCTCCTGGCTTCCGTTTGGTTCATCTCCAACCACTCCATAATCTGGGGAGTGAGGCAACAGATGGAAGATCTTTCTGTCTCTGCTACTGTAAATATGACTATCCAATGAAACATTTTAACAAATTAAAAAATCATAATATTACTGCAAAGCACTAACATTTTTTTTAAAGATTTATTTTTATTGCAAAGTCAGATATACAGAGAGGAGAAGAGACAGAGAGGAAGATCTTCCATCCAATGATTCACTCCCCAAGTGAGCCGCAACAGGCCGGTGCGCGCCAATCCAAAGCTGAAAACCTGGAACCTCTTCCGGGTCTCCCACGCAGGTACAATGTCCCAATGCATTGGGCCGTCCTCCACTGCTTTCCCAGGCCACAAGCAGGGAGCTGGATGGGAAGTGGAGCTGCTGAGATTAGAACCGGTGCCCATATGGGATCCCAGGGCATTCAAGGTGAGGACTTTAGCTGCTAGGCCATGCCGCCAGGCCCAGCACTAACTTATTTTTTCAACAGGTATTGTTCACATTACAAAATACCGTGGAAAAACCAAATTGTCACTAAAATGCATGTTTCAGAAACATAACTGGATGGTATTAAGTACTTCATTATTTCTACAGTTAATGTTATTTTCTCTATAACTATATATGAAAACTGAATATAGTATTTAATCTATAAAGTTTTCTAGTAATTGTTCCAAATGAAACTTCCCAAGTCTTCAATGACACTTCCCAGTTCCTAAACCCTCAACAACACTTCACTTTGCCATTTCATTTGCCTTAGCCCATAGGACATCCGTAAATATGACAGCAACATAGTTTGAGAAATCTTTTTATTTTACTTGATTAAATAGTTACATTAGACAACAGCAAGAGATAATCATGAGACTCGAATGAGTGAATGTCACGAACCAGGAAGCTGGGCTGCTGTTTGGGATAGATCATATCTGATACCCCAATGCCTATTTATGCCTACTGGCTATGTAATACTTCCAATGCAATATCCTGCTATTGTGCCTGGAACACAGTGGGTGGGTTCCAAGAACCCCCTGGGAAACCTAGATGCATTCCTGTTGCTGGACTAAGCATGGCAGGACCCTGACATCTTGGAATGAATCAACCCACTGATGGAACATTACTCTTCTCTCTCTGCAATTTACCTTTCAAACATACATAGTATTTATAAAAATGATTGCAAATAAACAAACTATCTAGAACAACATATTTTAAGTTGATATGTGGATATATTTTTGTGGGTAATAAAGAATTACATTTCAAATTCAATTCAGAGAACTTCACAAAGACACTTCTACAACTGACATTTTTAAACATATTTGGGCATTCTACCTCTTTTATTCCCCTATATTTTTCTTTTAATGTACTTTTTTGCATTTAATTTATTTATTTCATTTTATGACACAGTTTCATAGGCTCTGGGATTCCCCCACCCATCTAAAAAGCCCCCTCCATATTGAACTCATCCATATTGTTACAGTAGTACAGATCATATCCAGTAATGACTCCTTCACTGCGGGCATGGACCACGCAGAGAGTCCAGCATCTTATTGTCCAGATAAATTCAACAGTGTCATTGAGAAACCATCCCTGGTCTGAAAGTAGAACTGGCAGAATATCATCCCCTCCAATGAAAAGCCACTACCCTTCCACAACCCTTCCAAACTCATTCTATGAAGTCAGCATCACCTTAATCCCAAAACCGGACAGAGAATTAACAGAGAAGAAAAACTACAGACTGATCTCCCTGATGTGTCAGGAGCCGTGCACTATAGCCACACTGAAGCCATTTTGAATATAGACCTATGGGACAGTGGAAACCCCCGGTTGGCTAGATGCTTGGGAAAGAAGTTATGAAACTAATCACACGCTTAGCTTCAATTGTTCCTAATAACTGTTTCAGAATGTGATTGATGCTGTACTTACCAACATCTTGTTACTGATTACCTATGCTATTGTTGATATGTTGGTTACTATTGTTGATATGGTGGCTGCTCAAGAACAATCGGTCTTGAGACCATGGCTTGCATCCCAGTTTCTCTTTCCCTGAGCCTTAGTTACTGAAGAATATAAAAACCCTCAGTTGAAATCAATAAACTGACAGCTTGATCAGACCTACTGTCTTGCTGTCCATTCTTCGTGTCTCTTGTCCCTTCATTCTCTCCTAGGTGACTGCGACCCCGTTGACTGTCCTGCTGGACAGGACACTGATGAACACTGCTGCTAAGATCCTCAACAAAATCCTAGCTAATGGAAATCAAACAAACAAACAGATCATCCATCCGCATCAAGTAGGATTCATCCCAGGAATGCAGGGATGGTTCAACATTTGTAAATCCATAAATGTAATACAAAACATCCAAACACTGAAGAACAAAAGTCACAATAATATCAATAGATGCAGAAAAGGCTTTCAACAAGATCCAACACCACGTCATGCTAAAAACTCTAAACAAGGTAGGCATGGAAGGAAATACCCACAACACACTCAGAGCAATATATGAAATAACCAGCATCATACTGAATGGGGGAAAATTGGAACGCTTTACACTGGTATTCAACATAGTACTACAAGTACTCACAGAGGCTATTAGATAAGAAAAAGAAACCAAAGGAATTGAAATGGGAAATGAAGTTGTCAAGCTTTTACTATTTGTAGATGATATGATCCTATGCATACAAAAAACAAGAGACTCAATACAGAGGCTGCTAAAACAGATGGAAGTTTGGTAGAGTGGCAGGGTATTTTTAATTTTATGATACAATGCCATGGGCTCTGGGGTTTCCTTTATCCCTTGGCACTGGAATATTCTATGCAGGATGACCAGCAGTGATCTAACACACTACACCATTTGCAAGCAACCAAGGTTAGGCTTTTTGAATCATTACTACTAAAAATATTCCCAGGTACCATTGGTATTTGATCACAGATTTTTTTAAAAGTATTCATTTTGGTCTACGGCCATACCACCCTGAACACGCCCGATCTTGTCTAAAAAGTATTCATTTTGTAACCCATTCCTCAAAAGACAAGCACATTAATGGTTCCTTTCCCCAAAAACTCGGGACCTGAAGCAATCACTGTAATTCTTGTAACTGATGTGTGACCATCCCTTCTGGTTACTTATATTCAAATGCAAAACACTCTATAGAGGAAAACCACGTTTAATGTGGATTGGAGTTTGACATAGTAAAATACACTTGAAAATTTTGAAATGATTTATTGCATTCTTTTACAATGTCAAAAAACACTTAAAAACTCACCAGATAATTTATAAATTAAACTCATTGTACTTCAATGATGACCATCAGCACCATCAATTTTCAACTATTTTTACCTTCTAACTTCTGTTGGAGTTGATCATAGTGGTAAAGTTTCTGCTTGGTACCAACACAACCCAGAGTGCCTGGTTTGAATACAAGCACCCTGCCTGATTCCATTACAGTTGCCTGCACAAATCCACACCAAGGCAACACTGAAATGTGAAGTTCAAGTACACATTTCAGTTATGTTGAATATTTAGATTTAACACATAGCTTCCAACTAGTAACAATTATTTATTTACTTGAAATGCAAAAAGAGCTTACATCTGGTGGTTCATGCTACACATTTACAAGAGCCAAGCTGAGTCAAGCCAAAATTAGAAAGGAGGAACTCCTTTTTTCTCACAGATTTATTGTTATTATTATTTTTGGAAAGTCAGATATACTGATGAGTCAAGGCAAAGCTAGAAATGAGGAATTCTATCCATGCTTCCATAGGGATAGTTAGAAACCCAGTTTGGTGGCATATTTTTGCTGTCTATCCAGGAAGTTGCTAATTAAAAGTAGCCAAATCCTGAGCAAGAATTCTTGAAAGATAATATAGGTATTGACATCACTTGACAAACTTGCTCTACTGCCATACATGCCTCTTTAGTACCCAGTTTTAACTTAATCTAATATGGTACAACAATTTGGGTAGGGAACCAGCTTCTGAAAGTACTCTCTCTCTTCATGCTCTCTGTCTTGGCCTCTAAAACACAAACACACAACAACATGGCACCAGCATCCTGTGGCTAAGCATCCACCATCTGCGTTGTCATCCCGTATGGATGCTGCTTCAACTTGGGCTGCTCTACTTACAATACAGCTTCCTGCTAATGGCTAGGAAAGAAGTAAGGATGGTCCAAGTCCTTGAGCACCTGTGCTTATGTTGGAAGGTTAGGATAAATTACAAGTTCTTAACTAGCACCAGCCATCTTCAACTAATGAGAATAGTTAGGGAGGGAACCACCAGATGGAAGATCCCTCTCTGTCTCTGCTTCCTTCTCTGTAATGCTGCCTTTCAAATAAAAATACATTTTAAAAGAATGTTTATTTCAAAAAAGAAAAAGAAAAAAGCCCAGTCCTCTCTGGACTTCTCCCTAATACCTTTAATACTTCCAATCCAAAGTCACTGCAAATGTGCTGCTGTTTACAGAGATTCACCCACAGTGGACTCTGCATATGGTGAAGATGGGATCTAGGTGTCCTCAGGATCAATAAAGAGCTGCATCACCACGCATGCAGGCCTAGAACCCATACCTCTCAGCACCACTCAGCCTGAGCATGGTTCTGGCAGCAGGCAACTGAGCACAGAAAAAGCAGAGATGTCATCTGCTGGCAGTCAGCAGGAGGTGGAGGTCTGTGTTCTCAGTTGCAATTGCCTGGAGTGCAGTTTGCACTTGATCTGGTCATGATGTAGCAGGGAAGGGGGAGGAATGAGTTCTAACTTCAAATAAAACTAAGTCTTTCTGCCTTGATCAAATCTTGAGTTTTCTTCAAATATGTTTTTAAAGAAGGTAATTACCAGAAACTATGTTAACTGCGAATGTTTCAAAATGCCTTAGGTTCCTTTAGAAAAGGATGCACATGGACACAGAAAACACCACGTGAGGGTACAGGAAGGTGGAGGCTGTGAGTCAGCCAGGGAGAGACCTCAGCAGAAACCAAATGTAATACCACCTTGCTCTTAAACTTTCAACAATTAGAAGAATACGATATTAATTACTTTGATTCAAGACACATTCTATAGTATAGTTTATGACAACCAAATTTTCCACTATAGTTCTTATTGCCAATGAGAAAGAACCCACCATCAGAGCAATATAGAAACCAAAGGTTATGATTTTAGATGCCTAACAATTAAAAGAACAACAGCAACAACAAAAAGTAAAATAAGCAACTTAAGTACTGATCTTAAAGGCCCAGGAAAATAAAAAAGCATCAAGGAGTAGTAAATGGAAATTGGAATTAAAGATTGGTGAAGAAATGGATAAACTAGATTAGGCAATACTGAAGACAATGGAAATATTGATTCTTTAAGAAGACAAAATTAATCAACCTTTATCTGGATTAAGAAAAAGTAGGGTCCTGCATGGTGGACTAGCAGCCAAAGTCCTCGTGTGGCAAGAGTTAAGATACAATATGGGTCACTAGTCCCGTGGGAGGGCATGAAAACTAGGACGGGGGCTGGGATGGCTAGATAGAGAGGCACTCAAACAACACCCGTGAGGGCTGGATGGTTGAGTTGGTTAGATAGAACTAAGCTTTAATACCCATTGACAAGTGCCAGAGCCAAATGGGATGGGGGACAGACTGGTCTTCTGCTACACATACTGGCAAACCAGGGGCGGGCCGGGTGAGGGTTATCGTGGGTCGCCCCAACTAGGCTGCATCTCCCACTGGTTAGTGTGAGGGCCAAGTACGTGCTGGGCCGAACCAGACTGGACTGCAACACCCATTGGTTCCAGTGCAACTCGGGACTGAAAACAGAACCAACCCAGCAATTGCAACCACCAGCTGATCGGGGTGATGGACTGTGCCGGGCCCTGTGCTTGCTAGAGCATACAAGAAACTAGTCTGGGAATACCTCAAAGTTTCTTTGGAGATCTCCCCAATCGAACTGCTGGACTCAGAACTCTAATCAAGAAAAGACAGAAGACAGAGCAGATCAATCATTCATCTCAGCTACATGTTAGCAGCGAAAAATGGGGCAAACGGAGACTTTATGATGGACCATATCAATCAGTGGACAACCTCATCGAGCGAAACTGGCAGCGATTCATAACTGGAGAACTATTAACACCACTCGAGCACATATCTCAGAGCATGCCCCACATCCGGGACTCGGGGTGGGCGGGAAACCGGGTGGGGCTTCTCCCTCAATATCCTCCTTTACCTCAGATACAAGATGGAAACAATATGGACATAATAGTATTGCCCACTTCCTATCCCCCTGAACCTTTTTTTTTTCTTTTTCTTTCTTTAACTGTAATTAACTATGAAAAGATTGTCAACAACAACACAATAAAATAGATTATTAAAAAAAAAAAAAGATACAATATGGGCACTGGTTCTGATCCTGGCAGCCCTGATTCACATCCATCTCCCTGCTTGTGGGCTGGGAAAGCAGTCGAGAACGGGCCAAAGCCTTGGAACCCTGGACCTGTGTGAGAGAATCAGAAGAAGCTCCTGGCTTCTGGTTTTGGATCAGAGCTGCTCAGGCTGCTGTGGTCACTTGGGGAGTGAATCAAAGGATGGAAGATCTTCCTCTCTCTGCTCCTCTGGGTATATCTGAGTTTCCAATGAAAAGAAAATAAATCCTAGGTGTCGTAGCCTAGCAGCTAAAGTCCTCACCTTGAAGGCACCGGGATCACATATGGATGCAGGTTTTAATTCCAGCAGTCCCACTTGCCATCCAGCCCCTTGTCTGAGGCCTGAGAAAGCAGTCAGGATGGCCCAAAGCTTTGGGACCCTGGACGTGTGTGGGAGACCCAGAAGAGCGCTCTGCTCCTAACTTCGGATTGGAGCAGCATAGGCCATTGCAGTAACTTGGGTGTGAATCATCAGAAAGGAAAATATTTCTGCCTCTCCTACTGTTTTTATATATATACCTGACTTGGCAATAAAGATAAATAAATCTTTAAAATGAAATAAATCTAAAAAAGGAAAAAGGTAGATTGAAGTACAAAAAAGGAGAAATGGAACATATTAAAACTGCTCTCACAGGAGTATAGATGAATCTCATCCTTTATCACAGATAGAAAAAAAAATGTGGAAATAATACTCTTACCCACTTTCCTGTAGCCCTTGAACCTTTCTGCCGTAATTATGTAAGGATTGTCAACAAAAGAGAGTGAAAAAAAGAAGTAGTAGTATAATGGATCAGGGCTATCTGGACCAAGTGGGTTCCGCCACTGCTTGTGATGTGACCATCCCTGTGGATGCCACTCCAAGTCCTTGTTTCTTCAGTTCTGATTCAGGTCCCTGCTAATGCATGTTGAAATTCAGAGGATGTCCTAAGTGCTTAGTCCCCGTGCTGATGTGGGAGAACTGGAAAAATCTAATAACTGCTGGTTTCAACCTGGTCCTGCTTTAGCCATTACGGTCACTTGGAGAGGGATAAAGCAAATGGAGATCTTGCTTTCTAACTCTCCCTCTTTCTCTATAACTCTACCTTTCACACTGATAAAATTTATCTTTACTGGGAAAAGAAAAGAAAAAAGAATAAAAGAAATGCAATTGATTACTAGGGATTACCAACAGTAATTATAAACAAATAAGTTGTAAATCATCTCTGGATACTTAGTATTAGCTGACAAAAGTGCATCAGAAAGACACTAAAAGCTGACAAAGCCAACAGTAAGTAACAATGAATCAGAAACACAATCTCTTCAAACCAAATGTCAACACCAGGTGTTTCCACTAGTAATTTGTACCAAATTAACACCAAATTTTCTACAACTATTGTAAAACACTAAAAAGGAAAAAAAGAGTTCCAAACTTACCGTGGGCCTAACAATATTTAGATTCCAAAACTAGACTGAATCAACAGTGGATGACTTAAATTACATCTGACTGTGTTTTAAACTGAGAAACACAATGTAATTGCTCAGTCAAAATGCAATCTCCATTGTAGCATGAGTAGTCATCCGTGTATTTATTTTTAGTGTTTCTTCTAAATTACCTTCTTAACCATAAATCTAGTTTATAAAAATCATAAACCAGTATGCTTGATAAAAACAAAGGTAAAATTCCTTACATAATACACATAAAGTGAGTTCAACAACACCAATGAATGCACACATGATAATCAAAGTGCATTTAGCCCAAGGATGTAGAAAGTGGGGCAACAAATGCAAATCAACACACCAAATGCTTCACACAAGCAGGATGAAGGATAACATTATTAAAACCATCTTACTGAAAACATGCAGTAAAATGCTTCATTTAATAACGTACATATATAAGTTGAACAAACCAAAATTTCAAAGATAACTCAATTGGAGGTATATTGATATATTTCCTTCAAGATACACAATCAAATAATAATGCCAACTTTTCATGTTATTCAATTTAATATTTTCCCCAAGAAAGTAAACAACAAAAGGAAATAAAATGCAAAGAAATAGGAAGCAAGAAACTCAACTTTGTTTGCTTTTGAATTCTTTTTCCCTGACTTTGTTGATAATGAAACCTAATGAACACCACAACTGCATGCAGCCATTAAAAATATTGTTACTTGCTACAAAAGAGAGGAAACTGGATATGATAAAATCAGAAAAATGTACAAATAGATCTAACATGCTATATATATAAGTAAAAAACTCCCAGCTGCACTTTGAGTGGTGATTATTACAGACTGAGAAGAGTGAGGCCTGGGGAAAGGAAGGAGGTAGAACAGAGAGCAAAGAAAGTGAGACAGAAGGAACAAGATCCAGTGTCCTATCCCAGTGTGTGGTGACTGCAGTTCACAATAGGATAAGCTTATGCAGGGAACTGGAAGGGAG
Source organism: Ochotona princeps (assembly GCF_030435755.1). NCBI lineage: Eukaryota > Metazoa > Chordata > Mammalia > Lagomorpha > Ochotonidae > Ochotona > Ochotona princeps. The sequence goes on from NC_080852.1 coordinate 2,713,456, forward strand.
CATGCTGTATGCTGTAAAAGCAAAGATACACGGAAAGCCTGGGCACCTGGTTTACTCAGCTTAGGCTATATATGTACACAAACACTGGACTGTACCTTGCGATAGTATTGAAGTACATGTTGATCAAAAATCTGTAGAACTTTTAAAAATCAGAATCATCCCTTCACAATAACAAGATCTAAACAATTTAAATTGTCCCAGTCTACACAGTATAAAAGACATTCAGTACTTCCTAAACTCTTTATTGTGTTTTCATTTTGTGAAGTATTTATTCATTTTCACTGGGAATTCAGATTTACAGAGAGACCAGAGAGAAACATCTTCTATGCACTGGCTCACTGCCCACGTGGCCACAACAGCCGGAGTTGAGCTGATCTGAAGGCAGGAGCCAAGAGCTTCTTCTGGGTCTCTCATGCACATGCAGGGTCTCAAGACTTTGGGCTGTCCTCTACTGTTGTCCAGGTCACAAGCAGAGAGCTGGATAGTAATTGCAGCAGCCAGGACAAGAACTTGTGCCCTTATGGGATCCTGACACATGCAAGATTAGGACTGTAGCAACTAGGCTATCATGTTAGGTTCTTTATTTCCAAGAAAATGTAATCTTAATTTTATTTTATTTTTAGCTTTTGTTTTTATTATGTTATGATAAATTTCCATAGGTCCTGGGATTTTTCTAACCCCCTCCTTTTTGATTATTGAAAACAATTCATTTATTTACTTAAAGGTAAAAGTTACACAGCAAGAGTCAAAGACAGACTGAGATCTTCCTGCCACTTGTTTACCCTCCATGTGGCCACCACAAGAGGCAGCAAGGTCCAGGACAAAACCAGGAGCCTGAACTCCATTCTGATCTTCCACAGGGTGCAGGCAGACAAGGAACTGGGACGTTTTATTCTATCTTCCAAGCACATGAGCAGGGAACCCCATCAGAAAGTGAACATCACACTACAACTGGTGTCTCTCACATGCTTTTAAACAAATAACGGAGAAATTAAATAAAAAGTACAATGTGATTTTAGATGTTGGGTCATTCAAAGAAAACTCACACGAAATGATGGTACAAACATTCACTTTCTCCATTCTGATGCATTTTAACATATAAATCTTTATTCAAAATGATACTACCAAAAATGAACAAAATTGTTGCACTTGATACTAAGTAAAAAGAATGGCAAAAATTACATAACAGGGTAGGTGAAAACAGTTGGGACTATACCTGAAGTTCTTAAGAATTTGGGAGTATATCTGAATTTTTAAACAACTGAGTCAGGGCTATTTACAATTGGATTTAGATTATCTTCTAATTTACTTAACAGAATCTAGAGAAACTACTCAAACAAAAATTTAGGAGATACATCCTCGGTCTGTTAATAGATAACAATATGGACCAACTAACATATTCAATTAAAATGAGGAGATATGGACATCTAGTAAAGTGGAAGAGAAACTGCTTAGGAGATGCTCACCCTACACTGGACTTCCTGTGTCTGCGTTATTGCTCTACAACAAATTCCATCTTGCTGCAATCTCACTCTCTGGATGCAAGCAAGAAATTTCTCAAGTATGCGCACACATTTATTGGCTCCTGTTTTTGCCTAGAACATGTCACAATTTTCAGAATTTTAAGGAGTTAACCAGCAATCACTCACTCTTCATGACTTCTATAAATGAAATATACTAACGATAATTATTTAAAAATGATGAGAAAAAAATAATTTCAAAACAAGAATTGGCATGGATGTTTGGTGCAGCTTTTCACACGCAATACTGACGACCACATTCTTCCTCCCAGTGATTCTAAATAGAGCAGTGCATTCTTAAAAGGAAAATCTCAGAGAAAGGCAAAAGAAAGTGAACACTCAATGACAGCAATGAATATGAGTTAACACAACAGTGCAGCTACTGAGCCTGTGGGAACTGCTACTTAGCAATGTGATTAGAGATCTCCATTAACACTACATGAAGAAAAAGTCAAGCCAAATTCTAGAAAAACTCAAAATATGTATAAATGGAGGAAATGTTAGACTGCAATCCTTTTACACTGCCCATACTTCATACACCATCAGAATTTATACACTATCTGTAATGTAAATTTTCCCATATGCAAAACACTTGCAAAGAATTAGCATATGAGAAATAAAAAGCAAGAAAAATACTGTCATCATATCAAAAAATAAAGAAAAGACTAGCATTGCAGTATAATACGTAAAGCTGCCAACTGCAACACCAGCATCCCATATGGAATCAGCTGTTCCACTTCCAGCCCAGCTCTCCGTTCATCTCCTGGGAAAAGCAGTGGAAGATCATCCAAGTGACTGGGCCCTGATCACCCACATGCAAGCCCTGGAGGAAGCTGCAGGCTCCTGGACTCAGCTTGGTGCAGCACTGGTTATTTTAGCCACCTGTGTAGTGAGCTAATGGGTAGAAGATCTCTGTCTTTTTTTTTAAGATTCATTTATTTTTATTGCAAAGAGATATATATAGAGAGAAGGAGAGACAGAAGTATCTGCTGTCCACTGATTCACTCCACAAGTGCAGCTGCCAGCACTGTGCGAATCTGAAGTTAGGAGCCAGGGGCTCTTCTGGGTCTCCCACAGGAGTGAAGGATCCCAAGGCCTTGGGCCGACCATAACTACTTTCCCAGGCCATAAGCACGGATCTGGATGGGAAGCGGTCTGCCGGCATTAGAAGCGGTGCCAAAATGGGATCCCAGGGCGCTCAAGGCAAGAACCTTAGCCACAAGGCCAAGGCACATGGCCCTTTCTCTTACTTGAACTCTCATTTGAACATAAACAAATAAAAGATTAAAAAAAGAAAGAAAACATACACATTTATAAGATCTATTTACCATACCATATCACTTGAAAAATATAAGTTTAAGAAATCACAAGCATCAATTATCAGACAGTACTCGGATTTAGTCACCTTTGGAGATGGAAGATCAAAGAGACCGAGACTTAAACTGACAAAGGACTTTTTTCAAATAGCTTGTCTACAAGGTCGCTGTGCCACCCCAGGCCTCTGCCAAGCACAGCGCCAGCACCACATGTGCCCCTCAACCTTGCAGCAAAACTCGCAGGAAAACAAGGCTGTTTGTTCTAACTGCTGGAGTCTGTGCTGCTCTGGTGTCAGCAACAAGAAAACTGCCCCAGACCCTTAGGAGGAGCTTCACTGAGGACTGAGCTGGGGGCTCGAGATGCTGTGGCTCAAATCAGGACAATCAGGGCAAAATAGAAAATAAATCCTGCCCAACATGAAGGTCGAACTGTCCCTGGGCACTCCCCCCTCCTCCCTGCACAATGGGTTCAACTGGGAGGCCTAGTGTTCAAGGTCAGTGCTGCAGAGTGAGGACCCCAAGGGCCCCCTCCTGGCCCCCGCTAGCCAGCCCCGGGGCCTCAGGAGATGCTCTCACACACTCACCCTTCCCAGCTTCTCACGAGTCGGGGGTCCTGCAGAGGCTCCTGCGGGGAGGGAGCTCACAGGGCAGCACTGGCTCAGCCACCTGCGCCTCTCCACCAGCACAATCAGCAACGTGGCTATGGCGGCGCCCACAACAACCTCCCGCCTGCTTCAACGGCTTCCTGGGCGCACCTGATTCAACCCTGACAGGACTACGCATGACGTCACAATGCGCAGCCAATCAGAATCACAATCACAAAGGGCAGTGAGGTAGGATTCTGGAGGGAGGGGGAGTGAGGGGAGGGGCTTCACCTCAGGCAGGAAGGGGCCTCCTCTCTTGCAGCTTGAGCCTTTCAACAGCAGGGGCCGCTGTCGCCTCTCACATCAGTCCACCTCCTGGTCTCTCCTTTCCTCTCTGCTTCAGGTTCAAGTCTGGAAACCCAGAAACAGATGGCAGCAGTCTCAGATGCACCTCGCTGAATGTTCAACACATTCTGGGACTTTTTTTCTTTGCATTTGCTTTTTTTCCCATTAGTTCATTCGAACTTTTAAAATGTCCAACTGAACTATACTTGAAAATATATAAATTAATCTTTTCAATCTCATTTCTGCTACTCATGGTCATTTCCTGCTCTGTATTTTGATTTTGATAGTGTTCCATATCTGTTTCTTATTAGCACACATTAATTTGATTCTGTATGTTGATATCCTACCCAGAAATCCTGCTTGATTCTCTGCTCTGTTTAAATTTGGTTTTCCACAAAAGGGCCATTATTGTACATTGATAGTTTTGCAGCGTAAAACTTGAGCATTGGGCCCAGCAATGGTTAGGGTCCTCTCCTTGAATGCGCAGGAATCCCATATGGGCGCCGGTTCTAATCGCGGCAGCTCCACTTCCCATCCAGCTCCCTGCTTGTGGCTTGGGAAAGCAGTCAAGGACGGCCCAAAGCCTTGGGAATCTGCACAGGTGAGGGAGATCCGGAAAGAAGTTCCTGGCTATTGGCTTCAGATTGGGACACCCTTAGGGCCACTTGGGAAGTGAATCATTGGATGCAAGATCTTCCTCTTTGTCTCTCCTCTCTCTGTATCTCTGCTTTCCCACTAAAATAAATAAATCTTACCCAAAAAAAAAAAAAACCTTGAATATTCTGCTACAATTTCCTTTCTGGGTTTAATTTCCTGGTTACACATTCACAACAATGTGTGACAGACACAGAGAGAAGGGGGCTTGTCCAGATTCAATCTAGCAAAATAAAGCCAGCAGTGAGTGATATATGTAATTAATATTATATGTATATTTCCTGTGTTATGCAGTATATATTTATATCTGTTACTTGGTTTCCATAATGTGTGGCTTTTGGTTTTTGTTTTATAACATATCTCTTGTAAGGATTTTTAAAAATTTTTATTGGGGGCCCAGTGGCGTGGCCTAGTGGCTAAAGTCCTCGCCTTGAATACCCCGGGATTCCATATGGGCACCGGTTCTAATTCCGGCTGCTCCACTTCCCATCCAGCTCCCTGTCTGTGGCCTGGGAAAGCAGTCGAGGATGGCCCAAAGTTTTGGAACCATGCACCCACGTGGGAGACCCTGGAAGAGGTTGCTGGTTCCCAGCTTCAGATCGGCGCGCACCGGCCGTGGTGGCTCACTTGGGGAGTGAAAACATTGGACGGAAGATCTTCCTCTCTGTCTCTCCTCTTCTCTGTATATCTGACTTTGTAACAAAAATAAATAAATCTTTTAAAAAAAATAAGCAGCAGTCAAGTGAATGATTTTCACCACAGCCTCTGCCTCTTTTTGATGCAAGACTGCCAATGCCACTGTCCTGGTAGCTGGTTTCCCCTGGAAGGTGCCAGCGACTTCAACCTCCAGTGACCATGCCAGTCACTTTATGTGCAGGCTTGCTCAGCAGCTGAGCGGCTCACCTCTAGGTTGCTGTCCCTTCATGCCACTATAGGCTAAATGTGCTTGTGCCTAGGTCCCCAGTGACCCTAACCTGCATGCCAGCCCTTCCAGGCCCAGCTGGGCTGTGCTGGCCCACAGTGAGTCTCTACAATGACCCCTACCACAGCCATCTGCACCATGGCCAGGTGGTCATGGCCAGCACCCCAAGTGCGCACAGCCACTGCTGCACCCCTCTTGGGCCAGGACAGTTTTGCCAAAGTCCCTAGCACCGCTTCTCAGCCTAGTCTCACACCCCACATGCTGCACTAGGGCCAGGTTGGCTTGGCCACAGTCATCCTTCCAGAAGAAGCGGTGAACCTGATGGACAAGCCTGTCACTCCAGGGCCCAGTGACCTTGGCCATGTGCCTCTTTTCCCCCTTCCCCTATGAACCTGTAGCATGTCTGCCTGGTCCACAGATCCAGTGCCAGGCGAGCTGGGCAATGATCCTGTTCACTCACACTGCGTCAGGTATGCTGGGCTGGCCACTGGCCACTGGCCCCCGGGTTCCCATCACTATGCCCCCTGCTCCAGGGTGGAGCCAGTCTCTCCCAGCCCTCCTGCATGACACTCTGCCTACATTCCAGGGCCAGACCCGCCCATTATCCTTCACTTCCTCTAGCACTCCTGCCCTGTCCCCTGCTGCAGGAACAGGCCTACTTGGAAGGAGACCCCTAACTTCCAGTCCTCCCTGCCCTCTGCTGCCCAGGTGGCTTTGAAGGCAAACAGAACAAGTCAGCACTGCCTGCTCACCCTGTACCTCTAGCACCCATCAGGATGGCACTGCAGGGTCAGGCCAGCGTAGATGGAGCCCACACTCTCCTAGCCTGCCTGCCGAGTTGAGTGTTCCAGACTTTCAGGGGCAGCGTAGATGATCTCTGTGCCTCTAGCCTTCCCACTATGCCCACTGCTGCAAACTCTGGCAAATTCTACCTGCAACCCACCGCACCCACTAAACACACACACACACACACACACACACACACACACACACACACACAAAGGCAGGCTGTTCTGCTTGCTGCAGCAGAACCAGGTAGGCACTGCCAGCCATCCAGTGCCTACAGCAGGCTGCTCACCCACCTGCCACTCCAGGAGCTTGCTCTGCTCAGGCAGCTCATACATCACTGCTGAAAGGACCTGCTGATTCAGCCAGTGTCCCCCGAACCCCCAGCCTGCCTGCTGTCCATGTTGCCAACAACCAATCCTCCAGCCCCTTCTTCCTAGGTTGCCTGTAAATCATCCAGGGTCAGGTGGACTCAGCTGGTATGTCACACCCCTCTAGGTCTTCCTCCTCCACAGCCACCTCCTGAGGTTCTAGGGCTAGGCCTATTCAGAGGTTGCTTCACGGGCCCCAGCACGCACATCATCCATTCTAGGGTCACATCATCCAAGCCACCCAGGCCAGTATATCCTGCACAGCACCCTTAGCATGCAGGCCATGCAGCCCGGCCCACCATTAGCTCCAGGGTTAGCCAGGCTCAGCTAACAAAATACACCCCATGCCCCAACTCTGGGCCTTTGCCCGGGCCCTATCAGACAGCATGCCATGCACCCCCAGTCCTCCCACTGTGCCAGCTGCTCACACAGACCACACCCTGTGAGTCCCCACACTACCCACCATACACTGTCTCTTCCACGGCCATACTACCCTGATTGCCACTGAAAAACCAGGCCGAGGCCAGACCCCATCAGCTGCAACCCGCCTACCAGATGCTCTGGGGCCACGTGTGCTTGAACAGTGACTCCACCCTGCCCACTGTCCAACCCTGGGCCAAGAGGGCTTGGCTGTTAAACCCCATCTGTGCCGGGCATGCACACTGTTGTGCTCCAGGGACAAGGGTGGACCACAGGCGCCCAAGGGCAGCTTTTCCAGGGCTTGTTGCACTCTACACCTGGTGTCCTCCCACCATCTAGTTCAAAGCCAAGTCATCCTGGCCAGTGTCCCATAGCACCGTAGTCGTCCACTTCAGGGCTGAATTTTGTTGGGGGAAGGGTGCGCCTCTAACACACTCCCTCCATTATCCGCTTGCCCATCCAGAGCCAGGTTTGGTGAGCCAGTGCCAGTGCACCTCTAGCCCAAGCGCACTGTCACACTGTACACCATCATTCGTTGCCGAGAGCCAGTCAGGCTCAGTCAGTGATCCTATTTCCTCAGTGCTGGGTCCCTTATGCCGGCCACCCTGCATGCCTTGAGTCCCCCACCCCACAACATGCCCACCCTGTCACCTTACTTGTTCTTCTAGTGGCATGTCCCACATCTATAGCCCTTCTGCAAGCTGCTCCAGGACCAAGCCAGAAGGGCAGCCCCAACATTCAACTCTAGCCTGTCTGCCCATGAGGACTTCCCCCTGGCCCAGGGCAAGGTGGGCTAGAGTTGCAAGGAATTTGAAGCAAAACACCGCAGCAAAAACCTGCTTTCTGGTCTCACATGACACAATTTCCATACGGACAACTCTTGTTTGCAAAGCAGGATTTATTTCATAAGAGGAAGGACAATAGTTGCTGCCGTAGTGGCAGGACGGGCTCCAAGGGAGGAAAGTGCTGAAGAAAATGGTGGAAATAGTGTCTTTTATGCACCGTCTCAGGCAGGGTTTCACATGAGTCACCCCAAAGGTACAGAGAATGAAACTTATTCACAATGGGCAGTAATGTCTACCACCTTGCCCTAAAAAAAGAGTCTCAGACTTGTGGCTTCCTTCTCCCAATCTTGTGTGGCTAGGGTAGGCAGCCAGTTCAGGGTCACCAGCTTGGAAGACACAGCACCCACTCCATCTAGGCTTTCCCTTCTGTCCACCTGGGACACTCACCTATCATCACCTGGAACCTGAGAGGGGGAGGTATTGCATTGCTGTGTAACCACTCCCCTCACAAACCCCAATAAAGGCTCCTGAACAGCTGTGGCTCACTCTCTTGGTCAAGTGCTTCCATTGCTCTGACACTCTGACTCTAAGCCTCCCCAGTACAGCTCGCTCTCTGGCTTCCTGAAGACAATCTCTGATGACTGGTAGCCCCTGTGCATTGCCCCTATATGTCTGTATTCCTCATTTTCTGTTTACTCTTTGAGCAGGACAGTAAACATGTTACTTCTAAAATGCTTTGTATTATTAACATGTTTACTTTCCAGAGTTCCAGGAGAGGTGAGGCCCAGCAGTAATGGAATGTGGGCTGAGAAGGCAGGGAAATGGGAAGGTCTGCAGCATTGTAAGTCAGTCCAGGCTGTTCACTGTATGTCTCTTAGGATAACTTATATTACTGGGGAAGCTGGGACATAGGTCTTTAGATTAACAGACAGACGTGAGGGTAATGCCCATTTCTGCCTCTCAGGCTTTCCATTCAGACTGGATTGCCACATGCACTTGACGTTTGTTAATTTCTAGTGGGTCCTATTATCACCAAACTTGGTTAACAGATTCCTAACTACACCCTACACTTGTCTGGCATGATCTTGCTTGCACCCCACAACACCATCCTGGAGATAAGCTGAAAGCTGAAGCACAGTTCCTTTGACAGTGACTCTTGTTTGCAAAGCAGGATTAGGATTAGGAGATGAGGTTAGTGTGAGCCACATCTCACTGCATTTGATATGACAACAGCTGTGAGGGATGATTAATATGCTGATTCTATCCCTGTGTTCCCTCCCCAGAGGAAGGGAACAGGAAGGACATGGAAATAGAGGAAGACCCTGTTCTCACATTTTTTTTTTGTGTGTGTGTGTTTCTTTTTTTTTTTTTTTTTGTTCTCACATTTTGAAAGATACTTTACCAGGGACCAGAGATCCAGTCTGACTCCTCACACACTACTCCAGTGCCTTCATGTCCATAACTGCCCTCTGCTTGATCTAGGGCCAGGCAGGCTAGGCCAGCACCTCTTTCATTGAACATGCCTGCCAACCATCCTGCTTGGCACTTAGGGCTCAAAACAGTTCAGGTGGTGCCCACCATGTCCCCAGCCTACCTGCTGGTGGCTATAGAGCCAGGCCAGTGGAAAAAGCATCTACAAGCCTCTAACACGCAGGCCCTCCAGCCCTGCTCACTGCTTGAGGCCTAGGACAGCTTTGTGGACCAACCACACACACAAAGCAGTCTACCAGTTGCCCTGTTGGCTGCTTCAGGCCTAGGCTGGCTCTGCCAGGGACCCTGCCACCCCTGCCCTCCATCTTGATCCTCAGGGCTAGCCTCACTCTCCCTGGACCCACAGCGCCTCTAGCATTCCCACCTTGGTTGCTGCAGCAGGCACAGGTCTTCTGGGTAGGAAAATCCTGTGCTTCCAGCCCGCCTCTCACGCCTCCCTCAGGCTACACCTGGTGTCTCTGCCTGACACTCCAGGGACAGACAGCCTTGGCCAGAATAACATGCCACAAAACACAGCCACCTCACTAACCAGCCTTGGCATGCCAGGTCAGATGGGCCCAGATGTCACTTTCTGTGCTCTCAGCCTGCCTGTCAAACCCTCCAGGGTTTGGTAGGCTCTGCCACCATCCTGTCAACAACACACATGCCTGTAGCATGCCTGTCCATCTGCCCCATCAGCAGCTCAAGGCCAACCTGGCTCAGCCAGTAACCTGCTCCCTCTGACAGCCGCTGAACCACCAAACTCCTCAGGACTGCTCAGGACTACTCAGCTGCCAACCTCCTTGGCATTCTGTGCCTCTGACTATCAGCCCTGATAACATGCCACTGTTCCAAGGCCAGGACAGGCCACTTGGGCCAGTGTACAAGCACTCAATCCTACAGGCACCACACTCTTTCTGAAGCTCTAGGCCTGCTTGTCCTGCACCAACCATGCTTCTAGCACTCCTGCCAGTGCCTTTAGCGCCACCCCTCACGAGTCTGCTCCAGGGTCAGACCAACATCCCCATGCCCCCGGTCTCCTCCGTGCACCACCTGCATCAGGGCCACACAGGCTCTCCCAGCATCCCCACACACCCAGCACCACTGCACTGCTGGTCCCCTGGCTGTTGCAGAACCGGACAAACTTGGGTGCAACCCTACTCCCAGGCCCACCAGCCTCTCCAGGTAGATGTGCTCAGCCAGCCACTCCAGGTCCAGGTGTGCTCAGCCAGCCATGCCTGCACCACCACTACCACCCCAGCACTCAATGCCATCTGCTGCATCACCAGGGCCTCAAAACCCGGCACCCCAACACAACTAGCCAGCCTGACCTGCCTCACAGCAGCTGCCCTAGGGCCAGGCACAGTCACCCAGCCACCCAGCACACCCAGCAGGCCATTGGCCCACCTGCTGCAGTCCTTGTGCCAGTCACAAATCTAGCACTCCCACCATGCCCATTCCTACAAGCACAGGCTGGCTGTGCTGGCCACCCTGGGACTCAAGGCTGCCCAATCCATGGCAGTGGCTGCTGTTACAGAGTCAAGGCAGTTTGAACAGCGCCCTCTCTGCCCTTGACCCCCAGATGCCCACTCCAGGGCCAGGCCACATCACTAACACCAATAAATCCCCCATCCCACTGCACTCCACATTCCCAGACAGCCTGCAAGCCACTCCAGGGCCAGGCTAATGTAGCTGAATCCCAGCTTCCTGCTCTAGGCCACACCTGTTCTGTGGGTGCTTCACAAGCCCTGAGCACCCACAGCATCCACCCCAAGCCTGGGGACATGGCCATGGTGCCCTCATATGTAGCCTTCCCATTGCCCTGCTTGGTACTCCAGGACCAGGCAGACTTGACCAGTGACACAGTCTGTTTCAGGCCACTGGCCAGACTGCCACCCCAGAGCCAGCTCTGTTCACCCTGCACCCACCATGTATCTCCCACTTCCACCATAACTGCCACTCGAGGTCGAGGTAAGGGACTAACTCTGGGATCAGGGGCTGGAGTCTTCCAGGGACCATGTTACTTCCCTCCATCCCCTTCCCCTCTCCTATTCCCCACCAACCAGCTGTCTGGGCTATGGTCTTCCAGAGATGGGTACAGGTTCCCTGTGGGTAGTTTTCTCTGGTTTTGCAAAATGACCCGTGCCTTTGCTGTCTCTGTGTGTGGCTGGATGTGGTGACTCGTCACCCTTACTCTGGTGGTGCTTGCAAGATGGACTGCTGGTGCCATTTCCTGTGTCACTTCATCCCACAGCCTGCTGTGACCCAGTACACGGTTTGACCCATTGCCAGCTGCACACATCTCTCTGCCTGTCTCAGGCCATGCTGGTGGGCACCTGCACCTTCCTGGAGGTCATAGTACAGGCAACAAGGGACCCTCCACTGAAGACATGGCAGATTGATTGATTTGAAAGGCATGGTAACACAGGGAAAGAGATCTTCCATCAGCTGGTTAATCAACTGTTTCAGAAACTTGGGGGTGTTACAACTAAGTGTTGAGGCCATTAACATCAGCAACAAAGAGAAATTGTTTGCAAAATGTCTTAGTCAGTTAAGAAAATAATCAAATGATATGTTAAGATTCCAGAGAATCTTAATGGTGGAGTAAAAACATCAAACTGGTTGATGGTAAAGACCCTGAATCAAAGTAACATACTTGGACCTAGAAAAAAAGGCCTAGTGGCTAAATCCTAGCCTGGCAATGCCTGGGATTCAATATGGGTGGCAGTTTGTGTGTCAGCAGCTCTACTTACCTTCCAGCTTCCTGCTTGTGACCTGAGAAAGCAGTAGTGTTTGAGCAAAAGCCTTGAAACTCTGCACCCATGCGGGAGATCTGGAACAGGCTGCAGGCTCCTGACTCCTGGCTTCAGATTGGCGCAGCTTTGGCTGTGGCTGCCACTTGCGGAGTGAACCAGTGGATGGAGGATATTTATCTCTCCTTCTTCTGTAGATCTGACTCTATCATAAAAATAAAACAAAACCTGTAATGTCACTAATATTCTCCTGCAACACACACATATTCTCTCCCAACCTTTCTCTACATAAATATGTATATTTAGCAGAGAGTCTGTCAGTTAATAAAACACTTGGCAAAGATTAATTGACTGTATTTGTTGGGTTTCCATCTGTTGTTTCTATTCTGTTCCACTGATCTTCCTCTCTATCTTTGTGCCAGTCCCAGGCTCTTTTGATAACCACTGCCCTATAGTATGTCCATAGATGCGGTACTGTGATTCCCCCTGCTAAGTTCCTGTTCTTCAGAGTGGTTCTGGCTATTCATGGTTTTTTGTTTTTCCAGATGAATCTGTGTATCATTTTTTCCAGTTCAATGAAGAATGCTGTGGGTAATTTGATTTGGATTGCATTGAATGTATATATTGCTTTTGGTAGTATAGACATTTTGATGATATTAATTTTGCCTATAATCTATATAATCGATATAATCTATAAACCAACAATTAATGTCAGAATACTTAAGATCTATATCGAAAAACTCTAAAACCTACTATACCCTCAATACGCTATGTTAATCCGTAATGGGGAGGGAGTGCAGGGAAGTCTTTCAGGACCATAAAAAGAGTGAGAAAAAAGTACAATATAGCCTATCAAGATCAAATCTGGTAATTCATAGACAACAGACTTAAAGCGGAACTAAACAATAGTAAAACTACTATACCAATGCATGAGGGGGGAATTGCGTGCGATCCTGACAACCTCTTAACAGGAGGTCATGTGCGTGGAGCAGGGGGGCACTCCAGAGTGGAGCAGGTGGTAAGGAGGAAGCTTGGATCCCAACCATGAAGACTCCCAGATCTTCACCACAAACTATTAATATGAGCAACAAGGACTACATCCCAACTGCCAAGGAGGCCACAGGGAATTGGATGCCCTCGGAGGCTGAGTACTCTGAGGTCACCCACCCTCAAACGGAGCTTCTGCAGGGGATGGAAGAAGTCCAAACACTACCGTAAAGAAACCAACGTCATCGGAAAGACAACCAGAAGCCCTGAGTGGTCCGCAGAAACAGAACAATAATAAACGTCCTTCGGGACCAGGGAGGAGAGCTTTCTCTGGTCCAAGCCTGGCTCCACCTCTGGATCCTCACCCTCCCTCGCAGTGACCATCGGGATTGCTCCGAAAACCGCTCATAGCAAACAAACAATCATACAAACTAAAAAAAACCTAAAATAAATAGACAAACAACAAAAAGTAGAGCTTGGAATCTGACAGGAAAGAGCTGGCGTGGATTGGCTCATGCCTTGCTGGGTGGGACACAAAGATTAGTCACTCCTCACCATGGTGTTGAGGATTTTCCTGCACATCCCCCCCCCCCAAAAAAATATTCTGCACCTTAATTGTCGACAAATGTCTTGTTAGAGTTACAAGCCAGTCTAGATTATCCTAAAATCTGCCAAGATCAGCAAAATTATGCTTCAACACAACAAATGGCTAAATACTAAAATGAAAGACACGAGACAGCTGAATGGTACCTCATAGCCATTTTAAGGTATATAGCAGCCGGTCCTGTATATAAACTAAAATTGAAACGCCAATAACCTAATCATAGGTTGTGGTTAAGAACTTGCTTTTTTTTTTTTTTTTTTTTAACATACTGGTTACTCAAAACCATGTCAATTCCATAATGTTGCAAATTGCTGTTGATGTTATATTGGGACTCTTAATTGACTGTGATGATATTCTACCAGCTCTAACTTCGGACCAGAAATGGTCTCCAGAAGAAACTGTTCAACCCATCTGGACAATAAGTAGCTGGACTCTATGCTTGGTATACGTTTGCAAGGAAAGAATCTTGATTGATTTTGAACTGTAATACTACATCATGGTGGAGGAATCCACCAGGGGGAAGGGGCGTGGGGAGATTCCCAGAGCGTATGAAACTGTCACATAATGCAAAATAATTAATAATAAAAAAAGAACACTTGGCCCTTCTCGCACTGGCACAGCACTTCCCACCATTACTGGAGACTTTCAGGGAAGTTCTAAAACAACAGCTTCTATACAATCCCTCTGAGCCTTTACTAATGCTCCACCAACCTCACCATCACAGTTGGTGTGTTCCTCTAAGACAATCCTTAAGCCTGAATGCAAGCTGCAGCATCTTGTGGCCATTCTAAGGAACAGCAAGAAGTGATTGTATGAGAAAGACTCTGATTATGGCAAATCACTTCATCAGCAAAGTATCTGATATTATAATACACTGTACTCTAGGCAGGCATCAGGCTCCACTCCCTCAGTGAAGAAAGCTGCAACCAAAGACCTTCTCAGCTGCACACTCTAAGGCATGGACTGAACAAAACACAAGCAAACCAAATGCCTTAAACTGATTCGGGAAGAGACAAGAGGCAATAACTTACTTTTGTTTTCTTGTTTCTAGTTAACTGTATCATGCCCATATTTCTCCACAGAAACAGAGGAAAAGACTCTAGAATGAAAAGAGTTCATTCCCCCATTCCACATACAGAAATGGCATCTCCTCTACATACCATGCACTAAGTGTCACCAAATGCACAAAAATGAAAACCGCAGGTACAGCCAGCATTTATCTAGCCGCCCTGTATCTGAATTTCAGAATGTTAGGCTCTCACTAGTATTTCAGAAACATGCAAATGCTGGAAGACTAATTTAGTAAAATTCTCACTACCAAGCCCAGCACGGCAGCCTAGTGGCTCAAGTACTTTTCCTGCTGGCACCAATTTCCCATATGGGTCATGGTTCATGTCCCGGCTGCCACACTTCCCACCTAGCTCCATACTTGTGGCCTGGGAAAGCAGTTGAAAATGGCCCAGAGCCTTGGGAACCTGAACTTGTGTGGGGCATATGAAAAAGGCTCCTGGGTCTGGATCACTTCAACTCTGGCCTTTGCAGCTACTTGGAGAACGAACTAGCAGATGGAAGACTTTTACCTCTCGACTCTTGTCTGTAAATCTGACTTTGCAAAAAAAATTTTTAAATGTTTAAAAAAATTCTCACTACCAAGAATTTACACTTTTATGAGAAATACAAATCTTTAAATACACCTTGAAATGAATTTGCACAAAATCAAGAAACAAGAAATGTTGTCATTTACCATCAGGGTGTGTGACCCAAAAAGTCAACTGGACTGTGTCATAGTTTCTTCATTTCAACACTACACACACACACACACACACACACACACACACACACACACACACACTCCTACTATGCTCTCATTGCACTGAAGTGATACAGCCATAAGAACTCTGGGAAAAGCTAGCACATACCGTTAATATTTTCTGCCCCTAAACTCTGAACAAATATCTTTATACATTTTTCATCCTCTAATATTTCATTTCAGTAAGAACAGACAGTGGCTGGCACTATGGCATACTGTGTAAGGCACCATCTGCAGCACCAGTGTTCTATGGGATGCTCCACTTATGATCCAGCTCCCTGCTAAGGTACTTGGGAAAGCAGCACATCATGGCCCAAGGACTTGGGTCCCTGCACCCATGCAGGGGACCTGGAAGAAGCTATGTGCTCCTGGCTTAGGACCAGCCCAGCTCTAGCCATTGTGTTGATTTAAATGGGAAGTGAACCATAAGATGGAAGACTCTCTCCCTCTCTTAGTCTCTCTGTGTAACTCTTGATTTAAAAGTAAAAGAAATGATTTTTTGAAAATCAAATGTTATGGAGAGTTCTGCCTTCCACACATTCCACCCTAGCCTGTAATAAACAAACTCAATGCAAATAATTTGGGCCCAGCACAGTGGGTCAGTGATCAAATCCTCACCTTGCATGAGCTGGGATCCCATAGGAGTGCCAGTTTGATTCCTGGCTGCTCCACCTGCCTGCCAGATTCCTTCTCATGGCCTGGGAAAGTAGAAGAGGAAGAGCCAAAGCCTTGGGACACTGCACCAACAGGGGAGTAGAAGAAAAGGCTCCTGGCTTCTCTTTATCTTTGTGGTCACTTGGAGAGGCAACCAGGAGACAGAAGATCTTCTTCTCAGATATAGAGAGAGGAGGAGACAGAGAATAAGGTCTTCTGTCTGCTGGTTCACTCCACAATTAACCACAATGGCTGGAGCAGAGCTGATCTGAAGCCAAGAGCCAATTTTTAGTGGCAAGTGAGATGCACAGAGAGGAAGAGAGAGAGGAAGAGACACACAAAAAGAGAGAGAGAGGAAGAAAGAGAGAGAAAAGAATCTTTGACCCACCGGTTGACTCCTCCGGCAGCCTCAATGGCTGAACCTGAGCTGATCCAAAGCCAGCAGCCAGAAACTGCTTCCTGGTCTCCATGTGGGTTCAACATTGCAAGGCTTTGTGCCATCCTTGACTGCTTCCCAAGGCCATAAGCAGGGAACTGGAGGTGAAATCCAGCAGCCAAAACATAAACCGACACCCATATGGAATCCTGGCACATGCAAGTACTTTAGCCACTAGGCTACCATGCTGGGTACTAAACAGTAATCTTGAAGAAAAATGAAAATGATTTGAGGAAGCACACATGGGAATGGTCAACTACGAACTGGAGTCAAAGAGTGCATTGAATGCATTAGGGGAGAGCTCAGCTCCATCTGCCACCCAGATAGAGACCAGAGAATTTTACACCAGCAGTTCTCAAAGTTTCTCTTACACTGAAAAAATAAATAAATAAATCCCCACTTTTCAGATTATCAAGACCTGACATGTGATTCTAACAGTTTTAGAAATTATAAAAACAAATGATGAAGAAAATATCACTCATTTTCCCTCCTCTCAGAAATTGTCCTGGAATTCTTCTGCCCTGGTTCAGGCTAATGCCTCCAACACTGCCATCCCACATCAGCACACTGATATGAGCCCTGGTTGCTCCACTTCCTATTCCAACTCTGATAATGCTCCTGAGAAATTCCTGCACCCACGTAGGAGACCTGGATGAAACTCCTGTTTCCTAGCTTTAGCCTAGCCTAACCACAACTGTCCTGGTCAAACAGGGAGTAAAACCAGCTCTACTGTGGCCCCCAGGAGGGCACGGGTGCCTGACAACATGGCTTGAGAAAGGCAGAATGCAGTGTGCAGCTGGCCCTTGGTCAAATCCTGCGCTGGGTCACAGCAGGCTGTGGGATGAAGTCAAGCAGGAAATGGCACCAGGAGTCCATCTTGCAAGCAGCACCAGACTAAGGGTTATGAGTCTCCACATCCAGCCACGCAGAGAGACAGCAAAGACAGGGGCCACAGATCAAGAACAAAGGACACTACACACAGGGAAGCTCAACCCACTTTTTAAGATTATAACACTGATGTTCAGGGACTGGGTAAAAGGGAAGGGGAGGTGAGGGAGGGAAACAGGAGGACCCCTGCGATACTCCAGTCCCTGACCCGGTGGGAGGAGCAGGGGGTAGATGGAAGCAGGATCTACCACTGGAAGAACACAGTCCCCAACATGGCCCTGGAAAGCAGGTGTGGTAGGGATGTGGGAGATGCATGGTGGGTGCAGGGCAAGCAGACCTGGCTCTGGAGCTGCAGGCAGGCGAGCAGCCTGATGCAGACACCATGTCACTGGCCAAGGCTTCCTGGTCCTGGAGCAGCAGGCAAGGTGGCTAGAGGACTACAGGTGCAGGGACCCTGGCTGTGCCCCCAATTCTGGAGCAGATATAGTGGGTGCTGGGGGCTGGTGGAGCACTCATGCAACAGGTCTGGCCCTAGAGCAGAGGACTGGGCACAGCTAAGCCCGCCTGGCCCTGGAGTGGCTTACAGATAGGCTGGGAACTTGGGGTGGGGTGGGATGGGGGATTTATTGGTGTTAGTGAGCTGGCCTGGCCCTGAAGTGGATGGCTGGCAGTCGAGAGCAGAGGAGGCACCACCCAAATCAGCCTGGTTCTGGAACAGCAGCTGCGGTGGTGGACCAGGAAGGCTAGAGTCCCGCAGTCAACAGTGCAGCTAGCCTGTCCTCTTAGCAATGGTGGAGTTGGCATGTTAGATGTGCGGCTGGCAGGTTGGCTAGAGCCCAAACTCGCCTGTCCCTGGGGCAGCGAGAAGGGAGGAAGGAATGAATGAATGGATTTGTAGGGGTGCCAGGGTTGGGGCCTGGAGGAACATAGGATGATGTTGAGTGCTGGGGGAACTTGGCTGGCTGAGTACGACTGGCCCTGGAGTGAATGTTAGGCAAACGGGGCCCGGGGATGCCATCCAAGCTGGCCTGGTTCCACAACAATGAGTAGGACAGCAGGGCTGTTATGTCGGGTGTATGGAGATTCTGGAAGAGCTACCATGATTCAGGAGCAGGTGGTAGAGCTCAGACAGGACAGAGGTGCAGGGGAACTGGCCAGGCCCTGGAAGGGCCTCATGGGGGCTTGCTAGATTCACTGGCAGGAGTGCTAGAGGAACAGTATACACAGGGCAAGAAGGGCTCATAATGGAGCTGCAGGCAGAGCATGGTGCCTGCAGGATGGGGGGTGCTTGCACACTTGCTAAGCTGACCTGTCCTGGCACTGGAGCAGTGGGCATGGTGGCAGGGCTGGCAGCCAGAAGCACAGGGTGCAAAGAAAGCAGTAGCATAATGTTCCCGGTTAGAAAGTGGCTGGTCGATCAATAACTGTAAGGAGAGGGTTGCTGGCTGAGCCAGCCTGGCCCTCGAGTTGTGGACGGGGTGGGCAGGAAAGGCCATGCCTTTCAAACCCTGGAGGGTTTGACAAGCAGGCTGGGGCATGGAAGTTCCACCTGGGACCATCTGACCTGGCATTGGCAAGGCTTGGTGGCGCAGTGGGTGTGTTGTACATGTTGCTCTGGCCAAGCTGCTCCATCAGTGGAGCAACAGGCAGAGCACCTGGAGAAGCCTGAGGGATGCGTGACAGGTGGGCTAGAAGCATAGGCTTTGCCAGCTCTGAAAGCTGTGTTTGCTGCAGCAGCCAAGGCGGGAATATAAGAGGTGCTGAGGGTCCAGGGAGAGTGAGCCTATTCCTGAGGAGCAAGATGGAGGACAGCGGTGGCAAGGTCCCTGGCAGAGCCAGTCTAGAGCTGACACCCTCCTGCAGTGTTACAGCTCACCCAATATGCACCCATTGTAAACATGGCAACCTCCTGTGGCTGTCCAACGCTCCTGTTTCCTAAGGCTATATAACTCACTCTTTCCACAAAAATCTATCTAACTTTCACACTGATGCCACTCTCTGAAAGACAAAGAGCTGACCCATGCTGGTTGGTCTGTTTACCTGCCTCCTTCATAAACTTTGCTGTTTAGCAAACAGGCTGGAACCACAGGGTGGCGGGCAGAAGGGGCCCAGCCCTGGGCTGCACTTCTTGAAAAGGGGCTCAGGCTGCAGACATCCACCTTTCCCTGGTTTCTCTGCCCACATTCCATTACTGCCAGGCCTCACCTCTCCTGGAACTCTTGAAAGTACAAATTAGAAATGCAAGGCATGCTGGAATTAGCATCTTCACTGTCCCACCCACACTGTGAACATAGGGTAAGGAATACAGACATACAGGGGACATGCACAGGGGCTTCCTGTCCTCAAAGACTGTCTGCAGGAATCGAGAGAACAAGCAGGTACTGGAGAGACCAAGAGTCAGAGTGCCAGAGCGATGGCAGCATGAGACCAAGAGAGCGAGCCCTCCCTATCAGGGGCCATTGTGGGGCTTGTGAAGGGCATGGTTACACAACAATGCAATACCTCCCCCACTCAGGTTCCAGGTGATGATAGGAGAGTGTTAAATGTGGACACAAGGGTGGGCCTATGTGCTGGGGTGGGGTTTTGCTTCCAAGCTGGTGACCATGAACAAGCTACCTACCCCACAACATTGGGAGAAGGAAGCCACATTTCTCACCTCTTTTTCCTATGCAAGTTAGCAGACATTACTGCCAACTGAGAATAAGTTTCTTTCTCTCTGCCCTTGGGGTGAGTCATGTGAACCCCTCCCTGAGATGGTGCATAATAGACAATTTCCACCATTAACTCAGGTTTTTCCTCCCTTGGTGCCCCTCCTGTTGCTAGGGCAGGCCACCTTCCTTCTGCTTCTTAAATAAACCCTGCTTTGCAAACTGGAACTGTCTACATGAACCTTTTTCATGAGACAGGAATAGGTTATTGCAGTATTTTGTGTTGACTTCCCTACCACACTAGTCTACTTTGCCCTGCAGCAGCAGCAGGAAGGCTATGGGGTGGGTAGGCTAGAAATGAGTGTGGTGGGGCCAAAACCTTCTGGCCCTGGAGGAGCTTCCAGGCAGGCAAGGGGTGTGGGAGATGACATTGGAGTGTCAGGTAAGACAGCAGAGTGGGTGTGTTGTTTGACTTGGGACTCAAAGTGTGCAGGCTGGGGTGCTAGGGTCACCAGCTAAAGGGGCTCAGCCCTGGAGTGGCTGGCAAGCACACTGCCTACTGAGTGAGTGGGATCACTGGCTGTGCCTGACTGGCTCTCGAGCTGCGGACAGTGGATGGTGTGGCAGTGCTCCTGGGCTAGAGGAGTGCTGGTGCTAGCTATCTGAGCCTGGCCGTGGATGGGCAAGTGGGGCAACTGAACACATATGTTAGAAGCAGGCCCTTCTTTCTGCTCTCCTCCCATGCAATTCCATGAAATGGAGGACTACAGTGCCATAGGAGCAGGGACACCAGCCAGGATGACTTGGCTATGAAGCAGATGGCAGGAAGAGAGGCGGCTCACAGTACACCCACTTCTCCACCTTGTCCCTGGAATAGCAGCCAGTGGGCTCCTTGGGCTCTGGGCTTACTGTCATGACCCATTGGCTCTGGAATGCAGTGTGTGTACTAGGGCAGAAGGGGATACTGACCAAGCAGCACATGTGGCTGTGCAGCCTGTGAGCTAGGGCTGAGGGGTGCACTGGCCTAGGCGGCTTGGGCGACATGTTCCTGGAGCAGAAGGAGTGTATGCTCAGGACTGTGAAGTGCTGTCTGAACAGGCCTGGCCCTAGATCAGCAGAAGAGGGCAATGGTAAGGTTGGGTTAGAGGTGTGTGGAGCACCAGTTCAGCCCACCTGACCCTGCAGTGGCTTGCAGGCAAGCTGGGAATGGGGAGCGGTGTTAAGGGGAGCAGGGTTGTAAGCAGAGTGGACATATGTCAGGCTGGAGGCACAGGGGATGCCAGCTAAATGTGCAACAATGGCCTATGAGCTACCTGGCAGGGCAAGCCAACCTTGCCCTGTAGTGGAAGGTGGGCAAGCAGCCTGTTGGGGGTGCCAAGTGACTGGCAGAGTCCACCTGGTTCTACTGCATCAAGTGGAACAGCTGGGCAGGTGTGCTGAGGTCTTGGGAAGAGTGGGCCTGGCCCTGGAGCACTTCGAGGCCTAGAGGCATAGGGGTCATCAGACTGGCCCTTTTGGCTCTGAAGCAAGTGACAAGTGGGTAAAGACAGTGGGGACACCATGCAAGCTGGCCAGGCCCTGGAGTGGCCATCCTGGGGCATGTTAGAGGTGCAAGATAGGAGGCAAGCACTAGCTGATTCTTTCTGTTCTTGAGATACCTGCGGCAAGGAGGGTCAGGTGGGCTAGAGTTAAGGTGTCTCTCTCCAAGCAAGCCTGTCCCTGCAGCAGGGGACAAGGCAGGAGTGCTAGGGGAAGTATAGGGGCTGGGAGGGGGGGGGGTCTGGTGTTGGAATGTAGGCAGAGTGTGGTACATGAAGGCTGGGGTCCATGTACTCTGGCCCAGGAAGCCTGGCTTCACCCTGGACAACAGGTCATTGTGTTGGGTGGGGTGCAGGGGAGGCAGAGATTAGCCCAGGCTACCAAGCATGGCAGTGGCTGGTGGGCAAGAGGCTGTCTGAAGAAATAGGTGGCCGAATTGGCCTGGCCATAAAGCTGTGGACTGGGTGGGCGTGCTACAGCTACACTGGGGATGTAGGCAAGGGATGGGCGCAGCCTAACAGCCTGGGCCTGGATCCAGCTCCAGTAGGTTGGCAGGGTGTGCTTGCCGAGGGGCAGGTTGCTGTGTCAAAGATGACCTAGCCCTAGAGAGCCTGCAGAGTGACGGGGGGACTGAGAAGCAGCACAGGGGACACCGATAGAGCTCTCTCGGAGCAGGCAAGGGAGGCTGTGTGCAAGTAAGGCACTGGTTGAGATCATCTGGCCCTGAGGCAGTGGGCTTATGGGAGGGGGCATAGTAGAGACTCACTGTGGGCCAGCATAGCCCAGCTGGACCTGGATTGGCAGGCATGTGGTTTAGGGATGTTGGTGATGTTGGCAGGACCTCATGAGCCTGGAATGGCAGGCGGGGTGGGCTGGCTACAGATGCACCTTGCAGTGGCTCAGCCATGAAGTGAGCAAACTAGAAATCAAAGCACCAGGACAGGACAGAAAATGAGCTCTGAGAAGCAGCCTGCTTACACTTCCCAGGGAGTCCCCACTTACCTGATCTTCCACAGTCCCATCTTAGCTCTCTGATGTGACCACACATTCAAGATCAAGTAAACGCTGTGGCCTCTGTGATTTTCTTTTAACATCAGATGTGTTATATTTGCCTAATACCAATTTACTGCCAACAACTAATCACAACACGATTCCATTATTTCATCATGTGCAGTTAGTAGAGGCTTCAGGGTTAAGCTTGAACTCGACACACAGGTGCAGGTTAATGTTAGTGGACAGCAGTGTTAGCTCTTTCAGGTCTTTTGCTCCTTTAAGAAGCTATCTAGGGGGTCTATGTCAGTATCTCTGCAGTTAAAATCCTCCTCTTGCATGGGCCGGGATCCCAAGTAGGTGCCGGTTTTAACCCCAACGACGCTGTTTCCCATTCAACTCCCTGCTTGTGGTCTGGGAAAGCAGTGGACAGCTAAAACCCTTGGGACTCTGCACCCATGCGGGAGGCCCAGCAGAGGCTCTGGGTTCCTGGTATTGGATTGGCACAGCTCAGGCCTTTTCAGTCACTTGGGGACTGAATCAATGAACAGAAGATCTTCCTCTCTGTCTCGCCTCCTCTCTGTGTATCTGCTTTCCAAGCAAAAATAAAATGGAATTTTAGAAACGACTCTTATCCCAGACATTGAGCACAAATGATACTAGCTTTTTTTAAACCAGTCAAATACACTCACAATTTTTTACCCTTTCTACCACCAGAATTGGAAAATTGCAAATATTTGTAGGAATTGCACGACAACAGTCACAAATACACTCACAATTTGATAAGTGCTCTAGGCCACCAAAATTTCACCTTCACAAAGATCCTTTCTTGGTACAAATTATCCTCTGACTAAACCAACATGTGGCTGCAAAATGAAACCGCTGTGTATCCCAAGCTCACTACCCTAGGATTTACCTGGGCCTTTGCCAAGGTTTTACTCCCTAGGTAGCCAAGGCTGAGAGAACCCAGAGTGCATCAATCATTTCTTTAGATGACATTAATATGTCACCAAGGAATGGAGCTCTGGATGGGTAAAGAGAATATTAATGCTCCAAGGGGTTAGTTATGTGCAATAGATAGAACACGATAGATGCCCTCCAGTTTTAGGGCATCAGCCGCCACTCTGAATGGTAACCCCCAATCTACTGCTGTCTTTCAGGGGGAATGAGTGAGAAAGAGGATAAGATAGCCATGTTTGTTTGTTACAAGGTGTTTTGAAACTGAGGAAAACAAAAAGAATATATTGAGGAACCTGTTAATGTTTGAATGGAGGGTCAAAGTTGAGGAGTTCCTAACAGCTAATGTAGATTTTTCTTAGTTACCGGCAGGCTTTTTCATCTAATCTTTCATTTCCCACATTCCTACAACAGCCACAAGACCAAAAATAAGTCAGGTTTTGCACACTGCTACCCAAGCCATTGTCTGATGCCTCCCAGCCTGGGCAGGAGCTGCACACTGCATTTGCACAGAACTGAAACCCAGGCATTCTGATGGAGACACAGGAGTCCCAATGTCATCTTAACCACTGTCACACACACCCAACACAGGGCAGGGATGCCTTCCTGTGCTGTGTCAGGTGGGCATTCACTGCTTTTCTCCCATGCCTACTGTTCACAACAAACAGTTCCTCTAAAGACCTAATGATTATTCTGTGAGATAGGGAAATAATAAGACAACTTATGGAATTGTATCTTGGAGGAAATAGCGACTCCTGTTGTGATTTTTCAGGACAGAGAGCAGCACTTGGCATTGAGACAAGAGTTCTGAAAAAAAAAATTAAAAAAAAAAAAAAGAGTTCTGGACATTCACAGATTTATTCCATGCCTTAATGCTCTCTGCTGAACCTGACTTATTCCCTCTACAACTCATGGGGACATTTAATCCCAATTGTGAGAACTTAAGGGAATGGGTGACAACATACCAGAAGCAATCAGGATAAATCAGTAGTGCTGCCTTAACAGCTCCTTCCCCAGGTTCTTCTAGAGAAGCCCCTTTGCGTGAGTCCCCGTGCACTCCCTTGGCTTGTCTACAAGGTCGCTGTGCCACCCCAGGCCTCTGCCAAGCACAGCGCCAGCACCACATGCTGCCCCTCAACCTTGCAGCAAAACTCGCAGGAAAACAAGGCTGTTTGTTCTAACTGCTGGAGTCTGTGCTGCTCTGGTGTCAGCAACAAGAAAACTGCCCCAGACCCTTAGGAGGAGCTTCACTGAGGACTGAGCTGGGGGCTCGAGACGCTGTTGCTAAACTCAAGACATAACTTTAAATAAAGAAAAAGGAAATCCTGCCCAACATGAAGGTCGAACTGTCCCAGGGCACTACCCCTCCTCACTGCGCAATGGATTCAACTGGGAGGCCTAGTGTTCAAGGTCAGTGCTGCAGAGTGAGGACCCCAAGGGCCCACCCCGGGGCCTCAGGAGATGCTCTCACACACTCACCCTTCTCAGCTTCTCACGAGTCGGGGGTCCTGCAGAGGCTCCTGCGGGGAGGGAGCTCACAGGGCAGCACTGGCTCAGCCACCTGCGACTCTCCACCAGCACAACCAGCAACGTGGCTATGGTGGCGCCCACAGCAACCTCCCGCCTGCTGCCACAGGGCTACCTGAGCGCTTGTGAATGGACCGCTCCCACGACTACCCATGACGTCACAATATGTAGCCAATCACAATCACAAAGGGCAGGCAGGTAGGATTCTGGAGGGAGGGGGAGCGAGGGGCGGGGCTTCACCTCAGCCTGGAAGGGGCCTCCTCTCTTGCAGTTTGAGCCTTCCAACAGCAGGGGCCGCTGTCGCCTCTCACATCAGTCCATCTCCTGGCATCTCCTTCCCTCTCTGCTTCAGGATCCTGTTCAAGTCTGAAAACACACAGAAATGTAGGACAAGAGTCTGCAGATGCACCTCACCGAATGTTCAATGCTTTCTGGAACTTTTCTTCTTTGTATTGCCAAGGTTTTTTTTCCATTAGCTCATTTCACTTTTTGAAATACAGATTACACATTCACAATAATGTGTAAGACACAAACAGAGAAGAGGGCTTGTCCAGATTCAATCTAGCAAAAGAAAACTTGCTCTGATAGATGTAATTCATATTATATCTATATTTCCTATTTTATGCATATGTATGTGTTTCTGTTACTTGGTTTCCAGAATTTGTGACTTTTGGTTTCTGTTTTAAAACATCTTTCTATGGGATACTTAATTTTTTTTTGTAGAAATGTCAGAGATAGAGAGAGGAGGAGAGATGGTGAAGAAGGTCTTACATCCACTAATTCACTCCTCAAGCAGCTGCAACGGCCGGTGCTGCACCAGACTGAAGCCAGGAGCCCAGAGTCTCTTCCAGTTCTCCCACAGAGCTGTAGGGTTTCAAGATTTTGGGCTGCCCTAAACTGTGCTCTGAGGCCACGACCAGGGAGCTGGATGGAAAATATTGCTGCTAGGATTAGAATTGGTGCCCAAATGCAATCCCGTCACGTATAAGGCAAGCACTTAGGCCACTAGGCTACTACGCTGGAACCGTTTTAAAATAACTTCTAAGTATTACAGAACATTTCATAATTTTTTATAATTTATTTATTAAATTATAAATTATTAAATTTATTCATTAATTACATTGTATTACGTGACAGAGTTGAAAATCTCATAATCTTGTGAACGATTACAAGTTTTATCAAGGATGATGTTTATATCCCAGAAATGAATTATTTGCAAGATATTTCTTTCTTACTGACTTTTAATATTCTTTATTTTGATGTTAATTTATTTATTTATTGGAAGACAGATATACATAGAGAAGGAGAGACAGAGAGATAAATCTTGATTCTGCTGTTTCCCTTCACAAGTGGACACAACAGCCAGAATTAAGTTTATCTGAAGTCAGGAGTCCCATTCAGGCATTGTATGCGTGTGCAGGGTCTGAAGGCTTGGTACCATCCTCGACTGCTTTCCCAGGCCACAAGCAGGGAGCTGGATGGGAAGCGGAGCAGCTACATATGAATGGTGCACACATGGGATCCCAGCACTTGCAAACTAACACTTTAGCCACTGAGCCATTGTGCCAGACCCCTAATTTTTGCTAATTTTGTTAATAGATTGCCACAATAGCTAGTTTTCAGTATATACAAACACTCCTATGAGGCTATAAATATACCCTCACCTATTGTGAGTACCTTTGGAAACTTTACTGGTGTTGGAAACCTGGAAGAAGTTCCTGGGTCCTCGGTTAGGATCAGCTCAGCTCTGGCCGTTGCAGCCACTTGAATGTTCCTTGTGCCTACAGCATAAGCCAGCTGCCTGTAAAACAATATTATTTGCTCTGATCAATAATCAATATTTCCCTCCACCCTCTCCCATCTCTCTAAGTCACACTGGGCTCCACCTACTTCCCACATCTCACTCCTTTCTTCACCCTCCTCTGTCTGAAGTTCCCTAGCTAGCTTTCCTCACCGAGAATCTGAGTGGCCACAACCACATCTCCCCCTCCTCCTCCCTCTTCCTCTGCTTGAAATTGCAGTTTTTCCAAGATTTAAGCATTTTCTTTTCTCTTTTGTATGCTTCAGCCACACGCAACCCTAATCCAGAGGGATGGGGTAAAGGACAAGCTAAGTAACATCTACTTACAAACAAAACAAAACAAAATGTTACTTGCTAAATTTGTTCACTAAGTTGCTAGAACAGAGCCCTCCAAAAGTAATAATAATAAAAAAAAGAAACAAACAAAAAAAAAACACACCAAGATTTCTACACCTTAAATTTTGATTTAAGCCCAGCTTGGAGGCCAAGCAGCTACAGTCCTTACTTGGAAAGCATCAGGATCCCATATGGGCACTAGTTCTGCTTCCTTACTGCTCCCTGCTTGTGGCCTGGGAAAGCAGTCCAGGATGGCTCAAAGCCTTAGTACCCTGCATGCACATGGGAGACCTGGAGGAAGTTCCTGGATCCTGACTTTGGTTTGGCGCAGCATCAGCCATAGTGGTCAGTTAGCGAGTGAACCATCAGATGGAAGATCTTCCTCTCTGTCTCTCCTCTTCTCTGCATAACTGACTTTGCTCTAAAAATAAAATAAATCTTTTTTTTTAAAGATTTATTCATTTTATTACAGCCATATATACACAGAGGAGGAGAGACAGAGTGGAAGATCTTCCGTCCGATGATTCACTCCCCAAGTGAGCCGCAACGGGCCGATGCGCCCCGATCCGAAGCCGGGAACCTGGAACCTCTTCCGGGTCTCCCACGCGGCTGCAGCGTCCCAATGTATTGGGCCGTCCTCAACTGCTTTCCCAGGCCACAAGCAGGGAGGTGGATGGGAAGTGGAGCTGCCGGGATTAGAACCGGTGCCCATATGGGATCCTGGGGCTTTCAAGGCGAGAACTTTAGCCGCTAGGCCACGCCGCCGGGCCCAAAATAAATCTTTAAAAAATTATTTTTGTTTAAGTGAGATAAATATTTTCTTTTGTTAATTATTATTTCATTTTATTACACGATTTCATAATCTCTGGGATTCCCCCAATCCCTCCCCAAACCCTCCCCCAAATTGAATTCCTCCAAATTGTTACAGTAGTACAGTTCTTTTCCAGTCATGATTCTGTCATTATAAGCAAGGTCCATGCAGAGAGTCCAGCATCCCATTGTCCAGATGTATTCAACAGTTTCATTGGGTGACCCTCCTTGGTCCAAAAGTAGAGCTGGCAGAGCATCATCCCCTCCAATGAAAAGCCACTACACAACTTCAACAACAGGAAGAAACATGGAAATTCACAACATCACGAATTTGGTTAGCATGGTATTAAGTGACCAATTTGTTAGAAATCGCAAGATCTTAACCACATCCTTTAACTACTCCATTGACATCTCAATTTTAGTATATACACAATCAGTTGCTCTAAGCCTTAAAATGGTTACATGGTATGACTCAGCTGTCTCCTGTCTATTTTCATTTTTACAGTTAGCAGCTTATACTATTCAAGTGTGATGCTTCCTGAACTTCACAAATGTTAGGATAGTCCAAACAGGCTTATAACTCTCATAAGTCATATGTTAACTATTGAGCAGCAGAGCAATTTTAGGAGGGGTGTGCAGAGAAAGCTTCAATACCTTAGTGAGGAGTAACTGATCTTTGTGTTCTAACTAATAAGGTATATGGAATTCCAAGCTGACTTTTTCCTAACTATTCTAAGCTTTCCTTATTGGTCTCTCTCTGTCTACCTGATCTGTCTTTTTGGGGGGGAGGGGAGGATTGCAGAGCAACCCTGATGGTTATTGCAAGAGAGGGTGAGGAGCCAAAGTTGGAACTAAGTAAGGACCAGAGAAAGCTCCTCTCCTGAGTCCCGATGGAAATTCACTGTTCTTGTGTTTCTGAGGACTGCTCAAGGCTCCTGGCTGTTGTTCCAAAGACGTTAGATCCTGCGAGGAAGGACCTAGGCTTCTTCCATCCAGTGTGGGAAATCTGATAGGGAATAGTTGACCTCAGAGTTCTTGGCCTATGAGGGGACCCCAATTGCCTGTGATCTCCTTGGCAGTTGGGTTATAGTCCTTGGTGCCAATACTGATATTTCTTGTTGATGTATCAGGTTCTGGGGTTAGGATACAAGCCTCCTCCTGTCCTTCTGTTCCACTCTGGGGTCCCCTCCTGCTCTGCGCATATGACTTCCTGTTAAGAGGCTGTCAGGATCGCTCTTGGATCCTACTGTATGTCTTTATACTTTTTGCTAATGTCAAATGCAGGTTCAAGTCTGGAGTCTGTAAATTACCTGTTACAATCTTGATAGATTATATTTAATTTCTTTCTCACACATTCTAAGAAGGTGCAAGATTCCTCTGCTCTCCTGACCCACTGAAGATTAACATAGGGTATTAAAAGCAAATCAAGAACTTCAGTTCGGCCTGGCGGCGTGGCCTAGCGGCTAAAGTCCTCGCCTTGAACGCCCCAGGATCCCATATGGGCGCCGGATCTAATCCCGGCAGCTCCACTTCCCATCCAGCTCCCTGCTTGTGGCCTGGGAAAGCAGACAAGGACGGCCCAAAACTTTGGGACACTGCACCCGCATGGGAGACCAGGAAGAGGTTCCTGGTCCCGGCATCGGATCAGCGCGTACCGGCCGTTGCGGCTCACTTGGGGAGTGAAACATCGGACGGAAGATCTTCCTCTCTGTCTCTCCTCCTCTCTGTATATCTGGATTTCCAATAATAATAAAATCTTAAAAAAAAAAAAAAAGAATGTCAGTTCTTATATATATATATACATACATATATATATATATATATATATATATAATTTTGAAAATTTGGATTATGTGTTACAGTTTTATATACACTGGAATTTTCCCCCAAAGTCCCACCCCCGACAAATTTTCCCCATTTTACTGCAGTGGCATAATCCTTCATGAGGAATTATAATTCCATCAGTCTCTTAGTTTACCCGAACTTTGCTGGAACAGACAAATGCAGACAGTCTAGCATTCCATTGTCTACACTTGTCCAACAGTTTCATTGGGAATTCATCTGTCATCTGGATGCAGGAATAAATGTTGCATTTTATCCCCACATCTGGATATGGTAGACCCCAGTACCCCATCACTAT
This sequence comes from Ochotona princeps, assembly GCF_030435755.1. Classification (NCBI taxonomy): domain Eukaryota; kingdom Metazoa; phylum Chordata; class Mammalia; order Lagomorpha; family Ochotonidae; genus Ochotona; species Ochotona princeps. Next base: position 2,743,509 of record NC_080852.1, read on the forward strand.
ACATTTCCATAATTGAGAAACCATAAAACAAGGTCAAAAACTGGTATGAGCTAGAACAACAGCCTCAACTACAACAACAAAATACAGCTCCATGAAAAAACACGCCACTGAGTAACTAACACATGGGTGACAAGACGGAGATACAAAACTCAGTTCAGAAAAATGATGCACCATATAGTCCATGAGCCAGCAATGAATTTGACAAGAGAAAAGAGAGTATTTTTGCCGGGATCCCATGTGAGCACCAGTTCTAAACCCAGCAGCTCCACTTCCCACCAGCTCCCTGCTTGTGGCCTGGGAAAACAGTGAAGGATGGCACAAATGCTTGGGACCCTGCACCTGTGGGGTAGACCTGGAGGAAGTTCCTGGCTCCTGGCTCCAGATTGGCACAGCACCGGCTCTTGTGCTCATTTGGGGAGTGAATCATCGGATGGAAGATCTTCCTCTCTGTCTCTCCTCCTCTCTGTATATGCGACTTTGCAATTAAGATAAATAATTTTTTTTTTTAAAGAGAGAGTATTTGGAATAAATAAAACTGAAATAAAAAAAACTTCAAAACACATGGGATGCAGCCAAAACAAAACAAAACAAAACAAAACAAAACAAAAACAGTGTCGATTGTATTATTGAAGTTATACATTCCACACTGGTTTCCTTATATGAGAGAGAACATTATGGTATTTGTTCTTTTGTGACTGACTCATTTCACTGACCATAATGGTTTCTAGTTGGGACCACCTAGTTGTAAATAGTATAATTTCATTGTTCTTAATAGCTGAATAATATTCCATGGATTAGATGTACCCCAGTTTCTTTAACCACTCTTCTTTGAATGAGCATCTAGATTGTTTCCATGTCTTTGCTATTGTAGCTTGTGCTACTGTAAATAGGATTACAGATCCCCTTCTCACATGCAGATATCATTTCCATTGGGTATATTCCTAGCAGCAGGATAGCTGGGTCATATGGCAGATTTATTTGCAATTCTCCAAGCACTCTCCATACTGATTTCCACAGTGGTTGTATTAGCCTACACTCCCACCAGCAGTGAAGGAGGGTGCCTTTCTCCCCACATCCAAAGTATCTGGCACAAATGGCCAGTCCCAGCCTGTCTTCACCTCCTGAGCTCCCCATGTGAACTCAAGCTTCCATTTGGCTGCTGCAAGGGCTGATCTGTGGCTGCCTCTGGATCCCTGGTTATCCTTTGTGTCCAGATCACAGCTCACCAGTGGCTTCTGGGTTTACTGTTCCCTAAACACTGCTCAGCGATCGTCGCCTCCTCCCTGTGTCCGGGGGTCTTCAAATAACTCCCTGTTGACTTCCTGGCCCCTAACTTTTCCTGTAATCTGCTCTCTGTTCTTTACCCTATCTAATAATTTTCCATCATCTCAAACATGTCTACACCCTTTGCCAACCAGTGAGATTTTCTAAATGTAAACTTAAGAATTCCTAGCCTCTTGTGCCCTAAGAACAATGTTTGTGCCTGATTAAATACAACTGTTCTTTTTAAGATTTATTTGATTTTGATTGCAAAGTCAGGTATACAGAAAGGAGAGACAGAGAGGAAGCTCTTCCATCCGATGATTCATTCCCCAGGTGAGCACAAAGGCTGGTGCTTGCCCATAAAAAGCCAGGAGCCAGGAACTTCCTCCAGGTCTGCCAGAGGAGTGCAGGGTCCCAAGGCTTTCCCGGGCCACAAGCAGGGAGCTGAATGGGAATCATGGCCGCCTGGATTAGAACCAGCGCTGGACGGGTGTCTATTAACTTGTTCAAAATATTATGAGGAGTTGTAAAGGCAGAGAAGAGAGTGTTTGCAAAAGGGGGAGAGTAGGCTGCAGTCTCTTTAAAAACTGAGGGAACAAGAAGCAGAGAGAAAGAAAGGCAGAAAGAAGTTTGAGTTCGGGGCTTAAGCCTTTCCCCCCCCAAAAAAAATTCACAACAATAACAATAATAATCACAGCTGGCAGCTGCGGCATCGGCCAGAGGTGGAGGGAAACTCTGCTTTTTTGATTCCGATTACAGTTTGCTTCTCTCTCTCTCTCTCTCTCTCTCTCTCTCTCTCTCTCTCTCTCTCTCTCTCCGCCATCTCTGTCCCCTTTCTTCCTCCCCTCCCCAAATTGCTCTCCTCCACCTGGTCTCCTCAAACCCTGCTATCTCCAATCACCCCCGCCCGCCTCCCCTACACCTCCTCCTCCTCCTTCTGTCGCCCCCCGGTTCCCCGCCGCGCCCAGAGTCTCCGGCTTCCAGGGGGCCGGGCCCACGCGTACAGCGCCCGCATGGACAACAGATGGAGATGGAGCTCAAGCCGCTGGGCACACAGCCGAATTCTGGGGGAGGCTGAGGCAATGGCAACACCACGGCGGAGGCGGGCGGCGGCAACCAAAAGGCCCATGAAGGCCTTCATGGTGTTTTCCCATGGGCAGTGTCCAAGATGACCCAGGAGAACCCCAAGATGCACAACTTTGACATCAGCAACCGCCTGAGCCCCGAGGGGAAACTTAGTGGGAGATAAGCAAAGCGGCCATTCACCACAGAGGCCAAGCGGCTGCGGGCGCTACACAAGAAGAAACAGAGATTATAAATATCGACCTTGGGCGAAAACCAGGAAGCTCTTGAAGAAGGATAAGTACATGCAGCCTGGCGGGCTGCTGGCTCCCAGAGGCAACAGAATGGCCAGCGGGGTTGGGGTGGGCGCCGGGCTGGGGGCAGCTATGAACCAGCGCATGGACAGCTACACCCACGTGAATGGCTGGAGCAATGGCAGCTACAGCATGATGCAGGACCAGCTGGGCTGCCCGCAGCACCTGGGCCTCAACACGCATGGCGCGGCTCAGATGCAGCCCTTGCACCTCTATGATGTCAGGGCGCTGCCTACAACTCCATGACCAGTTCGCAGACCTACATGAACAGATCTCCCACCTACAGCATGTCCTACTCACAGCAGAGCACCCCTGGCATGGCACTAGGCTTCTTGGGCTAGGTGGTCAAGTCCAAGGCCAGCTCCAGCCCCTCCGTGGTTACCTCTTCCACTCCAGGGCGCCTGCCAGGCCGGGAACCTCCAGAACACGATCAGCGTGTACCTCACCAGCGCCAAGCCAACTGCACATGTCGCAGCACTACCAGAGCAGCCCGGTGCCCAGCACGGCCATTAACAGCACACTGCCCCTCTCGCACATGTGAGGGGGGTCCACCAGACAGCGGACTGGAGAAGGATGGGGGGCGGGGTTAGAGGGGAGGTTGGAGGTGATAGTGAGGTTGGGAGTATGGGTGAAGACATTTTCAGAGGAAAAGGAAACAAACAAACAAAAACCCGGGAAATGGGAGGCGTGCAAAAGTAGAGTGAGAAGGAAGCATGACGAAAAAAACAAGCGCATGCAGCACTAATCCTGGTATGTGACAAAGAACATTTCCTTACTCACAGCAAATGACGGCTTCAGAGGAGACCACCAATCCCTTCTACGCTCAATGCAAAACAATTTTTTCTGAAGAAAGCATATTTACTAGGTTGTTTCCATCTACTCAATGAAAAATTATTCAGCTGTCAAGAATGATATTATTCTATTTTAAACCAGGTGGTCCCAACTAGAAACCATTTTGCTCAGTGAAATGAGTCAATCACAAAAGAATAAATACCATATACTCTCTCTCATATAAGGAAGCCAACATGGAAAGGGTAACTCCAATAGTCCAATCTATACTGTTTTTTGAGTGTCTGTTTGTTCTTCTGGCTGTATCTCATATGTTTTGATGTTTCTATATTGGTTTGCTTGCTTCCAAATAATTCCTTTTCTCTAATAGAATTCATCAAGTGTCCATGAAGTATACAATGGCATCATAGTTCCTAAGAGAATTCTGTGTTTCCTTTTAGTTAAGCATGTGTTGCTTACTCAGAGGCACATTATTTTATCAAGGTGCTACAATTTGTTGTTGATGTTGTTATTGTTGCTATGATTGATGTGGCTGTTATGAAATAATGTCAATTCGAAAAATAGTAAAAAAAAAAAAGTAATTTTCTTTGATGGTTTAATCATATTATGTCCCATTAATAGGAATATTTTCTTTTTTAAAAAATGATGAGTTCAAATTGTATGAAAGGGCCTTTCTTTGATGATGATGGTCATGGTTTTTATTTGCAAATTGTTATGATAATATTTTTGTTGTTTAGATAGGTATTAGAAAATGAATTAACCTTCCATTTAAGGGATATAAAATATATTGTCTTGATGTATTATCATTTTAAGTTTTGCCAGGCAAGACTTAACAACATTTTCTCAAGAATCTATCTTTGTTTATGTGTTAAGCTGCTTTATAATTTTACTTTGTATGTTGCTCCGATCATTTTTGGTATTTGAGGTATAATAATAATATATGTTAAATAAAAAAAAAGAAGCTAATGGGAACCAACATGACGTCTTGGATGCAAGGACCCAGCCTGTGTGTGTCTAGGTGTGACTGATGTCCCTGAGTGGGGTGTGGAGGATGGAGTGCCCTGCCTTGAGTGCTCACCCAGCCAGGCTTCCTAAGGGACCCTGGACAACAGAGAATACTGGATAATGCAACACTGGGCTCAGCACTGAGTGACCCCCGTCACAAGCTTTGATTGGGTACAAGCACTGGTTTCTGCACTGGGAGTAAGTAAACTCGGTGCCAGAGCAGCAATGATTCAGCTGTTTGTCTTGGCCTGTGAAAACATCACACCAAGGACCCAGTGCAGAAGCCCAGGGGCTAAAAGTCCTTGCCTTGCAAGCACCAGGATCCCATATGGGCATGGTTTTGTGTCTCCACAGCCCCACTTGCCATCCAGCTCCCTGGTCTTGGACTGGGAAAGCAGTCAAGGCCAGTCCAAAGCCTTGGGACCCTGCACCTGTGTGGGAGACATGAGAGGTGCTCGTGCCTCCTGGCTTCAGATGGGGTCAGCTGCAGTGGTTGCGGCTGCTTTGGGAGTCAATGATCAGACAGAAGATCTGCCAGTCTCTCTTCCTCTCTGTACATCTGCCGTTCAAGAAAAATAAGTAAATCTTAAAAAAGAGAAAAATTCTCACTTTCCTATAGCCCTTGAACCTTTTTACCCTAATTAACTATGTAAAGATTGTCAAAACTATAATAATATTAATAGAAACATTCCCCAGTATATTAAAAAAAGAGAGAAAAATTTAATGTGGTGGGCACAAAAGATCACCACAGAGCCCTTGGCACTTGCTCTCTGTTTAGTCCACATTTTCTTTCTGTGTTCAATAGAACGGCCTTGTCTCTGCTGCCTCGGGGGAAGCGCATCTCCCCAGGTCCGCTGTGCAGGCTGTCCTCCAGGTGACCAACGTGTGAGCCTGTTGTTCTGGAAGGTCTTCAGGTGAGCCTGCTCTCCTTCAGTGCGTTGATGGTCACGTAATGGGGTGAAAGACGCTGGGAGTGTTTCCTGGTGTCACCTCAAAGATTGGAATGTACTGGGTGGTATCCAAACTTCACCCCAGGGCTGAAGAGGGAACTGAACCTAGATGACAGGTGGAGGAGGGTGGAAACTTGAACTTCAGTCTAAATCATGGGATTATCAAAATGACTCCATGCAAGCCCTTCCCAGGTGATCTGATTATGTTAATAGGCTCCAGGGAACACATTCCAATCCAATGAGTTCACTGTTGACAGGCCCTGGGGGTTTCTCAAATGAACTCACAGGGCAATATCTCTTTCTACACAAACTACCTCAAGAGAAAAATACCGGGGATGGGGGTGAAGCTATTCGCAGCACAGGGATGAAAGGCATAAACAGATGCAGGGAGAGGGACACCCCCAGGTCTGCTTTGGATGGTGCCTAAGAGTGACCAATCAGAAGAGCAACTGCATGTGGGATGAGTCTAGGCGGCAGTTAGGCTGTCAGTTGACAGGAAGCACCGCCTCTTCCGCTAAGCCCTGCCCACCTCAGATACTTAAGGCCCTTGCCAAGGCAATGAGCTGGGATTCTCTCTGAGGAAAGTGAACTGCAGAGCCGGTTTCTGCGCTGCACAGCTTCCCAGAGCATCCTGCGAGCATCCTGCAACTTTGAATCGTGACACGGATCGACAGAGCACTTGGGTGAGTGGGCCTGTCTTTTGTGTTCTGGATATTCCCGCGTTTTTGAGAGAGGCTCTCCAGTAAGCCTCAACCAAATAACAACACACACAAAACCACACCCAAACACACAACCAACACACACACACAACCAAAACAAACACACAGTCAACAAACACACACACACACATACACACACATACACACACACATACACAGCCTGTCTGTATCCCACCACAGCCCAAAACCGGTAGCCACAGGCTCAAAAATCTTTTCACGCCCCTTACTTGTAGATTTGAACACAGGCCAGGGAATTGCAGCTTACTTCCTGTAATGTCTTTCTCAATGAAAACTAGGAATCACTCTAGTTTTTCTGAAGGCTCATCCAGGCCTGACTCCCCAGATATTACAACAGAATCACCAACAGGATATTTCGAATATCCCAGTGACGCCAACACTGTGCGAACACCCTCCACAGGGAGCACAAACCGTGACGCCAGTTCCCTAATGGCTTCACGCCACAGGTAATTGGCACCAACACAACCATTCTCATCGATGTATCATACTTTATCTTTTGGAATCTCCTCCCCTAGGACAACCAATAGTGCATTATCATTCCGAGGTTACAATGTGGCACCTAGCTACTCCCAAACTATGACCACACCCCTTCAGCCTGAGTCAGACAACCCACGCCATAGGATTCCTGCCAACTCAGGGAACTTAAGATCTCCCAGCCCCATGTGCCTCACTCTCTCTTCCATCTCATCCTGCTCCTTGAGTAGCAGTTGTATCATTGTGGGGGAATCAGCCCCCCTGAATGAGGGAGCTCCTAGTGTGGCAGGAAATTCACCCTGTTCCTCCCCCATGAACCCTCTCCCACCACTGTCTCCTCAGTCTCCCAGCTACTCGCCTACTGTCCCGAGATGTCCCCGTCAGGACACCAAGCAGAGGCAGTTCTGCCTTGAGGAGAGGCCAGGCTCAGTGGGAGCAGTAGACTTGGCCCTCATGTCTTCCATGGAGGAGACTGGGATTCCATCTGAATGTTTTTCTGAGGGCACACTAGAGACTGACTCCACAGACTTCACACCACCTGAATGCCCTCAGTATTCCCCCTTGGTTCCCAGCAACACCTTCCCTGTGCGAGTATCCTCCACAGAGAGCCACACATGTGTCACCATTTCCCCAATGGCTTCACACCACCCATCATTGTCATCAACACCACCATACCCATTGATACATCATTCTTCCGCTTCTGGCACCTCCTTCCCTAGGACACCCAATTCTGCAGTGTCATTCCCAGGGCCATACTCTGAGTCCTCAGGGGTCTCCACTATGTACCACATGTTCACCCTTCCCTCAACGTGCAGCCCAACCTCTACCCAAGGGGAATTTCCCAGCTCCCAAGAGCAGTTGTGCAATGACTTGGATAATCTGAACAACATCACACATGACTCACTTGGGGATGCCCAGACCAACCGAGGGCTCCCCATCCAGTCTTCCGTCCCCTCAACCCAACCCCACAGATTCTCTCCCGTGGCACCTAGCTACTCCCCAACTGTGACCACACCCCTTCAGCCTGAGTCAGACAACCCATGCCATAGGATTCCTGCCAACTCAGGGAACTTAAGATCTCCCAGTCCCATGTGCCTCACTCTCTCTTCCATCTCGTCCTGCTCCTTGAGTAGCAGTTGTATCATTGTGGGGGAATCAGCCCCCCTGAATGAGGGAGCTCCTAGTGTGGCAGGAAATTCACCCTGTTCCTCCCCCATGAACCCTCTCCCACCACTGTCTCCTCAGTCTCCCAGCTACTCGCCTACCGTCCAGAGATTTCTCCATCAGGACACCAAGCAGAGGCAGTTCTGCCTTGAGGAGAGGCCAGGCTCAGTGGGAGCAGTAGACTTGGCCCTCATGTCTTCCATGGAGGAGACTGGGGTTCCATCTGAATGTTCTTCTGAAGGCTCACCAGAGACTGACTTCACGGTCTTCAACCCACCTGAATCCCCTCACAATCCTTCCTTGCATTCCAGCAACCCCTTCACCATTCCAGATTCCCCCCTAGGGATTCCCACATCTGCCGCCATTTCCCTAATGGCTTCACACCACCCGTCATTGTCACTAACACGACCAAGCACATCTATACAAAATTTTCCCCCTTCTGACACCTCCTCCCCTAGGACAACCAATTCTGCAGTGTCATCCGGTAGCCATAACGTGGCACCTAGCTACTCTCCAACTATGCCCACACCCCTTCAGCCTGAGTCAGACAACCCATGCCATAGGATTCCTGCCAACTCAGGAAACTTAATATCTCCGAGCCCTATGTGCCTCACTCTCTCTTCCATCTCGTCCTGTTCCTTGAGTAGCAGTTGTATCATTGTGGGGGAATCAGCCCCCCTGAATGAGGGAGCTCCTAGTGTGGCAGGAAATTCACCCTGTTCCTCCCCCATGAACCCTCTCCCACCACTGTCTCCTCAGTCTCCCAGCTACTCGCCTACTGTCCCGAGATGTCCCCGTCAGGACACCAAGCAGAGGCAGTTCTGCCTTGAAGAGAGGCCAGGCTCAGTGGGAGCAGTAGACTTGGCCCTCATGTCTTCCATGGAGGAGACTGGGGTTCCACCTGAATGTTCTTCTGAAGGCACACTAGAGCCTCACTCCCTGGTGTTTACTTCTGCCTCCTCTGACTATGCCCCCTCATGTTCCAGTGCCCCATCTTCATTTGAACCCCGTTGTTCCTCTCCTTTTGCTCCTGGTCCATCACTGCCATCCCTCCTTCTATCTCCCATTTCACACTGCTCTACCCCAAGTGACTGTATGTTTGAGGAGAAGTTTGCTCTCCTGTCTCAGGGACCTGCTCTTTTCTCAGGCTTTTCAGATGGTTCTTCCACTATCCCCACTATCCCAGCATTCCCAAACCTTAATCCCCTTGCTGTTTCAACTAGCTATGCCCCAACAGTCCATGGATTTCCACCTGAGTCAGACCACCAGTTTCACGGATCTGCTTTTGAGTCAGGGCCTTCAAGAACTCCCTGTCCTGTGTCCCTCAGTGTCTCTTCTATCTCGTCCTCTTCATTGCCCACCAACATGACAGATGAGGGGGAGTCAGCCCTCCAGACTCAGGGAATTTCTGGTGTTTCCAGAACTTCACAATGTTCCTCTCCCCCGACTGTCATCACATCACACCCATCTCTCCGTCTTTCCTCCAACTCCTCTTGCACTTGCCCCACTGGCCCCACAATTCTGGGTGAATCAGCCCTGCTGAACTCAAGAAGACTCAGTTCTGCAGGAATTTTAGGCCCCTCCTCCCCATTGTCTGCCCTCACATCTCCAGCTCTCAGAGAATCTTCCATGTCCCTTAGCAACTCCCCAAGTGACCCCATGTGGACCATGGCTTCCAACCTCCAGGCACAGGCTACACTCGCCTCTCCTCATTTCCCAAGGGAGAATGCCCACCTGACAGGGCCGATACCTGCACCCCTGCAGGCCACTCTCACTTGCTTTGCCACATCCACTCCTTCTTACCCCAGAGTCCCTGGAGACTCTGCCATGCCCCACCTCTATGCTCAGATTCATCCATCTCATGGATTGCTTCTTGAGAGAGCCACACACACCCACAACCCCAGTCCCAGTGTTCCCTGCAACAGAGACCATTTCAGTGGTCGCCCTCACACTCACAACTGCCCTGCCACTTGTTACTGTCATGGGGTGGCTCGCAGAAGAGGTGCTGGTAGCAGGCACCCTCATCACCTTGGCCGCTATGCTCCTTGAGCACCCAGGGTCATCTCCCTAGCTAATGGCTGCCAGTGCCCATGCAGCCAGCAAGCCCCAGCTGCCTTCATGCCTGCAGGCTACCCTGCCAGTGTCATGGCTGGCTTTATCCTCTTTGGCTGGCACTGACACTGAAGGAGGAGCTCCAGCAGAAGATCTCTGCTTGAGAAAGGTGATCCTGTCCCCACTTATCATGCTTCTTTCATTTACATGATGTATGTTTCCTTTCTGGCTTCAGCAGAAATGACAGGGCTCACAACATTCCAATCCTGTTCTTGCTGTCATTGGGCAAGACTCTATTGGGTCCTGTGGTGTGATCATGTTAAGTTCTGTTTTGAATTACACCTGTGCCAGGTGACTAGTACTCTTGGGGTTCTCGTGGATGATTTGTGTAAATTGATGAGGAAGTCTGTGCATTGATTTTCTCTGTGCAGACTGATACCGTCTTGCAGTTTTTGTCTTTTATGGATGGATATGTTAGATTCATTGGGTTTGTGATGCTAAATCCACTTTGAAATTGGAGGTCATATCCTAGACGGTCTTGTTTTACCTCTGCATGACGTACAGAGGAGCGCTACACACTGATTCCGATTTGAAAGTCCTGATTGCCAGCAGTGCAGAGGAGCTCATGCTGAAAGACCTCTCAACCCCAAACTACAGAAACATTTGGTGTATATGTTGGCATGATTACAGAGAAAGATACCCATCCCTCTCTAAGTCTGGCAATCTAAGTATCCATCTTGAAATTCCTTCAGAGTTGAATGAGTTTTTCATGTCAGAATCAAGGAGAAATGATGGAATAAGACATGACTTGCAAATTTGTTTTCTGAGTAATTAACTGAGAATGTAAGAATTTAACTTTTGTGTATGAACAACCTAGGAAAACATTGACCAAAGTATCCAATGTTTTCTACAGATTTTAAGACTTGAGTACATGTATGGGAAACATGTATCTCTTAGATTTATGCATTTGAATGATATATGCACTAAGTAAAAAATGATAGATCAACATGGTATATTTTCAGTTACAAATTTTATCAAACATATGTAGAAGCTAAATTGGATTTGATATTGAATGTGTAACACAAAAGTATGTTGTTTCCCCGGTAAACTAGATCACGAATGTGTAAATGACCTAAAAACATTTTGATTTCTTTCTACCATATGTCCAAAACAGCCTATATGTCACATGAATTACAAACATATTGAGCTATGTAGCAGTTTTAATTTTTTTTAATCTATTTTATTGTATTGTTATGGACAATCTTTACAGTTAATTACAGTTAAAGAAAAAAAAAAGGTTCAGGGGGATAGGGAAGTGGGTAGCAGTTTTAATCTTTGAGTGTTCTTTTTTCAGCCAATTAGAATGTGTTCCTTCAATAAATTTTACCTTGTAGCAACACAGTAAGCACACATACAATACACATGATATGACAGAACAAGTAGCTTTTGTAGTATATATATTTTTAAGTCTTTCGTTCTTTAGCTGATGTTTGAAAATGACCACCAGTTGACACTGCTTTTATTAATGTGAATTAGCCCTATTTAAATGGTTGTGTGCTTTGAAGAAGAGTACAGAACTGCAATTCACAAACACTTTAAGCAGCCATGACTGAAGCATAAACTCATGAACCAACAACAGGAGGGAAGCGTTGACTCCATAGAGCGTTTTGAATGCAGCTGTAGGCTTTGAAAGCCACTTGCAGTATTTTGACCTCAGCGCCTTTGTTTTTTTATTAAGACAGCAACTAAAGCTGATAGCAATGCATGATCGTCAGACTTTTTGACAATTGGACATTTGTATCAGAATGTTTCATATCAGTATAAGTTAAAATGTGCCCCCACCTGGCATCTGGGCAGTACCTTTGGTATAATCCCAACTGCCTGTTCGTGAATTTTCTTGACAGGCTGGGAAATACAGCCTTGGGTTGTATTTGGCCTTGTCTTACAACTTTTGTTGAAGTTGGATTGCAAACTTTGTGATTTTTTTTCTGACTAGCTTGTATAATATTTTTAGTTGTCTTAAACTGAATAGAATTATTTTGAAAATATTCAGTTATTTGAAAGAGAGAGATTTCTCTCATAGACTGGTTCACTCTTCAGATGCTTGCTACAGTGAGAGTTGCTCCTAGCTGGGAGCAGGGATGGTAGGGACCCATAGATTGGAGCGGGACTGGCTGCCTCCCAGAGGGCACATTAGCAGGAAGCTGGAATTAGGCCTGCACCAGGAGCACAGCCCAGTTCCTCTGATTTGGATGCACATATCAAATGGCACCATAACTTCTGTGCCAAATGCCTACCATTGCTCCTACCCTCACATTAGCCAAATGCATACATGTTTGTCATGCTATTGGTAGTGACTTTTCTATGTAATGAATGTGCTTGCCTTTTGCCAGTTTGGGCATTATATTTCTTTAAAGGTGATCTGTCAGCTTTTGAATTTGTTTTGTAAATGCAGTCTTTATTTGCACTTGTGGAAAATATTTACATTTATCATGCTTTTTTCTGAGTTGTTCTCTACTATGTGTTTAAACCGTCATGTCCATTTAACACATTTGATCAATTGTTTTGGTGATTTCATTTTTTTATAAAACATAATGTTTGCAAAAATTGTCCTACATTTCTGTACTATCATTTGAAATATCATATTTATTTAAATCTTTATTCATAGCAAATTAGCAGGTTTTGGCTATCCAACAAGTAAGGGCCTAGATAAAGCATAAACGATTGCCTTTTTTTCATTATTATTTTTTGATGATATTGACAGAGTTGATCAGGGTGGAAAGTCTCAACTGTTAGGGGTAAGTGGGTGATACCATTGTTTCCAGAGTTTCTTTTTCTTCTTGCTGCATCTGGCAGTAGAGAGCAGACCATGGGATAAGCCATACCCAGCCTCCCAAATGCCTTAGAACTCAGGAATGGGTAGCAGCCACCGCTTGTCACCCAAGGGTCCCTGATGTGGTGTGATGTTCTAGGCAAACATCCCTTCATACCTTGTCTCAGAAATGCTCTAGGTAAAACCAACTCATCCATGTCACATGCAAAAGAACTTTTTGAACTCAAGTCTCACATCAATCGTGAAGCAAAGCATATTTCTTTTCTTAAAATATATTTTTCTTTGATTTTTAAATTATATGGTACAGTTTCATATAGACTGTGATTATCCTCTGCCAAACTCCCACCTCCTGACAGATTTCTCCCATTTTACTACAATGATGTAGCACTTCAGAAGGAACCATAATTCTATCAGTCTCTTATTTAAGTGCACCCCGACATTGTTGGTACAGGCAATGTCAGACAGTCCGGCATCTCATTGTCTACACATGCCCAACAGTTTCACTGGGAATCCATGTCTCGTTTGGAAGCAGGAATGCATGGTTATTCAGTGGCACGTTTTTTCATGGCGCTGTTATTTGTTGTTGTTGTTATTTGTTGTGGCTGGTGTTCTAGCTCATACCAATTGTTGACTTGTTTCATGACTTCTCAATTATGGAAATATATAGTGATGGAGTACTGCGCTCTACCATATCCAGATGTGGGGGTATAATGCAAAATAAATTTCAACCCATGATTTCCGGTTGGTTGTGGCTGTGCTGCTTAGGCTCCTCCCATGGTGTTTTTGGTAGATAGGTTGGGTGTTTCTCAGTTCAGATCCTTTCACGTGTAGGCTCGTCAACTGTCAGGGTAAGGTCATAGTTCTTCTGCAGCTCAGTATTTGCTAAGTGAGTGCTTTATAATAGTGTTCAAACAGTTTTCAGAAGGTATCACCTTTTTTTAAACTTTCTAAAAAATGATGAAAATCTCAGTTTGGAGACATTTTATTAAGAAATTGATTAAAAGTTCTGAAAATGATCCCTTCCTTTAAATACATTAATATACCACCAAGCAGCCTCTTACAAACTCCAGAGATCCGTGTGTGTGTTCCCTAATATTTAGATCTCATCAGAGCTTGCTAAACATGATCTCAACAATCTGAAATAGTCATCAAGGACTTTTATTTTAGAAAGAGGCAGCTCTGGACTGAAATACAATTAAAAAAAATACTGAATTAGATATCTGTGGAAGCACTATGTTTGCTTCAGTAAACATAAAAGAAATAACAGCTCTTGGTCAAGTTAGTTTTCAATTTTAGAAAACTAACACTTTAACAATATACATTACACACTACCATGCTGCTGAGTGTGATAATATTCATACTATCACCCATGGGCCCAGCTCCTCCTCCCACTTCCCCACCAGCACCAGAGTCTGGAACCAGGGGACTGGCCTGCCGCTCCCCCACTCCTGTTCCTGCCTTTTCCCTGTCCTGCTCTGCTGTTTTAACCTTTTTTTTCTCCCGGGGAGGGATGTTAGGGGGGTAAACTAATGAACATCTCTAAAGGAGGGGAAAAAAAAAGAGCAAAATGCCTGAGGGGGAAAAAAAACCTAACTTGTAACAAGTTCACAGCAATAAACCTTTTTTTAAATGATTTTTTTTTTTACTTTTATTGGAAGGTCAGATACACAGAGAGGAGGAGAGACAGGAAGATATTCCATCTGATGATTCACTCCCCAAGTGACTGCAGTGGCAACAGCTGGTGCTGTACCGATCTGAAGCTAGGAGCCGGGAACCTCTTCCAGCTCTCCCACGCTGGTACAGTGTCCCAAGTCTTTGGGCCATTCTCCACTACCTTCTCAGGCCACAAGCAGGGAGCTTGATGGGAAATGAAGCTGCTGGAATTAGAACTGGCGCCTATATGGGATTCTGGCACATTCAGTGCAAGGACCTTAACTGCTAGGCCACTCTGCCTGGCCCAGCAATAAGCTTTTTCTCTCAAGATTTTGAATTGACTTGGGTTAACATAACTCTTCAGTTACTAATTTCAAGCAAGGATTACATTGCTGAGCTTGGTTCCAAAATATGTGTGTGTGTGTGTGTGTGTGTGTGTGTGTGTGTGTGTGTGTGTGTGTATGTGTGTGTGTGTGTGTGTGTGTGTGTGGCGCCAAACATAGTGTGTCTCAACATTTGTCTTTTGAAAAAGTTTGAAATTGTCATCATGTGTTATTATCTGTGTTTATTGATCAAAACATGTTTTTGATCTTGTTAATTAACTTTTAGAGTTCTTGTTAGAGCGTTCTTTTATTGTTTCAAATGTACAGCTGACTTCACACCTTTGGTAAATGTTTTTAGAGTTTTTATTTGACAGTTTTCACTTGACAATGTTATGTAATTAATCTGGTGTTTCCAACCCCTTTCTTCACCCCTGCTCTTGTCTCTCTCTCTGACACTGAGGACTCAGAGTGCACAGTTTGATCTCCAGACCTTAACTGTGTGGCTAACTTATTACCCTAATCATCTCCTCATAGACATCACCTTAAAACTGTCAGCATGTGTCCATGACTACAAATTTCTAGCTCAGTGCATTAAAGAATTTAGGGATAGAATTGAACATCCCCTGGGCTGACACCCCAAGGCTGCCTCTGTGGCCCACTTCAACCAGGGCCCAGGGGAAGAGCAGTGAGCTAGACAACAGGAGGCCTGTTCATGTGGCTTTATCCAGTAACCTGTTCTCAGGGAGACAAAGCAAGGCCAGTCCACCCTCAACTTGCACCTGCTTGCAACTTGGGAGGCCAGAAGACTGGGCAACCAGCTATCAATCATAGAAGTGGCTTTCAAAGCATCTTGTCAGCTCTGCCAAGAGCCAAGCCACTAATAATGGGACTTTCCTGGGGGTCAAAAAAGCCCTGGGTCAGGACCATGGTTGGCCACCAGCTAGAAAGCCCTTCACTCTGCCCAGCCCCTGAAGTGTTCATTGCCATGGAGAAACAGCCTACAGCCAACAGCATCACAGGTAAAGCTGTATATTCCATCCAGAGTCACCATCTGTTCTGTATCAGCCTCCCTTTCAAAGCCAGCTCTCCTATCTGTCCAGCCAGGCAATGGGAGTCAACGGGAGGTCTCCCCATGGAGTTTCACACTTCCTTTATGTCATCTCTTCCAGCACCCCACATGAAGAGATAGATGGTCCTGAGCCTCTCACATGCCTAACCAACTTCAGAATTTTCCTTTGTGCATCTAGACTTAAAACTCAAGTGCACATGTATGTGAGAAATCAGAATCAGTGTTTGCTAGCTGTCACTGTAGCCTTGAATGTCACTGTCAACTGGAGCCCTGGCCTTACCATAGGCCCTTACTTTGCTCCTGCTAAGCTCAGAAAGACCAAAGCAATCACCCTAGCTCTTGCTGGCAGCCAGAGTCCCCAGGAGCAGGGGGAGAAAAAGAGCATAAGACCAACAGCAGGCTAGTTTATCTCCACTAGAATACTGACAGAAACACTTCTCTTTCCCACAACCATATATATTATTTTGTTGCTTCTTTTTATATCTTGTTTCTTTCTTAAAGCCTTACTAGACAGTCTTTACCAGTCATTCACACATGTTGCAGCCCAAGTCTCACCACTAAGATCATACAACAAAAGGCTGGGATGTTGGGACTGAGTACAAGTGACCCTAGTTTCCTGCCCGCTCAGAAGGTCAACACTTGCCACAATGATCCATCTGCCAGCACAGAGGCACCCCAAGAAGCTCCTCAAGACCCACCCTCAGAAACTGCATATCCCAGTGAGCTTCAGGAGGAACTCCAGCCATCCTTTCAAAGGGACTTTTGATGAGTAACCCCTCCCTTCACTCTTGTGTCACCACTCAATGTCTAGCCAAACCATTAACCAGTTTCTTTTGCAGGGCTAGTAACCTGCCATTCTTCGCCCACCAAACTGAAACCACCACCAAGAGAACACCGTGCCCAAACTCGGCTTGAAGAATCAAACGGGAGAAATGTCCTCGACTCCTACTGGCCTCCACAGTCACCTGACCTCACTCTTTGTGGACTGTGGATGGCAGCTCAATGAGGGGCCCTGACAGTTGCTGCTACTTTTCATTAAAAACCCGGACATCACTCTGACCCAATCACCACCACTCAATCTGGCCTCCTTTCTCCCAATCCCTAAGAAGCCACTGACTACACACTCCTGTCCTCAAATTACTGATTTTTATTTGTCTCCTAGGGACAGCCTACAGGATAAACTTCTCCCATCACCTGATCTCACACTCTTCGTGGATGGCAGTTCAGTGTGCAGGCCTGATGAACATCACTGCGTGCCCTATGCGACAGTGACCTTGGACTCCATGCTTGAGGCACAGTGCCTCCCCCAAGGAACACCTCCCCAAAGGGCTGAACTGTATGCACTGATTCAGGCATGAACATTAGCTCAGAAAAAACGAGTCAATATCTACACTAACTCCAAGCATGCTTTTCTCGTTGCTCACTCACACTCAGACATCTGGCAGGAGAGAGGATTCCTCCCCACCAAGGATAATGCTATTGTTAATGCCTCTTTGATGAACAGATTTCACCAAGTTCTCTGTTTCCAAACACAAGAGATAATTCTTCACTGCTGGGGACACCAGTCTTCAATGTACCCAGTGACACAAGGCAACAAGAAGGCTGACCAAACTGCAAGGTGTCTGGCAAACCCAAGAGCAAGTGCCCCCATAATCTTCCTTTCTACTTCCCTTAAGCCTACCTACTCTCAACAGGAACGACAGGACCTGCTCACTTCCAGTGCCCAGGAACATCAGAGGCTGGATCTTCACGGGCAACAAGATAGCACTGTCTTCTCATGCTGCCCTGCCCCTCCTCGCTGATATCCACAATTCTCTGCATGTGGGGCCTGACTCCTTATTCCGGTTTCTTACTCCATTATTCTCATGCCCTAATATGTGCGGACTTCTCAAACAGATCCATGCTTCATGCCCAACTTGCTCCATATTCTCCTCACAGGGAGCACTTAAACCAAGGGTACCCACTCAAAAACTTACAGGTGATCAACCTGGGGAGGACTGGCAAATATATTTCACCCATATACTGACACAGAAGAAATTCATTACCCTACTTAAAAACATGACTCCTTTTCAGGTTGGGTAGCAGCATTTCTAATGGCCAAGGAGACATCAGCAATGGTGGCAGAAACCCTACTTAACAACATCATTCCCAGGTTAGGTTTGCCTCTGTCCATCCAGTCTGCCTATGGGCCTGCTTTCATCTCACAGGTCACCCAACAGGTGTCAGAGGCCTTACCCATCAGCTGGAGCTCAGATCCTCATGGGTGGATGGATTCCCCTGGGCTCTAATATCCATCAGGGTCAGCCCTCGCAAGCCCCTTGGATGGAGCCCGTTTGAGCTGATGTATGGCCGACCCTTCCTGCTTACCCACCAGCTCCCCACAAAGTCTCCTCCCTTGGCTAACTGTTTCCCTTCTCTGACTCTGATTCTCAAGCTTCTCCGAGAGCATGCAGACCTGTGTCTCCCGTGTCCTGACCTGAATGCATCAGTGGACCCGGATGTCCTTCCTCTCCAACCCGGAGACTCGGTTCTACTCAAGACTCTTCATCCAGACTCACTTCAGCCACGGTGGACTGGGCCTCACATGGTGATCTTTACCACGCACACAGCGACCAAACTTGGTCACACATCCTGGTGCCATTGTTCCCATCTAAAACCTTTCCAAACCTCTACCTCATCTCAGTGGAAGGTGCAACAGACAGGGACTACCACACTAACCATTCAATGCCAAAGTGCCTCCCCTGCCTCCGACCCTACTCCTAATAATTCTCTACCTCACGTTAACCAAACAGACGAAATAATTCACACAATTCAAGCAGCAACTTCAGTCTCGATATTGAGGCATCCACACTCATATCATGGCTTATTCCAATACTCGTTCTGCTAGTAATTATATGTCTCTTATGAACTATTGTCCCTTGTTTTCCAAGGTTCTTTCAGAAGAAAATTCATAATGCCCCATGGACTGCCTTCAACTAGATGCTGCTCCACCCCTACACTCTGGTGCCCATGGAGCTTCTTCTGGACCTCACACAGAGACAACAACCCCCTTCAGCAGGAAGCAGCCACATCAATTTCTTCGCCCTCTTTCCTATTACCAAGAGGCTGGAATGATGGCTACCAAGGTGGCTGGAAATGGGTGGAATTTGCCTCCAAAAAACCCAGAATGAATGGTGGAATTCTGGTGGGCCCCTCAGGCACTGAGACCACCGTTGCACCAATGAGGGGTACAGACCCATATTCCCCCACCAATAAGGGCCGAGGCGACCCCC
Organism: Ochotona princeps; assembly: GCF_030435755.1. Classification (NCBI taxonomy): domain Eukaryota; kingdom Metazoa; phylum Chordata; class Mammalia; order Lagomorpha; family Ochotonidae; genus Ochotona; species Ochotona princeps. The sequence goes on from NC_080852.1 coordinate 2,762,469, forward strand.
GTTTCAGTTTCCATGTCAAGGAGAGTTTAAAAGGGCCCCTTCCCCATCTCTTCCATGCTCTTCTTCCTCTGTAGCCCACACCTTCCTGTCTGTCCTTTCTGCTGCATGGGGAAGGGAAGCCCGTGAAATAAAGGCCATCTAAATTATTTTCATATATTTGGCTGAGTTATTCTTTCCCTGGTGGTCAGCGAATCTAACATTTGGCGAGCAGCGAATCTAACAACAGTTGATGCATGGATACACTCAACTGAAATCTTTAGCATTAATATTTTTAAGATTTATTTTATTTTTATTGCAAAGTCAGATATACAGAGAGAGGAGAGACAGAGAGGAAGATCTTCCATCCATGGATTCACTCCAACAGTGACTGCAACATCCAGTGCTGTGTGGATCTGAAGTCTGGATTCCTCCAGGTCTCCCGCATGGGTGCAGGGGCCCAAGGCTTGGAACCATCCTCGACTGCTTTCCCAGGGCAGAAGCAGTGAGCAGAAAGGGTAGTAAAACTGCCAGGGTTAGAACCGGTGCCCATATGGAATCCCGGCACATTCAAGGCAAGGACTTTAGCAGCTAGGCCACCGCACTGGGGCCAGCATTATTACTTAATATAAATAGTTTTGTAATATCCAATAAAACCATGTTTTTCCTATATGAGCTAAATATTCTGTTAGAGGGATAACAAAACCACTAAAATGAGAGCTATTGTTACATTATGTTAAGGAAATTCATTTATTTAACTGGTTAGGATTTTGACTTTAGTAACTACATGCAATTTGTTAGTAGGCTTGTGAGTTTTATAGGTTGCATTTTTAAACAGTTACACTGACAGTTCAACATTATAGGACTAGCACTAGTTCTTCCATGAATTTCAAATTTATGTTTGGCAAGCAACAGGAAACTAATCCATGTACAGTGTTGATTCTGAAATAGAATTTCAGACATGGTGTATTTTCCAAATTTAGTAGCAGTCATGTGGAGGTCACTTTTATTGAAAATAGTGTCCAGCTGCTAGGCCTGACTGCTCAGATAACTCGGCCTTGTGTGGGGAGGGGGTGTGGTGGCCTGTGGGAAGTGTTAGGGGCTGGGAAGAACAGGACACCAGCTTGGCCTCAGGGAGAAAGGGGTGTTGGAGGCCACGCTCTGGGAGGGGCTGGGGAGGAGTCAGTGTTTAAAGCTGTTCCCCATCCGGCAGCCAGCCTCAGATCCAGCCCAGGTGTGAGAGGCCTGTGGCACCAGGGCGCCTTGGCAGCAGCAGGGACGGAACAGCGCTTCTCACCTTCCCAGAAGGTTTGTCAGTAGGGTCACAGCAGCAGGGACGGGGGCCGGTGGGGGGACTTTGAAAAAACAGTTAAGAACACCTCTCCAGGGACACCGGTCAGCAGGTCCTGCTTCTGACTCTACAAGGCGTGCCAGATTGGCTGGGAGCAAAGACTCCATTTCAAGAACTCCGGACTTGCAGGTGGCCTGCGCCTTCCAAGGACCCGGCTTTCCTTGTCTGTGACTCAGTTTGGGGAGGACACACATAAGGGTCCACAGCTCACCTGGAAAGGAACGCCTTTAGGACGCCTTTCTGCCTCCCATGGCACTACCTCGATCCTCTCACACCCAGGCCTGGAGCCTGGAGCCTCCTGCTCCCCCAGGAGACACCAATTCCCCAATTTTGGGACTCCAGGAGCCGGAGGGCGCTGGCAGCCCGGGAGCCCAGGTCTGTGCTGGGCTGCCCCAGGAAAAGGTGAAGCGGCCCATGAACGCCTTCATGGTGTGGAGCTCCGCTCAGCGCCGCCAGATGGCGCAGCAGAACCCCAGATGCACAACGGAGATCTCCAAGAGCCTGGGTGCGCAGTCGAAGCTGCTGGCCGAGGACAAGAAGCGGCCCTTTGTGGAGGAGGCCAAGCGGCACCGCGCCCTGCACCTGCGTGACTACCCCGACTACAAGTACCGACCTCGGCGCAAGACCAAGAACACCGGTGCTGGGCTAATGAGCTCCAGCCAAGGAAATGGTGGCCAGCCCTCGGGACCAGGTTTCGTGACCACCCCAGTGAGCAGGGGTTTTTGGTACCAACACCCCAACTACTCAGCCTACCTGCCGGGTCACTACAGCTCCTCCCACTACAAAGCCCAGGCGCCCCTGTCCTGCTCCGTCCCTCAGAGTGACCCAGAGCAGCTCAGAGCCGAGCTGCTGCCTTCCTACAACCCCTGCCTACCCCGCTCCCTACAGTTCTCCGCTGCCTGGCGCTCCCCTGCCCCTCACCCACCTCTGACCCACATGGATGTGGATCTAACAGTAGGACCGCCCTCCCACCCCCCACACCTGTTTCTATAAAGCAGTCTTGAATTAGCCAAAAAAAAAAAAATAGAGTCCAAACATTTGGGGTTTCTTTCATGATCTCTAATCTTATGATACAAATCTTTTAACAGGCTGATACTAGGACTCTATGGTCATAAAAACACCTGAGCTGCAGTCAGTTTTCCTGCTCCATTAGGAATAGTGTATCTGACAGTATGAAATTGTACGTGTGTGGAACAAAGCCATTCATTTCGAGATGACTGCTAGAGTTTAGACTGTCATGAGAATAGTTGGCTTGCAAAGCTCCCTGATAATTTGTCAAAAAACGTTTTGTGTATTTATTTCCATAGAGAATTTCATATTTTGGTGCTCAATTGCTCCAGCCAGCAGAGCCAGTACCGTGGACAGGGAGAGGGTTTGGGGATGAAGCACCCACAGGAGACCAGTAATGGTAGAAGTCCCTGTGAAGTCTCCCTTCATTGCTCCTTGCCCTCTCCTTATGTACTCTCCCCTCCACGTCTTCATTTAGCAGGAGATTGGATACAAATGAGTCCAATTAGTCTAGGTGTTTTGAGCCACAAGCCCAGTTCCTGCTGCTGCCCAGTTTAACGAGCGCTAATTAATTCCTTAGCCCACAACGCTCAATAGATCCTAAAATACCTGCTTAACAGTCAGAGCTTCTCATTCAGCAAATGCCAATACACTTGCTTAGTTTGCTTACTTGTTGCTATAATTACATCCCTTTTTTGTCCAATTTGTTCATGTTTCATTTTCAAGTTGGGAGCTAGAAATGCTATAGTAAACTATATATTGTTCTAATTCTCCCTGATAGCAATTGTTTCAGCACCTGTTTCATTCTTTCAAAAATCTATTTTGCATCCTGTTCTCATATCTGGACTAGTGTTGTATTTTACAACTACTTCCTTTATCATGGCCACTTACTTCATATTTATGTTTGATATTTGTTATCTGCTATAAATATAGCAATAAATAGTCCATTTGTATAGATAGAGATTATTATTTACTATATTGATACGGCAATTAAGAACAAAGCAAAACAAACATAAGAAGCTTTTGGTATATTTAAAATCTTTAAGTTCAGGATCAAGGTCAAGGAAATTTTAACCAAAAGCAGGCACAAGAAACAATGATTATGTCGGGGCCCGGTGGCTTGGCCTAGAGGCTAAAGTCCTCACCTTGAAAGCCCCGGGATCCCATATGGGCGCCAGTTCTAATCCCAGCAGCTCCACTTCCCATCCAGCTCCCTGCTTGTGGCCTGGGAAAGCAGTCGAGGACGGCCCAATGCATTGGGACCCTGCACCCGCGTGGGAGACCCGGAAGAGGTTCCAGGTTCCCAGCTTCGGATTGGCGCGCACCGGCCGTTGCGGCTCACTTGGGGAGTGAATCATCGGACGGAAGATCTTCTTCTCTGTCTCTCCTCCTCTGTGTATATCTGGCTGTAATAAAATGAATAAATCTTTAAAAAACAAAAGAAAGAAAAAATGATTATGTCACAAAATTATCAAGGTTGATATTTCTGATGATATGGCCTAAGTAATTGTTTTTCTTAATATATTTATAATCAATAAACTATTTTATAATCAAAATCAGAACTTAAACTTTGGAAATGTTGGATCACCATCTGTAACCTTTACAAACAGGTGTTTGTTGAGCTGAATGCCTTTCTTTAGGGGAAGCAGGAATGAAGGCTATGGTTCAACTGTGTCTCTGAAGAACCCCAGAAGCACAGGCAATTCAAGCTAAAATAAACCAGTGTGATTGCCTGAAGCTCAGGAGCTTCTGCACTGTAATGGAAACCTTCCACAACATGAAGGGGACAACAAGAGCGAGAGACACATTGCATTATTATGTGATTGCAGCTCAACAACAAAAATGAACAACACAGTTAAGAAATGGTTAAAGGACAGAAACAGGTAAGTTTCAAAGGATGAAATAGAAATGGGCAAAACTCAATTAAACATGCCATCGGAAAAATGCAAACAAATACCACAGTGATAATTATAAATCACTCCAGAATTGCTCCCACCTGAAAATCAAACACCAACTAATGCTAATGAGGATGAGTGGGAAAAGTTACCCCGCCCACTGCCTGTGTGATGCAAATCTTGCAACCATTTTGGAAGACAGTTTAGAGATCTCTTACAAATCTGAAAACAGACCTAAAGACTCAGCCATCACACTCCTGAAATTTGCCCATGTGACATCCACATTCAAATTACTGGACATGTTTATTGCAGCTCAGTTCACAAAGAGTAAGCTAGGGCCCGGCTCGTGGCCTAGTGGCTAAAGTCCTTGCCTTGAATCCCCAACCCCCTCTGGGATACCATATGGGCGCCAGTTTTAATCCCAGCAGCTCCACTTCCCATCCAGCTCCCTGCTTGTGGCCTGGGAAAGCAATTGAGGACCGCCCAATGCATTGGGACACTGCACCCGCGTGGGAAACCCGCAAGAGTTTCCAGGTTCCCGGCTTCGGATTGGCGTGCACCGGCCCATTGCAGCCCACTTGGGGAGTGAATCATCGGACGGAAGATCTTCCTCTCTGTCTCTCCTCCTCTGTGTATATCTGGCTGTAATAAAATAAATAAATATTTAAAAAAAAAAAAAAAACAAGGAGTAAGCTAGAGAATCAACCCAATTTCACCCAGGGATGACTAGATAAAGAAAATGTGGTTTATATAATCTTTGAAATATGATGCACAGTCATCAAAAGCATGAGACATTATCTTTTGTGACCAAATGATGAAAGTGGAAACCATCATGCTTAGTGAAACAAGCAAATCAGAAAATGACCAATATCAGCTGTGTTCCCTGACCTGTGGTAGATAAATGCAGAATACAAAAAATACAAACACACAGCGTTCTGTGTGAGCAAATGGGCATTTTGAGATTTGATTTTCACAATGTTCTTAATTCTTGAGGAATGCTTTCTCTCTTTCTTTATTTGTTGAATGCTTTATACCTAACAGTGCTTCAAGCCTAGAAATCGGAATTGAAATGAAGTGTTTCATTGTGAAAGTTTTGAAACAATGAGAGGAGCATGGTGGGAACATGGGCAGGAGGAGAGGGAGGGAAGAAAGTATCATTTGCTTCTAAATTTGGATTGTTAAATGCACCAACGATGTTCACCTTACAAACATAGAATCTAAACAAGAAGAGCAAAGCCGTGAATGAAGCAGCAGAGTAAACTCCATGTGAGAACTTGAGCAGAGAGCAGTGCATAGAAGCAGGTGTGTGAAGGCAGTGTAACCTCTGTGCTAAAGATGAACACGCCGCCATGATGCACACGTCAACACTAACATAAAATATAGTTAATAAAAAGAAAAGAAAAAAATGAAGGACGTGTCTGTATCCGTATTGTTGCAAATGTAGTTTTGCAAACTTTTTTTAAAGTAATATTATGTAACAGAATATATTTCATTTCTTTTAAATGTAAACAACTATATCATGGTTTTCACAATTCAGGATATGTCAGTATTTCATGTGACTGCACCACACTTTAATCATCCATTTTTTTGCCTGTAGAATATCCTTTAGTAGTTTTAAATTTGTGCTATCATGAAAGATATTATTGAATATTCACTTACGTAACTGTGGGAGAAAACACTCTACATTAAAACTTCCCACATCAACAATGCTCAGTTTTCCAAACCACTTGCCTTTAATTTTATCTTCATGGTAATCATTATGGGGCGCAGTCAGTGATAGCCAGCACCCATTGACAGTGGGCAAACGGAATTTGGCTGAGTCCCCTATCCTCTGACCTGAAGGTGGGTCATAACAGCAATGGAGTGTTAATTGCATCCTGAACCACTTCCCCCACATCCTAAATGAGCCAGGTTATTGGAAGTCCAATTAGTCTAGGTGTTTTTAGTTACAAGCCCAATTCCTGTTCCTGCCCATCCTAATGAGCACTAATCAACTCTTCAGCCCACAACACTTCGGTATTCACTCCTGCCCACCTATGTCTCACCTATCAACTGAGAGGAGACGGTATTGAGTTGTTGTGTAACCACTCCCCTCACAAGCTCTTTTAAAAATCCCATGAAGCAGGGGCACTCACTCTCTTTCTGGCCAGGTGCTTCCATTACCCTGGCACCTAGACTCTTGGCTCACCCAGGACAGGTAATCCCCTGAGCATGGTCCCTGTGTACTGCTTAGAAGAGGCAATGGTTATAATAATGTAGTTTCTGGTCTGTGTACTATCTGGAGTTCCAGGAGGGGTGAGGCCTAGCAGTAGTAGAATGTGGGCAGAGAAGCCAGGGAAAGGTGAATGTCTGCAGCTCTTTAAGTGTGTCCAGGTTCTTTGTGAGTGTGTCCAGGTTATTTGTTGCATGTCTCTTAGGATAACATATGTTGTTGGGGCAGCTGGGACATAGGTTTTCAGCTTAATGATTGGACTTGAGGATAATGACCATTTGTTCCTTTTAGGATCATGATTGGGTGGATTATGATTGGTGGATTACTGTATGGACTTGTGATTTGCTATTGTGCTCTGTTGTGTTCAAGCTTGATTAATAAAGACTCCTTAACAAACCTTAGACATGTCTGGTGTGATCTCACTCGCACCCTGCAACAGTAATGTGTGTGTGTTCTAATTTCTCCAAATTCTCAGTAAGTATAGGAAGGTCTATTTCTTTGATTTTTTTTCCATTTGATTGGATATACAATGTCCTAACGTTGTCCACTGTTATAATTAATAAAAGAAAGATTCTTTTCATGTACACTGTGAAAAAAACTGTGTTAAAATTGAAAATAAGGTCCCAGTGCAGTAGCCTAAAAGCTAAAGTTCTTACTTTGTATGACCCAGATTCACTTATGGGTTCTGGTTCTAATTCCAGTAGCAGCCCTACTTCCTGTCCAGCTTCCTGCTTGTGGCCTGGGAAAGCAGTCAAGGGTGGTGTAAAGCCTTGGGACCCTTACCCATGTGGGAGACCCAGAAGAAGCTCCTGGCTTTCGATTGGCTCAGCTCTGGTTATTGTGGCCACTTGGGGAGTGAATCAGCAAAAGGAAGATCTTCCTCTCTGTCTCTTCTGTCTATATATCTGACTTTCCAATGAAAATAAAATAAAAATCTAAAAGATGAAAATAAAATACATTTGAATGTTGCATAAAAATGAGTCCTTGCACTCCAGTGCAGCTCCCTGTTCACATGCCTAGGAAAGCAGTAGGTGAGTGCTCAGATACTTGGGCTCTGTCAGCCCTGGCAGGGATCTGAATGGGGTGCCCAGCTCTCAGCTTTGGGGAGTGAGCCAGCAGATGGAAGATTGTCTCTCAACCTCTCTCTCCTTCAGATAAGTAAGTACTTGAATCCTGTAATAATCCTTTCTTTTATTCTGAAAAAGAAAAACAAAAATGAGACACTCCCCTTACTTGATTGTGGACTAAGACTATTAGCACATAAGACTTTGTAAAGAAATAAATACATAAGTGAATGGATAAATGAATAAAGAAAGGCTAAAATGCTGATGAATGAAATGACACAAGCCATGTGATTAATCATCCTAAACTACTAAGGAAGCCAAAGTACTGAAACATTCCTCAGTAAAGTGATGCTTGTTTGTGGTACTGGAATCTTTACAGAAATAGAATTCGTTAAAATTGTACAGATTTTATAAATTCTCTTTATGTTTTTTTTCCTCTTTTTTTTTTTTAATTTTTAATTAATATTTAGCATTATATGACAGTTTCATAGGCTTTGGGAATCCCCCTCCCCCTCCCCCCTCCCCTCCCCCCTGGTGGATTCCTCCACCTTGATGCAGCATTACAGTTCAAATTCAATCAAGATTCCTTCCTTGCAAACATATATTAAGCATGGAGTCCAGCTACTTATTGTCCAGATGGGTTGAACAGTTTCTTGGGGAGACCATTTCTGGTCCGAAGTCAGAGCTGGTATAATATCATCACAGTCAATTAAGAGTCCCAATATAACATCAACAGCAATTTGCAATATTATGGAATTGACATAGTTTTGAGTAACCAGTATGTTAAAGAAAAAAAAAAAAAAACAAAGAACAAAATAACAAAAAAAACAAGTCCTAACCACAACCTATGATTAGCTCATTGACATCTCAATTTTAGTTTATATACAGGACCGGACCGGCTGCTATATACCCCGAAAAGGCCACAGGGTACCATTCAGCTGTCTCATGTCTATTTCATTTTAGTATTTAGCCATTTGTTGTGTTGAAGTATAATTTTGTTGATCTTGGCAGATTTTGGGATAATCCAGACTGGCCTGTAACTCTAACAAGATATTTGTCGACATTTAAGGTGCAGAACATTTTTTTTTGGGGGGGGGGTGTTGACATTAGCAAACTGTTGATTTATCTTTGTGGAAACACATTGCAGACATTAAAATGTGCACCTGACCTAAACAGAGTTAAGAATTGTGTTGCTAAGCTGCCTTTGGCCCCACCTGCTGTCCCAATGGAGCTGTCCCAATGTCAAGCTTGGCTGCCACACTCCACTGCAGGACCCTTCCTTCTCCTTTACCTGATGTACTTCTGAACTTGAAAATTAGACAACAGCATTTACAGAAGTTATAATGAAGTTTAACTCACAGGCAATGTTCATTCCCTGTTATTACAGAAATAAAATGTTGAAATTAGTTTTAGTCAATGACATGCCAATGTAATGTGAAAAACAATTTTAGAGGTAAATTTTTGGCATCCTTGTCTCTGCACAATATTCTAGTGAATGAAATAATTTAATGTGGCATATCAGCTAAATGACATTAGCACCTCTGCTTGTTTCAAATCCAAATTAGGGATGTGCTGACCTGTCACAACTCCTATGCACAAACTACACTGTAGTTCTTCACACCCCTGTGAGTTCATATCAATCATTTGGAAATAACATTTTTTTCTTCTCAGAATGAGCTGTCACTGTTACTTTGAATTGTGGCACTTAAACTGGACTTGATCCAAATTTTCAGCAAGCCATTTGATTCATTGTATCAGAAAGCAATTGATTTGCAAAATATATTTGTTATTTTGTTTTTGAAGCAAATACAATAATGTGTGTGCAAAGATTTCAGTAAAATTGTAAGATAGCTTCCTCAGATATATATTTAAATTTTTATTATCTCCTGTCTTCATATTTTTTCATTCAGTTACAAATAATCAGCTGAGGGATTTTGTGTGTTGAAGTTTTAAATCATTTTTATTTGAAAGCAGATACAGAGGAGAGACAGATAGGAAGATATTCCATCTGCTGTTTAATCCCCAAGTGGTTGCAATGGCTAGAGCTGAGTCAATCTGAAGTGAGGAGCCAAGAGTCTCCTCCAGGTCTCCCATGAGGGTCCAGGGCCCAAAGGCTTTGGGTCATCCTCGACTGCTCTCCCGGACCACAAAGAGGGAGCTAGAAGGGAAGTAGAGCAACCAAGATACTAATGCTCACATGGGATCCTGGCGCTTCCAAGGCAAGGACTTGAGACACTAGGCCTCCGCGCCGGGGCCCAACCTAATTTACTCTTTAAGACTGTGTTCAACCCTGGCCTGTGTCCTATTCAACTGCTCCTCTCTTACCAATTCTGTTTGGGACTAGTGGTGTGAGCCTCTAGCATCCCAAATGGCTGCTGGTTGCTCCATTTCAGACTCAGGCACCTGCTAATTAACCATGCTATTGGAAACTGGCAGAAAGTGGTGCAAGACTTTAGACCCTGTACTTCCTGAAAGGAGAGCCAGGCTCCTGGATTGGCCTGGCCACTAAGGCCACAGAGATGGGAATCAATGGATGAAAGATCTCTCTCTCTGTTCTTTGGAATTTCAAATACATTATTTAAAAATCTTTAAGAAACAAGAAATATGTGTCTAAGTTTTTAATTCATTCATATAAAATGCTTATTGACCCTCTACTATATGATAATACTATGTTGGACACTAACATCAAAGAAGATAAACATATTTGTGCACTGCTGAGGTTCATAGTCTAACATGAGATAATAGACATGAGTATAAAAATAACACAAATGTCAGGTACAGAAATATTCATGTATTTTGAGAATAATCAGATATGAATCAAGGAGATAAGATGATTTTTCTGATGAAGAAATACTAAAACTGCAAACTGACAGATGAAAAGACATCAAAAAACATTTTAGATTTTGTATGTGAAGTGAACAAAGTGCAGGTATAATTCATGTTACAGATGTAGGAGCAGAGCGATTCTCCCCACCTTCCCTCTAAGGTTCAGATTTTTATAGGAGTGCACCAGGCAGGAGAAACCCATGCCCAAAGAATATGCACAAAAAAATTGACATAAAGTGTTTTGTGAACAAAACACAGTGTTCTATTTAGAATATAATGAGGTAAAGAATACAAAAAATATGAAATTGTGCATTTGAAGAGGAGTCTGCACTTGATGTTATGGGATGATTAAATTGTGTGATTTGGTGTCCACAGAAATATATTTTGCAGGTTATTGACATTCTTCAAGAAAAGAAAAGAAATAACATTTAAATTTAAAGGGATCAAATGATTTTTCCTGTAATGGATATGAGTGGATGCTTTATTAGAATGAGATTCAATGTGGAAATGACATTTAAAATAGAATTAGAGTTGAGAGGTGTACAAATAACTAGAATGTTCAGTTGCTAATGATGATAAAATGAAATAATTTTTAAAAGATTTCTTTTTGTTTTGCAAAGTCAGATACATAGGAGTAGAAACAGAGAGGAAGATTTCTGTCTGAGAATTCACTCCCCAAGTGGTCACAAAGACCGGAGCTGCGCCTATCTGAAGCCAGGAACACAGAGCCTTCTCCAGGTCTCCTATGCTGGTGCAGGGTACCAAAGCTTTGGGCCATCCACAACTACTTTCCCAGGCCACAGGCATGGAGCTGGATGGGAAGCATGGGTGCTGGAATTAGAACCAGTGCCCATATGGGATCCTGGCACATGCAAAGCAAGGACTTTAGGAACCATGCTACTGCACCAAGCCTAATGTATTTGTATCATTTTATATGAACAAATCCAGGATCCAATGTTCAAAATCAAAGAGCACTAGACAATGATTTTTGGGTTTTTGTCAAGTAAAATATACATCACTCTGGAACTATACCAGCTCCTATTGCAATCTAACACTTAGAAAAAATGAAGAAAGATGATGAGGTATTGGTGCTATGAGCCTCAGCATCATTTGGGCATGCATGCCAGGAAATGGGGAATATCCACCCCATGACTCTCACCACCAAGAAAGTTACTCCAGCCATGAAATGTCCCTAACATGATTGAAACCCAACTCTCTGAGAACTGAAGAAACACCTTCTTCAACACACAACCATTTCAAAGTCATCAAATGACCTTGAACCCCCAAGGAGCAGCTGAAAACTAGGCAACTGTGACACCTGCTGACATCACTGACATTGATCAAAACTCGAGAAATCACTCAGATATTTCACTTTGGGTTCACTAGAACCAAAGTCAAGACTGACAACTCAGTTTATCTTTCAAAAATCTCTAATAAAACCTACCAGTAAAGAAGGAACTATTAGATATCCATGTAGGGCTCTAGGAAACACAAAGAACCAAAGAAGCACCTCCAAAGAGTACAAGTTCACTACAAAGATATGCTTCTCTGAAGGAAATTAGGAAAATGCCTGAAAATTCAAAAGCAAAAGAATTAATCCTAGCCAAATTCAGTGAGATTCAATAAGGTAGAGATACTCAAGGAGGAAAATGAAAGTGATATGAGAAATTCAAGAGAAGAAAAATTTTCCAAAGAACCCAACAAAACATTTGAAGCTTAGAGACTAAATCTTTGAAAAAAAAAAAAAAAAGATGTAAAGTAAAGAAAAGATGTAAAGTAAGTAAAGATGGCTCTCACGGTACTGGTATCCCTGATGGTTACTGGCTTCATCCCAGCTGCTTCTCTCTCTCTCTCTCTCTCTCTCTCTCTCTCTCTCTCTCTCTTTATTTTTAAATTATATTTGTTGGAAAGTCAGATATACAGAGAGGAGAAGAGAAAGAGAAGATCTCCTATCCACTGATTCACTCCCCAAGTGGCCACATCAGAACTGCGATGATTCCAAGCCAGAAGCCAGGAACTTCTTTCAGGTATCTCATGTGGGGGCAGAGTCCCAACTCTTTGGGCCATCCTTGACTGCTTTCCCAGGTCACAAGCAGGGAGCTGGAAGGGAAGTAGGGCTACTTGCAATAGCCTCAACCTCCATTCGGCCTTAGACATTTAGGCAGGGTGGGGTGGGGTGGACGGTGTAGGATTGCTAGATTTACAGGTGGACGCAGGGTGAGCATCAGTTGGAGGAGCCACTTTTTGGGGTCGCAGAGTGGCTAGGCGAGCGTCCCTGGCCGTGGGGCAGCCAGTAGGACTGCAGGGTGGCAGGGCAGGCTGCCTGCACATGCAGAAGGCAGGGAAGGGGGTTGGGGTGGGACGCCAGGCTTGCCACCCTGGTCATAGAACATACTGGGTGCTGGGGGACGTGTAGCTGGCTGAATATGCCTGGCCCTGGAGTGGCTGGCAGGGCGGGCTTGACTAGGAGTTGCAATCCAGAAGCAATCAGACCAGCGGGGCGGTTGTGTTGGGTGTGCAGGAGTACTGGAAGAGCTGGCATGGCCCTGGCATGTGGCGGATAGTGGGTGGGACTGGGCATGGGGGAGCTGACCTGGCCCTGGAGCAGCTTAGTAGGGGGCAAGCTAGAGGCGGGAGTGTAGAGGGAGTGGAGCTGGCAGGAGTGCTAGAGGCAGGGTGGGCTCAGGGCCAGCGCTGGGCGAGCAGATCTGACCTGTTCCTGAAGCAGTGGTCATGGTGGCTGGACCTGCAGTCCAGAGGCCCTGGGGGATGCCAGCTTAGAGTGCCCAGCCTGGGAGTGGTGGTGGGCGATTGACTGAGTGAGCAGGATGGCGGCCAAGCGCTCTTGGTCCTGGAGCTGTTGTTGATGGGGTGGGTGTGATGAACTTGCGTGGGGTTAGCAGGATGACTACCAAGCCATTTGAAGCATGGAGGGACTGGTAGGAGGGCTGGGGACACCGGAGGCCCCACCTGAGCTCATCCAACCTGGTAGCGCCAAGGCTGGTCTGCAGGGTGGGTGTGTTGTGGGGACTCTGGCCAAGCTGACCAAGCCTTAAGGTAGCCTGAGGGACACTGTGGAATGTGGGCTAGAAAGGCAGGTTTTACTGGCCCTGAAGTGGTAATCCAGACAGCCCAGCCCTGGGGGAGGGGGCAGGGATGGTGGGCCATCCGTGGGGTGCTGTCCAAGTGTGCCATGCCCTGAAGCAGTGGACTCCACAGGAAGTCTGGGGACACATGGTGATGTGGGATGAGGAGTTGATTTACATTCCTTAAGCTGAGCACTCAGGAATCGGGCCTACGGCAGTAGCACCTAGCCTTTGCAGACTCATTGGTGTCCTATTGTCCTGTTGATGGGCTTGGGGGAAAGAGGAGATAATATGGTAATAAAGAGGCTTGTGGAGAGACAGCTCGGAGAGACGGCTCCCAGCACTTCTAACACCATCATGGTCGCCATGTTTCGGTGCTTTTCGCTCGGATATTCGCCGTGCCTACTATGCCGGCTCAGCTAGCCATGACAAATGGCACTGTAACGTGGGGCACAGCGCAAAGGACGTCCGAGGGACCCCTGGAACTATGAAGGTAAGGAATTAAGGAATTAGGAATTTAGGAATTTTGAATTAAGAATTTGGAATTTGGGAATTTTGCAGGGGCATAACTGATTTAATCCCCAGACCCTCTCCCTGTGCTAGGGCATGAGGGACAATCTGAGGGACCCCTGGAACTCTGGAGGGGCAAATTTATCTCATCCCCAGACCTTCTCCCCATTCAGGGGCACGAGGGACAATCTGAGGGACCCCGGAAATCCGGAGGCAAGTTTAGGATTTAGCTCTAGAGGGGCATAATTAATTTCATCCCCAGACCTTCTCCCCGTCTTGGGGCACGAGGGACAATCTGAGGGACCCCGGAAATCTAGAGGCAGGTTTTAAAATTTTTGCAGGGGAATAAGTAAAATTTATCATGGGGCAAGAACTCTCTAAAATGCAGGTAATCAAGGGAATCCGAGATCTGCTCCAGTCACTAGGCACTGACACTAAGCTTAAGGCCACGCAGAGTTTTTTTGAAACTGTCTGCGATGTATTCCCATGGTTTGCTTTCATTGCAGTCATCCTTTTTCTCTGGCGCTTGTTAAATATTGCTTGGTCATCCCGTCAAGCAGTGGTGGAAGCCCGCCGTAAGAAATTGTCTGTTAAAAGTAGGAGACAGCTACAAACCAGGGTAAATAAGGAGAAGGAACCCCAGACAAGACAAAGTCTGGAGAAAGTGTACAAAGGAGATTCGCGGTCCTCTTCTGAGGAGGCTGAGGAGGAAAAGGATGGAAGTGAGTTTGCTGAGGATCCTCCACCTGTAGAGCGTGTGCCAAACAAAAGTCCCTCTTGGACAGGCACAGAGCCCTCTGCGCCGCCTGAGCCATTGACGCCATCGTGTCTGAGCACAGCTGTAAAAGGTTTACAGGAGCAACTTCAGCGCCTCTCCCTTCAGTTGAGGCAGGAACAGAGTGGATGCACTGTTAGGGCTCGCGCTGGACCCCCACTTTCAACTTCTCTTTCAGCTGTGGAACGTGTGGTAAAGCAAGCACAGGAGCAGGGAGACCCTGAGGCGGCTACCCTTGCTAGGCGCTTTACCTTCCCAGTAATTGAGGTCGAGAATCAGCAGGGGCAGAGAATCAGACAGCACCTGGCACTGTCCTTTAAGGACATAAAGAGTCTGAGGGACGCTGTTGCCACATATGGTCTATCGGCCCCCTTTACCGTTTCCATGATTGAAGCCTTGGCACCTAACAATTTGACTCTGGCCGATTGGAAACAGCTCTGTAAGGCTACTCTGGATGGGGGCGATTTCCTAATGTGGAAATCTGAGTTCTTTGAGCTTTGCCTTGACACAGCACGGCAAAATACCCAGGCAGGCTTTCCTGAGAGAAATCATGATATGTTGACAGGAGAGGGGAATTTTGCTAATGTACAGGATCAGATTAATTATGACCCAGGGGTTTATGCACAGACCGCTGCTGCTGCAGTGAGGGCCTGGAAGTCTTTATCACCAAAGGGCTCGCTACATTTACATCTCTCTAAAGTTGTCCAAGGCCCAGATGAGCCTTACCAGGCATTTGTAGTAACTGCAGATAGGGTATTTGGTGATGCAGATCAAGCCATGCCTTTTGTAAAGCAACTAGCATATAGAAATGCCAACAAATGGTGCCAGGAAACAATTAGACCTTGGAAGCATAAGCCCCTTAACACGTATCTTAAATTTTGTAAGGACATTGGGGAAGGACAGATAATGGGTGCAGCCATTGCAGAGGCATTGCGTGGTGGCACAACCATGGGCTCGGGGGCTCGCCCAAAACAAGGGTGTTTTAAATGTGGCTGGCTAGGGCATATCCACCCGAACTGCCCACTCCAAGGTTGTGCACAGGCTGCTAATATGGACAGGCAGTCCCCAGGAGTTTTCCCTCGATGCCAACGTGGGAAACATTGGGCAAATGAATGCAGGTCCAAGACAGACATCTCCAGGCAGCCATCTGTGCTGGGAAATGGGAGCAGGGGCCAGCCCCGGGCCCCGCAAGCACCAATGTATGGGGCAGCGATTCAGTTTGTTCCTCAGGGACAAAGGCCATTCATGACCTTGCCCGAGGGAGCCCAGGCAGTGGAGGATGGGACCTCCATACCACCTGCTACATTGTATTGACACCCCAAATGGGAGTACAGGCTATTCCTACAGGAATTTATGGGCCACTACCCTCTGACATTGCAGGGCTTCTGCTGGGATCGAGCAGCACGGCCTTGAAAGGAGTTCATATTACCCCAGGAGTGATTAATGCAGACTATACAGGGGAAATTAAAGTTTTAGCCAGTGTTCATGCTGGAGTTGCAGTTTTGCCCCAGAGGGCACAAATAGCACAGTTAGTGCTGCTCCCCACAGTGAAGTCAGATAATACTTGCAGGCTTGGACAGAAGAAAGCAGGGTTTGGTTCCAGTGGTGAAGCCTCTGTTTATTGGGCCGCTGATATGGCAGGCCACCCTACTTTGGAGTTGAGTATAGAAGGGAAGAAATTTACTGGGCTTCTAGACACTGGTGCCGACACCACTCTTATTTCACAGAAATATTGGCCCCCAGGTTGGCCTGTTACACCCACCATGACCATTTTACAAGGATTGGGGATTACCCAAAGGACCCTAGCTAGCTCCAGGCCTCTAGCCTGGAGGGATAAGGAAGGAAATGGTGGCCATGTTACCCCCTATGTAGTACCAGGTCTGCCAGTTAATTTGTGGGGGAGAGATGTTTTGCAGCAAATGTGGGCAGTATTAGTATCTGGTCAGGAATTAGCTATGCAGCAGATGGAGAGGTATGGCTACATTCCTGGAAAAGGTATAGGAAGAAAGCTGCAAGGAATTACTCAACCAATCTCTGTGGAACATAAGAAGGATAAGAAACGGCTAGGGCATTTTCCCTAGGGGCCATTGTGATGGCGGCTGAGGTTATTCCACAGAAGATTACATGGAAAAGTTCTCAACCCGTTTGGATTGACCAATGACCCCTTTCTACAGAAAAAAATAGCCGCCGTTAAGGAAATAGTTCAAGAACAGCTGGCTGGGCTCAGCAGTGTGGCCTAGTGGCTAAGGTCCTCGCCTTGATCCCATATGACCGCTGGTTCTAATCCCGGCAGCTCCACTTCCTCTCTATCTCTCCTCCTCTCAGTATATCTGACTTTGTAATAATAAAAAAAAAAAAAACAGCTGGCTGCTGGACATATTGTCCCTTCCACTTCACCTTGGAATACACCTATTTTTGTGATTAAAAAGAAATCAGGGAAGTGGAGATTTTTACAGGATCTTAGAGCAGTGAATGCTACCATGGAGATAATGGGATCACAGCACCCAGGATTACCGCTGCCTTCTGCCATTCCAAAAGATTTTAATATTGTTGTGATCGATTTAAAGGATTGTTTTTTTTTTTTTTTTTTCCATTCCCCTTCATCCAGAAGATTCGCCTCGTTTTGCTTTCAGTGTGCCTTCTGTTAATTTGCAGGAACCATTTGAACGGTACCAATGGAAATTTTTACCCCAAGGAATGACTAATAGTCCTACTATGTGTCAGATTTATGTGGCTGCCGCCTTAAAACCAGTGCGCGCCAGCTTTCCCTCTGTTATGATTGTTCATTATATGGATGATATTTTGCTGGCAGCTCTATCTACTCATGTGTTGCAATCCTGTTTGTGTAAGTTACAGCAAGAGTTAGAAAAAGCAGGATTAGCTATAGCCCCAGACAAAATACAACTTGTTTCTCCATTTAATTATTTGGGACTTCAACTTTTTCAGAATTGTGTTAAACCCCAAAAAATTTCCATAGCCACAGAAAAGTTGTGAACTCTTAATGATTTTCAGAAATTGTTAGGGGATATAAATTGGATGAAACCCAGTTTGAAACTTACTAATGCAGATTTGAAACCTTTGTTTGATATCTTAAAAGGTGACTCCTCTCCAACATCCCCTAGGGTAATGACTATGGAGGGACGTCACGCCCTACTCAAGGTTGAGATAGCTATTGAACAATCCCATTTGACCAGGATTGATTACAGTACCCCACTTTTATTTATTGTTATAGCATCCTCATATACACCTACAGGGGTATTTTATCAGCAGGGACCTATTTTGTGGGAACATTTGCATGTCTCTCCTGCTAAGACAATTGTGCCTTGCTATTTGGCCATAGCAGAGTTGATACAAAAGGCCACTAAAAGCAGCCTAAGACATTTTGGAAAGGTCCCTGATACCATTATCGTTCCATATACTCAGAAGCAGCTTTTGTGGTTGCAGAATATGGAAGAGACCTGGTCTATACTTTTGAGCACTTTAAATGTTAATTTTGCCAACCACTATCCCAAGGACCCCATTGTACAGTTTTTTATTTTGCACCCTGTTGTTTTTCCACTTGTAACCTCTCTTCAACCATTGCCAGAAGCTTTAACTGTTTTCACTGATGGGTCATCAAACGGTCAGGCAGCTTTTGTAGTAGATGGCCAGGTTACCACCATCCCCACATCTTTTGTCTCTGCACAGGTTGTAGAATTGGTGGCCGTTCTTGCCGTCTTTCAAACATTTTCCATGCAGCCCTTTAATTTGTATTCTGATAGTGGATATGTTGCCCATTTCCTTCCTGTGCTGGAGACTGCGGGCCATATTTCTTCCCACTCTACAGCAGCATCTCTATTTGCTAAAATTCAGGCCTGTATTTGGGCCCGCAAAGATAAATTCTTCGTGACTCATATTCGAGCCCATACAGGTTTACCTGGGCCCTTGACTTCCGGAAATGCGGCTGCAGATTCAGCCACCAAATTGGTGGCCTCAGCTCTTGAAGAAGCTCAAAAGGCACATGCTAGATTTCACTTGAATTCTAACACGCTTCGTTTGCGCTTTAGTCTGACTAAGGAACAAGCCCAAACCATCGTGAAGCAATGCTCAGTGTGCCCTCAATTTTTACTTGTTCCTCATTATGGTGTAAATCCCTGAGGACTGTTGCCCAATCATGTCTGGCAAATGGACGTGACACACATCCCAGAGATTGGGACACTAAAGTATGTGCATGTCTCTACCGATACTTGTTCTGGATTTATTTTAGCTACTCCTCAGAAAGGAGAACAAGTCAGACATACTCTAGCCCATTGCTATGCATGTTTTTCCATCTTGGGAACTCCTAAAGTTATCAAAACTGATAATGGTCCTTGCTATACTAGCAGCAAGTTTCATGATTTTGTTGCCTCCCACCATATACAACTAATTACAGGTATTCCTTATAATCCTCAAGGACAAGGTATTGTGGAACGTGCCAATCGTACTATTAAGGATTACCTTATTAAAACCAAAAAGGGGGAATATAGCACTCCCCGAGATCATTTGAATCTTGTATTATTTATTTTAAATTTTCTAACATTGGATGCTGAAGGACGGTCTGCTGCAGATCGTCATTGGAATCCGTCTCAGAAGTAGAAAGGTTATGTTATGTGGAAGGACCCCTTGACTGGTAAGTGGCTAGGCCCAGATCCTGTCCTCATTTGGGGGTGAGGATCAGTTTTTGTTTTCCCAGAAAATGAAAATGGTCTGAGGTGGATTCCTGAGAGGCTTGTCCAGCAAGTTTCTGCTGCTGAGTTTTGTGAAAGCTCGGATACTGGTCAAGATGATTGCATTTGAGTCGGAAGATCGATGGGACAGGCAAGTATATTAGGCCTTTATATATAACGTAAGTATATCAGTATTTTGTCGCTGTTCTGCAGCGTGTTCCCTGACTGATGGCAAAGCCGAAGTTTATCGGTGGCTTTGGACTTTGTTCTCTGAGAGCCATGTGGGATGGGAGAGGAAGTATTGAGCCTTCCTAATACCCATCCGTGCTTTGATTT
Organism: Ochotona princeps; assembly: GCF_030435755.1. Taxonomy (NCBI): domain Eukaryota; kingdom Metazoa; phylum Chordata; class Mammalia; order Lagomorpha; family Ochotonidae; genus Ochotona; species Ochotona princeps. Next base: position 2,782,193 of record NC_080852.1, read on the forward strand.
GGAACTCCTTTTGTTAGGTTTATATTTTCCCCACCTTGTCTTGGATTCACCAGAGCACAAATGCATATCTTAACAGGTACTTACTTCCCCAACAGACTAGGGTGACATTTGCATTTCTATTCCCCACCTGAAGCCTCAGCCCATTTCTGTCTCCAGCCATTGCCAAGGGGGAGGGCTTCAGACTGGCCTCTTTATCATTTGAAAGGGACCAAGGAAGTTGGCCAGTGACACCTTTCTGGCCTTTTGTCCCTAGGCCAGGTACCTTGGATATCAGGAATTTTCTTTGTTTTTGGAGAAACAGCTTTGAGAGGAAACTTCAAAAAATGCTCTTCCCACCATGAATATGGGTTTTTCTCTCTTGTTTTTCCTCCCGCCACTATGGCAGAGGATTAGTTCCTTCTTTCCTCTGAACCTGAGGACTGGCTCTTGTGAGTGAACATTAGCTCATTGAATTTGAAGCTTGTGTTTGCTTGTGTTATCCCTATGCTTCTCTCTTAAGTACAGGAGATGCCTCTGAAAGGAATGACACCAAGTTCCAGTGCACCCTGACAGCATGCTGGAATGGCAATTGAGATTCTGCTGTTATCCTGCAGATGCCCTGAATCCCGCCTGTGCCTGTTGGGACTGACGGAGAGGCCTATGTTGGCCTGATAAAGAATAAAAGAGACTTTGGCATAACAGCGGCCATCATAGCCAGTACATCAACAGCCGCCACCGCCAGCTGCCGTGGTGACTGTGAACAAGGTTGCAGAACAGACTGCCAGAGTTGTGGAACAACAGGACTTTACTGATGAACATGAGCGGGTGGGCATGCTTATGCTATACTGCGGGGTGATTTGTTGGAAAAGAAAATGCAGATGCTGTTAGATTTGGCCTCCTGTACCCCATCGTATGCCTTTCTGTTGTATTGTATTCATTTCTGTTTTATCATCTGTACAAGTGCAAATTGTTTTCCCAAGCCTGGGAACTGCTGTCTGCTCATTGGTATGAGCTAAGTTACTCCTAAGATCATGGCCTCTTGTCTCCCATTGTGCCTTTTATGTATGTTTCAATCTAAATTAACCCCATAATGTTGGAAACTGTTGTTGATATTACGTTATGGCTTTTAATTACTCAGAATGATATTTCTGCCTGTTATGCCTTCAGACCAGAGTTGGTCTCCACAAGAAACTGTTGAATTGAGCTGCACAATAAGATGCTAGACTCTATGCATGGCACATGCTTGCAACAAAAAAAGAAGACTAAATTTGAAATGTAATACTGCAATAAAGTGGAGCAATCCACCATGGGGAGAGGGCACAAGGAGGGGCTGGAGAACAACAGAGCCCATGAAACGATGTTATAAAACAAAATGCAATATATATATAAAGAATATATATATAAAGAATTAACATCTTTACTGTCATGCTCAAGCAGTGAGCAGAGTGTGAGGAATACAGACATACAGGGGCTATGCTCAGGGGCTGCCTATTCTCAGAGTCTTGTCTGCAGGAAGCTAAAAAGGATGCAGGTACTGGAGAGTCCAAGAGTCAGCATGCCAGAGTGATGGGAGTGTTGCGTTGGATTTTTGAGATTCCCCAGAGAATTATTGAGCCTGAAGTTGGTGCTAAGGCATAAAGTTGGTTTATTCAGTTAAACTAGTTCTCCCAGCCACTTCCCCCCACCTCGGGTCAAACCAGGAACAGCAGGGCAGAAAAAGAGAGCAAAACAAGGGCAAAGGCTAAACAGCATAGGGTTCTTACACATTTCAGGACAATCCCATATAATTATAAAGTCATGATTGGTCAGTTTTAGCTGCTAACTTTCAAAATGAGCAAGTTGGCAGGCTTGTGATGGTAGGTTGCAAGCAAGCAACTTTCAAATGGTATAAATTGATGGACTATAGGGCAATGACTCTTATCAAACCCAGGGACCTCCTTTCTGAGGAGTGGTCTACCTACATGACCTGCCAGGTGTCCTGCTGGGTGGGTGTCACATAGACTGTCAGGCCAGGAGTTCACACAGCCCACATCCAAGCAATTAAGGCAGAATCACAAAAGCAGAAAACATCTAGATTCTTCAGAAACATGTGACTAAGAGAGTGAGCCCCTCCCTATCATGGGCCTTTATGGGGGCTTGTGAGGGGAGTGGTTACAAAAAAATGCAATACCACCCCCTCTCAGTTCCAGGTGACAATAGGTGAGTGTCACAGGAGGGCAGAAAGGAAAGCCTAGATGGAGTGGGAGTGTGGCTTCCAAGCTGGTGAGCATGAACTGATTGCCTAGCTGACAACATTGGGAGAAGGAAGCCACAAGTCTCACCCTTTTTTCTGGGGAAGGTGGTAGACATTATTGCCCATTGTGAATAAGTTTGTTTCTCTTTGTCCTTGGGGGATTCATGTGAACACCTCCCAAAGATGGTGCATAAAAATCCACTATTTGCACCATTTTCTTGGGTCTTTCCTCTTTTGGAGTGCCATGCTTCTACTAATTCAGGAATCACTTTGGTTCCTATTCTTAAATAAATCCTGCATTGCAAACAGGAGGTGTTCATATGATAATTCTCCCCTGTGAAACAAGAAATGATGTTGCTGCAGTGTTTAGCTTGAATTCCCTGCAAATCTAACCTGCCTGAGCCTGGAGTAGTGAGTGTTGGTGCTGCACAGCTGGCCTGCCCCAGAATTGCTTGCAGGCTGGCTATAGATGTAGGACATCCCACTGGAAGGACTATTGAGGAGACGGGCTGGGCGTATTGTGTGGTTGGGGACTCCAGACATACAGGCTCTGGCCTCAGGGTCACCAGCAGATGAGACCCAGCCCTGGAGTGGCTGGCAAGCACACTACCTGCTGAAGGAGCAAGAGCACTGCATATGCTGGACTGGCTTTCAAGTGGTGACAGGTGGACAGTGGCACTGATAGGCTAGAGGCGAGTTGATGACGGCTCACTGAGCCTGACCCTGGATGGGTTAGTGCAGCAATGGATGGGGCATAGTAGAGGAATATCTTCTCCTCAAGCACAATTCAGTCTGGCCCTGAAGTGGGTGACTATTGCGCTGTGGGATCAGGGACACTGCCCAAGACATCTTGTCTATGAAGCAGATGCCAGGTGGACAACAGGCACAGAGTGCACTGGCTTGTCAAGCTTGGCCCTGGAATAGCTATTGGTGGGCATGTTGGGCCCTTGGCTCAATGTAGTAACCTCTAGGTGCTGGAGTGCATGATGTGTGTGTGCTGGGGATGCATGGGGGTACCAGTTAAGCCCTCTTGACCCAGGAGTGGACTGTGGGCTGTGTGGAGTAGCTGTTTGAGCATACCTGCTCATGGAATGCCTGGCAGGTCTGTTGCACCCTTTAGGGTTACTTACCTGCTGGTGTAGAAGCAACCAACAGAATGGGAGAAAAATTTATTACACTACACAAGTGATGGGGGACTAATATGCAGGATTTACAAAGAGCTTCAGAAAACCAGGAACAATAAATAAATGAATAAATAAATAAATAAATAAATAAAACTTTGAAACAATGGGCAATACAAATGAACAGACATTGTGCAAAACAACAGATCTAAATGGAAATCAGCATGGAGTGTGCTTAAAGAATTGCAAATAAATCTGCCACATAGGACAAAGGGTGCAGACATATTTGAAATGTCAGAGAAACACTGGACAGGGTAAAGAACAGAGAGCAGATTGCAGAGAAACATAGGTGTCAGGCAGTCAACACGGATGTACCTGGAGACCCCCTTAACACGGGGAAAAGACAACAGTGGTGGAGTGGTGTTACAGGGTACAGAAAACCTACCAGCCACAGGTGAGCTGTAATGTAGATTTCAACATCACCCAGGAGCAGCACAGGAATCAAACACTGAAGTGGGCAAGTTTCCAACTAGTCACATCCAGCTGAACCCACGTTGAGGACAGCACCAGCTTACCATCCTACATAATCTGTGTGGTCCCCAGATCAGAAGGCCAACAGCACCACTTCCCTGACAGTGGCCCACTGGAAACCATCTTGTGTATTTAGATATTAGTGCCCACTGGGCATCATCTTGTGTTTGGATAAGAGCAGTGCTGCTGACAAACCAGTTATCTGGGACAGTTGGCGTCTTCCTAAGCCAAATGATTGAACTTTGCTTGAAATTGATTTGCAGATCTCTTGGCAATATATCTTAGAAATCCAAACTAAGGAGCAAAAATCCACCAAACAGGCTTACAATGTCAAAAGTTAAAAGAAGAGACAGAGGCACAATAAATGTTCCTGAAGACTCCTCAGTAAAGCAGCAGAAGCCTCTACCACCCTCAGAATTAACTGAGGAAAACATTGAAAAAATAGGGAACACAGAACTCAGGAAACTTAGTATAAAGCTTCTGACCAACACTGAAAAGCACATAATACAGGAGTTCAAAGAATTTAAAGAATTTGACACAGAGGAAAGGAATTAAATGAAAGCTGACATTTCAGAAGTTAAAATTACAGTAGAGCAAGAAATGAAAAATATTTCCTGTCACCAGGGGAAACAAACAAACAAAAGCTAGAATAGAGCCAGGTCAAGGTTAAAAAAAAAAAAGTATCCAAGAATATAAAAATACAATTAACAGGCCCAACATAAGAATTATGAGAAATCCAGAAGACACAGAAAGAGAAGTTGGCATTTAAGGATTATTTATTGAAGTAATAAATGAAAACTTACCTAATCTACAGAATTGGGAAACAGCATCCAGGAGGGGCACAGTACTCCCAACAGAGTTGATCACCATGATCCATGATAAACAATCAAGCTTTCTCAGTTGAACATAAGGAAAAAAATCCTTAGATGTGCATGTGAGAAAAATCAAGTGACCTATGGAGGAACTCCAGGCAAACTCACAGCTGACCTCTCAGAGGAAAGGCCACATTTGAGAAGATAATGGAGTGACATATTCCAGACTCTAAAAGGGAAAAAGTGTCAGCCCAGAATAACGTATCCTACAAAGCTCTCCTTTGTCTTTGAAAATGAAATAAAATTCTTCCACAGTAAAGGAAAATTCCAAATATTGAAATCCTCCAAACCTGGCCTACAGCTAATATTCAAATATGTTTTAGTGAAAGAGAAAAAGAATCAAAACCAAAGTCAAAAGTGGAGAACATCTCACTAAAAGGGTAACTGAAGACTAAATCAAAGGCTTTTGATCTCAGCAACAAAGATCAGAGGAAGCTGAAAGTGAAAGGATGAAGATATTCCAAACAAATGGTAAGGAAAATTTTGCAGGGATAGCCATTCTTGTAATAGAATGTGAAAAACATTAAAAGAGATGAAGAAGGATACAATATAATGTTCAAAGGATCCATTCACCAAGAAGAGGTCACCGTAATAAATATATATGCGTCAAATGCCAAGACATCTGGCTGCGTCACCATAATAAATGTATATGAGCCAAATGCAAAGACATCTGGTTATGTGAAACAAACATTAATGGACATAAAGGGAGAAATAATTCCAATATAATCATAATGGGCGAACTCAATACCATATTAATGTCAATGGACAGATTAAAAAAAGGAAAAACTCAGCAAAGAAAACACACAACTCACTCAAACTCTAGAACAAGTAGACTTAGTTGATATCTACGGAGCCTTTAATTCTATACAAGAGAATACACTTTTTTTTTTTGTCAGTGCATGGAACCTTCTCCAGAATTGACCACATTATAAGCCACAAAGTAAGCATCACCAAATTTTTAAAAATCAACAATATACCATGCATGTTTTCAGACCTTGGTGGAGTGAGGCAAGAGATCAAGAAGCCAAAACACTTAGGAAAACTTGCAAACACATGGAGACTGAATTATGTTACAAAATGAGCAATGGGTTAGAGAGCAAATCAAAGGGGAAATTTTTAAAAAGCCTGAAATAAGTGAAGGCATCAACACAACAGATCAAAACATCTGGGCACAATCAAAGCAATGGAAAGGGCAATGTTCATCTCAATGATTGTGTTAAGAAACTATAAAAGCATCAAGTAAAACTCTTAATCTTACAGTTGTAGGAAATAGAAAAGCAATAGCAAAGCAATCTCAAGATTATTAGGAATAAAGAAATAATCAAAATAAGGGAGGAAATAAACCAAATACAGACCAAGAGAAATGTACATAACAGCAATGAATGAAAGAGTTGGTTCTTTGAGAAACATCAACAAAACAGACTCCCCACTAGCCCAACAAATAAAAAAGGGGGAGAGAGAAAATATGCATCGATAGCATCAGAGAAGAGAAAGGAAACATAATAACAGATACGTGAAATCTACAGAGAAGTATCAGGAACTATTATAAGCAACTGTATGCAAACAAATCAGAAGACGCAGTAGAGATGAATAGATTCTTGAACACATACAATACACAAAAATTGAATGAAGAAACAATCAACAATCAAAATAGACCTACAATATGCACTGAGATTGAATCACTAACTAAAGCCCTCCAAACCAAGAAATATCCTGTACCAGATGGCTTCACTGCTGAATTTTACCAAACATTTAAAGAGGATATTACCATAGAGGCTGTACCAGCCTGCAGCCCCACCAGCAGTGGAGTAGGGATACCTTTTCCCCGCAACCTCGCCAATAAGTGTTGTTGGTGCTTTTATTCATGTGGGCCAGTCTTACTGGCGTTAGGTGGTACCTCATAAAAAAAAATAAATAAAGAGGATATTACCCCAATCTGTCAAACTTTTCAGAACAATAGAAAGAGAGGCAATTCTTCTAAACTTTTTATAAAGCCAATACCACCTTAATACCAAAGCCAGGTAGAGACACAACAGAAAAGGTGAACTACAGACCAATATCCTTGATGAACAGTGACAGAAATTCTCAACAAAATGCTAGACAAGAGGATGCAACAGTTCATCAGGCAGATCATTCTCACAGACCAGGTGGGATACATCACAGGTGTGCAGCGATGGTTGCCCATTCACAAATCAATGTGATACATCACATCAATCGAATGAAAAACAAAACCACATGATCATCTCAATAGATGCAAAGATGGTATTTGATAAAATGCAACACCTTGTCATGTTAAAAACCCTAAGCAGGAGAGGCATAAAAGGAACATTCTACCATACAGTCAAAGCAATTTATGAAACACCCTAATACAAGCAGCATTCTAAATGCGGAAAGATTGGAAGCCTAACCACTAAAATCTGGAACTAGGTTTTACCTGGATTTTACAAATTTTTCATCTGGATTTTAAAATTTTAACTAGATTTTAAAATCTGGAACTAGTGTAGTGGTGAACTGTCACCGCTACACTTCCATATAGTATTGGAAGTCCTTGCCAGAACTATTAGGCAAGAAAAGGTAATTAAAGCAATTCAAACTGCAAATGAGGAACTAAATTACCTCTATTTGCAGATGACATAATTTTCTACACAGGAGAACCAAAAAACTCAGTGAGGACACTACTGAAACTCATACAAGAGTAGGGCATTGTAACAGGATACAAAATTAATGAAAACAAATGAAGGGCACTAGTATACAAAAATCTTCATTCCTAAGAAATTTTAAGTATAGGGCCTGGCGCAATAGCATACTGGAAAAAGTAGTGACCTTGATTTTGTCAGGATCCAATATGGATGCCAGTTTTAATGCTGGCAGCCCTGCTTCCTTTCAGCTCCCGGCCTATGGCTATGGAATGCAATCGAGGGCAGCCCAAGCATTGGGACCCTGCACATGCATGAGAGAACCTGGGGAAGCTCCTGCCTCCGAGTTTCAGATGGGCTCAACTCCATTGCAGCCACTTGGGGAGAGAACAATTGGACAGAGCATTTTTGTCTCTGTCACTCCTCCTCTCTGTATCTCCACCTTTCCAATTAAAATTTAAAAATCTTAGAAAAAAAGAAATTGCAACTATAGTCCCATTTAAAATAGTGGAGAGGAATCTTAAATACCTAGTAATTAAGTTACAATATATGTAAAACACCTCTATGATGAAAACTATAAATCATTAAAAAAGGAAATAGAAGAAATCTTTGGAAAAGGGAGAAAAGTACCACGTTCCTTCACTGGCACAGTAAACATGTTCCTTCACTGGCACAGTAAACATAATCAAAATTGCCATATTATCAAAAGTAACATACAGGTTTGATGCAATACCAATCAAAATCCCAACAACATTCTTTTCAGAAACAGAAAAGATGATACAAATGTTCATCTGAATCACATGAGACCATGAATAGCCAAAGCTATCCTGAAGAATAAAAATCAACCCAAGGGATCTCAGTTCCAGATCTCAAGACATACTACAGAGCAGGGTTCAAAAAATAGTCTGGTACTGGTACAGAAATAGAGAAGATCAGTGGAACAGAATTGAAACCCCAAATGGAACCCACACATGTAGGGCCAACTAATCTTTGACAAGACAACTGAAAATAGTCTAGGTAAAAATCCTGGTCTATTCAACAAAGGCTGTTGGGACAAGTGCATAGCAGGTTGCAGAATAAGAAAACAAGACCCATACCTGTCAAATTACATGCAAATAATCTCTAAATGGATCAAAGAGCTAAATCTATACCAAGTAATCATTAAACTGTTAAAGGAAAACATAGGAAGCACTCTCCAAGAAATAGGAACAGAGAAAGATTTTTTAGAAAAGATACCAAAAGCACAGGTGAGTCATTAGTTAACATCCTCTAGCAGATCTGAGAACCAGCATGGGGAGAAGGATTAGTGCTGTATCAGGCCACAACAATAGGCAATTCACATCAGGGCTGAGACAGGGGTCATGCTGTTCCTAGATAGGTTTCAGCAAACAGCAACATGAAGTGGAATTGGGGGAAGACTAGACTGATCCAGGCTGCAATACATGCTGGTGGAAAATGAATAGAGGCAAGCCATGGCAGTCAGGGGGATGTTGGTGATGGACACATGAGCCCTGGGAGCAGGAGATCCATTGGGGCCCTGGTAGCCTTGTCTGGGCCCTTGGGCACAGCTGTGTGATGAGCCCAGTTTATGAGCCCCAGTGGCTGTATGTGTGGTGGTTTATGTTGCTTGGTCTGGGTCCTTGGTTGTCCAGTGCAATGGGTCCTGGGTCTGCAAGTCCTGGGAGTAGATGGTGTGGCAGGGCCCAAGTCACCTGGCTTGGATATTTTACAAGCCTGCTTGGTGGTGCTAGCTCAGTGAGCGCTGAGGGTGGAGCTCCACTGGGGCAGGATTGACTGGCTCGAGGTCTTGGTGCACTTGCAAGAACAGGTCCTCCTCAGTTAAAAAGGAGAATTGGACAACTGGCCTGGCTCCACCTGGAGATGGAAGCCCACTGAGGCCTGGAAAGTACATCTGGACCATCCAAGAGAAAGGAGGAGAGAAGAGATTGAATAACTACCCCAGCCATATGATGACAACAAATATTAGGGAGAAAGGAGACTCCAAGGTCAACCATGACAGCCAATGAACATTGAAAGGGCTCCATCTTGCTTGAATTGGTGAGATGGACATCATTTCACAACTATCAGAACCACCTGGACAGAAACTGTAGGGCCTCGTCTCCCAAGGTTTAACTCCACAGTTTAGCTTGTTCTTCAAGGGGTAAAATGATGCACAATCTTAACCTGATACATTTAATTCTTATCTTAAGCACAAGTTCCTGCTTCCCTTGCTTCTCATTTCTCAGGATGCCCCTGGGGGTCTTAAGAGCTGCTAGAGCATTGGAAAAGTACTGGGAGGAACCAGAGAGTATAAAAGGCAGGCTAAACTTCAGTAAAGTGGCATTCTTTTTGCATGAATAGCCCAGTGTGTGTTCTCTTCTTTGTAACCCTAGTCCCTCCGCTCGACTTGGGGTATATGGCGACGTGGGCGTTGCTGACAGAAACCTTGGAGGGTGTGCCACATTGACAACCTGGTTTGGTATCAGGGGTCCAGTACCTATCCTGAAGTACTAGGATGGTTGGGAGGCCTGGTATATCTTCTCTGAATATCATTTAACCCTGACCTAAAACAGGAAGGAGAAATAGAAAATTTGGAAATGATTACACCAATTTCTCCTTAATGATCAAATACACACACACACACGCACACACATTGAGTGCAATTAAATCACACACACACACACACACACACACTACACAGAAACTCAACTCATGAAAAAAAAAGGATTAGGTCATACTCCTGCAGTCCCACCCACCTCTCGATGTTGGAGGTGGGTGGAGCCTAGGCTTGCCTTGTTCCCAAGGTGTCTGCTCCCAGTGTACTCTCCAGGAAGAGCAAATTCTCTTGAGTCCAGGCAGGCCAAGGCCCAACTCATGCAATGGTCATAGTGGCTGAACCTAGAGTCCCAAGCATGGACTCCAATCTGGTTCAGGTCCTCCCAGGAACAGCAAGTGTATGTGAGGATAGAGAAAGTATGTAGATTTCTACTAAATACCAGTTGCTCACATTTAGGAGGTGGATACAGAAACTGGATCTCAAAGTCATTTTTTGTAATGTATCTTTTTAGAGACAGAAGTTTTATTTGCAAGGTGATCATGTGAGCAGGGGAAGAGGAGGGAAGGGGAAAGCGCTTCTTTAGAGAAAACTAGGTGGTGGTGTGCTTCTTGAACTTGGAGACACCCAGTTAGTAACTTGAATGTTGTCCCAACCCTTGGTTACTGAAGCAGGATGTATAAGTGGAAAAAAGGACCCACTCCTCTGTTTTCTCCCAATTCCTGTGAATCCCATCCTTTCACCCTATTCCACACATTTCTCAAATGTATCTACAAAAATCAAAGGATGTTAGGATGCTGTGAGAGACTGGGAATATTTTAAAACAGGAACTGCAAAAAACTGAATAAATCTCACTGTTGCAGGAAGCTCTCTGAGGAGTGTCCTAATGAGGACCTGAGCCATGAGCTGATAAGCAACAATAGCAAAGAGTTTACAGCTGGGGGCTCACATGAGCAATATGGTGGTAAACAAGTAGATGTGTGGAACTTCATTCTGTAGTTTAAGTAAAGTACTAATTACACAACACATTTTTAAAAAAGATTTATTTATTTTTATCACCAAGTCAGTTATACAGAGAGGAGAGACAGAGAGGAAGATCTCCCATCCGATGATTCACACCCCAAGTGAGCGCAATGGCCAGTGCTATGCTGATCTGGATCATGGAGCCTGCAACCTCTTCCAGGTCTCCCACATGCGTGGAGGATCCCAAAGCATTGGCCTGTCCTCAACTGCTTTCCCAGGCCACAACCAGGGAGCTGGATGGGAAGCAGGGCTGCCGGGATTAGAACCGTCACACATATGCGATCCCAGATGTTCAATGTGAGGACTTTAGCCACTAAGCCACGTCACCGGGCCCTACATGACACATTTTCCAATAAAAATAAAAATAAAAAATTGCCTCTCTTACCCTCAGTGCTCATCATTGTTGTTCTTGATAGGGCCTCAACTCTAAATAAGAAGTAGTAGAATTGCTCTAGGTTGCCGCACATGAGATTCAAGTCAATGGGCTTCACATTTCCCTCAACACTAATCATGGGACCCACTCTAATTTTCTTTTTTTCTTTGAAAAGTTGAATTATAGTGAGAAAGACAGAAGCAGGGAGATATATTCTGTCCACTGGTTCATATTCCCAATGGCTCAATTGCAGTAGCTGAGCTGTTGTGAAACCAGAAGCCAAGAACAAAACCATGGTGAATTGGCTAGGATCTCAGACAGCTTACCTACTATGTAACAATGATCATCCTGGTGCTCAGTCTTAAAATTGAAAGACTTCAGGCACAGGCTAGCATCTAGTGCCTCATACACTGGCAAGAAACTTACTGTGAAAAGCCATGATACATGAAATCAGTGTGAATCTGAGCAGTAGTAGTGGCAGCTAACACATAAACTCCACGTGAAAGAGGAACTCCAAGAGTCTGATGTCTGACAATTCTTTTGTCTCTGAGATATGCCTCCTAGAGTCTTGGCTGTTTTTTGACCAGCAGGCCCAAGATTCCTGAGGGCCACGACAATGGTGTAGCTTGGCTGCAGAACCACCAGAGACAAACTGGTGAGGGATACCCATTTATTGGGAAGATCATACAAGCATATATACATTGGAGGGGGAAGGCAGAAGGGTGGTCTCAATAGTACTCCCACCCTACACTGTTATTGTAACTGGCCAGTAGGCATGCCTATCTCTCAGGACACTCTAATCAAGTCACCAGTTACATGCTGTAAGCAGGATTGATACTTTAGTATTTTAGGTCATTTGCAGACCAAGATTAGTTAGCACCTGGGCTGAAAGCTATACCTTTGTACATGATCATTATGTGTGAATGGTAAACAGGAAGAGGGTTGCACTTAACTAGAGTTGCTTATCAGGGAAATTCTAGCACAGCTTTGCAGAGACAGAGAAATTGGAATACAGCCCACTGCTCTGTATGTATGCCCAGTGAACAGACCAAGATGGCGTCTCTGTTAGCTGAGACCACTGCCAGGGCTTTACCTCGGAGACACAATGTGCCATGTGCCTATGGCATGTTGTATGAGATAAGCTAGCAGAGATGCAGGAGTGATTTCCCATACTTATTATTCAAGGAGAGATAGTGGCCAAATACGATCCACACTTGGCCAGATATAACAAGAAAATCTTGCCTCTGGAAAAGATTCATCCTTCAAATCTGGGTGTTTATCATTACAACTGCCACATGCATCATTTTTTATCTGTGGTTCCAATATAATTCTGTAATAGGATGAGGAATTTTGTGATTCTAAAAAAGATAAATGGGTAAATGACAGATGGTTTTTGAAACAAGTATTACATACTGAGCATTTGTTATTAACATTTAATCTGAAAACAGCATTCACATTTACCACCTCACAACAAAAGATCATGTACAAATTGCATCTTACTTATTTTAGCAGCAAATACCCTCTCTTCTGAAATGATACACCTTATGTTTATTATTTAACACTTGCCGAGACTTTCAAAATGTTTCCACATCCATTGCACTTTAACAATGTTGTATTTGCACTCTTGCTAATGGTTTCTTTTTCATTCACATTGTAAGCTTCGACACACCATAACAGATTTAATGGTGGCCAATCTTTTGATTGACATGCTTTTGTAATTCTGAGGTCTGTGACTCTGCTAATGATTAACTTCAGAAAATGATTTTTCAGTCAATGCTGTGTGTTTGCTCATTTCTGTGAATATGCTACTTATTGAAGCATGTATTCTTTCCACTGTGTTGAAAAGGTTTGTGTATGATTTTTAACACACGTGTAACACATTTCTGCTTTCCAACGTGAATTCAGATGTTTAATAAAACTTGACTGCCTGCAACAGGATTTCCACTCATTATATTCATGCGGTTCTTATCGTGTATGAATACTCTGATCTTGAATGAAACCTGTCTGGTAAGTAAAGGCTTGAAGATACACACTACACTCGTAAGGTTTCTCCACTGTATGGACCCTCTGATGTCTGATTAGGTGTGACTTCTGAGAAAAAGCTTTTCCACACTCATTACAATCATAAGGTTTTTCCCCAGTGTGGATTCTCTGATGTATGATCATGGTTGACTTATGAAGAAAAGCTTTTCCACACTCACTACATTCACAAGGTTTTTCCCCTGTGTGTATTCTCTGATGTGATCTAATGCTTGACTTACCAGAAAAATGATTTTCCACACTCACTACATTCATAAGGCTTCTCCCCAGTGTGGATTCTCTGATGAGTAATGAAGTTTGACTTACGAATAAAAGCTTTTCCACACTCACTACATTCATAAGGTTTTTACCCTGTGTGCATTCTCTGATGAGTATTGAGGTGTGGCTTACGAGAAAAGCCTTTTCCACACTCACTACATTCATAAGGTTTTTCCCCAGTGTGGATTCTCTGATGTCTAATGAGGTGTGGCTTATAAGGAAAGCCTTTCCCACACTCACTACATTCATAAGGTTTCTCCCCAGTGTGGATTCTCTGATGTATGATCATGCTTGACTTATGAAGAAAAGCTTTTCCACACTCACTACATCCATAAGGTTTCTCCCCAGTGTGGATCCTCTGATGTGATGTCATGTTTGACTTATCAGAAAAAGCTTTTCCACACTCACTACATTCATACGGTTTTTCCCCAGTGTGGATTCTCTGATGTCTAAAAAGCTGTGGCTTATCAGAAAAGCCTTTCCCACACTCACTACATTCATAAGGCTTCTCCCCAGTGTGGATTCTCTGATGAGTAATGAGGTTTGACTTACGAATAAAAGCTTTTCCACACTCACTACATTCATAAGGCTTCTCCCCAGTGTGGATTCTCTGATGAGTAATGAGGTGTGACTTAAGAATAAAAGCTTTTTCACACTCACTACATGCAGAAGGTTTTTCCCCAGTGTGGATTCTCTGATGTCTAAAAAGCTGTGGCTTATCAGAAAAACCTTTCCCACACTCACTACATTCATAAGGTTTCTCCCCAGTGTGGATTCTCTGATGAGTAATGAGGTTTGACTTATGAATAAAAGCTTTTCCACACTCACTACATTCATAAGGTTTTTCCCCTGTGTGGATTCTCTGATGAGTAATGAGGTGTGACTTACGAATAAAAGCTTTTCCACACTCATTACATTCATAAGGTTTTTCCCCTGTGTGTATTCTCTGATGTATGATCATGCTTGACTTATGAATAAAAGCTTTTCCACACTCACTACATTCATAATATTTTCCCACAGTGTGGATTCTCTGATGTGCAATGAGGTGTTGCTTATAAGAAAAGCATTTCCCGCACTCAATACATTCATAAGGTTTTCCCCCAGTGTGCATTCTGTGATGTGCGGTCATGTTTGACTTACGAGCAAAAGCTTTTCCACACTCCCTACAATCATAAGGTTTCTCCCCTGTGTGGACACTCTCATGTATCATTAGGCTTGACTTACGAGGAAACTTTTTTCCACACTCCTTACATTCATAAGATTTTTTTGTGTGGAGTCTCTGTTGCCCAATTAGCGATACTTGTTGGTGAAAGGCTTTTCTGTGCCCATTGCATTCATATGGATTCTCTGCACTTCGAAGGGTCTGATCTCTAATGAGTTCTGACTTCTGGTACATGTTTTCTTTACATTCATTAGACACATAAATATTTTCTCCTGTGTCAGTTCTCTGTTTGGTGGTAAGGCAAGATTTATAGTAGCTAACATGAATTGCTTCTCCCACACTGACAGGTTGCTGATTACATGGGTCTTTGTGGCAAACTTGCCCACTGAAAGTTTTCTCATTTCCATTGTGTTCAAAGGACTGCTGACAAATGCGGATCTTGTCAAACTGACTGAGATTTTCCTCACTCTCGAGGTTGTTCTCAGGGAGATTAGAGGCATGCTTCTTTTCAAATGGCATTTCATCAGGCTTCCTGTGGGAAAAGCAAATTTAAAAGAAACTATGATATCATTTTCTCTCCATTCAAAACGAACCAGATCTTTGAGCCCCTCCAGGGAGTTGTTGCCCCTCTCACCTCTTCCAACTTCAACTGGTCAATTAACACTAAAAATTTGGTTTGCAACTGCTTTTCATTGTCTTTTTCTATACTATATTAAAGGAAAGAATCACCAAGCTTTCCTGATAACATTTGGTTCAGTGGACAAGATGCGAAGTGAAAAAGAATTTTTGCTCCTATACAAGAGTTATGAGGCTGAAGGGAGCAAAGAGAAGATTCCAAGAGGTTTGTACTAAACCTCTGGAAATGACCCTTGGCACCTCATGCCTTTGCACAAAGAGGAACACAAACACACACTCACAAATTCCCCAGCCACTGCCTAGCTCCAGATAAATATTCAGATGGATTGTACTTGGATAGGCTTCAGCACAAAGCAACATGAAGTGGAGTTACAGGAGACTCAACTGAGCCAGACTGCAATACATGCTGGTGGAAAATGAATAGAGGCAAGCCATGGCAGTCAGGGGGATGTTGGTGATGGACACATGAGCCCTGGGAGCAGGAGATCCATTGGGGCCCTGGTAGCCTTGTCTGGGCCCTTGGGCACAGCTGTGTGATGAGCCCAGTTTATGAGCCCCAGTGGCTGTATGTGTGGCGGTTTATGTTGCTTGGTCTGGGTCCTTGGCTGTCCAGTGCAATGGGTCCTGGGTCTGAGAATACTGAGAGTAGAGGGTGTGGCAGGGCCCAAGTCACCTGGCTTGGATACTTTACATGCCTGCTTGGTGGTGCTAGCTCAGTGAGCGCTGAGGGTGGGGCTCCACTGGGGCAGGATTGACTGGCTCGAGGTCTTGGTGCACTTGCAAGAACAGGTCCTCCTCAGTTGAAAAGAAGTATTGGACAACTGGCCTGGCTCCACCTGGAGATGGAAGCCCACTGAGGCCTGGAAAGTACATCTGGACCATCCAAGAGAAAGGAGGAGAGAAGAGATTGAATAACTACCCCAGCCATAAGATGACAGCAAATATTAGGGAGAAAGGAGACTCCAAGGTCAACCATGACAGCCAATGAACATTGAAAGGGTTCTATCTTGCTTGAATTGGTGAGATGGACATCATTTTAGAACTATCAGAACCACCTGGACAGAAACCTTTCAGTGTGTGCCACATTGACAACCTGGTTTGGTACCAGGGGCCCAATACCCATCCTGAAGTACTAGGGTGGTTGGGAGGCCTGGTATAGCTTCTCTGAATATCATTTAACCCTGACCTAAAACAGGAAGGAGAAATAGAAAATTTGAAAATGATCACACCAATTTCTCCTTAATGATCAAATACACACACACACACGCACACACATTGAGTGCAATTAAATCACACACACACACACACACATACACACACACAATACACAGAAATCCAATTTGTGAAGAAATGACTAAGTTGCACCGCCCCAGTCCCACCCACCCCTCAATGTTGGAGGTGGGTGGAGCCTAGGCCTGCCTTGTTCCCAAGGTATCTGCTCCCAGTGTATTCACCAGGAAGGGTGAAGCCTCTTGAGTCCAGGCAGGCCAAGGCCCAACTCATGCAATGGTCATAGTGGCTGAACCTAGGGTCCCAAGCATGGACTCTAATCTGATTCAGGTCCTCCCAGGAACAGCAAGTGTATGTGAGGATAGAGAAAGTATGTAGATTTCTACTAAATACCAGTTGCTCACATTTAGGAGGTGGATACAGAAACTGGATCTCAAAGTCATTTTTTGTAATGTATCTTTTTAGATACAGAGAAGTTTTATTTGCAAAGTGATCATGTGAGCAGGGGAAGAGGAGGGAAGAGGAAAGCACTTCTTGAGAGAAAACTAGGTAGTGGTGTGCTTCTTGAAATTGGAGACACCCAGTTAGTAACTTGAATGTTGTCCCAACCCTTGGTTACTGAAGCAGGATGTATAAGTGGAAAAAAGGACCCACTCCTCTGTTTTCTCCAAATTCCTGTGAATCCCATCCTTTCACCCTATTCCACAATCCTACATTTCTATACTAAGTTAAAGAAAAGAATCACTGAGCTTTCCTGGTAACATTTGGTTCAGTGCACAATGTGAGACTTCAAAAAGATTTCTAGCTATTATACAAGAGCTGTGTGGCTGGACTTAGCAAAGAGAAGACTCCACAAGTTTTGTATTAAATTTGTGGAAATAATCCGTGGCATCCCGTGCCTCTGCACAAACATGAACACACTCACCCACACACATAATCCCCAGTCACTGCCTACCTCCAGCAACACTTCCAGATTGATTGTGCTTTTAGGAAGTAGGGGGTAGACATAGGAAATATAAAAGTTTAGGACTTTAAAGTCTCTAATCACCAACTGCCATTTTCACTTTTGCTATCATGTCATTTTTCATTTTAGTCTCTGGGTCTTTATATTTTGAGCACTGTTGCATTGACAGTCCCCAGAAAAGGCCAATTTTCTTCATGACTTAATACTCTGTAAGCGGATCATGAATCCCATCTACCTGACATGGGACCAAAGTTCTGGCCTCCTTTTTCATGCTTCACATTGAGTTATTGTCATTGGGGGAGGGATGAGAGTCCAGGCACAAAAAAAATATTCACTTTGGTTTGAGTTTTAATGCAGCATTTTGAAGAGGTGTTCACATGAGTCCCCCCAAGGGCAAAGTGAAAGAAACATATTCACAATGGGCAATAATGTCTGCCATCTCACCCAGAAAAAAGGGTGAGACTTGTGGCTTCCTTCTCCCAATGTTATGGGCTAGGCAGCCAGTTCAGGGTCACCAGCTTGGGAGCCACACTCCCACTCCATCTAGGATTTCCCTTCTGCCCACCTGTGACACTCACCTATCATCACCTGGAACTGAGAGAGGAAGTGGTATTGCATTTTTTTGTAACAACTCCCCTCGCAAGCCTCCATAAAGGCCCATGATAGGGAGAGGCTTTCTGTCTTGGTCACATGTTTCTGAAGAATCTAGATGTTTTGTGCTTTTGTGATTCTACCTTAATTGCTTGGCTGGGAGCTGTGTGAACTCCTGGCCTGACAGTCTATGTGACAGCCACCCAGCAGGACACCTGCCAGGTCATGTACGTAGACCACTCCTCAGGAAGGAGGTCCCTTGTGTTTGATAAGAGTCATTGCCCTATAGCCCATCAATTTGTACCTTTTGAAAGTTGTTTGCTTCCAACCTACTATTACAAGCCTCTCAACTTGCTCATTTTGAAAGTTAACAGCTAAAACATTACAATCTTAACTGTATAATTATATGGAATTGTCCTGGCATGGGTTGGGGGCAGAACAGGCTGAATCAGTTCACATCATCCACTGGCAAATCCAAGCACCAGAACAGAGTGTGGGTCAAGCCAGAATTGGTTGCAACAAAAACCAGTACACATTACGGAATGCCAAGGTGAGGTGACGTATGCCAGATGTGAACACAGCATCCAACCAGCACACGTGAGAACAAGGAATGGAGGGGGCGGAGCTGGCAGGGGGAATATGTGAGTGGGGGTTTCCCTAGCTGGCCAGCTACTCCTACTGGAGATCATGAGCTGGGATGAGGACAGATCAGACAAGGCAGGGTACAACACCTGTGGGCCTCATGTAGACTAGATCAGAGAAAGGCTAGGCTGGGCGGATTATTCCTGCTGGTGTACACTACATCACAATGGTTGAGGGTTGTTTGGGCTTAGCCACAGCAACAGCTGGCAGAAGCTGGCACCGGGTGCTAATTCTGTCAAGTAGAACCACAGAACCACCTGGAGAGTGCATAATCCGGAGGTGGGAGTAGACTGGGAGGGAAATAGAAGGATCCTCTCTCTTGGGTTACCACTAACAGAGGAAGGCACAGAAACAAGGATAGGAGCAGGGGTGGCTAGACAGAAAGGCACCCAACAACATACATGAGGGCTGAATAGTTGAGCTGGTTAGATGGAACTAAGCTTTAATACCCACTGACATGTATGAGAGCTGAATGGGGTGTGGTACAGACTGGACTAGTCTGCTACACATACTGGAAAACCAGGGTAGGGGGCAAGCCTGGTGGGGGTTATTGTGGGTTGCTCTGACTAGGCTGCAACTCCCACTTGTTTGTGTGATGGCTGAGTATAAAGTGCGAATGATTCAGGCTAGACTGCAGCACCCATTGGTTCCAGTAGAAAACAGGGTTGGAAACAGAACCAACCCAGCAATTGCAACCACAAGCTGATTGAGGTTATGGAGTGTGCCGGGCCCTGTGCTTGCTAGTATACACAAGAATCTGGTCTGGAAACACCTCATACAAAGTTTCTTTGCGGATCCCCCCAATCAAACTGTCAGACTCAGAACCCTAACCATGAAAAGACAAGAGGACAGAACAAGTCAATCAACCACTTCAGCTATACGTTGCCAGTGAAAAACTGGGCAAATGGAGCCTCTATGAAGGACTGTGTCAATCAGTGGTTTCTTCAATGCCCTCATCATGCTTGGAGTGGCGAGACTGGCAGCAATTCATACCTGTTGAACTATCAAAACCACTTGAGCAAGACCCTCAGAGCATGCCCCACATCACGGACCTGGGATGGGTTGGAGACTGGGTGGGCTTCTCCCATAAAATCTTTTACCTCAGATATATGAAGGAAACAATATGGAAATAATAGTCTTACCCATTTTCCAGTAACCCTGGAACTTCTTTACCCTAATTAACTATGTAACAATTGTCAAAAATACAATTAAAAAATGGGAAAAGGAAAAAAAATTTTGTATTTATATTTACTGGAAATTTAGATATACAGAGAGGATGTGAGACACACAGGAAGATCTTCCATGTGGTGATTCACTTCCCAAAAATTTGTAACTTTCAGAGCTGAGCAGCTTTAAAGCCAAAAACCAGGAGCTTCTTCTGGGTCTCCCACGCAGCTGTATAGTCAGAAGCGTGTGGGGTGTCCTCAACAGTTTTCCCAGGCCAAAGGCTACTGAGGTCCATGCAGTTCACGTGAAAGACATGAAGTTGTGAAGAGAACTTTTCCATTGAAGGCAAGGCTGCAAGGAATTTCCCGTGTCTACAACCATCTGAAAAGCAGTTCTACCTCTCTTTGCATAGACACCAGACAACCCCACAGAGATTTCTGTAATCTATTTAGGCATTGTCAGACACTGTGGAGTTGCTTTTTACGATCAATATGAGCTTGGAAGATGATGTTACTTATAATGTCTTAGCAAAAAGGCCTTTTACTATTTTTGCTCTCTCGGATGCCCACTAATCATATGAAAAATCGAGGGAGTTAAGTCCCTACAGACAGCAGGAACATATGCTTAGGGTTGTCCTCCCACATTGACCATATCCTAATCAAGGATGTTAAGTCCCTAGTTGTAGTGGAAATCTATTCTTTCTGTCTTTCCTTAATCTTTAGGTCCCTCCTTCTGTGATACACTTCCTCCATTAACTAATTCAAGACCAAGTTGTAGACTCAGGAGTGTAATAGGAATATGTTACTGACTGACATGTACTATGTATTGAGAACTTCCTGACAACAGGATTAGGGCGGCTGATATCCTGCCTCAAGGGGAAACAATTGGCAGAACTATCCTTAGGAATGCCCCATTGACCAGGTGTGAAGAGTGGGTGCCAGAATTGGTGAAGGATTTTGTATAAAAAAATAGAGGACAGTTTTTAAAATTGTCCATTATGATCCTGAAACTGTAGCGGTCCATTTATTTTCTATGCCTACTCCAAGCACCCTTCTCAATTTCTGAACTTCACTTGAGCTGGACTCTGGCAATAGGCAGAGAGCTGGCTGTTAAGTGGGGCTGCCAGGGCACAAAACATTGTTCATATATGATCCCAGTGCATGCAAGGTGAGGGCCAGCCACTAGGTTACCATGTCATGCCATAAGGTTTAATCTTTACAAATGACTTATGAGGGCCTTTCGATGACCCCCTGTACATTTCATACATGAGTTGAGAAAAGCCAGTTTCTTGAACTTTCTCACTCATGTGCCTGCCTAGCTCTGAGAGCTGAACAGCCATAGAATGGCCGGTGCAGATTTGAAGCTGTGTAGTAGCAGCTATTTCATTGCTGGTTGAGAGCCAACCAATGCAATGGGAAGTGTCTTACCCATAGGTTCCTGTCCAGACAAGGAATGCTCAGGGCACACTCAAAAATCTGAGACCCTTCTGATAATGTTTGCTGTCTCCATTCAAGAGGCACACCATCTCCTGGCTCTCTCCCAAGAAATGCTATTTGATTCCCTCTGCTTTCTACATTCACCTGGTCACTTTGCAAATAAAACTACTGTCTGCAAATGAAAAAAAAAAAAAAAAAAAGAGAGAGAGAGAGAAAGAATGAAATCCTATTTCTCAAGTCTCATTTTTGTACAATTTCCCTTTCACGTTGTGTTTCAATTATGCCCAGAGCTAAGGCTAAGCATCTTTGTGGCAATGCAGCTCTCTTTTCAGTTATTATAAAATTTTTGGAATTAAAACTTGCCTGAAGATTATTTCTTGACCTTTCTGATTAGCTCCAAACAGCTCATTCTTTCCATGGGGATCTGAAATGAGGAAAAGAGTAACCATATCTATGAATCACATCTAAATGTTTCTTTTCAAATGTTCCAGTGAAGCCAATGAGATTTGTTGCCAATCTAGATACAGCACATTTTAATATTAGTGAAATGTGGACATTTATGAGCATTTTTAAATAGGCATTACATCTCATCCATTAATGCCTTAACATAATACCTATTTTTTTAAAATAAAAATTTCAGTTACGTGAGATTGCGTATTTAACTTAAAGCAGGATATGACAGAAAATATGGTATAAAATTTCAAAATAAGGTTTGGAGTATCTTACATCCTATCTTAGCTCTAGTTTATCTTTTCCTGGCTACTCTGCTATCAATACAACTTCCTGAAAATGTATCTTGGGAGGTGGCAGATGTGATTCAAGTGTTTGCGATCATGAAAAGACACATATATTCTTCTAAATTAATGGTGACAGGCTGGCAAATTGCTAGAATAAACCTATTCATGGAGAATATAGAATTCCTATGTCTCACCAGCTGTCCTTCTGGAAGAAACTCAGAGTAAAAATCAAATATAATTCCAGTCAACATTTACTAAGCTATGTATCAATTCCCCTGTCCATTAAGTGCTGACCTACCTGGAAATCTCTGCTTCACAGGTTTCTCCACTGTCCATGGTGCTGATCCTTGCTCCAACCTGAAGATCACATCAGGCTTTGTCATGGAGTACCCTGTTCATGGAGAATGATGCAGATTTTCCAAAATCACCATTAGTCTTACCAACTACTACACTTTATAAGCTCTTCTTTCATTAGTAAACTATACAGAAGTGTTCTGCTTAGGCATGACAGAACTTCACTCACCCAAGGACAGCAGATTGTTATATGTCTCAAGCATCACCTCCTTATACAGGGTCTGCTGAGTACTGTCCATTGTCTGCCATTCTTCCTGGGTAAAGTCCACAGCCACATCTTCAAATGACACCAACACCTGTAACAGCACATGTCTCCTCAGTTCTGGATCATTAAACAGAAACAGTGACTGTGCATTTTTTATATATTTAATTTGCAACTTCTATGGACAGAATTTAATTTACAATTCATACAGCATCATAGAATAACAGTTAAATAAAAATACCTTGTGCTGTATTACTTTTGCAATTCCAATATTACAAAAGAATATTTCTTATTCTATTAAAGATTGGGGCTAGCTCTATTTGGAATGTTTTGTAGAAATCTGTGGTGAAGCCATCTGGGCCTGGGCTTTTCTTTGTTGGGAGATGTTTAATCATTGACTCGACCTCTGCTTTGGTTATGTGTTTGTTCAGGTCTTCTGTTGCCTCAGAGGTAAGTCTTGGTAAGTGGTGGAAGTCTAGGAACCTTTCTATTTCCTGGTTGTTTTCTGATTTGTTGGAGTATAGTTCCTTGTAGTAATTTTTAATAATTTTTTAATGCTTGCAGTGTCTGTTGTTATGTTGCCTTTTCATCTTTTTTTATAAGGTTTTATTTATTTATTTTTTATTACAAAGTCAGATATACAGAGAGGAGGAGAGACAGAGAGGAAGATTTTCCATCTGATGTTTCACTCCCCAAGTGAGCCATAACAGCTGGTGCTGTGCTGATCCGATGCCGGGAACCAGGAACCTCTTCCAGGTCTCCCACACAGGTCCCAAAGCTTTGGGCCATCTTCCACTGCTTTCCCAGGCCACAAGCAGGGAGCTGGATGGGAAGTAGAGCTGCCGGGATTAGAACCGGCACCCATATGGGATCCCGGGGCATTCAAGGTGAGGACTTTAGCCACTAGGCCACGCCGCCAGGCCCGCCTTTTTCATCTTTGATGCTGCTAATTCTCGCTTTCTCTCTCTTTTTTTTAAAAGATTTATTTATTTTCATTACAAAGTCAGATATACAGAGAGGAGGAGAGACAGAGAGGAAGATCTTCCATCCGATGATTCACTCCCCAAGTGAGCCGCAACGGGCCGGTGCGCGCCAATCCGAAGCTGGGAACCAGGAACCTCTTCCAGGTCTCCCACACGGGGGTTAAGGGACCCAAAGCACTGGGCCATCCTCAACTGCTTTCCCAGGCCACAAGCAGGGAGTTGGATGGGAAGTAGAGCTGCCGGGATTAGAACCGGTGCCATATGGGATCCCAGGGCGTTCAAGGCGAGGACTTTAGCTGCTAGGCCATGCCGCTGGGCCCACTTACTCTTGTTTTTTCCTTTGTCAGTCAGGCCAGTGGGATGTCTGTTTTATTTATCTTCTCAAGAAACCAGCGTTTTGATTCACTGATATTGTGTATAGTTTTTTTATTTCTATTTGATTTAGTCGTTCCCTTGTTTTGATAATTTCTTGTATCCTATTGTTTGTTAATTCTGCTGCTGTTTTTCCATTTTCTAGATGTGTGTGCTTAATTCCTGTATTTGATAACTTTCTTGGGCCTTGACATGAGCACTAATTGCAATGAGCTTACTACATAACACTGCTTTAGTGGTGTCCCGCAAGTTTTGGAATGTTGTATCTGCTTTTGCGATGGTTTCCATAAATTTTTTATCTCATCTTTAATTTCTTCTCTAACATATTCTTTCTCTAATAGCATATTGTTCATCCTCAAAGATTTTACATAATTCCTGGGATATTTTGAATTCTTGATCTCCAATTTTATTCCATGGTGGTCTGAGAAGATTCATGGTATGATTGTGATTTTTTTGAAGTTAGTTATACTTGCTTTGTGTCCTATCATGTAGTCTATCCTGGAGAAGAAGCTATGCACTACTGAAAAAAACTGTATAACCTCGAGCCTAAGAATGAAAGGTTCCATTAATGTCTACTAAGTCCAGTTGTTCTATTGTTTGTGTGAGCTCTGTAGTTTCTCTGTGGAGCTTTTGTCTCATTGATCTGTCTATTGGTGCTAATGGGTGTTCACATATCGCATGATTTTTGTGTGTTCATCTGCATATCCCTATTATTCTATAAGAAATTGCTTCACGAACTTGGGTGCATGTGAATTTGAGGCATACATATTACGGAAGGAAATCACTTACTGTTGGATCATTCCATTCAACAATATCAAGTGCCCTTCAGTGTCCTTTTCGATGTTTGTCACATTGAAGTCTGTTTCATCTGAAATCAGGACCACTACGCCAACCTTTTTTTCTCATCCACTGGTGTGAAATATCTTTTTCTATCCCTTCAGTTTCACTTTCTTAGCATATTTTCTGGTTAGATGTGTCTCTTGCAGGCAACAGATAATTGGATTTTGTTTGTTGATCCAATCTGCTAATCTATGTCTTTTGACTGATGAATTGAGGCCACTTATGTTAAGAGTTGATACTGAGAGACTGCGACTTTGTCCTGCTATGTGTCTGTGTGTTTGTGCGTGTTGGTATCTGATTGTTTTGCCTTGTGTGGACTTCAGTGCAAAGGTTTTCTCATGTGCCACCCTTACTTATGGTTTCCTATTTTTTTTTCTGGGATTAGCACATTTATAAGGAGATTTTGTAGGACTAGTTTTGTGTTGGCATATTCTTCCAGTTTCTCCTTGCTATGGAAGTATCTAATTTCAAATACAAATAAGATCTTTGCTGGGTATATTATTTTTGGTTGACAGTTGTTCTGTTTCAGGATTTGAAAGATTTTATTCCATTCTCTCTTTGCTTGGAGCATTTGAACTGAGAAATTAGCAGTGATCCTGATTGGCCTGTCCCTAAATGTCAGCTTGTCGATGTTTCGTGCTAGTCTCAGAATCCTTTCTTTGTATTCATTGGAGGGGAGCTTGAGTACCACATGTCTGCATGATTGTCTCTTTGGGTCAAATCTGTTGCGGGTTCTCTGATCTTCCTGAATTTGGGCTGGGTTCAGGATCTAAGCCTTTTGGAAGTTCTCCTGCATAATTTCACTGAGCACTGGTTACATACCTGTCTCTCTTTCTACTCCTTCTGGAAGGCCTATAATTCTGATATTTGATTTCTTCATGTTGTCATTCATTTCCTGTATGGCCTTATTGGCCTTGTTCAAATGTATCTCCTGCTGATTGATGATCTGCCTATTTTCATTCTGGGAATCTTCCAATTCAGAGATCCTGTCTTCTGCTGCATTAATTCTGTTGGATAGGCTCTCAACTCTGTGCTGCAGGTCAAGGATTTCATTTGTTGACTAATTTTGTTTCTGTGTTCATGTAGCTTTTGAATTCTTTAAGCTCCTCCCATCATTTTACATCGTCTCTGAAGAGTTTTATAATTATTTTCCTGAATTTCTTGTCTGATAGGTCATCAATTTCTTCATCTGTCATCTCTGTTATTGACCAGTCCTTTTGGCGACTTTTTGGGTTGGCACTGGCTCCTTCCTCTGACTCATTTCTTTTCCTATGAGTTCGCTGCATGTTTATGTGATCTGCTATTGCCGGCTTCTAATCCCTGACCTCTGCTGCCACCTAGTGCTGACCTGAGGTCTTGCTGACCTAGATTTTTCTTTTTCATTGTTTGTGGTGCCTGGGTTCCCCTGCCCCTTCTTCTTCAGTTTGCGGCATTGTGGGCTCCTTAAAACAGGGCAATATTTACGGTAGGTATTGAATCTCCCTTCTGTGGGGTACTCGTGGCCCTGGAATTGGCGCCACCCAGTGCTTGGGACTTCCAGGTCCCAGGTTCACCCAGGTTCTTTGTTTCTGTGCCTAGTCACCATCTCCAGCCCATCTGACCTGACCCAAGCTTGCCATAAATTCCTTAGTTCAGGCACCCTTCACCATGTTATGTTCCTAAGATTCGCCTACCCCTCACCTGCTAAAAGCGGCCACTTCCTTGTGTTAGAGGCTCCCTGAATTTTGCTCACCAGATTTTGCTCAAGTCTCTGCAGCCTGGGGCACCCTCCTTGTCCTTCTCAGGTTGCTGATCCTAGTCATTTGTGTCTGTTTTACTGCTGTGTTCCACCTTTCTCAGTCCTGGCTGCACTGGGAGATTTACCACAGTGTTCCCCGCGGTTCTTTTCCTTTCAGGCTCACTTTAGGTAATAACATGTTTTAAATTCACATTGTACTCAAGATCTTAATTTTTTATTAAGTGATTAAAACAATAGTAAGATGACCAATTTAATAGGTAAGTAGTATAAATATAATGAAATGAAAAGATATGCTTTAATCATACAATTTTCAGACACAGATTATTAAAACTAGGGTAGAATATCATAATTCGCTATTTAACAAACATATAAATCAAAAGTGATAAATCATGTTTGCAGCAATACTGATATATACCACTGGTCCCCCCTTTTGTTGTTGCTTGTGATTTCTTTTTGCTACTCTACAGAACAATTTCATGTTTGTATATGTGTATTTAGAATATTTCACTCAACATCTTGGCATCTAGTTATACTCATTTTGGTCTAATACACAGAATTCTGTTTCCACAACTGAATAACAGCCGGTTGTACACACATACTACATATTGCTTACTCAATTATCTAATGATGGACACCTCAATTCATTCCATATCAGTGTATTATGAATAGTGCTGTTATAAAAAAGATGGCATTTCTTTTACAAAATGTGTTAATAACTTTCAGAAAATATGACTAGTAATGAGATTACTCAAATGTACAGTAACCTCCTTTAAATTTAATCCTTTTAATTTTATTTAAGCTTTTTAATAATTTTAATCTTTTTTTAAAAAAATATTTGTTTTGTATTTATTGCAAAGCCAGATACAGAGATAAAGAACTACAGAGAGGAAGTTATTCCATCCGATGATTCACTGCCCAAGTGGCCTCAACGGCTGGTGCTGCGCCAATCTGAACACAGGAGCAAGCAGCTCTTAAGGGTCACCCAAGCAGGTGTAAGGTCCAAGGCTATGTGCCAACATCGACTGTTTTCCCAGGCCACAGGCAGATAGCTGGATGGGAAGCAGGGATGCTGGGATTAGAACCAGTGTTCATATGGGATCCCAGCACATTCAAGGCACGGAGTTTAGCTGCTAGGCTACAATGCTGGGCCCAGAAATCTTATTTCTAAACATTCAAGAAATTTTATGCTATTTTCCACGTGCTGACTTAATCTATAACTCCATCAGCATTGTATAAATAGTCTCATTTTTTACTTCCTCACCAGTATTTGTTACCCTTTCTTCCAAAAAATAATAGCCCTTCTGACAGGGTTGCTTAATTGGCTTTCCTTTATATGTCAGCTGACTTTTTTTTCACGTGCACATTGAAGGATCTCTTCATTATGTTCAACTGAAGAGAACTTGAAGATCATATGTATTGGTGAAGATCACTTTTGGTCAAGCCTGTTGGGAGTTCTGTGCCCCTCTTAGAACTTTCTCCAGATTAGGGAAATTTTCCTTTATTATTTCTTTAAATACATTTGCAAACTCAGTTTCTCCTTCTGCATCTTCTGGGACTACCATAACCCTCATGTTTGGTCTTTTAATATTGTCTTTCAATTTTTGAATACTTTCTTTGGCCTGATCCAGCTTTAATTCCAGGTTTTTGTTTGCTTCCCCATGATGACAGGAATATATATTCCAATTCTGAGATTATTTCTTCTGCTAGCTGGTTTCTATTTTGGAGACTCCCCACTGTACTTTTAATTTGCTCTACTGTGTTCTTAATTTCTCATATACTAGCCTTGATTTGCTTTATTGCTTCCTTAAATTCTTTGAACTCTTGCATGAGCTTCTCATTTTTGATCAGAATCAAAAATGTCCCCCATTTTCTCGATGTCTTCCTCAGCTAACTCTGAGGTTGGCATAGGGTTTTGCTCCTTTGCAGGGAAGTATTCAGTAATATTCATTGTGTCTTTGTCTCTTCTTTTGCTCTTGATCATTGTACTTCTGGTTACCAGAGTCTTCTCCTTGGGGCAGGTTTCTATGCTGCGTCACCCACAGGTCTACAATGCGATTTTACTTATTGCAGTTGGTACACAACTTTTTGCTTGCAGTCACTTGTGCCACAACCTTCAGCGAGTTCCAGGTCTGGGTTCTTAAGTCTGATTTCCACTGTGGTCTCCACAGTCCCAGCTCTTGGCTCACCACTCTCCACATCCTGTGATACCATGCTGAGGCTGCAATGTTGTCTCTGCAACCTTTCTCCCACTTCTGGTTTTAGCAGGTCCCATGATTGGGTGGCACTGATCTTGCCAGAACCTGTTGGATGTTAGATCTGGGTGCCACACGGACCTATTTTGACACATATGATGCCACTGTCGCTATATTTTCCTGCGGGACCAGTGCAATCTACTGACATCAGAGAGTTTTTGCGAGCTCAGAACATGCACAGTTCACTGTTGTCCCCTGCAGTCCCAAAGCTATTGCCACAGTGTGCAAAATGGCACCTCACATACCACCATTACAGTTCTTGATCTGCTGGCCATCATATCCGAGGGCTACCCAGACCTGCCCCAGGTGCAACCTATAGAATGCCACATCGTTGCAGTTCACTGAGTCAGAAATGCACTCACTCCCAGCTCAGTTCATGCTCCATCCCTTCTCTTGCCCTTTCCTCCTTACACAAAATGGCGCCCAATTCAGCTCTAGGGGGCTGACTGGGCTATGAAATCCACCCTGTTCTCACACTGCCCATCTGAGACCTGCTGCTTTGTCTCTGCTCCTGGTCAAATAAAACAGACCAGCAGGACGGACAGGTCTTTGTCTGGGTTTACCTCCCAAGCTCCCAGTGATAGTCCCTTCCCATCTGATTGCTGGTGGAGTTCTGGCTGCTGGTGGAGTTCACATCACAATGCTGGAGTGTCAGTCAATGCACCACCACATTGCTGTGCCTGCTGCTTTCCTGTGTCTGTCAGGCTCCAGGTCCAACTCTGCTGTTGTTCTGTCCTTTCCAGTTTCCTGAAATATCTCCTCTCTGTTTCATCCTGATTAAATGTTTTTTCTGTCCATTTAAACATGTCCTTCCCTTATTCTGCAATCTTGATTTTCTTGCAGGTTCCAACATTTGAAAGCAAAGGCCAAGACAGGTGAGGGACTATGCCAAGCTGGGTCAGAGAAACCACTGGCACAAGCAAGGTCTATGGCTGGGAACAGGCCTCGCTGGGGAGCTAAGTGTATATCCTGACTAGGCTGTGGTTCCTACTGGTAAGAGTGAGGGCCAGAGTAGGGGCTGTTATCTGGTCTGGACATGGTTGAAGTCTCTTTTGGCACAAGTGTGGACTAGATCTAATATGTGCCAGACTGAGCTAGACTCCAGCACACACTGGTGCTCGTGAGAACAAGGCTTATGTATGACGAACTAGGGTACATCTCTCCCTGCTGAGCTATGTATGAGCTATGTCTGGATGTGGACCATCCTGGGCTGGGCTGTAATACCCAACAGAAAAAAACAGGATGGGTTGAAGGCCAATCAGGAATGGCCACTGTTCCTGCTGAGGCAGGAGATAGACAAAGTAAGGCTGGACCATGAACCTGCTGATCCGGCATTGGGATAAGTTCTCATGGAAGAGCTTGTACAATTCCTCTGTTGGGACACAGTCCCTGCAGGTGAGAGCAAGAATCACAACAGGGAGCAAACTAGACCAGGCCAGGTTATGGTGCCCAAGGGCATACCATTGGCTCAGGTCTGGGGTAAGCCAGGCTGGGCCAGTCCATATCACCCACTGGCAAATCTGAGAGCCAGAATGATATGTGGTTCATGCTGTTCAGGGCCACAACACCACACAATTCACATTAGGGGTGGGACTGGCGGTTGGTTGTACTGGCTAGGCATAGCTCTCAAATATGTGAGCTTGAACTGGGGGCATGCTCGGTCGGGCCAGGCTCTAACACTCAATACCAAAGGTGAACTATGCTATGCCAGACTGGGCCACAGCACATAACCATCACATGTGAAATCCACGGGAAAACAGGCAAACCCAGAAGGGGGCTGCAGGGAGAATTCCTACTGAGCCACTACTCCCAATGGTGAATGTGAGAGCTGGTATTTGGGCAAACCAGTCCAGGCAGGGCTATAACACATGTTGGCCTGCATGTTTAATGGAACAGGGAACATCCAAGGTGGGCAGACTGTACCTATTGGTATGTGTATAAGCCAGAGTGGGTGAGGGTTGGGTTGGATGGGCTTTGTCACAGCATCACCTAGCAGATGATGGATCTGGCAGAAGGGGTGAGGCAAATTATTACAAACTAAACTGCAGAAACTCCTGGAGAGGACAAGATCAAGGAATGAGAGAGAGCCCATAAGGGAAACAGTGAACACCTCTCTAACAGACTGCTACACTCATTGGTTTGTATAGAAGAGAAGGCTGCAGACAGATCTGACCCAGCAATATCAACCACCAACATGTGCATAAGATGATTTGAGTGATGGAATGTTCTGGACCCTCTATTGGCATGCACACACAAGAATTAGGTCTGGGATCACATCAGATCAAGTTTCTTTGGGGACACCACCCCCCCAACCAACTGAATCACTGGATTCAGAACTCCAACCATGAAGAAAACTGCAGGTTCCATGGACTGACAATGGAGGGTATTTGATAGAACCAGGCCTCCGCAGTGGCTTTGATGGAGCAGTGAACAGCATGTTCAGGCACACATGGAGGATATGGCATAACATTGGAGCATTAGAGGATACACTATACCGTAACAGAGCATGAAGAACAGAACAGATCCACTACCCCAGACAAGTGCTGGAGGTGAATAGGTGGGCAAACAGAGACTAGGAGGAACTGTATCAATCTGTGGATTCTGGACACATTTCATTATGCTTGGAATGGTGAGATTGGCAGTAATTCCAAACTGTTGAACTATCAAAACCTCATCAGCACAACTCTCAGAGCATGCTACACATCAGTGATCATGGAATGGTTGGGAGGCTGTGTGTGGCTTCTCCCTTTATCTTCTCCATTTCCCCAGATACAGGAAGAAAAAGAAAGAGACCATGGAAATGGTGATCTCACCTAACTTCCTGTAGCCTTGACCAACCACTCTAAAGAACAATGTAAAAACCACCAAAAATTAAAAAAAAAAAAAAATTAAAAAAAAATTAAACAGTCCCCAATCCACAGAGAATAAAGTATAGTGGTTTTTTTTTTTTAATTCCTAAAAAAAAAAAAACCAATTTACTTACTTAAAAGTGAGAATTACAAAGCAGCAGTCAAAGCCAGCCAGACAGAAAGATCTTCCCTCCACTTGTTTACTCCCTATGGGGCCACAAGAGGCAGCAAGGTCCAGGACAAAACCAGGAGCCTGAACTCCATTCTGATGCTCCACAGGGGTGCAGGTGTCCAAGGAACTGACACATTTTCTGCTATCTCCCAAGCACATTAGCAGGGAAGTAGATCAGAAAGTGAACATCAGGGACTTAGCTAGTTCTTATATGGAATGCTGGCATTGCATTCAGCAGTGTAACATGTTATCTCAAAACATGCCACAGGGATGGTTTAAATAGATCTGGTAATCAAAAGTCAGATTTCTTTTCCCACTGTACCTTCTACTCATCCCATACCTGATATCCAATGATGTTATCTGGTATTTTGTAGAATGTAAATGTCACTGCTGAAAAACTAACCTTGAACCTAGATGGAAAGATACTTACACTACTTTTACAATGTCACTATTCACTTGACAGGATGAATGACAGAAAAACAGATGTTTTGTGCAGTTCTTGTTTTTTTTTTTTTTCTGATTGTGTTTACTAGCTGTGTCTGTGTCAGACTGACTCCAGGTCTCCCTCTTGTATCTCACCTGTGGGTGGGACATATGCAAGGACTTATACCACCACCACATGCTTCTCAGATGCTTGTTAGTAGGAGGCTGGATTGAAAGGGTGGAGTAGGGTGGACTAGAATCATGTGCACTGTAATTATATGCATTCACCCCACCACACTGACACACCCTTACACTGTTTTGTTCATTTTAATACCGCGGTCAACTTATTGCCAATATATCTCAGACAGGGCAAATCACAGTCATCTAGTGGCTTATGTCCTCACCTTGGAACATGCCATGGTTCCATATGGGCGCAAGTTCTAATCCCGGCAGCTCCACTTCCCATGCAGCTCCCTGCTTGTGGCCTGGGAAAGCAGTTGAGGACGGCCCAAAGCCTTGGGACCCTGCACCCATGTGGGAGACCCAGAAGAATATTTGGGCTCCTGGCTTCATTTTGGCAAACACGGGCCATTTCCGTCATTTGGGGAGTGAATCATTGGACAGAAGATCTTCCTCTCTGTCTCTCTTACTCTCTGTATATCTGACTTTGCAATACAAATAAATCTTTTCTAAAAAATAAATCTTTAAAAAAATATATATGTATAAATATAACACAGAAAACCTGGAGAGGAAGTTTCAATCACCTTTCACAGTTGCAATCTTTAGTTATCAAAATTTTACCTTCTTTCTCTCACATTTTTTTTTCATTTTAGCTTAAAAATTATCATCATGCTTCTCAGATACAATGTAAAGCAAGCTGAGAAGTAAACAAACAACTTACTGAAGGTGTGTTGGTGTTCTCCCGCCTGGGAAGCATGGAGCAGGCTGCAGGGCTACACCTGCAAGAGAAGGTGGAGACAGGGAGTTATGCATTGGTCTTGATTGTTCCTAGACTCTTCAGTGGTTCCCACTGTGCTAAGCAACGTCAACTTGGAGGCAGACACAGTGGCTGGAAAATAAATGTC
The DNA here is from genome assembly GCF_030435755.1 of Ochotona princeps. NCBI lineage: Eukaryota > Metazoa > Chordata > Mammalia > Lagomorpha > Ochotonidae > Ochotona > Ochotona princeps. The sequence goes on from NC_080852.1 coordinate 2,815,648, forward strand.
ATCAGCTTCCCTGGACAAGAATAGTGCCCTACAAGTGCCAAGAAGGCATCCTTGAAACAGTATCAATAATTTCAATAATTGGCAGTGATTAAAGCAAGTAATCATTAGGTCAATGCAAACAATTACCATTTACTTAAAGCTAATGTTACTGGGACTGGCACTGTAGCCTAGTGACTAAATTCCTCACCTTGCACATACAGAGATCCCATATGTATGCTGGTTTATATCCTGGCTGCTATATTTCCCACCAAGCACCCTGTTTGTGGTCTGTGAAAGCAGTCAAGCACAGAACAATACCTTGTGAGACTGCACCTGTTCAGGAGACTCACAAGAAGCTCCTGCCTCTTGGCTTTCATTTTGGCTCAGCTCTGGCCACTGTGGTGACCTAGGAAATTAGGCAGCAGATGGAAGATCTTTCTGTCTCTGCTACTGTAAATCTGACTTTCCAATGAAAATTTTTAACAAATTAAACAAATCATAATGTTACTGCAAAGCACTAACATTTTTTCAACAACTATTGTTCACATTACAAAATGCCAGAGAAAAACATATTGTCACTAAAACGTATGCTTCAGAAAAATAGCTGGATGGTATTAAGTACTTCAATATTTCTACATTCAAAGTATTTCTCTCTATAACTATATATGACAATTGAATGTAATATTTACTCTATAAAGTTTTCTAGTAATTTTTCCAAATGTAAGTTCCCATCTTCAATGACACTTTCCAGTTCCTGAACCCTCAACAACACTTGACTTTGCCATTTTATTTGACTTAGCCCATAGGACACCCATAAATATGACAGCAACATAATTTGAAAAGTGGTTTTACTTTACCTCATCGAATAGTTACATCATGGCAGCAGCCAAAGATAATCATCAGACTCAAATGAGTGAATGTCATGATACAGGAAGCTGGGTTGCTATTTGGGATAGATCAGATCTGATACCCAAATGCCTTATTTATACCTACTGGCTATGTTAACACTTTCAATGCGGTATCCTGTTACTGTGCCTGGAACACAGTAGGGGTTCCAAGGATGTCCTTGGAAACCTAGATGGATTCCTGTTGATGGACTAAGCATGGCAGAGCCCTGACATCTTGGGAGTGAATCAACCCATTGATGGAACATCTCTCTTCTTTCTACAATTTACCTTTGAAACATATATAGTATTTATGAAAATGATTGCAAAGAAACATACTGTATCGAGAACAACATATTTTTAGTTCATTTTGTGGGTATATCTTGGTGAGTAATAAAGAATTACATTTCAAATTCAATTAAGAGAACTTCACAAAGACACTTGAACAACTGACATTTTTATACATATTTGGGCATTCTATTTCCTTTTTACCCCTCTATTTTATTTTTAATTTTCTAATACTAATCCATGGGCTCTGGGATTTCCTTTATCCCTTGGCTCTGCAATATTCTATGCCGTATGACCAGCAGTGATCTAATACACTACACCACAATACAAGCACCAAAGGTTAGCCTTTTTGACTCTAGCCATTTTTACTGCTAAAAATGTTCTCATGTACCTTAGGTGTCTGATCATATATATTTTTTTAATATCTTCCAACTGATGATTCACTCCCAAAGTAACTGCAATGGCTGGTATGCACTGATGTGAATCCAGGAGCCAGGAAATTCTTCCAGGTCTCCCACACAAGTGCAGGGTCACAAGGCTTGCGGCCATCCTCGACTACTTTCCCAGGCCACAAGCAGAGAGCTGGATGGGGCTACCAGGGTTAGTACTGGTGCATATAGGATCTCGGCATGTTCAATGTGAGGATTTTAGTCTCTAGGCCAGCATGCCGGGTCCTGATTGTAGTTTTTTTTGAAAAAGAATTTATTCATTTTATAGCCCATTCTTCAAAGACAAGCACATTAATATATCCTAACCCAAAAACTGTGGACCTGAAACAATCACTGTAATTCATGTCATTGATGTGTGACCATCCCTTATGGTTTCAATTATATTCAAATGCAAAATACCCTATAGAGGAAAATCAGGTTTAATGCAGATTAGAGTTTGACCTAGTAAAAGGCACCTGAAAATTTTGAAATAATTTATTGCATCCATTTACAATGTTAAAAATCACCTAAGAACTCACCACAAAATTACAAATTATATTCCTTGTTTTTTCAATTATGACCATCACCATCAATTGTTTTTCTGCAAAGCCTTTCCTTTTCCTACCCCATTTTAAAAATTATATTTTTGACAATCTTTACATAGTTAATTAGGATAAAAATGTTCAAGGGCTTCATGTATCTGAGGTAAAGGGGGATTTTAAGGGAGAATCCCCAACCAGTCTCCCACCCAACCCAGGTCCCAAATGTGTGGCATGCTCCGAGGGTCTTGCTCAAGTGGTTTTGATAGTTCAACAATTCTGAATCGCTGCCAATTTCACCACTTCAAACACAAAGAAATTGCTACAGAATCCACTGATTGACATAGTCCTTCTTAGAGTCTATGTTTGTGCAGTTTTTTCTCTGCCAACATACAGCTGAGGCACACACCACCATCAATTTTTAGCTACTTTTACCTTGTAAAAACTGCTGGAGTTAATCATAGTGGCAAACTTTCTGCTAGGGAGCAACACAACCCAGAGTGCCTGTCTGAAAGAAAGCACCATGACTGATTCCATTCTACCTGCCTGCACAAATCCACCCTGAGGAATCACTGAAATATGAAGTTCAAGTAGACATTTCAGTTATGTTGAATACTTAGATTTAACACATAGCTTCCAGCTAGTAACAAATATTTATTTATTTGAAATGCAACAGAGCTTACATCTGGTGGTTCAGGCTAACCACACTTATAAGAGCCAAGCTTAGTCAAGCCAAATTTAAAAAGGAAGAACTCTTTTGTTACAGATTATTATTACTCTACTGCTACTACTACTACTACTACTACTACTACTACTACTACTATTATTATTATTATTATTATTACTATCATTTGGAAAGTCAGGTATACAGATGAGTTAAGCCTAAGCTAGAAATGAGGGATTCTATCCATGCTCCCCGAGGGATAGTTAGAAACCCAGTTTGGTGGCATAGTTTTGCTGTCTATCCAAGGAAGCTGTAATTAGAAGTAGCCATATCCCGAGCTAGCAATCTTGAAGGATAACATGCACATCTATATAACTTAATAAACTAGCTGTGATGCCATACATGCCTCATTAGTTCCCAATTTTAACTTAATCTAATATGGTACAAGAATCTGAATAGGGAACCAGCTTCTGAGAGTAATTTCTCTCCATGCTCTCTGTCCTGGCCTCTAAAAAACACACAACAAGATGGCACCAGCATCCATGGTTAAGCATCCACCATCGGTTTTGTCGCCCAATATGGATGCTGCTTCAACTTGGGCTGCTGTCCGTACAATCCAGCTCCCTGCTAATGGCTAGCAAAGAAGTAAGGATGGTCCAATCCTTGAGCACCTGTGCTTGTGTTGGAGGGCTAGGATAAACACCAAGCTCCTAACTAGCACCAACCACCTTCAGCTAGTGAGGACAGTTAGGGAGGGAACCACCAGATGGAAGATTCCTCTCTGTCTCTGCTTCTTTCTGTTTCTTTTTCTGTAATGCTGCCTTTCAAAAAAATACATTTTAAAAGAATGTTTATTTCAAAGAAAAAAAAAAAAAAAGGAAAGGAAAGAAAAGAAAGGAAAAGACAAGACCAGTCCTCTCGGGACTTCTCCCTAATACCTTTAATACTTCCAATCCAATGTCACTGCAAATGTACTTGTTCTATAGATATTCACCCATAGTGGACGCTGCATATGGTGAAGATGGGATCTAGGTGTCCTCAGGATCATTAAGAGCCTCATCACCCTGGCAGGCCCTGGGCCCATACCTCTCAGCACCACTAAGCCTGAGCATGGTTCTAGCAACAGGCAACTGAGCACAGGAAAAGCAGAGATGTCATCTTCTGGCAGTCAGCAGGAGGTGGAGGGCTGGTTTCTCAGTTGCAATTGCCTGGAGTGCAGTTCAGGGAGCAACCAGTTCGAGGGTCAAATAACACTAAGTCTCCCTGCCTTGGTCAAATCTTTTACTTCAAATATGCTTCTTTTTAAAAGAAGGTAATGCCAGAAACTATGTTAACTGAGAATGTTTCAAAATGCCTTAGGTTCCTTTAGAAAAGGATGCACATGGACACAGGAAACACCACGTGAGGGTACAGGAAGGTGGAGGCTGTGAGTCGGCCAGGGAGAGACCTCAGCAGAAACCAAATCTATTACCACCTTGCTCTTAAATATCCAATCATTACAAACACAAGAAATGAATTACTATGATTCAAGACAGACATTCTATAGTGTATTTTTATGGCAACTACAGTACACTCTTATTTTCCACTATACTTCTTATTGCCAATAAGAAAGAACCCACCATCAGAGCAATATAGAAACCAAAGGTTATGACTTTAGATACCTAACACTTAAAATAACAACAGCAACAACAAAGTCAAATAAGCAACTTAATTACTGATCTCAAAGTCCCAGAAATATTTAAAGAACAAGACAACAAAACAAAACAAACAAACAAACAAAAAAACAATCTAGGAGTAGTTAAAGAAAATTCAAAATAATGATTGGTGAAGAAATGAATAAACTGTATTAAGCAATATTGAAGACATTGGAAACACTAAATTTTTTAAAGACAAAATTAATAAACCTTTAGCAAGATTAAGAAAAATTAGGGCTCTGCATTGTAGAATAGCAGCTAAAGTCCTCTCCTTGCAAGTGCCAAGATACCCTATGGGCACCAGTTCTAATCCCGGCAGCCCTGCTTCTCATCCAGCTCCCTGCTGTGGCCTGGGAAAACAGTCCGGGACGGCCCAAAGCCTTACAATCTTGGACCTGTGTGGGAGACCCAGAAGAAGCTCCTGGTTGATGCTTATGGATCAGTGCTGTTCATGCTGCTGTGGCCACTTGGGGAGAGAATCAAAGGATGGGAGACATTCTTCTCTGTCTCTCTACCTCTTTGTATATCTTATTTGCAATAAAAATAAAATCCAGGGCCATGTGCAGCGGCCTAGTGGCTAAAGTCCTCGCATTGAAGGCACCAGGATCCCATATAGGCACCGGTTCTAATCCCGGCAGCCCCACTTCCTATCCAACTCCCTGCTTGTGGCCTGAGAAAGCAATTGAGGATGGCCCAAAACATTAGGATCCTGGACCTGTGTGGGAGACCCAGAAGTGCTCCAGGCTCACGGCTTCAGATTGGCACAGCTCGGGCTGCTGCGGTCACGTGAGGAGTGAATGAGCACAAGGAAGTTATTTCTCTCTGTCTCTCCTAATCTCTGTCTCTCCTAAAAATAAATCTTAAAACTAAAAAAAATCTAAAAAAAGAAAGAAAAAAGTAGATTTAAGTACATGAAGTAGAAAATGAACACATTAAAACTGCACTCACAGAAGTATAGTGGATCAGGGCTATCTGGACCAAGTGGGTTCTGCCACTGCTTGTGATGTGACCCTCCCCTGTTGATGCCACTCCAAGTCCTGGCTGCTCCATTTCTGGTCCAGGTCCCTGCTAATGCATGTTGGAATTCAGAGGATGTCCCAAGGGCTTGAGTCCCTGTGCTGATGTGGGGGAACTGGAAAAATCTAATTATTGCTGGTTTCATCCTGGTCCTGCTTTAGTCATTGCCGTCACTTGCAGAGGGATAAAGCAAATGGAGATCTTGCATTCTAACTGTCTCTCTTCCTCTATAACTCTGCCTTTCATACTGACAAAATTGATCTTTTTTTTTTTTTGAAAAAAAAAAAGGAATACAATAGATCGCTAGGGATTACCAACACTAATTATAAACTAATAAGTTCATCATTTCTGGATACTTAGTATTAGCCTACGAAAGTGCTTCAGAAAGACATTAAAAGCTGACAAAACTAACAGTAGTAACAATGAATCAGAAATAAATTAAAAAAAAAAAAGAAAATCTCTTCAAACCAAAGGTCAACAGCAGGTGTTTCCAATTCTAAATTATACCAAAGTCACAACAAATTTTCTAGAAGTACTGTAAAAAATTGAAAGGGAAAAAAAGCAGTTCCAAATTTATCCTGGGCCTAACAATATTTAGATTCCAAAACTAGACTGAATCAACAGTGGGTGACTTAACTTGCATCGGACTGTGTTTCAAATTGAGAAACATGATGTAATTGCTCAGTCAAAATGCAATCTCCATTGTAGTATGATTAGACTTCAGTGTATTTATTTCTTAATGCTTCTTCTGAAATAACTTCATGCCCCGGAAGTCTAGACTAAAAAATCATTAACCAGTATGCAGGATAAAAATAAAGCTAAAAATCCTAACATAATACACATAAAGTGAATTCAACACACCAATAAATGCACACATGATAACCAAAGCTCATCTAGTCCAAGGATGTAGAAAATGGGGCAACAAATGCAAATCAACATACCAAATGCTTCACATAAGCAGGATGAAGGATAACATTATCAAAACCATCTTACTGAAAACATTCAGTAAAATGCTACATTTATTTCATAATATTGTGCATACATAAGTTGAGACAAATATTCAAAGATGCCTCAACTGAGGTATATTGACATATTTCTTTCAAGATACGCAATCAAATACGAATGCCAACATTTCACTGTTATTAAATATTTTCCCAAAGAAAGTAAATAAGAGAAGGAAATAAAATGCACAGAAATTGGAATAAAGAGACTCAACTTTATTTGCTTTTGAATGCTTTTTTCCTGATTTTGATAATTAAACTTAATGAACACCAAGACTGTATTCAGCTATTAAAAATAAAATATTCTTATTTGCTGCAAAAGAGGTGAAACTTGACATGATAAACTCAGGAAAATGTACAAATAGATCTATCTATCTATCTGTGCTGCTCTGGTGCCAGCAACAAGAAAACTGCCCCAGACCCTTAGGAGGAGCTTCACTGAGGACTCAGCTGGGCGCTGGAGACGCTGTTGCTCAAGTCAAAACATACCTTCACATAAAGAAAAAGGAAATCCTGCCCAACATGAAGGTCAAACTGTCCTGGGCACTCCCCCCTCCTCACTGCACAATGGGTTCAACTGGGAGGCCTAGTGTTCAAGGTCAGTGCTGCAGAGTGAGGACCCCAAGGGCCCCCTCCTGGCCCCCACCCACCCTGGGGACTCAGGAGATGCTCTCACACACTCACCCTTCCCAGCTTCTCACGAGTCGGGGGTCCTGCAGAGGCTCCTGCGGGGAGGGAGCTCACAGGGCAGCACTGGCTCAGCCACCTGCGCCTCTCCGCCAGCACAACCAGCAACATGGCTATGGCAGCGCCCACAACAACCTCCTGCCTGCTGCCACAGGGCTTCCTGGGAGTACCTGATTGGATCGCTCCCACAGACCTTGACTATGCAGGACGTCACAATGTGCAGCCAATCACAATGGGCACTCAGGTTGGATTCTGGAGGGAGGGGAAGTGAGGGGATGGCTTCACCTCAGGCTGGGAGTGGCCTCCTCTCTTGCAGCTTGAGCCTTCCAACAGCAGGGGCCGCTGTCGCCTCTCACATCAGTCCACCTCCTGGCCTCTCCTTCCCTCTCTGCTTCATGTTCAAGTTTGGTAACCCAAATATAGATGACAAGAGGCTGCAGATACACCTCACCGAATTTTCATTAGTTTCTGGGACTTTTCTTCTTTATATTGCCATTTTTTTATTAGTTCATTGCATATTTTAAACTGCAGAACAGAATGTTTGAAAATATTATATACACATTTAAGACTCTTTTATTCTACTCATGTTTATTTCACGATTTGTATATTTTTATTTTCATAGTGTTCCATATCTGTTTCTTATTAGTACATATTAATTTGATTCTCTATCTTGATCTCCTGCCCAACCCATCTTGCTTGAATCTCTCCGCTGTTTAAATTTGGCTTTCCACGAAAGTACCATTAGTGTTCATTGATAGTTTTGCTGCTTAAAACTTGACAATTCGGCTGCCATTTCTTTTCTGTGTTTAATTTCCTGATTACACATTCATAACAATTTGTGAGAAATAAAGGGAGAAGAGGGCGTCTCCCTATTTAATCTAGGAAAAAAAAAACCTGTAGTGTTACATGTGGATATACTATATTTATTTCCTGTTATGCATGGTATATGTATTTATTACTTGGTTTCCATAATGTGTGGCTTTTGGTTTTTTATTTATAACATATTTTTTGTAAGAATTTAAAAAAATTATATTGGAATGTCAGATATACAGAAAGGAGGAGACAGAAGGGAATATCTTCCTTCTGCTGATTTGCTCTCAAAGTGGCCACGATGGACAGAGCTGTGCCTGTGTGAAGCTAGGAGCCCAGAGCTTCTTCCCAGTCTCCACATCGATACAGGCTCTCATGGCTTGGGCCATACTCAACAGTTGCACAGCCACAGACAGGAAGAAGGATGGGAAGTCGGGCTGCTGGGATAAGAACTGGTACCCAAATGCAATCCCGCCACCTACAGGGCAAGGGCCTAGGCCACTAGGCTACTACACCAGGTCCTGTTTTAAAGCATATTACTCTTAAGTATTTCACAATATCCTCTCATAATCTTGAGATAGATTAAAAGTTTTATGAAAGATGATGATTATATCGCATAATTGTTTGTATTTCTGAAATTGATTATTTACATGGCATTTTATTTTTTAATGATGCCCACTAATTTATTTGGATATTTAGTTATTTATTGAAAACACAGATTTACATAGAGAAGAAGAGACAGAGAAAAAATGCTTGAATCTGCTTGTTCCCTTCACAAGTGGACACAATAACCAGAACTGAGTTGATGAGAAGCCAGGAGCCTCATCCAGGTACTCCATGTGTGTGCTCAGGGTCCCAAGGCTTTGGGCCATCATCTATTGCCTTCAAAGTCCACAGCAGGGAGCTAGATGGGAAGTGGAGCTGCCGGGCCATGCACTGGTACACATATGGGATTTCAGCAACGCAAGCAGAGGATTTAGCAACTGAGCCATCATGTCAGATCCTTAATTTTTGATAATTTTGTTAATGGATTGCCACAATGGCTGGTTTTCAGTATATACAACCAAACTCATTGGAGGCTATAAATGGATCCCCACCTACTGTGCTGGTTTTTGTGACATGTTCTATATTTCTTTCTGTGTTTTACAAACTTATGCAAGCCTTGTCTGCCTCTTCATATCTTGAACCCTATATGCCTGTAGCTAGGCCTGGTTTTCTGTATCTCTGATCTTATTCCTGGGACTATAGGTTATCTGCAGTTTCAACATCTCACATGAAGCTGGCCTGTGTTCATCCTTGCAGTTTGTCATTATAGAAATCTATCATTTGTGCCTGGCACAGTAGCCTAGTGGCTAAACGTCCTTGCCTTGCACTAGCAGGGATACAAATTGAGCAATGGCTCTTGTCATGGTGGCCCCAGTTCCCATCCAGCTCCCTACTTGTGGCCTGGGAAAGCAGTGGAGGATGGTCCAAAGCCTTGGAAATCTAACCTTTGTGGGAAACGTAGAAGTTCCTAGCATCTGGGTTAGGATCAGCTCAGCTCTGGCTATTGCAGCCACTTGGATATTCCTTGTGACTACAGCAGAAGCCAGCTGCCTGTAAAGCAATATTATGGGGGGGGGGGGGGAGAATTGCAGGGCCTATAAAACCATGTCACATAATGCAATGTAATCAAAAAAAAAAAAAAGAGAGAGAAAAATGTAATGCAACAACAAGGTGGAGAAATCTACCAGAGGAAGAGGGTACTGGGAGCAGTTGGGGCATCCACAGAGCCTATGAACCTGTGTCACATAATGCAATGTAATAAATAATACATATTATAATATATATATATATATAATAACAAAAAAGAAAGAGTATTGTGAAAAACTAAAAAAAGCAATATTATTTACTCTGACCAATAATTGATATTTCCCTCCACCCTCTCCCATCTCTCTAAGTCACACTGGGCTCCACCTACTTCTCACATCTCACTCCTTCCTTCACCCTCCTCTGTCTGAAGTTCCCTAGCTAGCTTTCCTCACTGAGAACCTGAGCGGCCACAACCACTTCTCCCCCTCCTCCTCCCTCTTCCTCTGCTTGAAACTAGTTTTTCCAAGATTTAAGCTTTTTTTTTTCTCTTTTGTAGACTTCACCCACACCCACCCCTAATCCAGAGGGATGGGGTACAGGACAAGCTAAGTAACAACTACTTACAAACAAAACAAAACAAAAATGTTACTTCCCAAACAGGTTCAGTAAATTCCTGGAAGAGAGCCTTCCCAAAGCAATGCATATTCAACTACAGATTTCTACACCTTAAATTTTGATTTAAACAGAGCAATATTTGTTAAATGTGAACTTAAGAATACCTAGCCTCTTGTATCCTATGAACAATGTTTGTACCTGGTTAAATGCAACCTTTGACGCAATCTCTAAATATGTAGCCATTATATCAAGGATAAACTGGCATTAAATTAAACTCTATCGCACTGTTACATTGTTCCAAGCTAATAGGGGAACTCACGTTCTCTATCTTGTAGATTTTATATTAGTATGCAAAATGGTTACATGCATGGTAATATGTTCTTGATGAGGAAGACTTTGAAACAAAAATAATCTATACATGACAGAGTTGATGATAGTCCTTAAGGTATAACTTGTAGCATTTTCTAAATAGTTACCATTGACACATGAAATTGAAGTCTGATTCTGTGATAAATAAACTACGTTTTACAATATACATGTTATTGCAACATCTCCTTTTAAATGCTCTTTATGGCAGCAACCTGAGGACCCAAGCTGCCCACCAGCCACTCTTCCAGGGCCAAACTAGACAAGCTGGTGCACTCTGCACCCACTGTCTGCCTGTCATCTGATTCACTGCCAAGTCATCCTTGCTGGTGTCCCTGTTTTCACAGGACGATAGTCATTGCCTCCATGGCCAGTCCCAATTGTGCTCTATAGAGGGCGCACCTCTAACTGATGCCCTCCACTGCCCCACTTGCTCATCCAGGGCCAGGCTTGGTGAGCAGGTTTGAGTGCGACTCTAGCCCATGAGCACTGCCACTCCATCCACCAGCTGCTGCTGAGAGCCAGGCAGGCTTAGCCAGCGGTCCCACTCCCTCAGCAGGCAGTGCACCCATAGCCATTCCAGGGTTTGGCCCGTTCTGCAGGCCCCAGTCTGCATACCTGAGTCCCCCACCCCATAGCCTCACCAGAACTCCCAGTGGGTTCTCCCACACCCCTGGCCTGCTGCAAGCTGCTCCAGGGCCAGGCTGGCTGGGCAGCTCCAACACTCACTTCTAGGCTGCCCACCCCCACAGACTTCCTGCTGCTCCGGGACAAGGCAGGCTAGAGTTGCAAGGAATTTGGAGCAAAACAATGCAGCAACCTGTTTCTTGTTTCACATGAAACAGTTTTCATGCAGAGAACTCCAGTTTGCAAAGCAGGATTTATTTCATAAGAGGAAGGAAAATGGCTTCTGTCCCAGTGGCAGGAGGGACTCCAAGAGAAAAGACCCAAGAAAATCTAGGAAATGGTGTCTTTTCAGCACCATGCTAGCGGGATCACAAGAGTCACCCCAGTAGAGAGAAAGAAACTCCAGAAAAGACAGTGAGGCTTGGAACTTCCTTCTGCCACTAATGTGAGGTAGGCAACTGGCTCATGGTCATGAGCTTGGAAGCCACGCCCACCCCGACATCTCGGCATTCTCTTCTGCACACCTGTGATGCTCCTTTACAAGCACCAAACCTGAGAGGGGCAGAATTGCATTGTTATAGCATCACTTCCTTCGCAAGCCCCCATGAAGGCCCATGAGAGGGAGGGGCTCAAACTTTTGGTCACGTGCTTCCCTAACACTTGTACTCCGACTTGTTCTCTGGCTTCCCATGGAAAAACTGCGAGGACAAGTAGTCCTGGAGTATGAACTCTGTGTGTCTGTATTCACCCTCTGTTCACTGCTTAGAGGGAACAGTAAATATGCTAATGCTAAGATGCTTTGTATTTCGTTTTTTATTATTTATTTATTTATTAAAGATTTATTTTATTTTATTACAAAGTCAGATATACAGAGAGGAGGAGAGACAGAGAGGAAGATCTTCCGTCCTATGATTCACTCCCCAAGTGAGTTGCAACAGCCGGTGCACCCCGATCTGAATCCGGGAACCTGGAAAATCTTGCGAGTCTCCCATGCGGGTGCAGGGTTCCAAAGCCTTGGGCCATCCTCGACTGCTTTCCCAGGCCACAAGCAGGGAGCTAGATGGGAAGTGGAGTTGCAGGGATTTGAACCGGCGCCCATAGGGATTCCAGGGTGTTCAAGGTGAGGACTTTAGCCGCTAGGCCACACCACTGGGCCCTCTTTTTTTTTTTTTAGCACAAAGTCAGATATACAGAGAGGAGAAACAGAGAGGAAGTTCTTCCATCCGATGATTAACTTGCTGAGTGACCACAATGGCTGGTGCTGAGCCAATCCAAAGACAGGAGATGGGAACTGTTCTGAGTCTCCCACTTAAGTGTAGGGTCCCACAGCTTTGGACCATGTTTGACTGCTTTCCCAGGCCACAAGCAAGGAGCTGAATGAGAAGCCAGGTTGCCAGGTTTAGAACCGGAGCCCATGGGTAATACCAGCGCATTCAAGTCGAGGACTTTAGACACTAGGCCACTGCGCTGGGCCCTGCTTTGTATTTCTAATTTACATATTTTCAAGAGTTGCAGGATAGGTGAGGCCTGGCAGTAATGGAATGTGGGCTGAGAAACCAGGGAAGGTGGATGTCTGCTGCTTTGTCAGTGTGTCCCTGTATGTCTCTTGGAATAACTTATATTGCTGGGAAAGCGGGAACGTAGGTCTTCATTTTCATGGGTGAGCTTCAGGGTAATGCCTCTTGGTGTTTCAGGGTAAAACCTCTTGGTGTTTCCTTTCAGACTGGATTGTCACATGGACTTGTGATTTGCTAATTTCAAGTGGGCCCCATAATCACCAATCTTGGCTTACAAAGACTCCTTAAAACACGCTAGATAGTCTGGAGTGGTCTTGCTTGCACCCCACAACACCATCCTGAACCAGAATGCTCAAGTGCAATTCCTTTGACAAGGACCAGAGCTGAGATTTGGGGGAGCTGGGGTGAGCCCTGTCTCACTGCTTTGGATGTGGCAACAGCTCTAAGAGATGGGGATTGATTTGCTGATTCTATCCTTTTGTTCCCTCCCAAAGAAGAGTTGCTCCAGGAAGGATAAGGAAATAGGGGAAAACCCAGTTCTTACAGTTTACAAGATAATTTTACCAGGTACCAGGGGATTCGAACTGCCTACTGTGCAGTCTGACTCCTCACATACTCCTCCAGTGCTTTTAAGCACACACCAGCCCTCTGCTTGTTCCAGGGCAGGCAGGCTAGGACAGCCTCCCCTTTCATTAAGCATGCCTGCCCCGCTGCCAAGCTTGTTGCTTAAAGGCCACAGGAGCTCTGGCAGTGCCCACCATACCCCCAGCCTGCCTGCTGTGGCTATAAGGCCAGGCCTTCTGAAAACACCCTAGGTTTGATTGGAGTGATCTTGCCCACACCCCAAAAACATTGCTAGTGCTTCAAGACAGGAAGATAGCCTTTGCTAATCTCTTCAATTACTTACTTCACTCATTTACAATAAATAAGTGAATTAATAATAAAAGGTATGTTCATTCTGCCGGGCAAAAAGACATTGGAAAATCCTGGAGATGAGTTTTGAGTGTAACACATGGGAAATCGATGTACAGGACAGCACCTCCAAATACAACAGAGAAGCAGGGACTGTGATGAAGGACAGTGGACAGAATTGGACATCAGTGATTCCTGCAGCTGCACCTGCTCATATCTAATGTTTCCCCCTCGTACATGTGCCAAACCCTCTGTGCTGTTATGTGAATTATTTCATTTTTAATACTCACAGGAACTGCATGAGGTCAAAACTACTTACTTTACACCAAAGAAATACAAGTTAGGGCCCACTTTTTTCCAATAAGAGACCAATAAAGAAGTCCACATCCCATGTTGGAGTTCTTAGGTTTGATTGCATGCTCTGAATCTAGCTTGTTGCTATTACACGCTCTGGGGAGGCAGACTCAGTGTTCAAAATGTTAGCTGCTGCTGGGCTCCACACACCCAGATTGAGTTCCTGGCTTTCAGCTCTGGCCAGCTCTGGCATGCCAGTCATGTGAACAGTGAGCCAGCAGGTGGAAGAACTCTGTTGTATTATCTCTGTCTTCCTCTCACATAAGTATTAACAAACTGAGATTTAAGAAAGAAGAGTTGCTGAGTGTCTGCCAGGCTCCCTGGCATGTCAGTGGCCTTCATTCCTGACTGGCTGTGGGGCAGTGCTGAAATCAATCAGGAGACGACCCAGCGGCTCCTGGAGGAGAATGATCAGCTCATCCGCTGCATCATGCAGTACCAGAACAAGGGCCAAGCCCACGAGTGTGTCCAGTACCAGCATGTGTTACATAGAAATTTCATTTATCTAGCTACCATTACAGATGCCAATCCAGCCAGTACCTCACAAGCCAAATAACCTTCCAGTTGGCTATTGTGAAAAGAAGCCAATATAATCCCTCTCCTACAAAATGGACACAAAATCTTTGCGAATTCAACTACTCAGAATGTGAATGAAATCCCTATTGTAAAAATATGAAGATTAGGGCCCGGCGGCATGGCCTAGCGGCTAAAGTCCTCACCTTGAAAGCCCCAGGATCCCATATGGGCGCCGGTTCTAATCCTGGCAGCTCCACTTCCCATCCAGCTCCCTGCTTGTGGCCTGGGAAAGCAGTCGAGGACGGCCCAAGGCTTTGGGACCCTGAACCCGCGTGGGAGACCCGGAAGAGGTTCCTGGTTCCCGGCTTCGAATCGGCACGCACTGGCCCATTGCGGCTCACTTGGGGAGTGAATCATCGGACGGAAGATCTTCCTCTCTGTCTCTCCTCCTCTCTGTATATCTGACTTTGTAATAAACTGAATAAATCTTTAAAAAATATGAAGCTTAATAACTTAATTATGTTTTCAATGTAAACACTGATTTTCATAATCAAGCAGAACCCTCAAGAGATTGGCTCAGATGTTGTCTTTCCTGAAACCAAAGTACGTTTGGAAACGACGGGCATCGTCATGGCCACATTTTTGTTGCACCTTAAGAAGTTTCAGCTGGGTTTGTGTGGTCAGACTCTGGCCTTGCCAAATGGACATGCCATTGTGCCTTCCTTCCTGCCAGTTTGTAAATACACACCCCTGACTGTTTTCAGGCTTGAAATAAAGCTTGCTTTTCCAGAAAAAAAAAAGTAAGATGAGTAATTTGCCCATGGTATATAATCAGTAAGTGGCAATGTGAGATGAACTTTCACTATTAAAATTTCATTTTAATCCCATTTTATACTACTTTCTAATCACTGAAGGGAAGAAAATGGTCACATCAGGCAAGTGACCCCCAACACAAACACACAGCTATACTGAAGCAACATCCAGACTGCAGAGACCAAGAGATCAAACAAGGTAAAGTTCAGTACATTGGTGGTAAGAGAACAACTGCTGGGTGGGAGACCCTGGAGGTGCTCCTGGCTCCTGGCCTTGGATCAGCTCAGCTCTGGCTGTTGCTGCCACTTGAGAAAAAGAACCAGTTGATGAAAGATTTTTCTTTCTCTCTCTCTGTAATCTGACATTCCAACAAAAACAAATCTTTAAAACAAACACCACCAGTGATGTTACTATGATTCTCCCATAAAACACACACAAACACACACACATGTTCCATCACTCTCTCTGCTCTATATTTATCTATATCTATATATATATAGAGAGATATAAAGTTATAGATAGATAGATAGATAGATATAGATATAGATATACCAGCCTCCTTTGAGTCCTGTATGGATATATAGATATAACTATATAGATAGATAGATATAGATATATAGCAGAAAGCTTGACAGAAAGAAAACACTTTGTCCCAAAGCACTTGAATGGAATGGGAGAACAGTTACTTGCATTTCTTCCCTGCTGTGGATGTGCACATCACACAGATCCAGACTGCACAGCACCAAGTGGCCCATCAGGCTCTGTGTTGGCCCTTCTTGCACTGGCACAGCACTACCCACCACTCCTGGAGACTTTAAGGGAAGTTCTAAAATAACAGCTTCTTTTTTTGTTTGCTTGCTTGTTTCTTTCTTTAATGGTACTGTTACTGACCGCCTGCCCGCTGCTGGAATAATATCAGCAAATTGTTCAGAGTTGTAATAGAAACTTTATTGGAAAATCCACTCCTGGGCCCCCTTTACGCAGAAGGGAAAGAGCAGGGAGGCGAAAAGGGCAACTGAGATACAGGCGGAGGAGTTTTATAACCCCCCGACACATGGGCAGGGAAAGGGACTGTCCGTGCCCCCAACTATGTAAGGAATGTCCATTCAGGTGTGCCACTGGTCAGTTGGAATCCCGTCAGGTTAGTGCCGTAACTGGCTCCTGTGGCACCTTGGTTCCAGGCTGAAGCCTGGGAAATACGTCAGGCTGGAGCAGACCAGCACCTGTCTCCAGTGCCCTGGGCAGCCATCAGGTACCTTGAGAATCTGATATGTGGGTCAAAGAACCCCACCTTTTTAAAAAGATTTTATTTATTTTTATTGCAAAGTCACATATACAGAGAGGAAGACAGACAGGAAGATCTTCCAATCAATGATTCACTCTCCAAGTGACCACAATGGCCGGTGTTATGCCGACCTGAAGCCAGGAGCCAGGAACTTCCTCCAGGATTCCCACACAGGTGCTAGGTCCCAAGGCTTTGAGTCTTCCTCAAATGCTTCCCCAGGCCACAAGCAGGGAGTTGGATTGGAAGTGAGCTGCTGGGATTAGAACCTGCGTCTGTATGGGATCCTGGCGCATTCAAGCCGAGGATGCTAGCTGCTAGGCCATTGCACAGGGCCCAAAATAATAGCTGCTATACAATCCCTCTGAGCCTGTACTAATCCTCCACCAGCCTCACAACCACAACCTGCTGGCCCCCCGGCAGTGAGTTCTACAGTTGTGGGGCTAGGAATTGCTGCCTAGGTAACTCCACGTTCAGCCCACTATACTTCTGGGTTGCAATTCAATCCTGAACACTCCCAACGACACAGTAACATTTCCTTTGAAGGTAAGCGAGGGTACTGAGACCTGGTAGTTTGGGGGAGAGGGACCAAATGATCTTCATGAGTCAGACTGATAATATCAGCCTCCTTTGAGTCCTGTGTAGAACTTGTTATCACTGAACAATGTTGAGCACTGAACACCAGTCCATGCAAAAGCTAAGCCTGGGGGCTGGGTGGTTGTCTAGCAGGATCAGATCTTAGTACCTGACAGAATGATGGATAAGGATATGGGTCACATTGGGCAGGGCCATAACATTAACCAGCACATAAGAGAACGATTTCCAGGATAGATTCTGTGGAGCATGTAGACCAAACCCTGTGGAAATACTAGTCCCATGTAGGCCAAACCCTGTGGAAATACTAGTCCCACTGGTTAGCTCAAGAGTTTGGGCAGTGATGGACTAAGCTAGGTGTGATCAAGGAGCCTGCCATCACTCATGGGTAAAGGAATCAACAACAGTGTGGGCTGGTAAAGGCAGCAGCACTCAAATGTGCATCCTAAATAGGGTGTGGGGTGGTCCAGGCTACAATGTTCACCAGCTCATACAAGTCCAAATGGAAGGATGGACTATGCCCAACAATGGCCTAACACCCACTGGCATGTATGAGAACTGGGTCTGGGAGTGGGTCAAGTGGAGGAACTTAGAAATTACCCTGGTGTGTCCATAGCTACTGCTGGTGAACACAGGGTCTAGGCCTGAGGGTTGGACAAGCTGGCAAAAGAAGTTCCAATGGCAGGCTAATGCGTGGGTCAGCAAAGGAATGGGATGGACCAGGCAGGTCCAAGCAAACCTTTGTTTACATGCAAAAATATAAACCATGATGGAGCCCAAGTCATGCCGAGCTAGGCTCTTATACTTACTGGTCTGCACGAGTCAGGGATGCTAGACCACAGCATCAAAGGCAAAGACTAAGATAGGTGAGGGGCTGTGCCAAGCTGAGTCAAAGCAACCACTGACATATGTGCAATGTATGGCTGGAAACAGGCCTGCGTCAGGAGCTAAGGGGACATCCTAGCTAGGCTGGGGTCCCAACTGAGGAGCGCAGGGGATGGAGTGAGGGCTGCATTCTGGTCTGGGTATGGCTGCAGTCTCCCTTGACACAAGTGTGGACTGGGACTGGACGCACCAAGCCGGGCTAGACTCCAACACACATCTGGTGCTCTGGAGGACCAGGGTAGATATAGGTTGGACTAGGCTAGGTCTCTGCCCCTACTGAGCCATGTGTGAGCTGTGTTTGCATATGGATGAGCCTTGGCTGGGCTGAAACATCCAACGATAAGAACCAAAATGGATTGAGGGCCAGTTAGGGAAGACCAATGTTCCTGCTAGGACAGGAGGTGGCCTGAGTAGGGCTGGCTCTTGGACTAACCAGTATGTGTGAAATCTGGCATTGGAAAAGGTTCTGATGGAGCAATCTGGGCAACTCCTCTGTCAGGACAAAACCCTGCAGCTACCCACAAGAAGCACAACAAGGAACAGCCCCAGACCAGGGCAGGGAAAGATACCCACTGGTATACATTTGGCACAGGTCAGGGGTGGGCCAGGCTGAACCAGTTCACATCAGCCATTGATGAATCCAAGCAACAGAACAGAGTGGGTCGTGCCAGATATGGTCACAACACATACCAGCACACATTACAGCTGGGATAGGGTACACGCTGGGCTGGGCTTGACTGTAACCCTCACCAGCTGGAATTTGGGGTGAGCTGGCCTAGGCAGGTTACAGCACCCACTAGCAAAGGCTGAGATACAGTGGGCCATGCCAGACTGGGCTACAGCACAAGTAGGAACCAGAGGGAGGGGGTAAAGCTGGTAGGAGGAATGTGGAGGACCCCCTGCTGGAACATCTCACCCACTGGACAGCATGAATCGGGATGTGGACAGACCAGACCAGGTAGGGCTATAACACCTGTGGGCTTCATGCGAGCCAGATCAGTTAAGAGCCAGGATTGGTTGACTGTCCCTACTGGGGCAAACATAAAGTAGAAAGGGTAAGGGTTGGATTGGTTTTAAAAAGCATCAGAAGGGCCCGGCAGCAAGGCCTAGCAGCTTAAGTCCTCGCCTTGAACGTTCCAGGATCCCATATGGGTGCCAGTTCCAATCCCTGCAGCCGCACTTCCCATTCAGCTCCCTGCTGTGCTCTGGAAAAGCAGCCAAGGATGGCCCAATGCTTTGGGACCCTGCACCCATGTGGGAGACCCAGAGGAGGTTCCTGGTTCCCGGCTTCGGATCAGCGCATCAACCTTTGCGGCTCACTTGGGGAGTGAATCATTGGACAGAAGATCTTCCTCTCTGTCTCTCCTCCTCTCTGTATATCTGACTTTGTAATGAAAATAAATAAATCTTAAAAAAACAAAAAGCATCAGAAAGCAGATGCTGGCACAGGTGGCTAATTTGTTAAGTTAAACTGCACAACCATCTGGAAAGTGCATGATCTGGGAGTGGGATTGGCCTAATAAGGAAAAAGTGGGCACCTCCTTCTTGGGTCACCACACCCAATGGAAAGCATGAAATCCTGGACTGGGGCAGGTGTGGTTCAACAGAATGGCACTCAACAGCATGTGTGTGGGCTGGACGCTGGACCTGGTTTGGGTGAACTAGGCTTCAATGCCCTTTGACATGTATGAGAGCTGAATGGGATATGGGACAGACTGAACTAGTCTGCTGCACATTCTGGCAGGCATGGGAACTAGGGCAGGGGATGGGTCTGGTAGGGGCTATTGTGGCTGGCTGTAACTAGGATGCAGCTCCCACTGGTTTAGGTGAGGGCCAAGTGTGTGCTGGGCAGCATCAGGCTGGACTGCAACATTCATTGGTTTCAGTGGAAGACAGGACTGGAAACAGCACTGACCTAGCAAATGCAACCACAGCTGATTGGGGCAATGTACAATACTGGGCCCTGTACTTGCAAGACACACAAGAATCTAGTCCAGGATCACCTCAAAGTATCATTGGGGATGTCCCCACTCAAACTGCTGGACTCAGAACAATACCCAAGAAGAGAAGTGCAGGTTCCATGGTCTGCCATGGAGTGCAAGTACCAGAGCCGAGCCTCCTCAGAGGCTCAGAATGGAGTATTGGAGAGCATAACCAGGTACACATGGAGCATATGGCAGTCTATCGGAACCGGCAGAGGATACCTGGCACCACAACAGAGGACAGAATAAATCAATCCACTACCCCAGCCATATGTTGCCAGTGAAAAACTGGGCAAACAAAGACTCTAAGGTAGACTACATCAATCAGTGGATTCTGCAGCAACTTCATTGTGATTGGAATGGTCAGATTGGCAATAATTCCTAAGTGTTGAGGTATCAAAACCACTTGATCAAAACCCTCGGAGAATGCCCTACATCGGGGACCTAGGATAGGTGGGAGGCTGGATGGGACTTCTCCCTTTATCTTCCCCTTTACCCCAGACACAGAAAAAAAAAAAAAAAAAAGAGGGCCCTGCGGTGTGGCCTAGTGGCTAAAGTCCTCGCCTTGAACGCCCCGGGATCCCATATGGGCGTTGGTTCTAATCCCGGCAGCTCCACTTCCCATCCAGCTCCCTGCTTGTGGCCTGGGAAAGCAGTTGAGGACGGACCAATGTGTTGTTATTCTGCACCAGCGTGGGAGACCCGGAAGAGGTTCCCGGCTTCAGATCAGCGCGCACCAGCCGTTTCGGCTCACTTGGGGAGTGAATCATTGGACAGAAGATCTTCCTCTGTCTCTCCTCTCTGTATATCTAACTTTGTAATAAAACAAATAAATCTTTAAAAAAAAAAAAAACAGAGAATGTGGAAATAATTGTCTTACCCACTCTCCTGTAGCCCTTGAACCTTTGTGCCCTAATTAGCCATGTAAAGATTGTTAAAAAAAAAATGAGACACATATCCTGGTATCTTAATAAAGGAAAGAAAATGCAATCTACAACAGGAGATGTGGACATCTAGTAGAGTGGATCAGCAACTAGTTAGGAGACGCTCATCCTACACTGGACTTCCTGTGTTTGTGTTATCACTACACAACAAATTCCATCTTGCTGCTAACACACTCCCTGGAAGCAGGCAGGGAATTTCTCAAGTATGTGAGTCATTGCAATTGCTATCATGGACACAGATTTAGTTCCTGGCTCCTGTTTTTGCCTTGAACATGTCACAGTCTTGCAGGACTTTAAGGAGTTAACCAGATGATAGATCACTTTGCCTCTATAAGTAGTGCAAATAAAATAAATGAACAAAAATTATTTCTAAAATAAGATAAAAAAGTCAGATATACAAAGAGGAGGAGAGACAGAGAGGAAGATCTTCTGTCCGATGACTCAATCCCGAGTGACGGCAAAGACCAGTGCTGTGTTGACCAAAAGCTAGGGGCCAGGAACTTTCTCCAGGTCTTCCACAAAGGTACAGGGTCCCAAGGCTTCAGATTGTCCTCAATTGCTTTTCCAGGCCACAAGCAGGAAGCTGTACAGAACAGGACTTTCAGGATTAGAACCTGCACCCATATAGGTTCCTGGTGTGTTCAAGGCAAGGACTTTGGCCACTAGGCCACAGCGCTAGGCCCAAGAAAAGTAATCTAAAAACAACAGTTGACTTGGCTGTGTAATGCAACTTTTCACACACAATTTAGAGGGCCACATGCTTCTTCCCAGTGATTATAAATAAAGCATCACATTATTGAAGGAAACTCTCATAGACCAACTAGGGAAGGTACACACCAACTGGCAGTAATCAGGACAAGTTAATGCTTCAGTATCAGTGCCAAGCCAGTGCGAACTGCTACTTAGCAATGTGATCAGAGATCTCAGTTAACACTACATGAAGACAATAAAATCTACCAAGTCCTAGAGAAACACAAAATAAGTGCTCATGAAGGAAATGTTAGACTCCAGTCCTTCTACCCTAACAATACTTCATACACCATCAGAATTTACCCACAGTTTGCAACCTAAGAATATTGACCCATATGGAAAACACTTGACATAGTTAGCATATGAGAAATAAAAAGCAAGAAAAATGTCATCACCAGTATCAAACGCTAAAGCAGGGCTCAGCCCTGTGACCTAGCAAACAGTCCTCGCCTTGAATGTGCCAGGGTCACATATGAGTGCCAGATCTTATCCCGGCAGCCCTGCTTCTGATCTAGCTCCTTTCTTGGATGCTGGGAAAGCACTCAAGGGTGGACCAAAGCCTTGGGACTCTGCACCCGCAAGGGAGACCTGAAAGAGCCTCCTGCCTCCTGCTTTGAATTGGCATGGCTCCAGCCATTGCGGTCACTTAGGGAGTGAATCATCAGACAGAAGATCTTCCTCTCTGTCTTTTCTCTCTATATCTCTGACTTTGCAATGAAAATAAATAATTCTGAAAGAAAGAAAGAAAGAAAGAAAGAAAGAAAGAAAGAAAGAAAGAAAGAAAGAAAGAAAGAAAGAGAGAGAGAGAGAGAGAGAGAGAGAAAGAAAGAAAGAAAGAAAGAAAGAAAGAAAGAAAGAAAGAAAGAAAGAAAGAAAGAAAGAAAGAAAGAAAGAAAGCTTCTTTAAACCCCTAACGCAAAGGCCAGCATTGGGGTATAACATGTAAAGCTACTAACTGCAACACCAGCATCCCATATGGAATCAGCTGTTCCACTTCCAGCCCAGCTCTCTGTTCATCTCCTGGGAAAAGCAGTGGAAGATCATCCAAGTGCCTGGGCCCTGATCACCCACATGCAAGCCCTGGAGGAAGCTGCAGGCTCCTGGACTCAGCTTGGTGCAGCACTGGTTATTTTAGCCACCTGCAGAGTGAGCCAGTGGGTAGAAGATCTCTGTCTTTTACTTTTTAACTCTAACTTGAAAATGAACAAATAAAACAAACAAAAACATTTTTAAAAAAGAAAAGAAAAACATTTTTAAGGTTAATTTATTTATTTCAACGAGGGAGATGGAGATTCATTTTCTGGCTCACTTCATGTTTGGCAGCACTCTCTGGGCCAAACCAAAGCAAGGAAATTAGAGCTTCTTCTGGGTGTCCCACAAGGGGGCAGGAAACCAAGCATTTGGGACATGTTACACTGCTTTCCCGGACTTTGTAATGAGGAGCAAAATTGCAAAGGAAGCAGCCACATCTTGAACCCCTATGCAGGTGGCAGCTTGATTCACTGTGATACCACATTACTGAAAAATACAGTTTAAGACATCACAAACATCAAGCATCAGACAGTACTAGGATGTAGTCACCTCTGGGGACGGAAGATCAAAGAGATCAAGGCCTGAACTGAAAAAGGCTTTTTTCTAGATGAGTATGCAGTTTATACTGTTTACAGTCTCACTGAAAACTTCACAGAAATTAAAGTTGTCAAGAATTTAGTTTTCTTTCTCTGAGACCATTGCATAAACTCTGATCCCATGCAAGAGAACAAAGATGTGACATGCCAATCAGGGCACAGCATTCCTGCCTAAGTGAGCAAACTGGAAATCAAAGCACCAGGACATGACAGAGAATGAGCTCTGGGAAGCAGCCTGCTTACACTTCACAGGGAGACCCACACTCAGCAGCTTCCCCATGTTCCCAGGCCTTGGGGATCACTCTCACTGAGGACACAGTGCACAGGGGGCTCACTGCACTGATGGAGAGAATCCTAAGCAGCCAGAAATGTGGCAGTGTGGACCTGGGAACTCCTCACAGCCTGCAGTGTCTCCTCCAGCATCTTCACTCTCTGCTGCAACCACACATTTAAGATCAAGTGAACGCTGTGGCCTCTGTGATTTTTTTTTTAACACCAAATATGTTTGCTTAATACCAATTTGCCACCAAGAATTAGTCACAACACAATTAAACTATTTCATCATCTGCAATTAGTAGAGGCCTCAGGGCCAAGGCTCAATCTCTATACACAGGAGCAGGCTAATGTTAGTGGATAGCAGGTGTTAGCTCTTCTGGGTCTTATGTCCCTTTTAAGAAGTTACCTAGGATGCCCAGCACAGTATCCTACTGGTTAGAGTCCTCCCCTTGCATGGGCCAGGATCCCAAGTAGATGCTGGTTGTAATTCCTGTGATTCCACATCCTATTCAACTCCCTGCATGTGGACCGGGAAGGCAGTGGAGGACAGACCAAAGCCGCCAAAATTTCACCTTCACCAAAATCATTTGTTGGTACAAATTATCCTCTGACTAAACCAACTTGTGGCTGCAAAATGAAACTGCTGTGTATCCCAATCTCACCACCCTAGGATTTACCTGGGCCTTTGCCAAGGTTTTACTCCCTAGGTAGCCAAGGCTGAGAGAATGCAGAGTGCATCAATCATTTCTTTAGATGACATTAATATGTCACCAAGGAATGGAGCTCTGGATGGGTAAACAATATATTAATGCTCCGAGAGGCTATCTATATAAAACAGATGGACCACTATAGACGCCCTCCAGTTTTAGGGCATCAGCTGCCACTCTGAATAGCAACCTCCAATCTACTGCTGTCTTTCAATGGGACTGAGTGAGCCACAGGATGAGATAGTCTGTTACACTTTTGGGCCTGGTGCAGTGGCTCAGCAGCTAAAGTCCTTGGCTGCAGCGTGCCGGGATTCCATATGGGCCCCGGTTCTAATCACAGCAGCTCCACTTTCCATCCATTCCCTGTTTGTGACCAGGGAAGGCAGTTGAGGAAGTCTCAGCTCCGTGGGACCCTGCACACCTGTGGGACACCTGAAGGAAGCATTGTGCTCCTGGCTTCGGATCTGCACAGCACTGGCAGTTCCGGTCACTTGGAGAGTGAGTCATCGGATGGAGATGTTCTTCCCTGTCTCTCCTGTCTGTATTTCTGGTTTTCTAATAAAAACAAATCAAGTTTTTAAATTAAAAAAAAATGCAATAAAAAACCAATTGTTCTGAAGTCAGAAAAACAAAAGAGTGCAGTGGGGACCCTGTAAATGTTTCAATGGGGGATCATATGTTTGGACATTCTAATAAAATGTATGCACTTAAGTTAGATAAAAGGAGAAGAACTAAAATTTGGAAGATTAATTTAGTTTTTTTCTTGTTTACTGGGCAGACCTTTTCATCCACTCTCTCACTTCCCACATTCCTGCAACAGCCACAACACCAAAAATAAGTCAGGTTTTGCACACTGGTCCCCAAGGCACTGTCTCTACCTCCCAGCCTGGCCAGTAGCTGCACACTGCATTTGCACAGAAATGAAACCCAGGTATTCTGATGGAGACACAGGAGTCCCAATGTCATCTGAACCACTGTTACACACACCCACACAGGGCAGGGATGCCTTCCTGTGCTGTGTCAGGTGGGCATTCATTGCTTTTCTCCAAAGCCTTTTGTTCATAGTAAACAGTTCTTTTAAAGAGCATACACTTATTTTGTGGGGACAAAAAAGGACAGATTAGTAAAGTTGAATGAACTTTGTCTTGGGAGGAAATAGCGCATACTGTTGCAGATTCCCAGGGCAGATGTCAGCACTTGGCATTCAGGAGGAAGATCTGGACATTTAGGGGTTTATTCCCTGCCTTAATGTGCTCTGGCTCATCATCCTCTAAAATTCAGGTTACATCTAACCAAATTATAAGAACTTGAGAAGAGGGGACAGGTGGTAGCATATCAGAGGCCATCGGGTTAAGGTACTTCAGGAAACTGGCACCTGAAAGGTTTATTGCTCAGGGTTTCTTACAAAACCCCTTTGCGAGAGTCCCCGTGCACTCCCTTGGCTTGTCTACAAGGGCGCTGTGCCAAGCACAGCACCAGCACCATATGCTGCCCCTCAACCTTGCAGCAAAACTTGGAGGAAAACAAGGCTGTTGGTTCTAACTGCTGGAGTCTGTGCTGCTCTGGTGTCAGCAACAAGAAAACTGCCCCAGACCGTTAGCAGGAGCTTCACTGAGGACTCAGCTGGGGGCTCCAGACGCTGTGGCTCAAGTCAAAGCATACCTTCACATAAAGAAAAAGGAAACCCTGCCCAACATGAAGGTCGAACTGTCCCTGGGCACTCCCCCTCCTCATCCTCCCTGCACAATGGGTTCAACTGGGAGGCCTAGTGTTCAAGGTCAGTGCTGCAGAGTGAGGACCCCAAGGGCCCCCTCCTGGCCCCCGCCCGCCCGCCCGCCCCGGGGCCTCAGGAGATGCTCTCACACACTCACCCTTCCCAGCTTCTCACGAGTCGGGGGTCCTGCAGAGGCTCCTGCGGGGAGGGAGCTCACAGGGCAGCACTGGCTCAGCCACCTGTGCCTCTCCACCAGCACAACCAGCAACGTGGCTATGGCGGCGCCCACAACAACTTCTTGCCTGCTGCCACAGGGCTTCCTGGGAGCTCCTTACTTGACTGCTCCCAGGACTACTCATGACACCATAATGCGCAGCCAATCACAATCACAATCACAAAGGGCAGTCAGCTAGGATTCTGGAGGGAGGGGGAGTGAGGGGCGGGGCTTCACCTCAGCCTGGAAGGGGCCTCCTCTCTTGCAGCTTGAGCCTTCCAACAGCAGGGGCCGCTGTCGCCTCTCACATCAGTCCACCTCCTGGCCTCTCCTTTCCTCCCTGCTTCAGGTTCAAGTCTGAAAAATCAGAAACAGATCCCAGGGATCTGCAGGCGAACCTCACTGAATGTTCAATAGATTCTGAGACTTTTCTTCTTTACAATGGCTTTTTTTACCCATTAGTTCATTTGACTTTTTAAAATGCAGATCTGGTCCCGGCGATGTGCCCTACTGGCTAAAGTCCTTGCCTTGAATGCACCAGTATCTCATATAGGTTCCAGTTTTAATCCCAACAGCCCTGCTGTCTGCCCATCCTGCTCCCTGCTTGTTCCATGGGAAAGCAGTTGAGCACAGCCCAAAGCCTTGGGATCTGGAGGAATTTCCTGGATCCTGGCTTTGGATCAGCCCAGCTCCAGCTCATGTGATCACTTGGGGAGTGAATCAAAGGACAGAACATCTTTCTGTCTCTCCTCCACTCTATATCTTACCTTGCAATGAAAATCGGTAAATCTTAATTTAAAAAATGTGTAACTGAAGAACATTTGAAAAATATGACATAAAGTAATTTTTTCAGTCTCATTTCTCAAACTGTTGTTTATTTCCTGGACAATATTTTATGTTTTCACAGTGTTCCTTATCTGTTTCTTATTACTACATAGTAACTTGATGGTATATATTGATCTCCGGTCTGAAAATCTTGCTTAATTCTCTCATCAGTTTAAGTTTGGTTTTCCATAAAAGGCCCATTAGTGTATATTGATAGTTTTGTGGCTTAAAACATGACCATTCTGCTACAATTTCCTTTCTGTGTTTTATTTCCTGATTTCACATTCACAACAATGTATAAGAGACAAACCAAGAAGAGGGCTTGTCCTGATTCAATCAAGCAAAAGAAAACCGGCAGTGACATATGTAATTCATATTATATTTCCTATGTTACATTATGATATGTTTTGTTATATTATGTTATGTTATGTTATGTTATGTATTTTTGTAACTTAGTTTTCACAACTTATGGCTTTTGGTTTCTCTTTTAAAACATTTGTTTTAGGGATGTTTTAAAATTTTTTGTTGGAAAATCAGATATACATAGAGGAGGCGTGACAGAGGACAATCATCCATCTGCTGATTCACTCCATAAGTGGCCAAAATGGCCAGTGTGGGGCTCCTGCAAGTCTCTCATAGGTGTACAGGGTTCCAAAGCTTTTGGCTGTCCTCAACTGCTCTTCCAGTCCACAAGCTGGGAACTGCATGGGAAGCAGGGCTGCTGGGATAAGAACTGGTGCCCAAATGCAATCCCAGCACATACAAGGTAAGGACTTAGGCCTTTAGGCTATTACCACGGCACCTATTTAAATACATCTTGTGAACGATTACAAGTTTCATGAAGAATTGTGTTTATATTCCAGAAATTGATTATTTACATGGCATTTCTTTCTTAATGACTTCCAATAATTTATTTTGATATTTAGTTATTTAGTGGACAGACAGATTTACATAGAGAAGGAGAGACAGAGAGCAAAGGCTTGAATCTGCTTGTTCCCTTCACAAGTGGACACAACAGACAGAACTGAGTTGATGAGAAGCCAGGAGCCTCATCCAGGTACTCCATGTGTGTGCAGGGTCCCAAGGCTTGGTACCATCCTCGACTGCTTTCCCAGGCCACAAGCAGGGAGCTAGGTGGGAGGTGGAGTTGCTGGGTATGAACAGGTACCATTACGGGATCCCAGCACATATGCAAGCAGAGGATTTAGCAACTGAGCCATCATGCCAGACCCCTAATTTTTGATAATTTTGTTAATGGATTGCCACAATGGCTGGTTTTCACTAAATACAACACAAACTTGAGACTCTTATTGGATCCCCAGCTACTGTGCTGGTTTATGTGACATGTTCTGTGTTTCTTCCTGTGTTTTAGAAACTTATCCAAGCCTTGTCTGCCTCCTCATGTCTCGAGCCCTATATGCCTGTAGCTGGGCCTAGATGTGTATATCTCTGACCTTGTTCCTGGGACTACAGGTTTTCTGCAGTTTTAACACCTCACATGAATGTGACCTGTGCTCATCCTTGCAGTTTGTCATTAAAGAAATCTATCATTTGTGCCTGGCACAGTAGCCTAGTGGCTAGAAGTCCTTGCCTTACACTAGCAAAGATCCCATCTGAGCAATGGTTCCAGTTCTGGTTTCCCCACTTCCCATCCAGCTCCCTGCTTGTGACCTGGAAAAACAGTGGAGGATGGTCCAAAGCCTTGGAACTCTTACCAGCATGGAAAACCTGGAAGAAGTTCCTGGCTCCTCGGTTAGGATCAGCTCAGCTCTGGCTTGTGCAGCCACTAGGATATTCCTTGTGCCTACAGCATAAGCCAGCTGCCTGTAAAGCAATATTATACAATCTGATCAATAAGCAATATTTCCCTCCACCCTCCCCCATCTCTCTAAGTCACACTGTGCTCCACCTACTTCCCACATCTCACTCCTTCCTTCACCCTCCTCTGTCTGAAGTTCCCTAGCTAGCTTTCCTCACTGAGAACCTGAGCGGCCACAACCACTTCTCCCCCTCCTCCTCCCTCTTCCTCTGCTTGAAACTGCAGTTTTTCCAAGATTTAAGCATTTTCCTTTCTCTTGTGTATGCTTCAGCCACACGTAACCCTAATCCAGAGGGATGGGGTACAGGACAAGCTAAGTAACATCTACTGGCAAACATATCAAAATGTTACTTTGAAAGCTTGTTCAGTAACTTGCTAGAGCAGAGCCCTCCAAAAGCAGTGAATAGTCAACCAGAGATTTCTACACCTTCAATTTTGATTTAGGCCCTGGCATATTGGTCTAGCGGCTAAACTTTTCACCTAAAATGCAATGGAACCCCTTATGGGCACTAGTTCTAATCCTGGAGGTCCCACTTCCCATCCAGCTCCCTGCTTGTGGCCTGTGAATGCAGTTGAGGATGGCTCAAAGCCTTGGGACCCTGCACCTATGTGGGAGACGTGGAAGAAGTTCCAGGCACCTAGCTTCGGAATGGTGCAGTCCAACCATTGCGGTCACTTGCGGAGTGAATCATCAGACAAATCTCTGTGTTTCTTCCTCTCTGTATATTTGAGTTTCCTATAAAAATAAAATAAGTCTTTAAACATTTTTTATTTGAGATAAATATTGTCTAAATAAAAACATAAGAATAACTAGCTTCTTGTGACCTATGAACAATGTTTGTTCGTGATTAAATGCAATTCTTTGCTTTTTTGTAAAACATTGATTTATTTTTATTTCTAAGTAAGATACAGAGACAGGAGGAGAATCTAACCTGTACCCTTTTATGTAAACAGATTCTGTTGAAATCAGATAATTTCTGCCTTCAAGGCATTCTTGACAGGCATTCAGAAATTCATAAGCTTCAAATTCTGGCACTTTATTTAACTTCTGTAACAAGATAAATATTGGAATTAGCACTTGTTATTTTTTTTTAAAGATTTATTTATTTTTATTACAAAGTCAGATATACAGAGAGGAGGAGAGACAGAGAGGAAGATCTTCCATCTGATGATTCACTCCCCAAGTGACCGCAATTGCAGTGGCTGATGCTGCTTCGATCTGAAGCCAGGAACCAGGAACCTTCTCTGGGTCTCCCACATGGGTGCAGGGTCCCAAAGGTTTTTTGCCGTCCGCGACTGCTTTCCCAGGCCACAGCTGGGAACTGGATGGGAACTGGAGGGGCTGGGATTAGAACCAGTGCTCATATGGGATCCTGGCGCATTAAAGGTGAGGACTTTAGCCACTAGGCCATGCTGCCAGGCCTTTGGAATTAGCACTTGTAAAAATAGTTCAGGCAAGTTATGAAAGCCAAGTGCAAATGTCCTTTCCTTGCACATGCTGGGATCCCATATGGGTGCCAGTTCATGTCCCAGCTGCTCCGCTTTCCATCCAGCTTCCTGCTTGTGGCCTGGGAAAGTTGTGGAGGATGGCCCAAAGCCTTGACACCATGCAGTCACACAGGAAACCTGCTGAAGGCTCCTGGCTCCTGGCATTGGATCATCTCAGCTCCAGTGGAGGCTGCCACTTGGGGAGTGAACCAGCAGATGGAAGACCTTCCTCCATGTTTCTCATTATCTCTGAAATCTGACTCTCTACTTGGAAGCAAATAAATCTTTTTTAAAAATAATCTTTTTATAATGCACTTTGAAGCATGTATAAATCTCTGTGATGTTGAAATCATGTGAAACAAAAATGTGTACATGTATAAAATATGCATTTAAATTAACTTCAAAGGGCTGAAGTAATATATACACCTATTCAATGTAAATTTTGAAAGGTTTATTGACAGGTACACTTTTAGACAAGTATGATGAGTCTCTATATAAAGCCCAATAAACCAACCAGAAATGCAATTGTGTTCTCAGTGCTGACTGAATGACTGGGCTAATTTTCAACTCCAACTGAGAAGTATGCCTGTGGCTCTGACAGAACCAGTATTAGCTCACAGCACTGCTGTGGAATCAGTCAGCACCCAGCTGGGTCGCTGGACCAGACGCTGCCCTGCCCACATCTTACCATTGATGCTGAACAAGCAAGGCAGTGGTCCAATGATGGCCAGTCAAGTGAAAGGCCAGGGACTGGGAGGAGGGGAATCCAGGAGATCCCTGACACTGATGGAATTAGAAGTTTGGACATCCTGTTCTGGATGTAATAAGTTACATCCTAAATGTGATTATAAGTAGCAGTCGGGCCTGGTGGCGTGGCCTAGTGGCTAAAGTCCTCATCTTGAATGCGCCGGGATCCCATATGAGCACTGGTTCTAATCCCAGCCCCTCCACTTCCCATCCAGCTCCATGCTGTGGCCTGGGAAAGCAGTAGAGGATGGCAAAAAGCCTTTGGGACCCTGCACCCATGTGGGAGACCCAGAGAAGGTTCCTGGTTCCTGGCTTTGGATCGACGCAGCATCAGCCACTGCAGTCACTTGGGGAATGAATCATCAGATGGAAGATCTTCCTGTCTGTCTCTCCTCCTCTGTGTATATCTGACTTTGTAATAAAAATAAATAAATCTTTAAAAAAAAATAAGCAGCAGTCAAGTGAATGATTTTCACCACAGCCTTTGCCTCTTTTTGGTGCAAGGCTGTCTGCCAGTGCCACTGTCCTGGTAGCTGGTTTCCCCTGGAAGGTGCCAGTGACTTCAACCCCTAGTGACCATGCCAGTCACTGCATGTGCAGGCTTGCTCAGCAGCTGAGCGGCTCACCTCTAGGTTGCTGTCCCTGAGTGCCATTCCAGGATAAAAGTGTTTGTGCCTAGGTCCCCAGTGACCCTAACCCGCATGCCAGCCCTTCTAGGGACAGCTGGGCTGTGCTGGCCCACAGTGAGTCTCTACAATGACCCCTCCCACAAGCCGTTTGCACCACGGCCAGGTGGCCATGGCCAGCGCCCCAAGTGCTCACAGCCACTGCTGCACCTGTCCTGGGCCAGGACAGTTTTGCCAAAGTCCCTAGCACCGCTTCTCAGCCTACCCTGATACCCCACATGCTGCTCTAGGGCCAGGTTGGCCTGGCCACAGCCAACCCCCCCAGAGGAAGAGGTGAACCTCTTTTCCCCCTTCCCCTATGAACCTGTAGCATGTCTGCCCGGTCACAGCTCTAGTGCCAGGCGAGCTGGGCAAGGATCCTGTTCATTCACACAGCCTCTCCCTGGGTCGGGTATGCTGGGCTGGCCACTGGCCACCGGGTTCCAATCACTACGCCCCCTGCTCCAGGGTGGAGCCAGTCTCTCCCAGCCCTCCTGCATGACACTCTGCCTGCATTCCAGGGCCTGACCTGCCCACCCACCTTCACTTCCTTCTAGCACTCCTGCCCTGTCCCCTGCTGCAGGAACAGGCCTACTTGGAAGGAGACCCCTAACTTCCAGTCCTCCTGGCCCTCTGCTGCCCAGGTGGCTTTGAAGGCAAACAGAATCAGTCAGCACTGCCTGCTCACCCTGCACCTCTTGAACCCATCAGGATGGCACTGCAGGGTCAGGCCAGCATAGGTGGAGCCCACGCTGCTCTAGCCTGCCTGCTGAGTGCTCCAGAGCTTCAAGGACTAGGTCAACGATCCCCATGCATCTGGCCTTCCCACTCACTATTTCTGCTGCTCCAAGGTCAGGCAAATTCTGCCTGCAATCCACCACCACCCACCAAACACACACACAAAGGCTGGCTGCTCTACTTGCTGCAGAACCAGGTAGGCTCTGCCAGCCACCCAGCACCCTCAGCAGGCTGCTCACCCACCTGCTGCTCCAGGAACTCACCCAGCACAGGCAGCTCATACACCACTGCTGAAAGGACCTACCGTTTCAGCCAGCATCCCCGAACCCCCAGTCTGCCTGCTGTCCATTTCGCCAACAACCAATCCTCCAGCCCCTCTTCCCGGCTTGTCTGCAAGTCACTCAAGGTTCAGGTGGACTCAGCTGGTGCCTCACGCCCCTCTAGGCCTTCCTCTTTCACAGCCCCCTCCTGAGGTTCTAGGGCTAGGCCTATTCAGAGGTTGCTTCACGGGACCCAGGAAGCACGCCATCCACTCTAGGGTCACGTCATCCAAGCCACCCAGGCCAGTGCATCCTGAACAGCACCCTTAGCTCATAGACTGAGCAACCCTTACACTGTTTGCTCCAGGGTTAGGCAGGCTCAGCTAGCATCACACACCACACGCCCCCTCTCTGGGCCTTTGCCTGGGCCCTATCAGACAACATGCCACGCACCCCCAGTCCTCCCACTGTGCCAGCTGCTCACTTAGACCACACCCTGTGAGTCCACAGACGGCCCACCATCCACTGTCTCTTCCAGGACCATGCTACCCTGATTGCCACTGCAAAACCAGGCCGAGGCCAGACCCCATCAGCTGCAACCCACCTTCCTGGTGCTTCAGGGCCACGTGTGCTTGAACAGTGACTCCACTCTGCCAACTGTCCATTCTTGGGCCAAGAGGGCTTAGCTGGTATGTGTGCTCCAGGGACAAAGGTCACAACAACAACCAAAGACCAAAGGCACCCACTGGCAGCTTTTCCAGGGCCAATGCACTCTACACCCGCTGTCCTCCCACCATCTACTTCAAAGCCAAGTTATCCTGGCCAGTGTCCCTGCTCCCACAGCCATGTAATCGTCCACTTCAGGGCCGAATTGTGTTGGAGGGAAGGCTGCACCTCTAACACGCTCCCTCCATTGCCACACTTGCCCATCCAGGGCCAGCCTTGGTGAGCCAGCGCCAGTGCACCTCTAGCCCAAGCGCACTGTCACACTGTACACCATCTGTTGCCGAGAGCCAGTCAGGCTCAGTCAGTGATCCTGTTCCCTCAGTGCTGGGTCCCTTCTGCCGGCCACCCTGCATGCCTTGAGTCCCCCACCCCACAACATGCCCACCCTGTCACCTTAATTATCTGTCAAGTGGTGTGTTCCACATCCAGAGCCTGAAAGGCAGCCCCAACATTCAACTCTAGCCTGTCTGCCCATGAGGACTTCCTGCTGCCCCAGGGCAAGGTGGGCTAGAGTTGCAAGGCATTTGAAGCATAACACTGCAGCAACAACCTTGTTTTTTTTCTCATAAGACACAGTTTTCATACAGACATCTCTAGCTTGCAAAGAAGAAGTTATTTCATAAAAGGAAGGAAAATAATTGCAGCACTAGTGGCAGGATGGGGCTCCAAAGGAGGAAAGCCCAAAATAAAATGGTAGAAATGGTGTCTTTTATGCACCGTCGAGGGGAGGGTTTCACATGAGTCACCCCAACGAAACAGAGAATGAAACTTATTCGCAATAGGCAATAATGTCTACCACCATCCCAGAAAAAAGAGGGTCAGACTTGTGGCTTCTTTCTTGTGGTTAGGGTAGGCAGCCAGTTCAAGGTCTGCTGGAGTCCAGCTCCAGCCTGGGTTTCGGAACTCGGGAAGGGTGCATGGATGAGGCGCAGAAAGAAAGAGACGGACCACTAGAATTCCATGATGATAGTGGACTATGCAATAAAGCCGTCCGCTTTATTTATACAGTCAGTCAAACTCTGGCTCAGACTTTTTACGTCATGATCAAATGGGTGTTGCTAAAGATAATTCTGCTGTTTGTCTCACCTAAGGAAAACTCAACCAGTAACACATACCTCTTGAATCAGCTAAGGGAGGAATGTGTCCCGAGGCAGGACCCAAAAGATCAAAGAGAGAAAGAATGGGTTTCCCCTATACCTGGGAAGTTAGCACCCTTGATTAACATATCGTCAATGGGAGAGGAAAGGCTGTAAACACGTCCCCCGCAACCTGGGGACTGGACACCTTTGACTAACATAGCAATGGTGGCAGCCGTAGCAGTAGTAGGTTAAAACCTTTATGCTAGAAGCGAATATCAGTAACATTAACTTCCAAGCTCGCACAGATACCATACATCAACAGTTAACTCCGCAGGGGCAGACAGTGCCTAGGCAGATTACTGAAAACTCAGTGGGGAAGTCGGGTGTCCGGCAATGGAAAGCGGGCTGCATTCAGGTGATCAAAACAACGTCCCGCCGGAGCCCTGCTCAGCGGGGAGTTCCTTCGCGGCCTTGCCCGCAATGGAAGCAATGTTTCTCACACCTTCCTGTTTTTCTACATCCATCACATGGACCCCGGCAAAGGTCACCAGCTTGAAAGACACAGCCCCCACTCCATCTAGGCTTTCCCTTCTGCCCACCTGGAACACTCATCTATCATCACCTGGAACCTGAGAGGGGGAGGTATTGCATTGCTGTGTAACCACACCCCTCACAAACCCCAATAAAGGCTCCTGAACAGCTGTGGCTCACTCTCTTGGTCAAGTGCTTCCATTGCTCCAACACTCTGACTCTTGGCCTCCCCAGAACCTGCTTGTTCTCTTGATTCCTGCAGACAATCTCTGAGGACAGGTAGCCCCTGTGAATGGCCCCTGTATGTCTGTATTCCTCATTTTCTTTTCACTCTTTGAGCATGACAGTGCAGATGTTAATTCTAAGATGCATTGTATTACTAACTTGTCTACTTTCCAGAGTTCCAGGAGAGATGAGGCCTAGCAGTAATGGAATGTGGGCAGAGAAGGCAGGGAAATGCAAATGTCTGCAGCCTTGTAAGTCTGTCCTAGCTGTTCACTGTATGTCTCTTAGGATAACTTATATTGCTGGGGAAGCTGGAACACAGGTCTTCAGATTAACAGACAGACTTCAGGGTAATGACCATTTCTGCCTCTCAGGATTTAAGACTGGATTGTCACATGGACTTGGCATTTGTTAATTTCTAGTGGGCTCTGTTATCACCAAACTTGGTTGACAAAGACTCCTTAATAAACCTGAGACATGTCCGGCATGATCTTGCTTGCACCCCAAACAACATCCTGGAG
Organism: Ochotona princeps; assembly: GCF_030435755.1. Classification (NCBI taxonomy): domain Eukaryota; kingdom Metazoa; phylum Chordata; class Mammalia; order Lagomorpha; family Ochotonidae; genus Ochotona; species Ochotona princeps. Next base: position 2,851,531 of record NC_080852.1, read on the forward strand.
ATAAGCTGAAAGCTGAAGTGCAGTTCCTTTGACAGTGACCCAGAGACAAGGTTAGTGTGAGCCACATCTCACTGCGTTTGATATGGCAACAGCTGTGAGGGATGATTAATATGCTGATTCTATCCCTGTGTTCCCTCCCCAGAGGAAGGTAACAGGAAGGACATGGAAATAGGGGAAGACCCTGTTCTCACATTTTAAAGGATAATTTTACCAGGGACCAGAGATCCAGTCTGATTCCTCACACACTACTCCAGCGCCTTCATGTCCACAACTGCCCTCTGCTTGCTACAGGGTCAGGCAGGCTAGGACAGCATCTCCTTTCATTAAGCATGCCTGCCCACCATCCTGCTTGGCCCTTAGGAAGTATTCCAGCTCACGAGGTGTCCACTGTGGCCCCCAGCCTACCTGCTGGTGGCTATAGGGACAGGCTAGGTGGAAAAGCTTTCATAAGCCTCTAACACGCAGGCCCTCCAACCCTGCTCACCGCTTGAACCCTAGGCCAGCTCTGTGGACCACAAACGCACACAAAGCAACCCCCCCCCAGGTGCATTGTTGGCTGCTTCAGGTCTAGGCTGGCTCTTCCACAGACCCTGCCACCCCTGCCCTCCATTTTGCTCCTCAGGGCTAGCCTCACTCTCCCTGGACCCACAATGTCTCTAGAATTCCCACCTTGGTTGCTGCAGCAGACACAGGTCTTCTGGACAGGAAAAACCTGTGCTTCTACTTTGCCTGTCACACCTCCCTTAGGCTCCAGGTGGCTCTGCCTGCCACTCCAGTGACAGACTGGCATGGCCAGAATAACATGCCACAAAACACACCCACCCCACCAACCAGCCTTGGCATGTCAGGTCAGATGGGCCCAGATGGCACTTTCCGTGCTCCCAGTCTGCTTGTCAAACACTCCAGGGTTTGGAAGGCTCTGCCACCATCCGGTCAACCCCAAACATGCCTGTAGCAAGCCTGTCCGTCTGCCCCATCGGCAGCTCAAGACCAGTCTGGCTCAGCCAGCAACCTGCTGCCTCTGACAGCCGCTGAACCACCAGACTCCTCAGGACTGGTCAGAACTGCTCAGCTGCCAACCCCCTGGCACTCTGCCTCTGACGAACAGCCCTGATAACATGCCTATTGTTCCAAGGCCAGGACAGACTACTTGGGCCAGTGTACAAGCACTCCCTCCTGCAGGCACCACAATCTTTCTGAAGTTCCAAGCCTACTTTTCCTGTGCCCACTGTGCCTCTAGCACTCCTGCCAGTGCCTCTAACGCCAACCCCCCATGAGTCTACTCCAGGGTCAGACCAACATCCCCATGCCCCCGGTCCCCCTCCTCCACCACCTGTTTCAGGGCCATACAGGCCCTCCCAGCATCCCCACACACCCAGCACAACAGCCCTGCTCGTCTGCTGGCTGTTGCAGAACCGGGCCAAATTGGATGGCAACCCTACACCCAGGAGCACTAGCCAGCCACTCCAGGTCCAGGTGTGCTCAACCAGCCATGTCCCCTACCACCACTGCCACCCCAGCACTGAATGCCATCTGCTGCATCGCCAGAGCCTCAATATCTAGCATCTGCCTGACAGCAGCTGCCCAGGACCAGACAGAGTCAGTCAACAACGCACACAGCCAGCACACCAAGCAGACCACTGGCCCACCTGCTACTTTCCCTCTGCCAGTCGCAAATCTAGAACTCCCACCCTGCCTATTCCTATAAGCACAGGCTGGCTGCACTGGCCACCCTAAGACTCTAGCCTGCCCAGCCCATGGCAGTGCCTGCTGTTACAGAGTCAAGGCAGTTTGGGCAGCGCCCATGCCAGATGCCCACTCCAGGGCCAAACCACATCACTAACATCAATAAACCTTCTATGCCACTGCACTCCACATTCCCAGCAAGCCTGAAAGCCACCCCAGGGCCCGGATGAATTAGCTGAATCCCAGCTTGCTGCTCTAGGGCCACACCTGTTCTGTGGGTGCTTCACAAGCCCTGAGCACCCACGACATTCACCCCAACCTGAAGACATGGCTATGGTGCCCTCACATGTAGCCTGCCACTGTCCAGCTTGGTACTCCAGGACCAGGCAGACTTGGCCAGTGACACAGTACCATCTTCAGGGGACTCACCTGCCTGCCACCCCAAAGCCAGCTTTGTTCACCCTGCACCCACCATGCATCTCCCACTTCCACCATAACTGCTACTCCAGATCGAGGTAAGGGACTAACTCTGGAATTAGGGGCTGGAGTCTTCCACAGGGCCCATGTTACTTCCCTCCATCCCCTGCCCTGCCCTGTTCCCCATAAACCAGCTGTCTGGGTTATGGTCTTCCAGAGATGGGTACAGGTTCCCTGTGGGTAGTTTCCTCTGTTTTTCCTCAATGGCCCCTGCCTTTGCTGTCCGTGTGTGTGGCTGGATGCGGAGACTCATCACCCTTACTCTGGTGGTGCTTGCAAGATGGACTCCTGGTGCCATTTCCTGTGTGACTTCATCTCACAGCCTGCTGTGACCAGAGCAGGGATTGACCCAGGGCCAGCTGCACACTCCTCTCTGCCTGTCTCAGGCCATGCTGATGGGCACCTGCACCTTCCTGGACATCACAGTACAGGGAACAAGGGACCGTCCACTGAAGGCATGGCAGATTGATTGATTGAAGGGCATAGTAACACAGGGAAAGAGATCTTCCATCAGCTGGTTTATCAACTGTTTCAGAAACTTGGGGGTATTACAGCGAAGTGTTAAGGCCATTAACATAATCAAAAAGAGAGATTATTTGCAAAATGTCTTAGTTAAGAAAAAGTCAAATAATATGTTATGATCCCAGATAATATTACTGGTGGAATAAACAACATCAAACTGATTGACGATAAAGACCCTGAATCAAAGACACCAGCTTGGACCCAGCACAATAGCCTAGTGACTAAATCCTAGCATGGCGTGCCTGGGATCCAATATGAGTGCCAGTTGGTGTGTCAGCAGCTCTACTTAACTTCCAGCTTCCTGCTTCTGGCCAGAGAAAGCAGTAGTGTTTGGGCAAAAGCCTTGAAACTCTATACCCATGTGGGAGATCTGGAACAGGCTGCAGGCTCCTGGCTCCTGGCTTCAAAACGGCTCAGCTCTGGCTGTGGCTGCCACTTGGGGGGTAAACCAGTGGATGGAAGATATTTATTTCTCCTTCTTTCTGTAGATCTGACTCTACAATAAAAATGAGACAAACCTGTAATGTCACTAATATTCTCCTGCAACACACACACATTCTCTCTCATATACATGTATATTTAATAGAGAGTCTGTTAGTTAAGAAAACACTTGGATCCAAAGGGATCAAAATGCAATAGGAGATCAGTTACATATGTTTGGTCCTTATGGTAGATTGCACATCACAAAGATCCAGACTGCACAGCACCAAGTGGCCCATCAGGCTCTGTGTTGGCCCTTCTTGCACTGGCACAGCATTACCCACCATTACTGGAGACTTTAAGCGAAGTTCTAAAACAACAGCTTCTGTACAATCCCTCTGAGCCTTTATTAATGCTCCAGCAGCCTCACCACCACAGTTGGTGTGCTCCTCTAAGACAATTCCTTAAGGCTGACTGCAAAGCTGCAGCACCATTTTATGGCCGTTGTGAGCCACAGCAAGAAAGAAGTGATTGTATCGGGGAGAATCTGATTATGGAAAATCATTTCATCAGCAAAGTATCTGATGTTATAATACACTGTACTCTAGGCAGGCATCAGGCTCCACTCCCTCAATGAAGAAAGCTGCAATCAAAGGACTTCTCAGCTATACACTCTAAGACCTGGACTTAACAAAACACAGGCAAACCAAACACCTTAAAATGGCTGAGGAAGAGCAAGAGACAACTGCTTAACAGGGCCACTGCTGCCAAAAGGTTTCTCTCAGAAGTCAGAGAGGAGTTCACATCTCTGCTTTCGCAAACACATTTTTTTTTTCAACTTCTGCATGTGCAGAATAAATGAGGCTTCACTTCCTTCTGCTGCAGAGAAAAACTAGAAGAGCAGAGGGACAAAGGTTTCAGTAAGGTACCCCAAAGTTCAAATTTCCAGATCTAATTATGTACAAGGTAAGTAAATTGTCTAATTTCCTAGGCAATTCCGTTTCTTTAACTGTAAGTTAGGGATATCATCAAAACACTTAATGTGGTCAGGGGCAGGATTAATGAGATAACACAAATAGTGTTTGGCTTGCTGCCTGATTTGCACTAACTCCCTTTTCATTATCTAATTTATTGTTTGTGTCTCCAGGGACAGGCACTGTGGCACACCACGCAGAGCTGCTGGCTGCTTGTGGCACCCACTTCCCATATGAGCACTGCTTCAAGTCCTGGATGGTCCACATCTGATGCAGCTCTCTGATGTGCCTGAGAAAGCAGTGGGGAATGGCCAAGAGCTTGGGCCCTGCACCCATGGGGAAGGCCCTGAAGAAGCTCCTGAATCTTGGTGCTGAACCAGCCCTTTTTCAGCCATTGCAGCTATTTGGTTTGGGGAGTGAACTAGCACATGGAAGACCCTTCTTTATCCCTCTCTTTATTGTTCCAAATACAAAAACAAAGTGAAAAATTCACTGCCCAGCATGGAGGCCTAGCAGCTGAAGTCCTTACGTTGAACATATGAGTGCTGGTTCTAACCTTGGCAGCAGTGGGACCAGCCCAAAGCCTGGAATTCTGCAGCCATGTGGGAGACCCAGAAGAAGCTCTTGCTCCTGGCTTCAGGTCGGCTCAGCTCCAGCCATTGCAGTTACTTGGGGACTGAATCATCGGATGAAAAATCTTTCCCTCTGTCTCTCCTCCTCTCTATATTTCTCACTTTGTAATAAAAATAAATAAATCTTTTTGAAAAACTCAAGTTTTAAACAAAGGCATCTTTTTAAAATATGGAAATTCATGCAGTTTTTCATAAACTCCATTTGCATAAATTTCCAAACACTGCTTCATATGCATGCACTTAAAATGCAAATGAACTCATTATTATCTTCTTCATAATCATTGTTGAAGTATCGATCTATATTATTTTGTTGACCAGGAGCTAAGGAAAGTAGATATATTGCAATGGCCAAATCTTATGGATTACTTCTACTATTTAAGAACTTATCTGACTGGGCTCTAGCATGTGGCCTGCAGCCACCTAGAAAAACAGGTTTTTGAAATCCCAGTATTCTTTCTGCATTTCCTGTTTTGTTTTTGCTTGCTTGTTTCAGGTTAACTGTATCATGCCCATATTTCTCCACAGAAACAAACAGAGTAAAAAACTCTAGAATGAAAAGTGTTCATTTCCCCATTCCACATACAGAAATGGCATCTCCTCTGCATACCACGCACTGTTACCAAATGCACAAAAAATGAAAACCTCAGGTATAGCCAGCTTTTATCAAGCCACCCTGTATCTGAATTTCAGAGTGTTGGGCATACACTAGTATTTCATAAACATGCAAATGTTGGAAGACTAATTTAGTAAAATTCTCACTACCAAGCCCAGCATGGCAGCAATAGTGGCTCAAGTACTTGTCCTGCAAGCAGCAAATTCCATATGGGTCATGGTTCATGTCCCGGCTGCCCCACTTCCCACCTAGCTCCATACCTGTGGCCTGCGAAAGGAGTTGGAAATGGCAAAAGCCTTGGGACCTTGAACTTGTGTGGGGGATACGAAAAAGGCTCCTGGGTCTGATTACTTCAACTCTGGCCTTTGCAGCTACTTGGAGAATCAACTAGCAGATGGAAGACATGTATCTCTGTCTCTCCTCTTTTCTGTAAATCTGACTTTGCTAAAAATTTTTTTTAAATCTTAAAAATAATTCTCAATACAAAGAACTTGCACTTTTATGAGAAATACAAATCTTTAAATACACCTTGAAATAAATTTGCACAAAATCAAAAAACAAGAAATGTTATCATTTACCATCAGGGTGTGTGACCCAAAAAGTCAATTGGACTGTGTCCTAGTTTCTTCATTAAAACAACACACACACACTCTCCTACTATGTTCTCATTGCACTGAATTGATGCATTCAAAGGAACTCTGGGAAAAGCTGGCTCCATGCTGTTAACATTTCCTGCCCCTAAACTCTGAACAAATATCTTTATACATTTTTCATCCTCTAATAGTTCATTTCAGTAAGAATATACAGTGGCTGGCACTATGGCATAATGTGTAAGGCACCATCTGCAGCACCAGCGTTCTATGGCATGCTCCACTTATGATCCAGCTCCCTGCTAAGGTACTTGGGAAAGCAGCACATCATGGCCCAAGGACTTGGGTCCCTGCACCCATGCAGGGGACCTGGAAGAAGCTATGTGCTCCTGGCTTAGGACCAGCCCAGCTCTAGCCATTGTGTTGATTTAAATGGGAAGTGAACCATTAGATGGAAGACTCTCTCCCTCATTTAGTCTCCCTATGTAACTCTTGATTTAAAAATAAAAGAAATGATTTTTTGAAAATCAAATGTTTCAGAGATCTCTGCCTTCCACACCTTCCATCCTACCTTGTAATAAACAAACTCAATGCAAATAATTTGGGCCCAGCACGGTGGGTCAGTGATCAAATCCTCACCTTGCATGAGCTGGGATCCCATAGGAGTGCAAGTTTGATTCCTGGCTGCTCCACCTGCCTGTCAGATTCCTGCTCATGGCCTGGGAAAGCAGAAGAGGAGGAAAAAGACTCTTATCCCAGACATTGAGCACAAATGATACTTTTTAGTAAACAAATCAAATACACGCACATTTTTTTATTACCATTTCTGCCACCAGAATTAGCCCACTTGCAAATATTCAAAGAAAAAACTTATGAAACTAGTGACAAATACACTCACAAATTGAGAAGTGCTCTAGGCCACCAAAATTTCACCTTCACAAAAATTCTTTCTTGGTACAAAATATCCTCTAACTAAAGCAACTTGTGGATGCAAAATGAAACTGCTGTGTATCCCAAGCTCACTACCCTAGGATGTACCTGGGCCTTTGCCAAGGTTTTACTCTCTAGGTAGCCAAGGCTGAGAGAACCCAGGGTGCATCAATCATTTCTCTAGATAACATTAATATGTCACCAAGGAATGGAGCTCTGGATGGGTAAAGAATCTATTAATGCTGCAAGAGGTTAACTTTATAAAACAGATGGACCACTATAAACACCCTCTAGTTTTAGAGCATCAGCTGCCATCTGAATGGTAATCCACAATCTACTGCTATCTTTCAGGGGGAATGAGTGAGAAAGAGGATAAGATAGCCATGTCTGTTTGTTACAAACCGTTTCGAAACTCAGACACACAAAATGATTGTAGTGAGGACCATGAAACTGTTTGAATGAGGGATCAAAAGCTGAGGAGTTTCTAACAGCTTCATTTAGTATTTTCCTTATTTACTGGGCAGATTTTTTCATCCACTCTCTCACTTCCCACATGCCTGCCACAGCCACAAGGCCAAAAATAAGTCAGGTTTTTCACACTGCTACCCAAGCCACTGTCTGCTGCCTCCCAGCCTGGGCAGTAGCTGCACACTGCATTTGCACAGAACTGAAACCCAGGCATTCTGATGGAGACACAGGAGTCCCAATGTCATCTGAACTACTGTCACACACACCCACACAGGGCAGTGAGGCCTTCCTGTGCTGTGTCAGGTGGGCATTCATTACTTTTCTCCCACGCCTACTGTTCACAGTAAACAGTTCTTCTAAAGACCTAATGATTATTTTGTGAGACATAAAAAAAAAAAAAGAAAGAAAAAGACAATTTACTGAATTGTATCTTGCAGGAAATAATGACTCCTGTTGTGATTTTTCAGGATACAGAGCAGCACTTGGCATTGAGGCAAGAGTTCTGGACATTCACAGATTTATTCCCTGCCTTAATGCTCTCTGCTGAACCTGACTTATTCCCTCTACAACTCATGGGGACATTTAATCCCAATTGTGAGAACTTAAGGGAATGGGTGACAACATACCAGAAGCCATCAGGATAAATCAGTAGTGCTGCCTTTACCGCTTCATCGTCAGGTTCTTCTAGAGAAGCCCCTTTGCGTGAGTCCCCGTGCACTCCCTTGGCTTGTCTACAAGGGCGCTGTGCCACCCCAGGCCTCTGCCAAGCACAACACCAGCACCACATGCTGCCCCTCAACCTTGCAGCAAAACTCGCAGGAAAACAAGGCTGTTTGTTCTAACTGCTGGAGTCTGTGCTGCTCTGGTGTCAGCAACAAGAAAACTGCCCCAGACCCTTAGGAGGAGCTTCACTGAGGACTCAGCTGCGGGCTGGAGATGCTGTGGCTCAAGTCAGGAAAATAAGAACAAAATAGAAAGCAAATCCTGCCCAACATGAAGGTCGAACTGTCCCGGGCACTCCCCCTCCTCACTGCACAATGGGTTCAAGTGGGAGGCCTAGTGTTCAAGGTCAGTGCTGCAGAGTGAGGACCCCAAGGACCCCTCCTGGCCCCGCCCATCCACCTGCCCCGGGGCCTCAGGAGATGCTCTCACACACTCACCCTTCCCAGCTTCTCACGAGTCGGGGGTCCTGCAGAGGCTCCTGCAGGGAGGGAGCTCACAGGGCAGCACTGGCTCAGCCACCTGCGCCTCTCCACCAGCACAACCAGCAACGTGGCTATGGCGGTGCCACACAACAGCCTCCCGCCTAGTTTCACAGGGCTTCCTGGGCGCGCCTGATTGGACCGCTCTCACTACTACGCATGACGTCATAATGCGCAGCCAATCCAAATCACAAAGCAAGAAAGACAGTCAGCTAGGATTCTGGAGGGAGGGGGAGTGAGGGGCGGGGCTTCACCTCAGGCTGGAAGGGGCCTCCTCTCTTGCAGCTTGAGCCTTCCAACAGCAGGGGCCCCTCTCACATCAGTCCACCTCAGATACACCTCACTGAATGTTCCATAGCTTTGGGACTTTTCTTCACATTGGCTTTTTTACCCAGTAGTTCATTTTTGAAATGCAGATCTGTGCCTGGCGAGGTGCCCTGGAAGCTAAAGTCCTTGCCTTGAACACAGCAGAATCCTGTATGGGTTTCGCTTCTAAGCCCAGCCCATCCTGCCTGCCCATCCTGCTCCCTGCTTGTGCCATGGGAAAGCAATTTGAGCACAGCCCAAAGCCTTGGGATCTGGAGGATTTTCCTGGATTCTGGCTTTGGATCGGCACAGCTCCCACTGATCTGACCACTTGGGGAGTGAATCAATGGACAGAACATCTTCCTCTCTGTCTCTCCTCCACACTGTGTATCTAACTTTGCAATGAAAATAAGTACATTTTTTAAAATATATAGATATATAACTGAAGAATGTTTGAAAATATGATATAAATTAATCTTTTCAATCTCATTTCTCTGAGTGTTGTTCAGTTCCTGGTCTGTATTTCTTCTTTTCATAATGTTCCTTGTCTGTTTCTTATTAGAACATAGTAACTTGACTGCATATATTGATCGCCTGTCCAGAAACCTAGCTTGATTCTCTTATCATTTTAAGTTCGGTTTTCCAACAAAAGGCCCGTTAGTGTACATTGATAGTATTGTGGCTAAAAACATGACCATTCTGCTCTAATTTCCTTTCTGTGTTTAATTTTCTTATTACACATTCATAGCAATGTATAAGAGACAAAGTGAGGACAGGGTTTGTCCTGATTCAATCAAGCAAAAAAACCTGCAGTGACACATGTAATTCATATTTCCTATGTTATATTATGATATGTTATGTTATGTTATGTACTTTTGTAACTTAGTTTCCACAACTTATGGCTTTTGGTTTCTGTTTTAAAACATTTCTTTTAGCAATGTTTTAAAAATGTTTGTTGGAAAGTCAGATATACAGAGAGGAGGAGAGACAGAGGAAGATCTTCCACCCGCTGTTTCATTCCCCAAGCAGCCACAAAGGCCAATGCTGCGCCAGTCTGAAGCCAAGAGCCCAGAGTCTCCTCAAGGTCTCACATGTGGGTGTAGGACACCAAGGCTTCAACTGCTTTCGCAGTCCACAAGCAGGGAACTGGATGGGAAGCAGGGCTGCTGGGATTAGAACTGGTGCCCAAATGGAATCCCAGCATATACAAGGCAAGGAGTTAGGCCTATAGGCTATTACCCGGGACCCTATTTTAATGCATCTTACTCCTAAGTATTTCAGAAAATCCTCTCATAATCTTGTGAATGATTACAAGTTTTATGAAGGATGGTGATTATATCACAGAAATAGATTAATTGCAAGGCATTTCTTTCTTAATGACTTACTATTTTTATTTGATATTTACTTATTTATGTATTTATTGGAAAGACAGATTTACATAGAGAAGGGGAGACAGAAAAAAATCTTGCATCCATCTGCTGGTTCCCTTCACAAGTGGCTACAACAACCAGTACCGCACAGATCTGATGTCAGAATCCTCATCCAAGTATTGCATGTGTGTGCAGGGTCCCAAGGCTTGGTACCATCCTCGACTGCTTTCCCAGGCCACAAGCAGGGAGCTGGATGGGAAGTGGAGCTGCTGGGTATGAACAGGTACCAATACAGGATCCTAGCACATATACAAGCTGAGGATTACTCACTGAGCCATTGTTCCAGACCCCTATTATTTGGTAATTTTGCTAATGGACTGCCACAATGGCTGGTTTTCACTAAATGTAACACAAGCTTAAGACTATAAATGGACCCCACCTACTGGGCTGGTTTATGTGACATGTTCTGTGTTTCCTCCTGGGTTTTAGAAACTTATACAAGGCTTACCTGCCTTCTCATGTCTCGAGCCACATCCCCCTCCTGAGTTTCTAGGGCTAGGCCTATTCAGAGGTTGCTTCACGCGACCCAGCATGCACGCCATGCACAATAGGGTCACGTCATGTAAGCCACCTAGGCCAGTGCATCCTGCACAGCACCCTTAGCTCCCAGGCTGCACAGCCCCACTCACTGTATGCTCCAGGGTTAGGTAGGTTCAGCTAGCATCACACATCCCGCACCCCAACTCTGGGCCTTTTCCTGGGCCCTATCAGAGACAGCATGCCATGCAATCCCAGTCCTCCCACTGTGCCAGCTGCTCACTCAGACCACATCCTGTAAGTCCCCACACTACCCACCATCCACTGTCTCTTCCAGGGCCATGCTACCCTGATTGCCACTGAAAAACCAGACTGAGAACACAACCCATCTGCTGCAACCCACCTGCCAGGAGCCCCAGGACCATGTGTACTTGAACAGCGACTACACCCTGCCTGCTGCCCAATCCTGGGCAAAGAAGGCTTAGCTAGTACTCCCATGTGTGCCCGGCACACACACTGTTATGATCCAGGGACAAGGGTCACAACAACAAGCCAAGGACCAAAAGCACCCACTGGCTGCTTTTTCCAGGGCCAGGCAGGAGCAGCCGGTACACACTACACCCGCTATCCTCCCACCATCTACTTCAGAGCCAAGTTGTCCTGGTAAGTGTCCCTGCTCCCTCAGCACTGTAGTCGTCCACTTTAGGGCCGAATTTTGCTGGGGGAAGGCTGCACCTCTAACATGCTCCCTCTGTTTCCCTACTTCCCCATCCAGGGCCAGCCTTGGTGAGCCAGCGCCAGTGCACCTCTAGCCCAGGCACATTGTCACACTGTCTACCATCTGTTGTTGAGAGCCAATCAGGCTCAGTCAGTGTTCCTGCTCCCTCAGTGCTGGGTCTCTTCTGCCGGCCACCCTGCCCTATTGGCCACAGGCTGCATGCCTTGAGTCCCCCACCCCACAACACCCCACTGCATTAGATTACTTCTCCTTCCAGTGGTGTGTCCCACATCCATAGTCCTTCTGCAAGTTTTGTATTATTAACGTATTTACTTTCCAGAGTTCCAGGAGAGGTGAGGCCTAGCAGTAATGGAATGTGGGCAGAAAAGGCAGGGAAATGGGAAGGTCTGCAGCATTTTAAGTCTGTCCAGGCTATTCACTGCATGTCTCTTAGGATAACTTATATTGCTGGGAAAGCTGGAACATAGGTCTTTAGATTAACAGACAGACTTCTGGGTAATGACCATTTCTGCCTCTCAGGCTTTCACTCAAATGTATTGCCACATGGAATTGGCATTTGCTAATTTTTAGTGGGCCCTGTTATCACCAAACTTGGTTAACAAATATTCCTTAGAACACCCTAGACTTGTCTGGCTTGATTTTGCTTGCACCCCACAACACCATCCTGGAGATAAGCTGAAAGCTGAAGTGCAGTTCCTTTGACAGTGACCCAGAGACAAGGTTAGTGTGAGCCACATGCCACTGCGTTTGATATGACAACAGTTGTGAGGGAGGATTAATATGCTGATTCTATCCCTGTGTTCCCTCCCCAGAGGAAGGGAACAGGAAAGACATGGAAATAGAGGAAGACCCTATTCTCACATTTTTTTTTCCAGTTCTCACAGTTTAAAGGATAATTTTACCAGGGACAAGAGATCCAGTCTGACTCCTCACACACTACTCCAGCGCCTTCATGTCAACAACCGCCCTCTGCTTGCTCCAGGGTTAGGCAGGCTAGGCCAGCCTCTCCTTTCATTAAACATGCCTGCCCACCATCCTGCTTGGCACTTAGGAAGCATTCCAGCTCAGGTGGTGGCCACCATATCTTCCAGCCTACCTGCTGGTGCTATAGGGCCAGGCCAGGTGGAACAGCATCCACAAGCCTCTAACACGCAGGCTCACCATCCCTGCTCACTGCTTCAGGCCTAGGCCAGCTCTGTGGACCAACCACACACACAAAGCACTCCCCCCAGCTGCCCTGTTTTCTGCTTCAGGTCTAGGCTGGCTCTGCCACAGACCCTGCCACCCCTGCCCACCATCTTGCTCCTCAGGGCTAGCCTCACTCTCCCTGGACCCACAGTGCCTCTAGATGTCCCACCTTGGTTGCTGCAGCAGGCACAGGTCTTCTGGGCAGGAAAATCCTGTGCTTCTACTTTGCCTGTCATGCCTCCCTCAGGCTACACCTGGTGGCTCTGCCTGCCACTCCAGGGACAGATAGGCTTGGCCAGAATAACATGCCATAAAACACAGCCACCCCACCAATCAGCCTTGCCGGTGCCAGGTCAGATGAGCCCAGATGGCACTTTTCGTGCTCCCAGCCTGCTTGTCAAACACTCCAGGTTTGGAAGGCATCCTGTCACCCCCACACATGCATGTAGCATGCCCGTTCATCTGCCCCATCAGCAGCTCAAGATCTGTCTGACTCCGTCAGCAACATGCTCTGTCTGAAAGATGCTGACCCACCAGACTCCTCAGGACTGGTCGGGACTGCTCAGCTGCTGACCTTTTGCTACTCTGTGCTTTTGACTATCAGCCCTGATAACATGCCCACTGATCCAAGGCCAGGACAGGCCACTTGGGCCAGCATACAAGCACTCCATCCTGCAGGCACTACACTCTTTCTAAAGCTCCAAGCCTGCTTGTCCTGCTCCCACCATGCCTCTAGCACCTCTGTCAGTGCCTCTAACACCAATCCCTCACAAGTCAGCTCCAGGGCCAGACCAACTCCCCCGTGCCCCACGTCTCCATCCCTCCACCACCTGCTTCAGGGCCATACAGGCCCTTCCAGCATCCCCACACACCCAGCACAACTGCCCTGCTGGCCCGCTGGCTGTTGCAGAACTGGACCAACTTGGATGGCAACCCTACACACAGACCTACCACCCAGCTTCTACAGGACCAGGTGTGCTCAGCCAGCCATGCCTGCACCACCACCACAGCCCCAGCACTCAATGCCATCTGCTGCATCACCAGGGCCAGAAACCCAGCACCCCCAGCACAACTAGCCAGCCTGACCTGCCTCACAGCAGCTGCCCTAGGGCCAGGCACAGTCACTCAGCCACCCGGCACACCCAGCAGGCCATTGACCCACCTGCTGCTTTCCCAGTGTCAGTTGCAAATCTAGCACTCCCACCCTGCCCATTCCTACAAGCACAGGTTGGCTGCACTGACCACCCTGGGACTCTAGCCTGCCCAGTCTGGCAGTGGCCGCTGTTACAGAGCCAAGGCAGTTTGTACAGAGCCCCCTCAGTCCTTGAACCCCAGCTCGCCACTCCAGAGCCAGGCTACATCACTAACAACAATAAAACACCTACTCCACTCCAACCCACATTCCAAGCAAGCCTTCAAGTCACTCCAGGGCCAGGATGACTTAGCTGAATCCCAGCTTGCTGCTGTAGGGCCAGACCTGTTCAGTGGATGCTTCACAAGCCCTGAGCACCCACGCCGGCCACCCCAAGACTGGGGATATGGTGCCCTAACGTGTAGCCTATCCACTGCCCTGCTTGGTACTCCAGGACCAGGCAGACTTGGCCAGTGACACAGTGCCATCTTCAGGGGACTCACCTGACTGCCAACCCAGAGCCAGCTCAGTTCACCCTGCACGCACCATGCATCTCCCACTTCCACCATAACTGCTACTCCAGATCCCGGTAAGGGAATAACTCTGGGATAGGGACTGGAGTCTCCCAGGGCCCATGTTGCTTCCCTCCATCCCCTACCCCTCTCCTATTCCCCACCAACCAGCGGCCTGGGCTATGGTCTTCCAGAGATGGGTATAGGTTACCTGTGGGTAGTTTCCTGTTTTTGCTCCCTGGTCCCTGCCTTTGCTGTTCATGTATGGCTGGATGCGGAGAATCATCACCCTTACTCTCGTGGTGCTTGCAAGATGGACTCCTGGTGCCATTTCCTGTGTGACTTCATCCCACAGCCTGCTGTGACCCAGTGCAGGGTTTGACCCAGGGCCAGCTGCACACTCCTCTCTGCCTGTCTCAGGCCATGCTGGTGGGCACCTGCACTTTCCTGGAGGTCACAGTACAGGGAACAAGGGACCCTCCACTGAAGGCATGCAGATTGATTTGAAAGACATGGTAACAGAGGGAAAGAGATCTTCCATCAGCTGGTTTATCAACCGTTTCAGAAACTTGGGCATATTGCAGCAAAGTGTTGAGACCATTAACATAATCAACAAAGAGAGACTGGTTGCAAAATGCCTTAGTTAAGAAAATGATCAGGACCCGGCGGCAAAGCCTAGCGGCTAAAGTCCTTGCCTTGAATGTCCCTGGAATCCCATATGCACTCCGGTTCAAATCCCGGCAGCTCCACTTCCCATCCAGGTCCCTGCTTGTGGCCTGGGAAAGCAGTAGAGGATGGCCCAATGGATTGGGACCCTGCCCTCGGGTAGGAGACCCGCAAGAGGTTCCTGGTTCCTGGCTTCGGATTGGCACAGGATTTAGGCATCCCAACTGAGGTTTTCATTGTTGTGGCAAGAGCCCACCCAATAGTTGTTTAAAAAGAAAAGAAAATAAACAAATGATATGTTAATATTCCAGAGAATCTTAATGGTGGAATAAACAACATCAATCTGATTGATGGTAAAGACCCTGAATCAAAGTAACCAGCTTGGACCCAGCACAATAGCCTAGTGGCTAAATCCTAGCCTGGCATGCTTGGGATTCAATCGGGGTGGCTGTTTGTGTGTCAGCAGCACTACTTACCTTCCAGGTTCCTGCTTGTGGCCTGAGAAAGCAGTAGTGTTTGGGCAAAAGCCTTGAAAATCTGTACTTAAGTGGGAGATCTGGAATAGGCTGCTGGCTCCTGGCTCCTGGCTTCAGATCGGCACAGCTTTGGCTGTGGCTGTGGCTGCCACTTGGGGACTGAACCAGTGGATGGAGGAGATTTATCTCTCTCCTTCTCTCTGTAGATCTGACTCTACAAATAAAAACAAAAAATTTATGATGTCACTAATATTCTCCTGCCACACACACACATTCTCTCTCAACCTCTCTGTTCATATATATGTACATTTAGTAGATAGTCTGTCAGTTAAGATAACACTTGGATCCAAAGGGATCAAAATGCAATAGGAGATCAGTTACATATGTTTGTTCCTTATGGTAGATTTACACATGACAAAGATCCAGACTGCACAGCACCAAGTGGCCCATCAGGCTCTGTGTTGGCCCTTCTTGCACTGACACAGCACTACCCACCATTATTGGAAACTTTCAGGGAAGTTCTAGAACAACAGCTTCTGTACAATCCCTCTGAGCCTTTATTAACGCTCCAGCAGCCTCACCACCACAGTTGGTGTGCTCCTCTAAAACAATTCCTTAATCTGATGACAAAGTGGCAGCACCATCTTGTGGCTACTATAAACCAGAGCAAGGAGGAAGAGGAGAGGTTGTATGGGAGAGAACCTCAGACTGTGGCAAATCACTGAATCAGCAAAGTATCTGATGTTATAATACACTGTCTCCACTCCCTCAGTGAAGAAAGCTGCAATCAAAGAACTTCTCAGCTGCACACTCTAAGACCTGGACTTAACAAAACACAAGCAAACCACACGCCTTAAAATGATTGAGGAAGAGACAAGAGACAACTACTTAACAGGGCCACTGTTGCCGTAGGGTTTCTCTAAGAAGTCAGAAAGGACTTAACATCTCTGCTTTCACAAACCCAGTTTTTTTAAATCTCTGCATGTGCAGAATAAAGGAGGCTTCACTTCCTTCTGCTGCAGAGATAAACTAGACAACGGGAGGGACAAAGGTTTCAGTAAGGTACCCTGAGGTTCAAATTCTCACCTCTAAGAATGTACAAGCTAAGTAAATTGTCTAATTTCCTACGCAATTCACTTTCTTTAACTGTAAGTTAGGAATATCATCAAATAGTTAATATGGTTATGGGCAGGGTTAATGAGATAACACAAACAGAGTGTTTGGCTTGCTGCCTGATTTGCATTAAGTCTCTTTTCATCTAATTTATTGCTTGTGTCTCCAGGGACAGGCACTGTGGCACACCACATAGAGCTGCTGGCTGCTTGTGGCACCCACTTCCCATATGAGCACTGCTTCAAGTCCTGGATGGTCCACATCGGATGCAGCTCTCTGATGTGCCTGAGAAAGCAGTGGGGAATGGCCAAGAGCTTGGGCCCTGCACCCATGGGTGTGGAGAGCGGGACTATGCCCCAAGATGGCGCTTGTTATTGTCTTCTCAAGGCACAAAGGCAGTAAATAAGTTTTAGGAAGTTGTAGAGGATTGGTTCAAGGTCTCATGCAGTCTGCATGGTGTGCGCATGATCAGATTTGTGATTGGTGTGTATGTGCGTGATCAAGGCTGTGATTGGTGTGTTTGATGCGTGGCCAAGCAGCCCTGTTGCAATTGGCTGTTGATAGGGTTTTAACCTAAGTTTGAGAGAGAACAAAGAAGAGAAGAAGAACAAAGAGGTGTAGTGGTAGAGAGTAGCAGTAGTAGTAGAAGAGGAAGCCTGTAAATATGCTGTAGTTACTGCCCTTCTGTATTATACTTGGATTTCTTGTTTTGTTATGTTATGTTATGTAATTAGTTTGTCCTTCAATAAATCCTCATAAGAGCAAGCACCTGTGTCGGAGTTTCACTCGCTGGACGAGGGACCCCGTTACATGGGGAAGGCCCTGAAGAAGCTCCTGAATCTTGGTGCTGAGCCAGCGCTATTTCAGCTATTGCAGCTGTTTGGTTTGGGGAGTGAACTAGCACATGGAAGACCCCTTTCTTTATCCCTGCCTTTAGTGTTCCAAATACAAAAACAAATTGAAAAATTCAGGGCCCAGCATGGAGGCCTAGCAGCTAAAGTCCTCACCTTGAATATGCCAGGATCATCTATGGGTGATGGTTCTAACCTTGGCGGCTGTGGAGGACAGACCAAAGCCTGTGACCCTGCACCCATGTGGGAGAGCCAGAAGAAGCTCTAGCTCCTGGCTTCAGATCGGCTCAGCTCGAGCCATTGCAGTTTCTTGGGGACTGAATCATCAGATGGAAGATCTTCCCCTCTGTCTCTCCTCCTCTCTGTGTATCTGACTTTGCAATAAAAATAAAGAAATCTTTTTTAAAAACTAAGATTTTAAACAAAGACATCTTTTTAAAATATGCAAAGTCATGCAGCTTTTCATAATATCCATTTGCATCAATTTCCAAACACTGCTTCATATGCATACACTTAAAATGCAAAATGAACTAATCATTATCTTCTTCATAATCAATGATGAAGTATCGATGTATATTATTTTGTTGACCAGGAGCTAAGGAAAGTAGATATATTCCGAGGTTCAAAGTCTTAGGGAATACTTCTGCTATTTAAGAACTTACCCAACTGGGCTCTAGCATGTGGCCTGCTGCCACATAGAAAGACAGGCTTTTGAAATCCCAGTATTCTTTCTGCATTTCCTGTTTTATTTTTTTTTTTTGCTTGTTTCTAGTTAACTGTATCATGCCCATATTTCTCCACAGAAACAAACAGAGGAAAAGACTCTAGAATTAAAAGAGTTCATTCCTGCATTCCACATACAGAAATGGCATCTCCTCTACATACCATGCACTAAGGGTTAGCAAATGCACAAAAATGAAAACCTCAGGTATAGCCAGCTTGTATCAAGCCACCCTGTATCTGAATTTCCAAATGTTGGGCACTCACCAGTATTTCATAAACATGCAAGTGTTGGAAGACTAATTTACTAAAATTCTCACTGCCAAGCCCAGCACGGCAGCATACAGGGGTCAAGTACTTGTCCTGCATGCAACAATTTCCCATATGGTTCATGGTTCATGTCCCAGCATTCAACATGCAAGTGTTGGAAGTACTTGTCCTGCATGTAACATGTCCCAGCTGCCCCACTTCCCACCTAGCTCCATACTTATGGCCTGGGAAAGCAGTTGAAAATGGCCCAGAGCCTTGGGACCTTGAACTTGTGTGGGGGATACGAAAAAGGCTCCTGGGTCTGGATCACTTCAACTCTGGCCTTTGCAGCTACTTGGAGAATCAACTAGAAGATGGAACACATGTATCTCTGTCTCTCTTCTTTTCTGTAAATCTGACTTTGCAAAAAAAAAAAAAAAAAAAAATTTAAATCTTAAAAATAATTCTCAAAACAAAGTACTTACAATTTTATGAGAAACACAGATCTTTAAATACACCTTGAAATGAATTTGCACAAAATCAAGAAACAAGAAATGTTATCATTTACCATCAGGGTGTGTGACCCAAAATGTCAGTTGTTTTGTGTCAGTTTCTTCATTAAAACAGTACACACACACTTTCCTACTATGTTCTCATTGTACCTAAGTGAGGCATTCAAAGGAACTCTGGGAAAAGCTGCCTCCTTGCTGTTAACATTTCCTGCTCCTAAACTCTCAACAAATATCTTTATACATTTTTCATCCTCTAATAGTTCGATTCAGCAAGAATATACAGTGGCTGGCACTATGGCATAATTTGTAAGGCACCATCTGCAGCACCAGCATTCTATGGGATGCCCTACTTATGATCCAGCTCCCTGCTAAGGTACTTGGGAAAGCACCACATCATGGCCCAAGGACTTGGGTCCCTGCACCCATGCAGGGGACCTGGAAGAAGCTATGTGCTCCAGGCTTAGGACCAGCCCAGCTCTAGCCATTGTGTTGATTTAAATGGGAAGTGAACCATTAGATGGAAGACTCTCTCCCTCTCTCAGTCTCCCTATGTAACTCTTGATTTCAAATTAAAGGAAATGATTTTTTGAAAATCAAATGTTACAGAGAGTTCTGCTTTCCACACATTCCACCCTAGCCTGTAATAAACAAACTCAATGCAAATAATTTGGGCCCAGCACAGTGGGTCAGTGATCAAATCCTCACCTTGCATGAGCTGGGATCCCATAGGAGTGCAAGTTTGATTCCTGGCTGCTCCACTTCCCTGCCAGATTCCTGCTCATGGCCTGGGAAATTAAAAGAGGAGGCACCAAAGCCTTGGGACACTGCACCAACAGGGGAGCAGAAGAAAAGGCTCCTGGTTTTTTTTTTTCATTGTGGTCACTTGGAGAGGGAACCAGGGAATAGAAGATCTTTATCTCAGAATATAGAGAGAGGAGGAGACAGAGAATAATGTCTTCTGTCTGCTGGTTCACTCCACAATTGACCACAATGGCTGGAGCAGAGCTGATCTGAAGCCAAGAACTAATTTCTAGTGGCAAGTGAGATATTCAGAGAGGAAGAGAGAGAGAAAGAGGGCTAGAGAGAGAGAGAAAAGAATCTTTCACCCACTGGTTCACTTCTCCGGCGGCTGCAGTGGCTGAAGCTGAGCTAATCCAAAGTCAGCAGCCAGAAACTGTTTTTTGGTCTCCATGTGGGATCAACATTGCAAGGCTTTGTGCCATCCTTGACTGCTTCCCAACGCCATAAGCGAGGAACTGGATGTGCAATCCAGCCCCCAAAACATAAATCGACACCCATATGGAATCCTGGCACATGCAAGTACTTTAGCCACTAGGCTACCATGCTGGATCCTAAACAGTAATCTTGAAGAAAAATGAAAATGATTTGAGGAAGCACACAAGGGAATGGTCAGCTATGAGTGAGAGCCAGAGAGTGGCCTGAATGCATTGGGGGAGAGCTCAGCTCCATCTGCCACCCAGATAGAGACCAGAAAATATTACACCAGCAGTTTTCAAAGTTTCCGTTACACTGAGAAAAGGGGAAAAAAAAGAATAAACAATCCGCCACTTCTTTTCAGATAGTCAAGATCTGACATGTGATTCTAACAATTATATAAAATATAAAAACAAATGATAAAGAAAATATCACTCAATTTCCTTCCTCTCAGAAATTGTCCTGGAATTCTGCTGCCCTGGTTCAAGCTGATGCCTACAACACTGCCATCCCACATCAGAGCACTGGTTTGAGTTCTGGCTGCTCCACTTCCCACTCCAACTCTGATAATGCTCCTGAGAAATGTCCCTGCACCCACGTAGGAGACCTGCATGAAACACCTGTTTTCTAGCTTTAGCCTAGCCTAACCACGACTGTCCTGGTCAACCAGGGAGTAAAACCAGCTGATGGAAGATCTCTTTCCCTCTGTTATCATGCCCTTCAAATCAATCAATCTGCCATGCCTTCAGTGGAGGGCCCCTTGTTCCCTGTGCTGTGACCTCCACAAAAGTGCAGGTGCCCACCAGCATGGCCTGAGGTGGTCCAGGGTCAAACTCTGCGCTGGGTCACAGCAGGCTGTGGGATGAAGTCAAGCAGGAAATGGCACCAGGAGTCCATCTTGCAAGCACCACCAGAGTAAGGGTGATGAGTCACCACATCCAGCCACGCAGAGAGGCAGCAAAGACAGGCTCCAAGGAACAAAAACAAAGGACATTACACACAGGGAAGCTCGACCCACTTTTTAAATTGTAGCACTGATGTTCAGAGGCTGGGGTAGAGGGGAAGGGGGGGAGAGGGAGGGAAACAGCAGGACCCCTGCAATACTCCAGTCCCTGACCCGGTGGGAGGCATGGGATAGATGGAAGCAGGATCTACCACTGGAAGAACCCAGTCCCCAACATGGCCCTGGAAAGCAGGTGTGGTAGGGATGTGGGAGATGCATGGTGGGTGCAGGGCAAATGGACCTGGCTCTGGAGCTGCAGGCAGGCAAGCAGCCTGATGCAGACACCATGTCACTGGCCAAGGCTTCCTGGTCCTGGAGCAGCAGGCAAGGTGACTAGAGGACTACAGGTGCAGGGATCCTGGCTGTGCCCCCAAACCTGGAGCAGATATAGTTGGTGCTGGGGGCTGGTGGAGCACCCACAGAACAGGTCTGACCCTAAAGCAGAGGACTGGGCACCAGCTTAGGCAGCTTGGTCCTGGAGTGGCTTACAGGTAGGCTGGGAACTTGGGAACATTTTTTCACAAGACAGGAAATAGGTTGTTGCAGTGTTTCATGTTGATTTCCCTACCACACTAGCCTGCTTTGACCTGCAGCAGCGGGAAGGCTATGGGGGCGGGCAGGCTAGAAATGAGTGTTGTGGGGCTGAGCCCTCCTGGCCCTGGGGGAGATTCTAGGCAGGCTAGGAGTGTGGGAGATGACACTGGAGGGTCTGGTGAGGTGGCAGAGTGGACATGTTGTGGGGCAGGGGACTCAAAGCGTGCAGGCTGGGGCTGCAGGGTCATTGGCAGTAGAGGCCTACCCTGGAGCGGCTGGCACGCACACTGCCTGCTGAGGGAGCAGGATCACTGGCTGCCCTTCTTTTTCCTCTCCTCCCTGCAATTCAGTCTGGCCCTGAAATGGAGGACTACAGTGCTTCGGGAGCAGGAACACTGGCCAGGATGACTTGGCTATGAAGCAGATGGCAGGAAGAGGGGGGGCTCACATAAATAAATTAAAAAATAAATGAATAAATAATAAATAACAATAAATAAATAATAATAATAAAATAAATTTAAAAATAATAAATAAATAATAAATAACTAAATAAAATGAAATTTTTAAAGACTCTTATCCCAGACATTGAGCACAAATGATACTTTATAGTAAACAAATCAAATACGCACATTTTTTATTACCCTTTCTGTCACCAGAGTTGGAAAACTGAAAATATTCAAAGAAAAAACTTATAAAACCAGTGACAAATACGCTAACAAATTGAGAAGTGCTCTAAGCCACCAAAATTTCACCTTCACAAAGATTCTTTCTTGGTACAAATTATCCTCTGACTAAAACAACTTGTGGATGCAAAATGAAACTGCTGTGTATCCCAAGCTCACTATCCTAGGATTTACCTGGGTCTTTACCAAGGTTTTTGAGAGAACCCAGAGTGCATCAATCATTTCTCTAGATGACATTAATATGTCACCAAGGAATGGAGCTCTGGATGGGTAAGGAATATATTAATGCTCCAAGGGGCTATCTATATAAAACAAATAGGCCACTATAGACACCCTCCAGTTTTAGGGCATCAGCTGCCACTCTGAATGGTAACCCCCAATCTCCTGCTCTCTTTCAGGGGGAATGAGTGAGAAAGAGGATAAGATAGCCATGTTTGTTTGTTACAAACCATTTTGAAACTCAGACACACGAAATGAGTGTAGTGAGGACCATGTAACTGTTTGAATGAGGGATCAAAAGCTGAGGAGTTTCTAACAGCTTCATTTAGTATTTTCCTTATTTACTGGGCAGATTTTTTCATCCACTCTCTCACTTCCCATATGCCTGCAACAGCCACAAGGCCAAAAATAAGTCAGATCTTTCACACTGCTACCCAAGCCACTGTCTGCTGCCTCCCAGCCTGGCCAGTAGCTGCACACTGCATTTGCACAGAACTGAAACCCAGGCATTCTGAGGGAGACACAGGAGTCCCAATGTCATCTGAACCACTGTCACACTGTGCTGTGTCAGGTGGGCATTCATTACTGTTCTCCCACGCCTATTTACAGTAAACAGTTCTTCTAAAGACCTAATGATTATTTTGTGAGACATAAAAAAAAAAGAAAGAAAAAGACAATTTACTGAATTGTATCTTGCAGGAAATAATGACTCCTGTTGTGATTTTTCAGGATACAGAGCAGCACTTGGCATTGAGGCAAGAGTTCTGGACATTCACAGATTTATTCCCTGCCTTAATGCTCTCTGTTGAACCTGACTTATTCCCTCTACAACTCATGGGCACATTTAATCCCAATTGTGAGAACATAAGGGAATGAGTGACAACATACCAGAAGCCATCAGGATAAATCAGTAGTGCTGCCTTCACAGCTCCTTCGGCAGGTTCTTCTAGAGAAGCCCCTTTGCCTGAGTCCCCGTGCACTCCCTTGGCTTGTCTACAAGAGCGCTGTGCCACCCCAGGCCTCTGCCAAGCACAGCGCCAGCACCACATGCTGCCCCTCAACCTTGCAGCAAAACTCGCAGGAAAACAAGGCTGTTTGTTCTAACTGCTGGAGTCTGTGCTGCTCTGGTGTCAGCAACAAGAAAACTGCCCCAGACCCTTAGGAGGAGCTTCACTGAGGACTGAGCTGGGGGCTGGAGACATAGGAAAATAAGGGCAAAATAAAAAATAAATCCTGTCCAACATGAAGGTCGAACTGTCCCCGGGCACTCACTGCACAATGGGTTCAACTGGGAGGCCTAGTGTTCAAGGTCAGTGCTGCAGAGTGAGGACCCCAAGGGCCCCCTCCTGGCCCCCGCCCGCCCGCCCCGGGGCCTCAGGAGATGCTCTCACACACTCACCCTTCCCAGCTTCTCACGAGTCGGGGGGTCCTGTAGAGGCTCCTGCGGGGAGGGAGCTCACAGGGCAGCACTGGCTCAGCCACCTGCGCCTCTCCACCAGCACAACCAGCAACGCGGCTACGGAGGCGCCCACAACAGCCTCCTGCCTAGTTTCACAGGGCTTCCTGGGCGCGCCTGATTGGACCGCTCTCACGACTACGCATGGCATAACAATGCGCAGCCAATCACTATCACAAAGCACAGAAAGGCAGTGAGGAAGGATTCTGGAGGGAGGGGGAGTGAGGGGCGGGGCTTCACCTCAGGCTGGAAGGGGCCTCCTCTCTTGCAGCTTGAGCCTTCCAACAGCAGGGGCCGCCTCAGATACACCTCACTGAATATTCCATAGCTTTGGGACTTTTCTTCACATTGGCTTTTTTACCCAGTAGTTCATTTTTTAAATGCAGATCTGTGCCCGGCGAAGTGCTCTGGGAGCTAAAGTCCTTGCCTTGAACACAGCAGGAGCCTATGTGTGTTTCAGTTCTAATCCCAGCCCATCCTGCCTGCCCATCCTGCTCCCTGCTTGTGCCATGGGAAAGCAGTTGAGCACAGCCCAAAGCCTTGGGATCTGAAGGATTTTCCTGGATTCTGGCTTTGGATAAGCCCAGGTCCCGCTGATGTGATCACTTGGGGAGTGAATCAATGGACAGAACATCTTCCTCTCTGTCTCACCTCCACACTGTATATCTTACTTTGCAATCAAAATAAGTAAATTTTTAAAATATTTATATAACTGAAGAATATTTGAAAATATGATATAAATTAATCTTTTCCGTCTCATTTCCCTGGCTATTGTTCAGTTCCTGGTCTGTATTTCTTGTTTTCATAATGTTCCATATCTATTTCTTATTAGTACATAGTAACTTGATGGTATATTTTGATCTCCTGTCCAGAAATCTAGCTTGATTCTCTCGATTTTCCAACAAAAGGCCCATTAGTGTATATTGATAGTTTTGTGGCTTAAAACATGACCATTCTGGCGCCTGGCGGCATGGCCTAGCAGCTAAAGTCCTCGCCTCGAACGCCCCTGGAATCCCATATGTGTGCCAGTTCTAATCTCGGCAGCTCCACTTCCCATCCAGCTCCCTGCTTGTGGCCTGAGAAAGCATTGGAGGGCGGCGCTAAGCTTTGGGACCCTGCACCCGTGTGGGAGACCCGGGGGAGGGTCCTGGTTCCCAGCATCGGATCGGCGCACACCGGCCCGTTGCGGCCTACTTGGGGAGTGAATCCTCGGATGGAAGACCTTCCTCTCTGTCTCTCTTCCTCTCTGTATATCTAACTTTGTAATGAAAAATAAATAAATCTTTAAAAAAAAAAACATGACCATTCTGCTCTAATTTCCTTTCTGTCTTTAATTTTCTGATTACACATTCATAGCAATGTATAAGAGACAAAGTGAGAAGAGGGCTTGTCCTGCTTCAATCGAGCAAAAGAAAACCTGCAGTGACACATGTAATTCATATTTCCTATGTTATATTATGATATGTTGTGTTATGTTATATTATGATATGTATATTTGTAACTTAGTTTACACAATTTCTGGGTTTTGGTTTCTGATTTAAAATATTTCTTTTAGGGATGTTTTAAAAGTGTTTGTTGGAAAGTCAGATATACAGAGAGGAGGAGAGACAGAGGAAGATCTTCCACCCGCTGATTCACTCCCCAAACAGCCACAAAGGCTGATGCTGCACCACTCTGAAACCAGGAGCCCAAAGCCTCCTCCAGATCTCCCATAGGGGTATAGGACACCAAAGCTTTAGTCCACAAGCAGGGAACTGGATGGGAAGCAGGGCTGCTGGGATTAGAACTGGTGCCCAAATGCAATCCCGGCACATACAAGGCAAGAATTTAGGCCTTTAGGCTATTACCCAGCACCTACTTTCATACATCTCACTCCTAAGTATTTCAGAAAATCCTCTCATAATCTTGTGAATGATTACAAGTTTTATGAAGGATGATGTTTATGTCACAGAAATTGATTGATTGCAAGGTATTTCTTTCTTAATGACTTACTATTTTTATTTGATATTTACTTATTTATGTATTTATTGGAAAGGCAGATTTACATAGAGAAGGAGAGACAGGAAAAAATCTTGCATCCATCTGCTGGTTCCCTTCACAAGGGGCTACAACAGCCAGGACCGAGTAGATCTGATGTCAAAATCCTCATCCAGGTATTGCATGTGTGTGCAGGGTCCCAAGGCTTGGTACCATCCTTGACTGCTTTCCCAGGCCACAAGCAGGGAGCTGGATGGGAAGTGGAGCTGCTGGTATGAACAGGCACCAATACAGAATCCCAGCACATATACAAGCCGAGGATTAGTCACTGAGCCATCGTTCCAGACCCCTATTATTTGGTAATTTTGCTAATGGATTGCCACAATGACTGGTTTTCACTAAATGTAACACAAATTTGAGACTATAAATGGACCCCACCTACGGGGCCTACTGGGCTGGTTTATGTGACATGTTCTGTGTTTCCTCCTGGGTTTTAGAAACTTATACAAGGCTATATTGTACTCCCTATCAAGATCAAATCTGGTAATTCATAGACAACAGACTCAAAGCGGCACTAAACAACAATAAAACTACTATATCAATGCATGAGGGGGGAATCGGGTGCGATCCTGACAACCTCTTAACAGGAGGTCATGTGCGTGGAGCAGGAGGAGCACTCTAGAGTGGAGCAGGTGGTAAGGAGGAAGCTTGGATCCCAACCATGAAGACTCCCAGACCTTCACCACAAACTATTAATACGAGCAACAAGGGCTATATCCCAACTGCCAAGGAGGCCACAGGGAATTGGATGCCCTCGGAGGCCAAGTACTCTGAGGTCACCCACCCCCAACCGGAGCTTCCGCAGGGGATGGAAGAAGTCCAAACACTACCCTGCAGAAACCAACGTCATCGGAAAGACAACCAGAAGCCCTGAGCAGTTTGCAGAAACAGAAGAACAATAAACGTCCTTCGGGACCAGGGAGGAGAGCTTTCTCTGGTCTGAGCCTGGCTCCACCTCTGGATCCCCACCCTCCCTCGCAATGATCCTCACAGCAAACAATCATACAAACTAAAAAACCCTAAAATAAATAAACAAACAACAGAAAGTAGAGCTTGAAATCCGACAGGAAAGAGCTGGCATGGATTGGCTCATGCCTCGCTGGGTGGGACACAAAGATCAGTTACTCCTCACCATGGTGTTGAGGATTTTCCTGCACACCCCCCCCCCCCCAAAAAAAATGTTTTGCACCTTAAATGTCGAAAAATATCTTGTTAGAGTTACAAGCCAGTCCAAATTATCCCAAAATCTGCCAAGATCAACAAAATTATACTTCAACACAACAAATGGCTAAATACTAAAATGAAATAGACATGAGACAGCTGAATGGTACCCTATTGGCATTTTAAGGTATATAGCAGCCGGTCCTGTCCTGTATATAAACTAAAATTGAGATGTCAATGAGCTAATCATAGGTTGTGGTTAGGACTTGCTTTTTTTTTTTTTTTTTTTTAACATACTGGTTACTCAAAACCATGTCAATTCCATAATATTGCAAATTGCTGTTGATGTTATATAGGGATTCTTAATTGACTGTGATGATATTCTACCAGCTCTAACTTGGACCAGAAATGGTCTCCCCAAGAAGCTGTTCAACCCATCTGGACAATAAGTAGCTGGACTCCATGCTTGGTATATGTTTGCAATGAAACAATCTTGATTGAATTTGAACTGTAATACTGCATCAAGGTGGAGGAATCCACCAGTGGGGAGGGGAGAGGGAGGGGAGGGGGAGGGGTGGGGGAATTCCCAGAGCCTATGAAACTGTCACATAATGCAAAATAAATAAAAATATATATAAAAAAAGAAAAAAGAAACTTATACAAGGCTTACCTGCCTTCTCGTGTCTCGAACCACAGCCCCCTCCTGAGGTTCTTGAGCTAGGCCTATTCAGAGGTTGCTTCATGGGACCCAGCATGCATGCCATGCACTCTAGGGTCACGTCATGCAAGCCACCCAGGCCAGTGCATCCTGCACAGCACCCTTAGCTTCCAGGCCATGCAGCCCCACTCACTGTATCCTCCAGGGTTAGGCAGGTTCAGCTAGCATCACACACCCCACATCCCAAACTTGGGGCCTGGGCCCTATCAGAGACAGCATCACACACCCCCAATCCCAGTATTCCCACTGTGCCAGCTGCTCACTCAGACCACATCCTGTAAGTCCCCACACTACCCACCATCCACTGTCTCTTCCAGGGCCATGCTACCCTGATTGCCACTGAAAAACCAGGTTGAGAACACAACCCATCTGCTGCAACCCACCTGCCTGGCGCTCCAGGACCATGTGTGCTTGAACAGCGACTACACCCTGCCCGCTGTCCAATCCTGGGCCAAGAAGGCTTAGCTAGTACCCCCATATGTGCCCGGCACACACATTGTTGTGCTCCAGGGACAAGGGTCACAACAACAATCCAAGGACCAAACGCACCCACTGGCTGCTTTTTCCAGGGCCAGGCAGGAGCAGCCGGTGCACTCTACACCTGCTGTCCTCCCACCATCTAATCTACTTCAGAGCCAAGTTGTCCTGGTCAGTGTCCCTGCTCCCACAGCACTGTAGTCGTCCACTTCAGGGCAGAATTGTGCTGGGGGAAGGCTGCACCTCTAACATGCTCCCTCTGTTTCCCCACTTGTCCATCCAGGGCAAGCCTTGGTGAGCCAGCGCCAGTGCACCTCTAGCCAAAGCGCACTGTCACACTGTCCACCATCTGTTGCTGAGAGCCAGTCAGGCTCAGACAGTGATCCTGCTCCCTCAGTGCTGGGTCCCTTCTGCCGACCACCCTGCCCTGTCGGCCACAGGCTGCATGCCTTCAGTCCCCCACCCCACAACATGCCCACCACATCAGATTACTTGTCCTTCCAGTGGTGTGTCCCACATCCATAGCCCTTCTGCAAGTTTTGTATTATTAACGTGTTTACTTTCCAAACTTCCAGGAGAGGTGAGGCCTAGCAGTAATGGAATGTGGGCAGAGAAGGCAGGGAAATGCGAAGGTCTGCAGCCTTGTAAGTCTGTCCTGGCTGTTCGCTATATGTCTCTTAGGATAACATATTACTGGGGAAGCTGGAGCATAGGTCTTTAGATTAACAGACAGAATTCTGGGTAATGACCATTTCTGCCTCTCAAGCTTTCCACTCAGACTGGATTGCCACATGCACTTGGCATTTGTTCATTTCTAGTGAGCCCTGTTATCACCAAACTTGGTTAATAAAAATTCCTTATCACCCTAGACTTGTCTGGCATGATCTTGTTTGCATCCCACAACACCATCCTGGAGAAATAAGCTGAAAGCTGAAGCGCAGTTCCTTTGACAGTGACCCAGAGATGAGGTTAGTGTGAGCCGCATCTCACTGTGTTTGATATGGCAACAGCTGTGAGGGATGATTAATATGCTGATTCTATCCCTGTGTTCCCTCCCCAGAGGAAGGGAACAGGAAGGACATGGAAATAGGGGAAGACCCTGTTCTCACAGTTTAAACGGGCCAGGAGATCCAGTCTGACTCCTCACACACTACTCCAGCACCTTCATGTCCACAACCACCCTCTGCTTGCTACAGGGTCAGACAGGCTAAGATAGCATCTCCATTCATTAAGCATGCCTGCCCACCATCCTGCTTGGCACTTAGGGCTCACACCAGCTCAAGTAGTTCGCACTGTGTCCCCCAGCCTACCTGCTGGTGGCTATAGGGCCAGGCCAGGTGGAACAGCATCCACAAGCCTCTAACATGCAGGCCCTCCAGCCCTGCTCACTGCTTGAGCCCTAGGCCAGCTCTGTGGACCAACCACACACACAAAGCACTCCCCCCCCCCACCCAGGTGCCCTGTTTGCCACATCAGTTCTAGGCTGGCTCTGCCAGGGAACCTGCCACCCCTGAACTCCATCTTGCTCCTCAGGACTACCCTCACTCTCCCTGGATCCACAGTGCCTCTAGAAGTCCCACCTTGGTTGCTGCAGCACACACAGGTCATCTGGGCAGGAAAAACCTGTGCTTCCACCCTGGCTATCACGCTTCGCTCAGGCTACTCTGGGTGGTTCTGCCTGCCACTCCAGGGACAGACAGGCTTGGCCAGAATAACATGCTGCAAAATGGAGTCACCAGACCCACCAACCAGCCTTGGCATGCCAGGTCAGATGGGCCCAGATGTCACTTCCTGAGCTCCCAGCCTGCTTGTCAAACACTCCAGGGTTTGGAAGGCTCTGCCATCATCCTGTGAACCCCAACATGCCTGTCCATCTGCCCCATCGGCAGCTCAAGGCCAGGCTGGCTCCGTCAGCAACCTGCTCCCTCTGACAGCTGCTGACCCACCAGACTCCTCAGGACTGCACACCCCCTTGGCACTCTGTGCCTCTATCAGACCTGATAACATGCCCACTGTTCCAAGGCCAGGACAGGCCGCTTGGGCCAGTGTACAAGCACTCCATCCTGCAGGCACCACACTCTTTCTGAAGTTCCAAGCCCACTTGTCCTGCACCCACCATGCCTCTAGCACTCCCGCCAGTGCCTCTAGCGCCAACCCCCTAGGGGTCTACTCCAGGGACAGGCCAACTCCCCATGCCCCGATCTCCCTCCCTACACCACCTGCTTCAGGGCCATACAGGCCCTTCCAGTATCCCCACACACCCAGCACAACTGCCCTGCTTGTCCCTGGCTGTTGCAGAACTGGACCAACTTGGATGGCAACCCTACACACAGGACTACCAGCCAGGCTCTCCAGGTACAGATGTACTCAACCAACCATGCCTACACCACCACCACCCCAGCATTCAATGCCATCTGCTGCATCACCAGGGCCTCAAAACCCGGCATCCCCAACACAACTAGCCAGCCTGACCTGCCTCACAGCAGCTGCCGTAGGGCCAGGCACAGTAACTCAACCACCCGGCACACCCAGCAGGCCATTGGCCCACCTGCTGCAGTCCCTGTGCCAGTCACAAATCTAACACTCCCACCATGCCCATTCCTACAAGCACAGGCTGCCTGCGCTGGCCACCCTGGGACTCTAGCCTGCCCAGTCCGTGGCAGTGGCTGCTATTACAGAGCCAAGGCAGTTTGGACAGTGCCCACTCTGCCCTTGACCCCCAGCTCCCCACTCCAGGGCCAGGCCACATCACTAACATCAATAAATCCCCTATGCCACTGCACTCCACATTCCCAGCAAGCCTGCAAGCCACTCCAGGGCCAGGCTGACTTAGCTGAATCCCAGCTTCACGCTCTAGGCCAAGACCTGTTGTGTGGGTGCTCACAATCCCTGAGCACCCACGCCATTCACCCCAAGACTGAAGACATGGCTATGGTACCCTCACGTGTAGGCTGCCCACCGCTCTGCTTGGTACTCCAGGACCAGGCAGACTTGGCCAGTGACACAGTGTCTGTTTCAGGCCACTGGCCAGACTGCCACCCCAGAGTCAGCTCTGTTCACCCTGCACCCACCATGCATCTCCCACTTCTACCATAACTGCTACTCCAGGTCCAGGTAAGGGACTAACTCTGGGATCAGGGGCTGGAGTCTCCCAGGACCCATGTTGCTTCCCTCCATCCCCTACCCATCTCATGTTCCCCACCAACCAGCTGTCTGGCTATGGTCTTACAGAGATGGGTACATCATCTATTTTATTGCTTGTGTTTCCAGGGACAGGCACTGTGGCACACCACATACAGCTGCTGGCTGCTTGTGGCACCCACTTCCCATATGAGCACTGCTTCAAGTCCTGGATGATCCACAGCTCATGCAGCTCTCTATTGTGCCTGAGAAAGCAGTGGGGAATGGCCAAGAGCTAGGGCCCTGTACCCATGTGGAAGGCCCTGAAGAAGCTCCTGAATCTTGATGCAGAACCAGCCCTGTTTCAGCCATTGCAGCTATTTGGTTTGGGGAATGAACTAGCACACTGAAGACCTCTTTCTTTATCCCTCCCTTTATTGCTCCAAATACAAAAACAAATTTAAAAATTCACGGCCCAGCATGGAGGCCTAGCAGCTGAAGTCCTTACCTTGAGCATATGAGTGCTGGTTCTAATCTTGGCAGCAGTGGGGCCAGCCCAAAGCCTGTGACCCTGCACCCATGTGGGAGACCCAGAAGAAGCAATAGCTCCTGGCTTTAGGCCGGCTCAGCTCCAGCCATTGCAGTTGCTTGGGGAATGAATCATCGGATGGAAGATCTTCCCCTTTGTCTCTCCTCCTCTCTGTATATCTGACTTTGCAATAAAAATAAATAAATCTTTTTAAAAACTCAAGGTTTAAACAAAGGCATCTTTTTAAAATATGGGAATTCATGCAGTTTTTCATAATATCCATTTGCGTAAATTTCCAAACACTGCGTCATATGCATACACTTAAAATGTAAATGAACTCATCATTATCTTTTTCATAATCAATGTTGAAGTATCAATCTATATTGTTTTGTTGACTACGAGCTAAGGGAAGTAGATATATTCCTTGGGCCAAAGTCTTAGGGATTATTTCTGCTATTTAAGAACTTACCCAACTGGGCTCCAGCATGTGGCCTGCAGCCACCTAGAAAAACAGGCTTTTGAAATCCCAGTATTCTTTCTGCATTTCCTGTTTTGTTTTTGCTTGCTTGTTTCAGGTAAACTGTATCATGCCCATATTTCTCCAAAGAAACAAACAGAGTAAAAGACTCTAGAATGAAAAGAGTTCATTCCCCCATTCCACATACAGAAATGGTATCTCCTCTACATACCACGCACTAAGTGTTAGCAAATGCACAAAAATGAAAACCTCAGGCATAGCCAGGTTTTATCTAGCCACCCTGTATCTGAATTTCAGAATGTTGGGCACTCACTAGTATTTCATAAACATGCAAGTGTTGGAAGACTAATTTAGTAAAATTCTCACTACCAAGCCCAGCACGGCAGCCTAGTGGCTCAAGTACTTGTCCTGCATGCACCAAATTCCATATGGGTCATGGTTCATGTCCCGGCTGCCCCACTTCCCACCTAGGTCCATACCTGTGGCCTGGAAAAACAGTTGAAAATGGCCCAGAGCCTTGGGAACCTGAACTTGTGTGGGGGATACGAAAAAGGCTCCTGGGTCTGGATCACTTCAACTCTGGCCTTTGCAGCTACTTGGAGAATCAACTAGCAGTTGGAAGACTTTTGTCTCTGTCTTTCTCTCCTTTCAGTAAATCTGACTTTGCTAAAAATTTCTTTTAAATGTTAAAACAATTCTCAGTAGCAAGAACTTACAGTTTTATGAAAAATACAAATCTTTAAATACATCTTGAAATGAATTTGCACAAAATCAAGAAACAAGAAATGTTACCATTTACCATCAGGGTGTGTAACCCAAAAAGTCAATAGGACTGTGTCACAGTTTCTTCATTTGAACAGTACACACACACACATGCATACGCGTGCTCACACACACTCTCCTACTATGTTCTCATTTTACTTAAGTGATGCAGCCAAAGGAACCCTGGGAAAAGCTATCACCATGCTGTTAACATTTCCTGCCCTTAAATTCTCAATGAATATCTTTATACATTATTCATCCTCTAATATTTCATTTCACTAAGATAATACAGTGGCTGGCACTATGGCATACTGTGTAAGGCACCATCTGCAGCACCAGCGTTCTATGGGATGCTCCACTCATGATCCAGCTCCCTGCTAAGGTACTTGGGAAAGCAGCACATCATGGCCCAAGGACTTGGGTCCCTGCACCCATGCAGGGGACCTGGGAGAAGCTATGTGCTCCTGGCTTAGGACCAGCCCAGCTCTAGCCATTGTGCTGATTTAAATGGGAAGTGAACCATAAGATGGAAGACTCTCTCCCTCTCTTAGTCTCTCTGTGTAACTCTTGATTTCAAATTAAAGGAGATGATTTTTTGAAAATCAAATGTTACGGAGAGTTCTGCCTTCCACACATTCCACCCTAGCCTGTAATAAACAAACTCAATGCAAATAATTTGGGCCCAGCACAGTGGGTCAGTGACCAAATCCTCACCTTGCATGAGCTGGGATCCCATAGGAGTGCAAGTTTGTTTCCTGGCTGCATCACTTCCCTGCCAGATTCCTGCTCGTGGCCTGGGAAAGCAGAAGAGGAGGAACCAAAGCCTTGGGACATTGCACCAACAGGGGAGTAGACGAAAAGGCTCCTGGCTTTTCTTTTTCATTGAGGTCACTTGGAGAGGGAACCAGGGGACAGAAAATCTTTTTCTCAGATATAGAGAGAGGAGGAGAGACAGAGAATAAGGTCTTCTGTCTGCTGGTTCACTCCACAATTGACCACAATGCCTGAAGCAGATCTCATCTGAAGAGCCAATTTTTAGTGTCAAGTGAGATACAAGGAGAGGAGGGGAGACAGAGAGAGAGAAAGAATCTTCCACCCACTGGACCACTCCTCCAACAGCTGCAATGGCCGAAGCTGAGCTGATCCAAAGTCAGCAGCCAGAAACTGTTTTTTGGTCTCCATGTGGGATCAACATTGCAAGGCTTTGTGCCATCCTTGACTGCTTCCCAACGCCATAAGCGAGGAACT
The DNA here is from genome assembly GCF_030435755.1 of Ochotona princeps. Taxonomy (NCBI): domain Eukaryota; kingdom Metazoa; phylum Chordata; class Mammalia; order Lagomorpha; family Ochotonidae; genus Ochotona; species Ochotona princeps. The sequence goes on from NC_080852.1 coordinate 2,886,056, forward strand.
GGATGTGCAATCCAGCCCCCAAATCATAAATCGACACCCATATGGAATCCTGGCACATGCAAGTACTTTAGCCACTAGGCTACCATGCTGGATCCTAAACAGTAATCTTGAAGAAAAATGAAAATGATTTGAGGAAGCACACAAGGGAATGGTCAGCTATGAGTTAGAGCCAGAGAGTGGCCTGAATGCATTGGGGGAGAGCTCAGCTCCATCTGCCACCCAGATAGAGACCAGAGAATTTTACACCAGCAGTTCTCAAAGTTTCCCTTACACTGAAAAAAGGAAAAAAAGAAACCCCCGCTTCTTTTCAGATTATCAAGACCTGACATGTGATTCTAACAGTTTTAGAAATTGTAAAAACAAATGATGAAGAAAATATCACTCATTTTCCCTCCTCTCAGTAATTGTCCTGGAATTCTTCTGCCCTGGTTCAAGCTAATGCCTCCAACACTGCCATCCCACACCAACACATTGATTTGAGTCCTGGTTGCTCCACTTCCTATTCCAACTCTGATAATGCTCCTGAGAAATGTCCCTGCACCCACGTAGGAGACCTGGATGAACCACCTGGTTCCTAGCTTTAGCCTAGCCTAACCACGACTGTCCTGGTCAACCAGGGAATAAAACCAGCTGATGGAAGATCTCTTTCCCTCTGTTACCATGCCCTTCAAATCAATCAATCTGCCATGCCTTCAGCGGAGGGTCCCTTGTTCCTTCTACCGTGGCCCCCAGGAGGGCACGGGTGCCTGACAACACGGCCTGAGACAGGCAGAAAGGAGTGTGCAGCTGGCCCTGGGTCAAAACCCTGCAGGCTGTGGGATGAAGTCACACAGTAAATGGCACCAGGAGTCCATCTTGCAAGCACCACCAGAGTAAGGGTGATGAGTCACCACATCCAGCCACGCAGAGAGACAGCAAAGACAGGGGCCACAGATCAAGAACAAAGGACACTACACACAGGGAAGCTCGACCCACTTTTTAAGATTATAGCACTGATGTTCAGGGGTTATAGTAGAGGGGAAGGGGAGGAGAGGGAGGGAAACAGCAGGACCCCCCTGGAATACTCCAGTCTCTGATCCAGTGGGGGGCAGGGGTAAATGGAAGCAGGCTCTACCCCTGGAAGAACCCAGTCCCCAACTTGGCCCTGGAAAGCAGGTGCAGTAGGGATGTGGGAGATGCATGGTGGGTGCAGGGCAAACGGACCTGGCTCTGGAGCTGCAGGCAGGCAAGCAGCCTGATGCAGACACCATGTCACTGGCCAAGGCTTCCTGGTCCTGGAGCAGCAGGCAAGGTGGCTAGAGGACTACAGGTGCAGGGACCCTGGCTGTGCCCCCAATCCTGGGGCAGATATAGTGGGTGCTGGGGGCTGGTGGAGCATCCACCAAACAAGTCTGACCCTAGAGCAGAGGACTGGGCACCAGCTAAGCCTGCCTGTCCCTGGAGTGGCTTATAGGTAGGCTGGGAACTTGGGGTGGGTGGGATGGGGGATTTATTGGTGTTAGTGAGCTGGCCTGGCCCTGAAGTGGATGGCTGGCAATTGAGAGCAGAGGAGACACCACCCAAATCAGCCTGGTTCTGGAACAGCAGCTGCGGTGGTGGACCAGGAAGGCTAGAGTCCCGCAGTCAACAGTGCAACTAGCCTGTCCTCGTAGCAATGGTGGAGTTGGCATGTTAGATGTGCAGCTGGCACAGAGAAAAGTGGCAGGTTGGCTAGATCCCAAACTCGCCTGACCCTGGGGCAGTGAGAAGGGAGGAAGGAATGAATGACTAGATTTGTAGGGGTGCCGGGGTTGGGGCTCTGGAGGAACATAGGATGGTATTGAGTGCTGGGGGAACTTGGCTGGCTGAGTATGGAGATTCTGGAAGAGCTACCATGATTCAGGAGCAGGTGGTAGAGCTCAGACAGGTCGGGGGTGCAGGGGAACCGGCCAGGCCCTGGAAGGGCCTCATGGGGGCTTGCTAGATTCACTGACAGGAGTGCTAGAGGAACAGTATACACAGGGCAAGCAGGGCTCATAATGGAGCTGCAGGCAGAGCATGGTGCCTGCAGGATGGGGGGTGCTTGCACACTCGCTAAGCTGACCTGTCCTGGCACTGGAGCAGTGGGCATGGTGGCAGGGCTGGCAGCCAGAAGCACAGGGTGCAAAAAAAGCAGTAGCATAATGTTTCTGGTTAGGAAGTGGCTGGTCGATCAATAACTGTAAGGAGAGGGTTGCTGGCTGAGCCAGCCTGGCCCTCGAGTTGTGGACAGGGTGGGCAGGACAGGCCACGCCTTCCAAACCCTGGAGGGATTGATAAGCAGGCTTGGGCATGGAAGTTCCACCTGGGATCATCTGACCTGGCATTGGCAAGGCTGAGTGGCGCAGTGGGTGTGTTGTTGTACATGTTGCTCTGGCCAAGCTGCTCCATCAGTGGAGCAACAGGCAGAGCACCTGGAGAAGCCTGAGGGACTTGTGACAGGTGGGCTAGAAGCATAGGCTTTGCCAGCTCTGAAAGCTGTGTTTGCTGCAGCAGCCAAGGCGGGAATATAAGAGGTGCTGAGGGTCCAGGGAGAGTGAGCCTATTCCTGAGGAGCAAGATGGAGGACAGGGGTGGCAAGGTCCCTGGCAGAGCCAGTCTAGAGCTGACACCCTCCTGCAGTGTTACAGCTCACCCAATATGCACCCATTGTAAAGATGGCAACCTCCTGTGGCTGTCCAACGCTCCTGTTTCCTAAGGCTATATAACTCACTCTTTCCACAAAAATCTATCTAACTTTCACACTGATGCCACTCTCTGAAAGACAAAGAGCTGACCCATGCTGGTTGATCTGTTTACCTGCCTCCTTCATAAACTTTGCTGTTTAGCAAACAGGCTGGAACCACAGGGTTGCGGGCAGAAGGGGCCCAGCCCTGGGCTGCACTTCTTGAAAAGGGGCTCAGGCTGCAGACATCCACCTTTCCCTGGTTTCTCTGCCCACATTCCATTACTGCCAGGCCTCACCTCTCCTGGAACTCTTGAAAGTACAAATTAGAAATGCAAGGCATGCTGGAATTAGCATCTTCACTGTCCCACCCACACTGTGAACATAGGGTAAGGAATACAGACATACAGGGGACATCCACAGGGGCTTCCTGTCCTCAAAGACTGTCTGCAGGAATCGAGAGAACAAGCAGGTACTGGAGAGACCAAGAGTCAGAGTGCCAGAACGATGGCATCATGAGACCAAGAGAGCGAGCCCTCCCTATCAGGGGCCATTGTGGGGCTTGGGAAGGGCATGGTTACACAACAATGCAATACCTCCCCCACTCAGGTTCCAGGTGATGATAGGAGAGTGTTAAATGTGGACACAAGGGTGGGCCTATGTGCTGGGGTGGGGTTTTGCTTCCAAGCTGGTGACCATGAACAAGCTACCTACCCCACAACATTGGGAGAAGGAAGCCACATGTCTCACCTCTTTTTTCTATGCAACTTAGCAGACATTACTGCCAACTGAGAATAAGTTTCTTTCTCTCTGCCCTTGGGGTGAGTCATGTGAACCCCTCCCTGAGATGGTGCATAATAGACAATTTCCACCATTAACTCAGGTTTTTCCTCCCTTGGTGCCCCTCCTGTTGCTAGGGCAGGCCACCTTTCTTCTGCTTCTTAAATAAACCCTGCTTTGCAAACTGGAACTGTCTACATGAACCTTTTTCATGAGACAGGAATAGGTTATTGCAGTATTTTGTGTTGACTTCCCTACCACACTAGTCTACTTTGCCCTGCAGCAGCAGGAAGGCTATGGGGTGGGTAGGCTAGAAATGAGTGTGGTGGGGCCAAAACCTTCTGGCCCTGGAGGAGCTTCCAGGCAGGCAAGGGGTGTGGGAGATGACATTGGAGTGTCAGGTAAGACAGCAGAGTGGGTGTGTTGTTTGACTTGGGACTCAAGGTGTGCAGGCTGGGGTGCTAGGGTCACCAGCTAAAGGGGCTCAGCCCTGGAGTGGCTGGCAAGCACACTGCCTACTGAGTGAGTGGGATCACTGGCTGTGCCTGACTGGCTCTCGAGCTGCGGACAGTGGATGGTGTGGCAGTGCTCCTGGGCTAGAGGAGTGCTGGTGCTAGCTACCTGAGCCTGGCCGTGGATGGGCAAGTGGGGCAACTGAACACATATGTTAGAAGCAGGCCCTTCTTTCTGCTCTCCTCCCATGCAATTCCACGAAATGGAGGACTAAGTGCCACAGGAGCAGCAACACCTGCCAGGATGACTTGGCTATGAAGCAGATGGCAGGAAGAGAGGCGGCTCACAGTGCACCCACTTCTCCACCTTGTCCCTGGAATAGCAGCCAGTGGGCTCCTTGGGCTCTGGGCTTACTGTCATGACCCATTGGCTCTGGAATGCAGTGTGTGTACTAGGGCAGAAGGGGATACTGACCAAGCAGCACATGTGGCTGTGCAGCCTGTGAGCTAGGGCTGAGGGGTGCACTGGCCTAGGCGGCTTGGGCGACATGTTCCTGGAGCAGAAGGAGTATATGCTCAGGACTGTGAAGTGCTGTCTGAACAGGCCTGGCCCTAGATCAGCAGAAGAGGGCAATGGTAAGGTTGGGTTAGAGGTGTGTGGAGCACCAATTGAGCCCACCTGACCCTGCAGTGGCTTGCAGGCAAGCTGGGAATGGGGAGCGGTGTTAAGGGGAGCAGGGTTGTAAGCAGAGTGGACATATGTCAGGCTGGAGGCACAGGGGATGCCAGCTAAATGTGCAACAATGGCCTATGAGGTACCTGGCAGGGCAAGCCAACCTTGCCCTGTAGTGGAAGGTGGGCAAGCAGCCTGTTGGGGGTGCCAAGTGACTGGCAGAGTCCACCTGGTTCTACTGCATCAAGTGGAACAGCTGGGCAGGTGTGCTGAGGTCTTGGGAAGAGTGGGCCTGGCCCTGGAGCACTTCGAGGCCTAGAGGCATAGGGGTCATCAGACTGGCCCTTTTGGCTCTGAAGCAAGTGACAAGTGGGTAAAGACTGTGGGGACACCATGCAAGCTGGCCAGGCCCTGGAGTGGCCATCCTGGGGCGTGTTAGAGGTGCAAGAGAGGAGGCAAGCACTAGCTGATTCTTTCTGTTCTTGAGATACCTGCGGCAAGGAGGGTCAGGTGGGCTAGAGGTAAGGTGTCTCTCTCCAAGCAAGCCTGTCCCTGCAGCAGGGGACAAGGCAGGAGTGCTAGGGGAAGTGTAGGGGCTGGGAGGGGGGGGGTCTGGTGTTGGAATGTAGGCAGAGTGTGGTACATGAAGGCTGGGGTCCATGTACTCTGGCCCAGGAAGCCTGGCTTCACCCTGGACAACAGGTCATTGTGTTGGGTGGGGTGCAGGGGAGGCAGAGATTATTAGTCCAGGCTACCAAGCATGGCAGTGGCTGGTGGGCAAGAGGCTGTCTGAAAAAATAGGTGGCCGAATTGGCCTGGCCATAAAGCTGTGGACTGGGTGGGCGTGCTACAGCTACACTGGGGATGTAGGCAAGGGATGGGCGCAGCCTAACAGCCTGGGCCTGGATCCAGCTCCAGTAGGTTGGCAGGGTGTGCTTGCCGAGGAGCAGGTTGCTGTGTCAAAGATGACCTAGCCCTAGAGAGCCTGCAGAGTGACGGGGGGACTGAGAAGCAGCACAGGGGACACCGATAGAGCTCTCTCGGAGCAGGCAAGGGAGGCTGTGTGCAAGTAAGGCACTGGTTGAGATCATCTGGCCCTGGGGCAGTGGGCTTATGGGAGGGGGCATAGTAGAGACTCACTGTGGGCCAGCATAGCCCAGCTGGACCTGGATTGGCAGGCATGTGGTTTAGGGATGTTGGTGATGTTGGCAGGACCTCATGAGCCTGGAATGGCAGGCGGGGCGGGCTGGCTACAGATGCACCTTGCAGTGGCTCAGCCATGAAGTGAGCAAACTAGAAATCAAAGCACCAGGACAGGACAGAGAATGAGCTCTGAGAAGCAGCCTGCTTACACTTCCCAGGGAGTCCCCACTTACCTGATCTTCCACAGTCCCATCTTAGCTCTCCGATGCGACCACACATTCAAGATCAAGTAAACGCTGTGGCCTCTGTGATTTTCTTTTAACATCAGATGTGTTATATTTGCCTAATACCAATTTACTGCCAACAACTAATCACAACACGATTCCATTATTTCATCATCTGCAGTTAGTAGAGGCTTCAGGGTTAAGCTTGAACTCGACACACAGGTGCAGGTTAATGTTAGTGGACAGCAGTGTTAGCTCTTTCAGGTCTTTTGCTCCTTTAAGAAGCTATCTAGGGGGTCTATGTCAGTATCTCTGCAGTTAAAATCCTCCTCTTGCATGGGCCGGGATCCCAAGTAGGTGCCGGTTTTAACCCCAACGACGCTGTTTCCCATTCAACTCCCTGCTTGTGGCCTGGGAAAGCAGTGGACAGCTAAAACCCTTGGGACTCTGCACCCATGCGGGAGGCCCAGCAGAGGCTCTGGGTTCCTGGTATTGGATTGGCACAGCTCAGGCCTTGCAGTCACTTGGGGACTGAATCAATGAACAGAAGATCTTCCTCTCTGTCTCGCCTCCTCTCTGTGTATCTGCTTTCCAAGCAAAAATAAAATGGAATTTTAGAAACGACTCTTATCCCAGACATTGAGCACAAATGATACTAGCTTTTTTTAAACCAGTCAAATACACTCACAATTTTTTACCCTTTCTACCACCAGAATTGGAAAATTGCAAATATTTGTAGGAATTGCACGACAACAGTCAAAGATATGCTCACAATTTGATAAGTGCTCTAGGCCACCAAAATTTCACCTTCACAAAGATTCTTTCTTGGTACAAATTATCCTCTGACTAAACCAACTTGTGGCTGCAAAATGAAACTGCTGTGTATCCCAAGCTCACTACCCTAGGATTTACCTGGGCCTTTGCCAAGGTTTTACTCCCTAGGTAGCCAAGGCTGAGAGAACCCAGAGTGCATCAATCATTTCTTTAGATGACATTAATATGTCACCAAGGAATGGAGCTCTGGATGGGTAAAGAGAATATTAATGCTCCAAGGGGTTAGTTATGTGCAATAGATAGAACACGATAGATGCCCTCCAGTTTTAGGGCATCAGCCGCCACTCTGAATGGTAACCCCCAATCTACTGCTGTCTTTCAGGGGGAATGAGTGAGAAAGAGGATAAGATACTCATGTTTGTTTGTTACAAGGTGTTTTGAAACTGAGGAAAACAAAAAGAATATATTGAGGAACCTGTTAATGTTTGAATGGAGGGTCAAAGTTGAGGAGTTCCTAACAGCTAATGTAGATTTTTCTTAGTTACCGGCAGGCTTTTTCATCTAATCTTTCATTTCCCACATTCCTACAACAGCCACAAGACCAAAAATAAGTCAGGTTTTGCACACTGCTACCCAAGCCACTGTCTGATGCCTCCCAGCCTGGGCAGGAGCTGCACACTGCATTTGCACAGAACTGAAACCCAGGCATTCTGATGGAGACACAGGAGTCCCAATGTCATCTTAACCACTGTCACACACACCCACACAGGGCAGTGAGGCCTTCCTGTGCTGTGTCAGTTGGGCATTCACTGCTTTTCTCCCATGCCTACTGTTCACAACAAACAGTTCCTCTAAAGACCTAATGCTTATTTTGTGAGATAGGGAAATAAAAAGACAACTTATGGAATTGTATCTTGGAGGAAATAGTGACTCCTCTTGTGATTTTTCAGGGCAGAGAGCAGCACTTGGCATTAAGGCAAGAGTTCTGGACATTCACAGATTTATTCCCTGCCTTAATGCTCTCTGCTGAACCTGACTTATTCCCTCTACAACTCATGGGGACATTTAATCCCAATTGTGAGAACTTAAGGGAATGGGTGACAACATACCAGAAGCCATCAGGATAAATCAGTAGTGCTGCCTTAACGGTTTCTTCGTCTCATTCTTCTAGAGAAGCCCCTTTGCGAGAGTCCCCGTGCACTCCCTTGGCTTGTCTACAAGGTCGCTGTGCCACCCCAGGCCTCTGCCAAGCACAGCGCCAGCACCACATGCTGCCCCTCAACCTTGCAGCAAAACTCGGAGGAAAACAAGGCTGTTGGTTCTAACTGCTGGAGTCTGTGCTGCTCTGGTGTCAGCAACAAGAAAACTGCCCCAGACCCTTAGGAGGAGCTTCACTGAGGACTGAGCTGGGGGCTCGAGACGCTGTTGCCCAAACCAAGAAAATCAGGCCAATTAAAAAAGAAGTCGCAATGAGGTAGAAAATTAAAATAAAATAAAATAGAAAATAAAAAATGGAAATCCTGCCCAACATGAAGGTCGAATTGTCCCGGGCACTCCCCCCTCCTCACTGCACAATGGGTTCAACTGGGAGGCCTAGTGTTCAAGGTCAGTGCTGCAGAGTGAGGACCCCCTCCTGGCCCCCTCCTGGCCCCGGCCCGCCCGCCCCGGGGCCTCAGGAGATGCTCTCACACACTCACCCTTCCCAGCTTCTCAAGAGTCGGGGGTCCTGCAGAGGCTCCTGCGGGGAGGGAGCTCACAGGGCAGCACTGGCTCAGCCACCTGCGCCTCTCCACCAGCACAACCAGCAACGTGGTTATGGCGGCACCCACAACAACCTCCTGCCTGCTTCAACGGCTTCCTGGGCGCGCCTGATTGGACTGCTCTCACGAATACGCATGATGTCACAATGCGCAGCCAATCACAATCACAAAGCACAGAAAGGCAGTGAGGAAGGATTCTGGAGGGAGGGGGAGTGAGGGGCGGGGCTTCACCTCAGCCTGGAAGGGGCCTCCTCTCTTGCAGCTTGAGCCTTCCAACAGCAGGGGCCGCTGTCGCCTCTCACATCAGTCCACCTCCTGGCCTCTCCTTCCCTCTCTGCTTCAGGATCCTGTTCAAGTCTGAAAACACACAGAAATGTAGGACAATAGTCTGCAGATACACCTCACCGAATGTTCAATACTTTCTGGAACTTTTCTTCTTTGTATTTGCCAAGGTTTTTTTTCCATTAGTTCATTTCAGTTTTTGAAATACAGATTACACATTCACAATAATGTGTAAGACACAAACAGAGAAGAGGGCTTGTCCAGATTCAATCTAGCAAAAGAAAACTTGCCCTGATAGATGTAATTCATATTATATCTATATTTCCTATTTTATGCATATATATGTGTTTCTGTTACTCGGTTTCCAGAATTTGTGACTTTTGGTTTCTGTTTTAAAACATCTTTCTATGGGATATTTAATTTTTTTTTTTTGTAGAAATGTTAGAGATAGAGAGAGAAGGAGAGACGGTGAAGAAGGTCTTACATCCACTAATTCACTCCCCAAGCAGCTGCAACAGCCGGTGCTACACCAGACTGAAGCCAGGAGCCCAGAGCCTCTTCCAGTTGTCCCACAGAGCTGTAGGGTTTCAATATTTTGGGCTGCCCTAAACTGTGCTCTGAGGCCACGACCAGGGAGCTGGATGGAAAATAGTGCTGCTAGGATTAGAATTGGTGCCCAAATGCAATCCCGTCACGTATAAGGCAAGCACTTAGGCCACTAGGCTACTGCGCTGGAACCGTTTTAAAATAACTTCTAAGTATTACAGAACATCTCATAATTTTTTATTATTCATTAAATTATAAATTATTAAATTTATTCATTAATTACATTGTATTACGTGACACAGTTGAATCTCATAATCTTGTGAACGATTACAAGTTTTATCAAGGATGATGTTTATATCCCAGAAATGAATTATTTGCAAGGCATTTCTTTCTTACTGACTTTTAATATTCTTTATTTTGATGTTAATTTATTTATTTATTGGAAGACAGATATACATAGAGAAGGAGAGACAGAGAGATAAATCTTGATTCTGCTGGTTCCCTTCACAAGTAGACACGACAGCCAGAATTTACTTCATCTGAAGTCAGGAGTCCCATTCAGGCATTGTATGCGTGTGCAGGGTCTGAAGGCTTGGTACCATCCTCGACTGCTTTCCCAGGCCACAGGCAGGGAGCTGGATGGGAAGCGGAGCAGCTACATATGAATGGTGCACACATGGGATCCCAGCACTTGCAAACTAACACTTTAGCCACTGAGCCATTGTGCCAGACCCCTAATTTTTGCTAATTTTGTTAATAGATTGCCACAATAGCTAGTTTTCAGTATATACAAACACTCCTATGAGGCTATAAATATACCCTCACCTATTGTGAGTACCTTTGGAAACTTTACTGGTGTTGGAAACCTGGAAGAAGTTCCTGGGTCCTCGGTTAGGATCAGCTCAGCTCTGGCCATTGCAACCACTTGAATGTTCCTTGTGCCTACAGCATAAGCCAGCTGCCTGTAAAGCAATATTATTTGCTCTGATCAATAATCAATATTTCCCTCCACCCTCTCCCATCTGTAAATCACACTGTGCTCCACCTACTTCCCACATCTCACTCCTTCCTTCACCCTCCTCTGTCTGAAGTTCCCTAGCTGGCTTTCCTCACCGAGAATCTGAGTGGCCACAACCACATCTCCCCCTCCTCCTCCCTCTTCCTCTGCTTGAAATTGCAGTTTTTCCAAGATTTAAGCATTTTCTTTTCTCTTTTGTATGCTTCAGCCACACGCAACCCTAATCCAGAGGGATGGGGTAAAGGACAAGCTAAGTAACATCTACTTACAAACAAAACAAAACAAAATGTTACTTGCTAAATTTGTTCACTAAGTTGCTAGAACAGAGCCCTCCAAAAGTAATAATAATAATAAAAAGAAACAAACAAAAAAAACACACCAAGATTTCTACACCTTAAATTTTGATTTAAGCCCAGCTTGGAGGCCAAGCAGCTACAGTCCTTACTTGGAAAGCATCAGGATCCCATATGGGCACTAGTTCTGCTTCCTTACTGCTCCCTGCTTGTGGCCTGGGAAAGCAGTCGAGGATGGCTCAAAGCCTTAGTACCCTGCATGCACATGGGAGACCTGGAGGAAGTTCCTGGATCCTGACTTTGGTTTGGCGCAGCATCAGCCATAGTGGTCAGTTAGCGAGTGAACCATCAGATGGAAGATCTTCCTCTCTGTCTCTCCTCTTCTCTGCATAACTGACTTTGCTCTAAAAATAAAATAAATCTTTTTTTTAAAGATTTATTCATTTTATTACAGCCATATATACACAGAGGAGGAGAGACAGAGAGGAAGATCTTCCATCCGATGATTCACTCCCCAAGTGAGCCGCAACGGGCCGATGCGCCCCGATCCGAAGCCGGGAACCTGGAACCTCTTCCGGGTCTCCCACGCGGCTGCAGCGTCCCAATGTATTGGGCCGTCCTCAACTGCTTTCCCAGGCCACAAGCAGGGAGGTGGATGGGAAGTGGAGCTGCCGGGATTAGAACCGGTGCCCATATGGGATCCCGGGGCTTTCAAGGCGAGAACTTTAGCCCCTAGGCCACGCCGCCGGGCCCAAAATAAATCTTTAAAAAATTATTTTTGTTTAAGTGAGATAAATATTTTCTTTTGTTAATTATTATTTCATTTTATTACACGATTTCATAATCTCTGGGATTCCCCCAATCCCTCCCCAAACCCTCCCCCAAATTGAATTCCTCCAAATTGTTACAGTAGTACAGTTCTTTTCCAGTCATGATTCTGTCTTTATAAGCAAGGTCCATGCAGAGAGTCCAGCATCCCATTGTCCAGATGTATTCAACAGTTTCATTGGGTGACCCTCCTTGGTCCAAAAGTAGAGCTGGCAGAGCATCATCCCCTCCAATGAAAAGCCACTACACAACTTCAGCAACAGGAAGAAACATGGAAATTCACAACATCACGAATTTGGTTAGCATGGTATTAAGTGACCAATTTGTTAGAAATCGCAAGATCTTAACCATATCATTTAACTACTCCATTGACATCTCAATTTTAGTATATACACAATCAGTTGCTCTAAGCCTTAAAATGGTTACATGGTATGACTCAGCTGTCTCCTGTCTATTTTCATTTTTATACTTAGCAGCTTATACTATTCAAGTGTGATGCTTCCTGAACTTCACAAATGTTAGGATAGTCCAAACAGGCTTATAACTCTCATAAGTCATATGTTAACTATTGAGCAGCAGAGCAATTTTAGGAGGGGTGTGCAGAGAAAGCTTCAATACCTTAGTGAGGAGTAACTGATCTTTGTGTTCTAACTAATAAGGTATATGGAATTCCAAGCTGACTTTTTCCTAACTATTCTAAGCTTTCCTTATTGGTCTCTCTCTGTCTACCTGATCTGTCTTTTTGGGGGGGAGGGGAGGATTGTGGAGCAACCCTGATGGTTATTGCAAGAGAGTGTGAGGAGCCAAAGTTGGAACTAAGTAAGGACCAGAGAAAGCTCCTTTCCTGAGTCCCGATGGAAATTCACTGTTCTTGTGTTTCTGAGGACTGCTCAAGGCTCCTGGCTGTTGTTCCAAAGACGTTAGATCCTGCGAGGAAGGACCTAGGCTTCTTCCATCCAGTGTGGGAAATCTGATAGGGAATAGTTGACCTCAGAGTTCTCAGCCTATGAGGGCACCCCAATTGCCTGTGATCTCCTTGGCAGTTGGGTTATAGTCCTTGGTGCCAATACTGATATTTCTTGTTGATGTACCAGGTTCTGGGGTTAGGATACAAGCCTCCTCCTGTCCTTCTGTTCCACTCTGGGGTCCCCTCCTGCTCTGCACATATGACTTCCTGTTAAGAGGCTGTCAGGATCGCTCTTGGATCCTACTGTATGTCTTTATACTTTTTGCTAATGTCAAATGCAGGTTCAAGTCTGGAGTCTGTAAATTACCTGTTACAATCTTGATAGATTATATTTAATTTCTTTCTCACACATTCTAAGAAGGTGCAAGATTCCTCTGCTCTCCTGACCCACTGAAGATTAACATAGGGTATTAAAAGCAAATCAAGAACTTCAGTTCGGCCCGGCGGCATGGCCTAGCGGCTAAAGTCCTCGCCTTGAACACCCCAGGATCCCATATGGGCGCCGGATCTAATCCCGGCAGCTCCACTTCCCATCCAGCTCCCTGCTTGTGGCCTGGGCAAGCAGACAAGGACGGCCCAAAACTTTGGGACACTGCACCCGCATGGGAGACAAGGAAGAGGTTCCTGGTCCCGGCATCGGATCAGCGCGTACCGGCCGTTGCGGCTCACTTGGGGAGTGAAACATCGGACGGAAGATCTTCCTCTCTGTCTCTCCTCCTCTCTGTATATCTGGATTTCCAATAATAATAAAATCTTAAAAAAAAAAAAAAGAATGTCAGTTCTTATATATATATACATACATACATATATATATATATATATATATATATAATTTTGAAAATTTGGATTATGTGTTACAGTTTTATATACACTGGAATTTTCCCCCAAAGTCCCACCCCCGACAAATTTTCCCCATTTTACTGCAGTGGCATAATCCTTCATGAGGAATTATAATTCCATCAGTCTCTTAGTTTACCCGAACTTTGCTGGAACAGACAAATGCAGACAGTCTAGCATTCCATTGTCTACACTTGTCCAACAGTTTCATTGGGAATTCATCTGTCATCTGGATGCAGGAATAAATGTTGCATTTTATCCCTACATCTGGATATGGTAGACCCCAGTACCCCATCACTATACATTTCCATAATTGAGAAACCATAAAACAAGGTCAAAAACTGGTATGAGCTAGAACAACAGCCTCAACTACAACAACAAAATACAGCTCCATGAAAAAACACGCCACTGAGTAACTAACACATGGGTGACAAGACGGAGATACAAAACTCAGTTCAGAAAAATGATGCACCATATAGTCCATGAGCCAGCAATGAATTTGACAAGAGAAAAGAGAGTATTTTTGCCGGGATCCCATGTGAGCACCAGTTCTAAACCCAGCAGCTCCACTTCCCACCAGCTCCCTGCTTGTGGCCTGGGAAAACAGTGAAGGATGGCACAGATGCTTGGGACCCTGCACCTGTGGGGTAGACCTGGAGGAAGTTCCTGACTCCTGGCTCCAGATTGGCACAGCACCGGCTCTTGTGCTCATTTGGGGAGTGAATCATCGGATGGAAGATCTTCCTCTCTGTCTCTCCTCCTCTCTGTATATGCGACTTTGCAATTAAGATAAATAATTTTTTTTTAAAAGAGAGAGTATTTGGAATAAATAAAACTGAAATAAAAAAACTTCAAAACACATGGGATGCAGCCAAAACAAAACAAAACAAAACAAAACAAAACAAAACAAAAACAGTGTCGATTGTATTACTGAAGTTATACATTCCACGCTGGTTTCCTTATATGAGAGAGAACATTATGGTATTTGTTCTTTTGTGACTGACTCATTTCACTGACCATAATGGTTTCTAGTTGGGACCACCTAGTTGTAAATAGTATAATTTCATTGTTCTTAATAGCTGAATAATATTCCATGGATTAGATGTACCCCAGTTTCTTTAACCACTCTTCTTTGAATGAGCATCTAGATTGTTTCCATGTCTTTGCTATTGTAGCTTGTGCTACTGTAAATAGGATTACAGATCCCCTTCTCACATGCAGATATCATTTCCATTGGGTATATTCCTAGCAGCAGGATAGCTGGGTCATATGGCAGATTTATTTGCAATTCTCCAAGCACTCTCCATACTGATTTCCACAGTGGTTGTATTAGCCTACACTCCCATCAGCAGTGAAGGAGGGTGCCTTTCTCCCCACATCCAAAGTATCTGGCACAAATGGCCAGTCCCAGCCTGTCTTCACCTCCTGAGCTCCCCATGTGAACTCAAGCTCCCATTTGGCTGCTGCAAGGGCTGATCTGTGGCTGCCTCTGGATCCCTGGTTATCCTTTGTGTCCAGATCACAGCTCACCAGTGGCTTCTGGGTTTACTGTTCCCTAAACACTGCTCAGCGATCGTCGCCTCCTCCCTGTGTCCGGGGGTCTTCAAATAACTCCCTGTTGACTTCCTGGCCCCTAACTTTTCCTGTAATCTGCTCTCTGTTCTTTACCCTATCTAATAGTTTTCCATCATCTCAAACATGTCTACACCCTTTGCCGACCAGTGAGATTTTCTAAATGTAAACTTAAGAATTCCTAGCCTCTTGTGCCCTAAGAACAATGTTTGTGCCTGATTAAATACAACTGTTCTTTTTAAGATTTATTTGATTTTGATTGCAAAGTCAGGTATACAGAAAGGAGAGACAGAGAGGAAGCTCTTCCATCCGATGATTCATTCCCCAAGTGACCACAAAGGCTGGTGCTTGCCCATAAAAAGCCAGGAGCCAGGAACTTCCTCCAGGTCTGCCAGAGGAGTGCAGGGTCCCAAGGCTTTCCCGGGCCACAAGCAGGGAGCTGAATGGGAATCATGGCCGCCTGGATTAGAACCAGCGCTGGACGGGTGTCTATTAACTTGTTCAAAATATTATGAGGAGTTGTAAAGGCAGAGAAGAGAGTGTTTGCAAAAGGGGGAGAGTAGGCTGCAGTCTCTTTAAAAACTGAGGGAACAAGAAGCAGAGAGAAAGAAAGGCAGAAAGAAGTTTGAGTCCGGGGCTTAAGCCTTTCCCCCCCCCAAAAAAAATTCACAACAATAACAATAATAATCACAGCTGGCAGCTGCGGCATCGGCCAGAGGTGGAGGGAAACTCTGCTTTTTTGATTCCGATTACAGTTTGCTTCTCTCTCTCTCTCTCTCTCTCTCTCTCTCTCCGCCATCTCTGTCCCCTTTCTTCCTCCCCTCCCCAAATTGCTCTCCTCCACCTGGTCTCCTCAAACCCTGCTATCTCCAATCACCCCCGCCCGCCTCCCCTACACCTCCTCCTCCTCCTTCTGTCGCCCCCCGGTTCCCCGCCGCGCCCAGAGTCTCCGGCTTCCAGGGGGCCGGGCCCACGCGGACAGCGCCTGCAAGGACAACAGATGGAGATGGAGCTCAAGCCGCTGGGCACACAGCCGAATTCTGGGGGAGGCTGAGGCAATGGCAACACCACGGCGGAGGCGGGCGGCGGCAACCAAAAGGCCCATGAAGGCCTTCATGGTGTTTTCCCATGGGCAGTGTCCAAGATGACCCAGGAGAACCCCAAGATGCACAACTTTGACATCAGCAACCGCCTGAGCCCCGAGGGGAAACTTAGTGGGAGATAAGCAAAGCGGCCATTCACCACAGAGGCCAAGCGGCTGCGGGCGCTACACAAGAAGAAACAGAGATTATAAATATCGACCTTGGGCGAAAACCAGGAAGCTCTTGAAGAAGGATAAGTACATGCAGCCTGGCGGGCTGCTGGCTCCCAGAGGCAACAGAATGGCCAGCGGGGTTGGGGTGGGCGCCGGGCTGGGGGCAGCTATGAACCAGCGCATGGACAGCTACACCCACGTGAATGGCTGGAGCAATGGCAGCTACAGCATGATGCAGGACCAGCTGGGCTGCCCGCAGCACCTGGGCCTCAACACGCATGGCGCGGCTCAGATGCAGCCCTTGCACCTCTATGATGTCAGGGCGCTGCCTACAACTCCATGACCAGTTCGCAGACCTACATGAACAGATCTCCCACCTACAGCATGTCCTACTCACAGCAGAGCACCCCTGGCATGGCACTAGGCTTCTTGGGCTAGGTGGTCAAGTCCAAGGCCAGCTCCAGCCCCTCCGTGGTTACCTCTTCCACTCCAGGGCGCCTGCCAGGCCGGGAACCTCCAGAACACGATCAGCGTGTACCTCACCAGCGCCAAGCCAACTGCTCATGTCGCAGCACTACCAGAGCAGCCCGGTGCCCAGCACGGCCATTAACAGCACACTGCCCCTCTCGCACATGTGAGGGGGGTCCACCAGACAGCGGACTGGAGAAGGATGGGGGGCGGGGTTAGAGGGGAGGTTGGAGGTGATAGTGAGGTTGGGAGTATGGGTGAAGACATTTTCAGAGGAAAAGGAAACAAACAAACAAAAACCCGGGAAATGGGAGGCGTACAAAAGTAGAGTGAGAAGGAAGCATGACGAAAAAAACAAGCGCATGCAACACAAATCCTGGTATGTGACAAAGAACATTTCATTACTCACAGCAAATGACGGCTTCAGAGGAGACCACCAATCCCTTCTACGCTCAATGCAAAACAATTTTTTCTGAAGAAAGCATATTTACTAGGTTGTTTCCATCTACTCAATGAAAAATTATTCAGCTGTCAAGAATGATATTATTCTATTTTAAACCAGGTGGTCCCAACTAGAAACCATTTTGCTCAGTGAAATGAGTCAATCACAAAAGAATAAATACCATATACTCTCTCTCATATAAGGAAGCCAACATGGAAAGGGTAACTCCAATAGTCCAATCTATACTGTTTTTTGAGTGTCTGTTTGTTCTTCTGGCTGTATCTCATATGTTTTGATGTTTCTATATTGGTTTGCTTGCTTCCAAATAATTCCTTTTCTCTAATAGAATTCATCAAGTGCCCATGAAGTATACAATGGCATCATAGTTCCTAAGAGAATTCTGTGTTTCCTTTTAGTTAAGCATGTGTTGCTTACTCAGAGGCACATTATTTTATCAAGGTGCTACAATTTGTTGTTGATGTTGTTATTGTTGCTATGATTGATGTGGCTGTTATGAAATAATGTCAATTCGAAAAATAGTAAAAAAAAAAAAAGTAATTTTCTTTGATGGTTTAATCATATTATGTCCCATTAATAGGAATATTTTCTTTTTTAAAAAATGATGAGTTCAAATTGTATGAAAGGGCCTTTCTTTGATGATGATGGTCATGGTTTTTATTTGCAAATTGTTATGATAATATTTTTGTTGTTTAGATAGGTATTAGAAAATGAATTAACCTTCCATTTAAGGGATATAAAATATATTGTCTTGATGTATTATCATTTTAAGTTTTGCCAGGCAAGACTTAACAACATTTTCTCAAGAATCTATCTTTGTTTATGTGTTAAGCTGCTTTATAATTTTACTTTGTATGTTGCTCCGATCATTTTTGGTATTTGAGGTATAATAATAATATATGTTAAATAAAAAAAAAGAAGCTAATGGGAACCAACATGACGTCTTGGATGCAAGAACCCAGACTGTGTGTGTCTAGGTGTGACTGATGTCCCTGAGTGGGGTGTGGAGGATGGAGTGCCCTGCCTTGAGTGCCTACCCAGCCGGGCTTCCTAAGGGACCCTGGACAACAGAGAATACTGGATAATGCAACACTGGGCTCAGCACTGAGTGACCCCCGTCACAAGCTTTGATTGGGTACAAGCACTGGTTTCTGCACTGGGAGTAAGTAAACTCGGTGCCAGAGCAGCAATGATTCAGCTGTTTGTCTTGGCCTGTGAAAACATCACACCAAGGACCCAGTGCAGAAGCCCAGGGGCTAAAAGTCCTTGCCTTGCAAGCACCAGGATCCCATATGGGCATGGTTTTGTGTCTCCACAGCCCCACTTGCCATCCAGCTCCCTGGTCTTGGACTGGGAAAGCAGTCAAGGCCAGTCCAAAGCCTTGGGACCCTGCACCTGTGTGAGAGACATGAGAGGTGCTCGTGCCTCCTGGCTTCAGATGGGGTCAGCTGCGGTGGTTGCGGCTGCTTTGGGAGTCAATGATCAGACAGAAGATCTGCCAGTCTCTCTTCCTCTCTGTACATCTGCCGTTCAAGAAAAATAAGTAGACTGAAAAAGATGGCCGACTGCAGAGAGCTGGTGTAGGGTGGAGTAGGGAAGGAGGGGAGCCGATCCAGCAGAGAAACAGGCCAGGAGGCGCGAAACTGTAGGAAGAAGAACGAGAAGGTCACTGGAGTTCACTAAAGCAAGAAGATCTACACAGCGTGAAGGAACAGCCGCAAAAAGTAGGAAAGAAAATACAGCACGCGGCGAGAAACCTGGTGAGTCACGATCCCAGGCAGGGGGAAGGCGGCAGAGGCTCAACCGCCCCAGGGAAAACAGAGGCGACTGGAAGGATAGGCGCCCACACCGACAGGGGCACCAGTCCCCTGGAAGGCAGGAGCCCCCAGAGGAGGCTACTGGACTGATCATTGGGTGCATTATCCCTGCAGAAGTGGAGGAAAAGCTGGGGAGATTTCCCAGAGGCTTGCCTACCCGCTGCTCAGCGGCTCTGGGAGAGTGCAGAGGGAACAGGAGCAGCACTGTGGGACTGGGGCTCAGAGATCCCCATATCGGCTCCGAGCTGTGGACTGGCTGCGGGAGAGTCAGTGGATCCTGTTGCTGGACTCGCCCAGAGCCCCAGAGGCTGGGCAACGCTCGACAGGGCCTCACGTCCTGGGCAGAGGAGCAGACTAGTGGGGGCACATCTCACCTAAAGGGCTCTGTGCCTCCAGAGATCCGCTTCCATCCTTGAGAGAGTGCAGCTGAGGAAGTGGCTTCTTCAGGGCGGAGTCCCCAGCTGGGCTCAGCTAGAGAGGCCAGACCGGAGCGGAGCGGGCTCAGCTGAACTGGCCGGACAGGTTTTCCCAGCAGGAGCCTGCTCGGAAAGACCTGCCTGTGGTGTTGCAGCCCTCAGTGGAGCAGCGCTTCCGAGTTTGGCACTGGGGCCGTGGAGATTTCCAACCCAGCACAGGCCGGGGTTGGGGATTTTAGGCTCCGAGCAGCAGGAGCCCTTGCTGTGCTAACCTCAAGCCCTGAAGGAGAGTCTCGGCTCAGCACTGAGGCAGAGACCCCCGCTGTATTAGCCTTGTGACCCAAAGACCAGGCGCGGCTCGGCAGAGTGAATCTGTAGGGCACTGCCTTTGAGAGGGAGCCACAGGGGAAGGGGCCTGGCACTAGGGCTGGCCCACAAAGCCTCCTGACCCAACTCGGGGCTGTGATCTACAGACCCTGAAAGCAGCTGGTGACTCAGGCAGTAAGCCCTGCTGGGCTCAGCCGGAGACCCCAAACCAGAGCCGGCTCAGCTGAATCACCGCTAAAATCTCAAAACAACAAGAAGTAAAAACACAATGAGGAGAAGTATCAGAAAAAGCAATGACCCAGAGGAAAGATCAAGCACTCCCTCCCAATACAACCAAAAACTAATCCCAATATCTGAGATGCAAGATGAAGACATAGAGGAACTATCAGATAAGGACTTTAAGAAGCTAATGATGAAATTCGTCAGAGAGAGTGAAAAGCGCTGGGAAGAGTCTAAGGCATTCGAAAACCATATCACTGCAGAAATAAATCAAGTCAAAAAGGGAATCCTTGATATAGAGAACAAAATTGAAAGCCTAACCAACAGAATGAACACAGCAGAAGACAGAATATCAGAATTGGAAGACAATCAGAATGAAAGGCAGCAGCTCATCAAACAGTTGGAGACAAATCTAGAGAAAGCCAATAGGTCCATACAGGAAATGAAAGACAACCTCAAAAAATCAAATATTAGAATAATAGGCCTTCCCGAAGGAGTGGAAAAGGAGACAGGCTTGCAACGAGTGCTCAATGAGATAATACAGGAGAACTTCCAGAATACTGGAAATATAAATCTAGCACAAATCCAGGAAGGACAAAGAACCCCCAGTAGATACGACCCAAACAAATCGTCTCCCAGACATGTGGTCCTCAAGCTACCTTCAAGTGAATACAAGGAAACCATTCTAAGACAAGTAAGAAAAAAGGATAAGATTACTTTCAGGGGAAGGGAAATCAGGATCACAGCCGACCTATCAGAAGAAACGCTCCAAGCAAGGAGAGAATGCGGTAAAACCTATCAAATCCTGAAACAAAACAACTGCCAACCAAGAATAATGTACCCAGCAAAGCTCTCATTTATATTTGAGAATGAAATCAAATACTTCAACAGTAAAGAGAAACTCGAAGAATACATCAACACGAAACCAGCTCTGGAAAATCTCCTCAGGAAGGTGCTAAACCCAGAAAGAAAAAATACAAACCAAAATCAAAGATGGCAAATGGGAAGACCTCCCCACTAAAATCCATACAAGAAAAGTCAACCAATCAAAAACTCTAATAGTCGCAAATACACACTTGCACACTTACACTCATGGCAGCCCAAAACCAATTCCTCTCAATATTATCTCTAAACACAAATGGCTTAAACTCACCAATCAAAAGGCATAGATTAACGGAATGGATCATCAAACAGCACCCAACTATATGTTGCCTACAAGAGACACATCTAACCAGAAAATCCTGTAAGAAATTTAAAGTGAAAGGATGGAAAAAGACTTTTCATGCCAATGGACGAGAAAAAAAGGCTGGTGTAGCTGTTCTAATCTCAGATGACCTAGACTTCAAGCTGACAGACATCAAAAAGGACAGAGAAGGACATTATATATTGGTGAAGGGACTGATCCATCAAGAAGTAATTACAATCGTGAACATATATGCACCTAATTCCAATGCGCCTAGCTTCGTGAAGCAACTACTTACAGACTTAAGGGGAGACATAGATACACACACAATAATAGTGGGCGATCTTAACACCCCACTAACAACTATAGACAGATCAACAAAACAAAAACTCAACAAAGAAACAACAGAGCTCGTACAAACATTAGAACAACTGGACTTGGTAGACATTTATAGAATTTTTTATCCTAAGACCACAGATTATACATTTTTTTCAGCAGTACATGGCACCTTCTCCAAGATCGACCACATGATAGGACACAAAGCAAACCTAAATAACTTCAAAAAGATAGAAATCATACCATGTACCCTCTCAGACCACCACGGAATGAAACTGGAAATCAGCAATTCAAAATGCCCAAGGAAATATAGAAACTCTTGGAGGTTGAACAATATGCTATTGAACGAACAATGGGTCAGGGAAGAAATTAAAGATGAGATCAAAAAATTTATGGAAACCAATGAAAACTCTGATACAACATTCCAAAACTTGTGGGACACTGCCAAAGCAGTGCTACGGGGTAAACTCATCGCAATTGGAGCTCATGTCAAGGCCCAAGAGAGGCGCCAAATACAGGAACTAACCACACACCTCCAGGAATTGGAAAAGCAGCAGCAGATGAGCCCCACACACAACAGGAAACAAGAAATCATCAAAACAAGGGAGGAAATCAACCAGATAGAAATAAAAAAAACCATACACAAAATCAACAAATCAAAAAGCTGGTTTTTTGAAAAGATAAACAAAATAGACACCCCGCTGGCCCGACTGACAAAGAAAAAACAAGAGAAAGCAAGAATTAACAGCATCAAAGATGAAAAAGGCAACATAACAACAGACATTACAACCATTAAGAACATAATCAGAAATTACTACAAAGCACTGTACTCCAACAAATCAGAAGACCACCAAGAAATGGAAAAGTTCTTAGACTCATACAACCTGCCAAAACTTAGCCCAGAGGCAACAATCAACCTGAACAAACCCATAACTGAAGCAGAGATTGAATCAGTGATTAAAGACCTCCCAACAAAGAAAAGCCCAGGCCCAGACGGCTTCACGCCAGAATTCTACAAAACATTCCGAACAGAACTAACCCCAATCCTCTACAAACTCTTCAAAACAATAGAAAAGGAAGCAACCCTTCCAAACTCATTCTATGAAGCCAACATTACCTTAATCCCAAAACCGGGCAGAGATCCTACAGAGAAGGAAAACTACAGACCTATCTCTTTGATGAACATTGATGCTAAGATTCTCAACAAAATCCTAGCCAACAGAATTCAAAAACACATCAGACAGATCATTCATCCAGATCAAGTAGGATTCATCCCTGGAATGCAGGGATGGTTCAACATTCGGAAATCCATAAATGTGATACACCACATCCAAAAACTGAAAAACAAGAATCACATGATAGTATCAATAGATGCAGAAAAAGCTTTCGACAAAATCCAGCACAACTTCCTGCTAAAGACCCTAACCAAGGTAGGCATAGATGGAAAAATCCACAACATAATCAAAGCAATATATGCAAAACCCAATGCCAGCATCATACTGAATGGAGAAAAACTGGAACCCTTCCCACTGAGATCTGGAACAAGATAGGGATGTCCGCTTTCTCCGCTGCTATTCAACATAGTTCTAGAGGTACTCGCTGAGGCCATAAGACAAGAAAAAGAAATCAAAGGAATCCAAATGGGAAATGAAGAAGTCAAGCTTTCACTATATGCAGATGACATGATTCTTTATATGGAAGAGCCAAAAGGCTCAACACAGAGACTACTAGAACTTATACGAGAGTTCGGTAGAGTGGCAGGGTACAAAATTAATGAACAAAAATCAACAGCCATAGTGTATGCTAACAGCCCCAAGTTGGAAAAAGATCTAACCAGCAAGATACCATTCAAAGTAACAAAGGAAAGCATGAAGTATCTGGGAATTAACCTAGCCAAAAATGTTGGAGACCTATTTGAGGAAAACTACAAACTACTTAAAAAAGAAATTGAACAAGATCTAGAAAGATGGAGTAACATCCCATGCTCCTGGATAGGTAAAATCAATATCATTAAAATGTCTATACTGCCAAAGGCAATATATACATTCAACGCAATCCCAATCAAATTGCCCAAAACATTCTTCACAGATCTGGAAACAATGATTCAAAGGTTCATCTGGAAACACAAAAAACCACGAATAGCTAGAACCATTCTCAAGAACAGGAAGTTAGCAGGGGGAATCACAGTCCCAGACCTCTGGACATACTATAGGGCAGTGGTTATCAAAACAGCCTGGTACTGGCAAAAAAATAGAGAAGAAGATCAATGGAGCAGAATAGAAACACCAGATGGGAACCCACACAGATACAGCCAAATAATCTTTGACAAAAAGACAAACGACAACCCAGGCAAATGGGAAGGTCTGTTCAATAAATGCTGTTGGGACAACTGGTTGATAGCCTGCAGAAACAAAAAGATAGACCCACATCTCTCACCATATACTAAGATCAAATCCAAATGGATAAAAGATTTAAACCTACATCCAGAAACCTTCAAACTTTTGGAAGCAAATGTTGGAAATACACTGGAACACTTAGGGGTAGGCCCTCACTTCCTAAAAAAGACTCCAAATGCAGTAGAAATCGAGACCAAAATAAACAAGTGGGACCTCATCAAACTAAGAAGCTTCTGTACAGCTAGAGAAACAATCAACAAAGTAAAAAGGCAACCCACAGAATGGGAGAAGATCTTCGCACACGACTTAGGTGATAGAGGGCTGATCTCCAGAATATACAAAGAGCTACAAAACAACCAAAATGTCAAAACAAACAAGCCACTCAAGAAATGGGCACGGGAAATGGGCAAACACTTCACAAAGGAACAAACCCAAATGGCAAATAAACATATGAAAAAATGCTCAAGTTCCCTGGCAATAAGGGAAATCCAAATTAAAATATCAATGAGGTACCACCTAACGCCAGTAAGACTGGCCCACATGAATAAAAGCACCAACGACACTTGTTGGCGAGGTTGCGGGGAAAAGGGAACCCTGCTGCACTGCTGGTGGGGCTGCAGGCTGGTACAGCCTCTATGGAAATCAGTATGGAGAACATTCAAACAACTCAAATACAACATACCGTATGACCCAGCAATAGCACTCCTAGGAATATATCCAGAACACTTGTTTTATGAGAAACCAACATGCACTCCTATGTTCATAGCAGCACAATCAGTAATTGCAAAAACATGGAAGCAGCCAAAATGCCCATCAACAGAGGATTGGATAAGAAAGCTATGGTTCATCTACTCCATGGAATACTACTCAGCTATTAAAAAAAACAAAATGCAGTTCTTTGTGGCCAACTGGGCCAAACTGGAAACCATAATGCTAAGGGAAATGAGCCAATCCCAAAAGGTTAAATACCACATGTTTGCCTTAATTTGATATGATGTTATGTATAACAAGTTATGTTATGAATGTTATATGTTGTGTATAAACCAAAATTGAAATGTCAATGAGGTGGTCACAGAAGGTGGATAAGAAATCGCATTTACTTTTACCATATTGGTTACTCATTACTATGTCAATTAATTCCATAATGATGTAAATTTTTGCAGATGGTATGTTGGAGCTTTTAATTGATCAGGATGATACTCTGCTGGCTCTGTCTTCAGACCAGAGAGGGTATACCTAAGAAGCCGTTGAACTTGACTAGACAATAAGATGCTGGACTCTATGTTTGGTATATGCTTGCAATGGGGGAATCTCAACTGAACTTGAACTGTGGTTATGCAACAAGGTGGAGGAATCCACCATGGTGGGCGGGTTTGGGGAGGGGTGGGGAGAATCCCAGTACCTATGAAACTGTGTCACATAATACAATGTAATTAATGAATTTAAAATAAAATTAAAAAAAAAAAAAAAAAGAAAAATAAGTAAATCTTTTTTTTTTTTTTTTTTTTAAAGATTTATTTTATTTTTATTACAAAGTCAGATATACTGAGAGGAGGAGAGATAGAGAGGAAGTGGAGCTGCCGGGATTAGAACCAGCAGCCATATGGGATCAAGGCGAGGACCTTAGCCACTAGGCCACACTGCCGAGCCCAAGAAAAATAAGTAAATCTTAAAAAAGAGAAAAATTCTCACTTTCCTATAGCCCTTGAACCTTTTTACCCTAATTAACTATGTAAAGATTGTCAAAACTATAATAATATTAATAGAAACATTCCCCAGTATATTAAAAAAAGAGAGAAAAATTTAATGTGGTGGGCACAAAAGATCACCACAGAGCCCTTGGCACTTGCTCTCTGTTTAGTCCACATTTTCTTTCTGTGTTCAATAGAACGGCCTTGTCTCTGCTGCCTCGGGGGAAGCGCATCTCCCCAGGTCCGCTGTGCAGGCTGTCCTCCAGGTGACCAACGTGTGAGCCTGTTGTTCTGGAAGGTCTTCAGGTGAGCCTGCTCTCCTTCAGTGCGTTGATGGTCACGTAATGGGGTGATAGACGCTGGGAGTGTTTCCTGGTGTCACCTCAAAGATTGGAATGTACTGGGTGGGATCCAAACTTCACCCCAGGGCTGAAGAGGGAACTGAACCTAGATGACAGGTGGAGGAGGGTGGAAACTTGAACTTCAGTCTAAATCATGGGATTATCAAAATGACTCCATGCAAGCCCTTCCCAGGTGATCTGATTATGTTAATAGGCTCCAGGGAACACATTCCAATCCAATGAGTTCACTGTTGACAGGCCCTGGGGGTTTCTCAAATGAACTCACAGGGCAATATCTCTTTCTACACAAACTACCTCAAGAGAAAAATACCGGGGATGGGGGTGAAGCTATTCGCAGCACAGGGATGAAAGGCATAAACAGATGCAGGGAGAGGGACACCCCCAGGTCTGCTTTGGATGGTGCCTAAGAGTGACCAATCAGAAGAGCAACTGCATGTGGGATGAGTCTAGGCGGCAGTTAGGCTGTCAGTTGACAGGAAGCACCGCCTCTTCCGCTAAGCCCTGCCCACCTCAGATACTTAAGGCCCTTGCCAAGGCAATGAGCTGGGATTCTCTCTGAGGAAAGTGAACTGCAGAGCCGGTTTCTGCGCTGCACAGCTTCCCAGAGCATCCTGCGAGCATCCTGCAACTTTGAATCGTGACACGGATCGACAGAGCACTTGGGTGAGTGGGCCTGTCTTTTGTGTTCTGCATATTCCCGCGTTTTTGAGAGAGGCTCTCCAGTAAGCCTCAACCAAATAACAACACACACAAAACCACACCCAAACACACAACCAACACACACACACAACCAAAACAAACACACAGTCAACAAACACACACACACACATACACACACATACACACACACATACACAGCCTGTCTGTATCCCACCACAGCCCAAAACCGGTAGCCACAGGCTCAAAAATCTTTTCACGCCCCTTACTTGTAGATTTGAACACAGGCCGGGGAATTGCAGCTTACTTCCTATAATGTCTTTCTCAATGAAAACTAGGAATCACTCTAGTTTTTCTGAAGGCTCATCCAGGCCTGACTCCCCAGATATTACAACAGAATCACCAACAGGATATTTCGAATATCCCAGTGACGCCAACACTGTGCGAACACCCTCCACAGGGAGCACAAACCGTGACGCCAATTCCCTAATGGCTTCACGCCACAG
Organism: Ochotona princeps; assembly: GCF_030435755.1. Lineage (NCBI taxonomy): Eukaryota > Metazoa > Chordata > Mammalia > Lagomorpha > Ochotonidae > Ochotona > Ochotona princeps. The sequence continues at coordinate 2,912,981 of NC_080852.1, forward strand.
GTAATTGGCACCAACACAACCATTCTCATCGATGTATCATACTTTATCTTTTGGAATCTCCTCCCCTAGGACAACCAATAGTGCATTATCATTCCGAGGTTACAATGTGGCACCTAGCTACTCCCAAACTATGACCACACCCCTTCAGCCTGAGTCAGACAACCCATGCCATAGGATTCCTGCCAACTCAGGGAACTTAAAATCTCCCAGTCCCATGTGCCTCACTCTCTCTTCCTTCTCGTCCTGCTCCTTGAGTAGCAGTTGTATCATTGTGGGGGAATCAGCCCCCCTGAATGAGGGAGCTCCTAGTGTGGCAGGAAATTCACCCTGTTCCTCCCCCATGAACCCTCTCCCACCACTGTCTCCTCAGTCTCCCAGCTACTCGCCTACCGTCCCGAGATGTCCCCGTCAGGACACCAAGCAGAGGCAGTTCTGCCTTGAGGAGAGGCAGGCTCAGTGGGAGCAGTAGACTTGGCCCTCATGTCTTCCATGGAGGAGACTGGGGTTCCATCTGAATGTTCTTCTGAAGGCTCACCAGAGACTGACTCCACGGTCTTCAACCCACCTGAATCCCCTCACAATCCTTTCTTGAATCCCAGCAACCCCTTCACCATTCCAGATTCCCCCATGGGAAATCCCACATCTGCTACCATTTCCCTAATGGCTTCACACCACCCGTCATTGTCACCAACACGACCAAGCACATCTATACAAAATTTTCCCCTTCTGGTACCTCCTCCCCTAGGACAACCAATTCTGCAGTGTCATCCGGTAGCCATAACGTGGCACCTAGCTACTCTCCAACTATGCCCACACCCCTTCAGCCTGAGTCAGACAACCCATGCCATAGGATTCCTGCCAACACAGGGAACTTAATATCTCCCAGTCCCATGTGCCTCACTCTCTCTTCCATCTCGTCCTGTTCCTTGAGTAGCAGTTGTATCATTGTGGGGGAATCAGCCCCCCTGAATGAGGGAGCTCCTAGTGTGGCAGGAAATTCACCCTGTTCCTCCCCCATGAACCCTCTCCCACCACTGTCTCCTCAGTCTCCCAGCTACTCGCCTACCGTCCCGAGATGTCCCCGTCAGGACACCAAGCAGAGGCAGTTCTGCCTTGAGGAGAGGCAGGCTCAGTGGGAGCAGTAGACTTGGCCCTCATGTCTTCCATGGAGGAGACTGGGATTCCATCTGAATGTTTTTCTGAGGGCACACCAGAGACTGACTCCACAGACTTCACACCACCTGAATGCCCTCAGTATTCCCCCTTGGTTCCCAGCAACACCTTCGCTGTGCGAGTATCCTCCACAGAGAGCCACACATGTGTCACCATTTCCCCAATGGCTTCACACCACCCATCATTGTCATCAACACCACCATACCCATTGATACATCATTCTTCCGCTTCTGGCACCTCCTTCCCTAGGACACCCAATTCTGCAGTGTCATTCCCAGGGCCATACTCTGAGTCCTCAGGGGTCTCCACTATGTACCACATGTTCACCCTTCCCTCAACGTGCAGCCCAACCTCTACCCAAGGGGAATTTCCCAGCTCCCAAGAGCAGTTGTGCAATGACTTGGATAATCTGAGCAACATCACACATGACTCACTTGGGGATGCCCAGACCAACCGAGAGCACCCCATCCAGTCTTCCGTCCCCTCAACCCAACCCCACAGATTCTCTCCCGTGGCACCTAGCTACTCCCCAACTGTGACCACACCCCTTCAGCCTGAGTCAGACAACCCATGCCATAGGATTCCTGCCAACTCAGGGAACTTAAGATCTCCCAGTCCCATGTGCCTCACTCTCCCTTCCATCTCGTCCTGTTCCTTGAGTAGCAGTTGTATCATTGTGGGGGAATCAGCCCCCCTGAATGAGGGAGCTCCTAGTGTGGCAGGAAATTCACCCTGTTCCTCCCCCATGAACCCTCTCCCACCACTGTCTCCTCAGTCTCCCAGCTACTCGCCTACTGTCCCGAGATGTCCCCGTCAGGACACCAAGCAGAGGCAGTTCTGCCTTGAGGAGAGGCCAGGCTCAGTGGGAGCAGTAGACTTGGCCCTCATGTCTTCCATGGAGGAGACTGGGGTTCCACCTGAATGTTCTTCTGAAGGCACACTAGAGCCTCACTCCCTGGTGTTTACTTCTGCCTCCTCTGACTATGCCCCCTCATGTTCCAGTGCCCCATCTTCATTTGAACCCCGTTGTTCCTCTCCTTTTGCTCCTGGTCCATCACTGCCATCCCTCCTTCTATCTCCCATTTCACACTGCTCTACCCCAAGTGACTGTATGTTTAAGGAGAAGTTTGCTCTCCTGTCTCAGGGACCTGCTCTTTTCTCAGGCTTTTCAGATGGTTCTTCCACTATCCCCACTATCCCAGCATTCCCAAACCTTAATCCCCTTGCTGTTTCAACTAGCTATGCCCCAACCGTCCATGGATTTCCACCTGAGTCAGACCACCAGTTTCACGGATCTGCTTTTGAGTCAGGGCCTTCAAGAACTCCCTGTCCTGTGTCCCTCAGTGTCTCTTCTATCTCGTCCTCTTCATTGCCCACCAACATGACAGATGAGGGGGAGTCAGCCCTCCAGACTCAGGGAATTTCTGGTGTTTCCAGAACTTCACAATGTTCCTCTCCCCCGACTGTCATCACATCACACCCATCTCTCCGTCTTTCCTCCAACTCCTCTTGCACTTGCCCCACTGGCCCCACAATTCTGGGTGAATCAGCCCTGCTGAACTCAAGAAGACTCAGTTCTGCAGGAATTTTAGGCCCCTCCTCCCCATTGTCTGCCCTCACATCTCCAGCTCTCAGAGAATCTTCCATGTCCCTTAGCAACTCCCCAAGTGACCCCATGTGGACCATGGCTTCCAACCTCCAGGCACAGGCTACACTCGCCTCTCCTCATTTCCCAAGGGAGAATGCCCACCTGACAGGGCCGATACCTGCACCCCTGCAGGCCACTCTCACTTGCTTTGCCACATCCACTCCTTCTTACCCCAGAGTCCCTGGAGACTCTGCCATGCCCCACCTCTATGCTCAGATTCATCCATCTCATGGATTGCTTCTTGAGAGAGCCACACACACCCACAACCCCAATCCCAGTGTTCCCCGCAACAGAGACCATTTCAGTGGTCGCCCTCACACTCACAACTGCCCTGCCACTTGTTACTGTCATGGGGTGGCTCGCAGAAGAGGTGCTGGTAGCAGGCACCCTCATCACCCTGGCCGCTATGCTCCTTGAGCACCCAGGGTCATCTCCCTAGCTAATGGCTGCCAGTGCCCATGCAGCCAGCAAGCCCCAGCTGCCTTCATGCCTGCAGGCTACCCTGCCAGTGTCATGGCTGGCTTTATCCTCTTTGGCTGGCACTGACACTGAAGGAGGAGCTCCAGCAGAAGATCTCTGCTTGAGAAAGATGATCCTGTCCCCACTTATCATGCTTCTTTCATTTACATGATGTATGTTTCCTTTCTGGCTTCAGCAGAAATGACAGAGTTCACAACATTCCAATCCTGTTCTTGCTGTCATTGGGCAAGACTCTATTGGGTCCTGTGGTGTGATCATGTTAAGTTCTGTTTTGAATTACACCTGTGCCAGGTGACTAGTACTCTTGGGGTTCTCGTGGATGATTTTTGTGTAAATTGATGAGGAAGTCTGTGCATTGATTTCCTCTGTGCAGACTGATACCGTCTTGCAGTTTTTGTCTTTTATGGATGGATATGTTAGATTCATTGGGTTTGTGATGCTAAATCCACTTTGAAATTGGAGGTCATATCCTAGACGGTCTTGCTTTACCTCTGCATGCCGTACAGAGGAGCGCTACACACTGATTCTGATTTGGAAGTCCTGATTGCCAGCAGTGCAGAGGAGCTCGTGCTGAAAGACCTCTCAACCCCAAACTACAGAAACATTTGGTGTATATGTTGGCATGATTACAGAGAAAGATACCCACCCCTCTCTAAGGTCTGGCGATCTAAGTATCCATCTTGAAATTCCTTCAGAGTAGAATGAGTTTTTCATCTCAGAATCAAGGAGATATGACGGAATAAGACATGACTTGCAAATTTGTTTTCTGAATAATTAACTGAGAACTTAAGAATTTAACCTTTCTGTATGAACAACCTAGGAAAACGTTGACAAAAGTATCCAATGTTTCCTACAGATTTTAAGACTTGAGTACATGTATGGGAAACATGTATCTCTTAGATTTATGCATTTGAATGATATATGCACTAAGAGTAAAAAATGATAGATCAACATGGTATATTTTCAGTTATGAATTTAATCAAACAGATGTAGAAGCTAAATTTGATTTGATATTGAATGTGTAACACACAAGTATATTGTTTCCCCAGTAAACTAGATCACGAATGTGTAAATGACCTAAAAACATTTTGAATTCTTTCTACCATATGTCCAAAACAGCCTATATGTCACATGAATTACAAACATATTGAGCTATGTAGCAGTTTTAATTTATGAGTGTTCTTTTTTCAGCCAATTAGAATGTGTTCCTTCAATAAATTTTACCTTGTAGGAACACAGTAAGCACACATACAATACACATGATATGACAGAACAAATACTTTTTGTAGTATATATATTTTTAAGTCTTTAGTTCTTTAGCTGATGTTTGAAAATGACCACCAGTTGACACTGCTTTTATTAATGTGAATTAGCCCTATTTAAATGGTTGTGTGTTTTGAAGATGAGTACAGAACTGCAATTCACAAACACTTTAAGCATCCATGACTGAAGCATAAACTCATGAGCCAACAACAGGAGGGAAGCATTGACTCCATAGAGCGTTTTGAATGCAGCTGTAGGCTTTTAAAGCCACTTGCAGGATTTTGACCTCAGCGCCTTTGCTTTTTTTATTAAGACAGTAACTAAAACTGGTAGCAATGCATGATTGTCAGACTTTTTGACATTTGGACATTTGTATCAGAATGTTTCATATTAGTATAAGTTCAAATGTGCCCCCACCTGGCATCTGGGCAGTACCTTTGGTATAATCCCAACTGCCTGTTTGTGAATTTTCTCGACGGGCTGGGAAATACAGCCTTGGGTTGTACTTGGCCTTGTCTTACAACTTTTGTTAAAGTTTGATTGCAAACTTTGTGATTTTTTTTTTTCTGGCTAGCTTGCATAATATTTTTAGTTGTCTTAAGCTGAATAGAATTATTTTGAAAATATTCAGTTATTTGAAAGAGAGAGATTTCTCTCATAGGCTGGTTCACTCTTCAGATGCTTACTACAGTGAGAGTTGCTCCTAGCTGGGAGCAGGGATGGTAGGGACCCATAGATTGGAGCGGGACTGGCTGCCTCCCAGAGGGTACATTAGCAGGAAGCTGGAATTAGGCCTGCACCAGGAGCATAGCCCAGTTCCTCTGATTTGGATGCACATATCAAATGGCACCATAACTTCTGTGCCAAATGCCTACCATTGCTCCGACCCTCACATTAGCCAAATGCATACATGTTTGTCATGCTATTGGTAGTGACTTTTCCATGTAATGAATGTGCTTGCCTTTTGCCAGTTTGGGCATTATATTTCTTTAAAGGTGATCTGTCAGCTTTTGAATTTGTTTTGTAAATGCAGTCTTTATTTGCACTTGTGGAAAATATTTACATTTATCATGCTTTTTTCTGAGTTGTTCTCTACTATGTGTTTAAACTGTCATGTCCATTTAACACATTTGATCGATTGTTTTGGTGATTTCATTTTTTTCTAAAACATAATGTTTGCAAAAATTGTCCTACATTTCTGTACTATCATTTGAAATATCATATTTATTTAAATCTTTATTCATAGCAAATTAGCAGGTTTTGGCTATCCAAAAAATAAGGGCCTAGATAAAGCATAAAAGATTGTCTTTTTTCATTATTATTTTTTGATGATATTGACAGAGTTGTTCAGGGTGGAAAGTCTCAACTGTTAGGGGAAAGTGGGTGATACCATTGTTTCCAGATTTTCTTTTTCTTCTTGCTGCATCTGGCAGTAGAGAGCAGACCATGGGATAAGCCACACCCAGCCTCCTAAATGCCTTAGAACTCAGGGATGGGTAGCAGCCACCGTATGTCACCCAAGGGTCCCTGATGTGGTCCCTTCATACCTTGTCTCAGAAATGCTCTAGGTAAAACCAACTCATCCATGTCACATGCAAAAGAAATTTATGACCTCAAGTCTCACATCAATCATGAAACAAAGCATACTTCTTTTCTTAAAAAATATTTTTCTTTGATTTTTAAATTATATGTTACAGTTTCATTTAGACTGTGATTGTCCTCTGCCAAACTTCCACCTCCTGACAGATTTCCCCCGTTTTACTACAATGGTGTAGTCCTTCAGAAGGAATCACAATTCTATCAGTCTCTTATTTAAGTGCACCCCGACATTGTTGGTACAGGCAATGTCAGACAGTCCGGCATCTCATTGTCTACACATGTCCAACAGTTTCACTGGAAATCCATGTCTCGTTTGGAAGCAGGAATGCATGGTTACTCAGTGGCATGTTTTTTCATGGTGCTGTTATTTGTTGTTGTTGTTATTTGTTGTGCCTGGTGTTCTAGCTCATACCAATTGTTGACTTGTTTCATGACTTCTGAATTATGGAAATGTATAGTGATGGAGTACTGGGCTCTACCATATCCAGATGCGGGGGTATAATGCAAAGTAAATTTCAACCTATGATTTTCAGTTGGTTGTGGCTGTACTGCTTAGGCTCCTCCCATGGTGTTTTGGTAGATAGGTTGGGTGTTACTCAGTTCAGATCCTTTCACGTGTAGGCTTGTCCACTGTCAGGGTAAGGTCATAGTTCTTCTGCAGCTCAGTATTTGCTAAGTGAGTGCTTTATAATAGTGTTCAAACAGTTTTCAGAAGGTATCACCTTTTTTTAAACTTTCTAAAAAATGATGAAAATCTCAGTTTGGAAACATTTTATTGAGACATTGATTAAAAGTTCTGAAAATGATCCCTTCCTTTAAATACATTAACATACCACCAAGCAGCCTCTTACAAACTCCAGAGATCTGTGCGTGTGTTCCCTAATATTTAGATCTCGTCAGAGCTTGCTAAACATGATCTCAACAATCTGAAATAGTCATCAAGGACTTTTATTTTAGAAAGAGGCAGCTCTGGACTGAAATACAATTCAAAAAAAATACTGAATTAGATATTTGTGGAAGCACTATGTTTGCTTCAGTAAACGTAAAAGAAATAGCACCACTTGGTCAAGTTAGTTTTCAATTTTAGAAAACTAACACTTTAACAATATTCATTACACCCTACCATGCTGTTGAGTGTAATAATATTCATACTACCACCCATGGGCCCAGCTCCTCCTCCCACTTCCCCACCAGCACCAGAGTCTGGAACCAGGGGACTGGCCTGCCCCTCCCGCACTCCTGCTCCTGCCTTTTCCCTGTCCTGCCCTGTTGTTTCAACCTTTTTTTCTCCAGGGGAGGGATGTTAGGGGGGTAAACTAATAAACATCTCTAAAGGAGGGGAAAAAAAGAAGAGCAAAAAGCCTAAAAAAAAAAAAAAACTAACTTGTAACGAGTTCACAGCAATAAGCCTTTTCTTAAATGATTTTTTACTGTTATTAGAAAGTCAAATATACAGAGAGGAGGAGAGACAGGAGAAGATATTCCACCTGATGATACACTCCCCAAGTGACTGCAATGGCACAGCCAGTGCTGTACCGATCTGAAGCCAGGAGCCAGGAACCTCCTCCAGCTCTCCCACACGGGTACAGCGTCCCAAATCTTTGGGCCATTCTCCACTACCTTCTCAGGCCACAAGCAGGGAGCTTGATGGGAAATGAAGCTGCTGGAATTAGAACTGGCCCCCATATGGGATCCTGGCACATTCAGGGCAAGGACCTTAGCTGCTAGGCCATGCTGCCTGGCCCAGCAATAAGCTTTTTCTCTCAAAATTTTAAATTGACCTGGGTTAGCATAACTTTTCAGTTACTAATTTCAAGCAAGGATTACATTGCTGAGCTTGGTTCCAAAATGGGTGTGCGTGTGTGTGTGTGTGGTGCCACACAGAGTGTGCCTCAACATTTGTCTCTTGAAAAAGTTTGAAATTGTCATCATGTGTTATTATCTATGTTTATTGATCAAAACATGTTTTTGATCTTGTTAATTAACTTTTAGAGTCCTTGTTAGAGCGTTCTTTCCTTGTTTCAAATGTACAGCTGACTTCACTCCTTTGGTAAATGTTTTTAGAGTTTTTATTTGACAGTTTTCACTTTACAATGATATGTGATTAATCTGGTGTTTCCAACCCCTTTCTTCACCCCTCCTCTTGTCTCTCTCTTTCTGACACTGAGGACTCAGAGTGCACAGTTTGATCTCCAGACCTTAACAGTGTGGCTAAATTGTTGCCCTAATCATCTCCTCATGGACATCACCTTAAAACTGTCAGGATGTGTCCATGACTACAAATTTCTAGCTCACTGCATTAAAGAATTGAGGGATAGAATTGAACATCCCCTGGGCTGACACCCCAAGGCTGCCTCTGTGGCCCACTTCAACCAGGGCCCAGGGGAAGAGTAGTGAGCTAGACAACAGGAGACCTGTTCATGTGTCTTTATCCAGTAACCTGGTCTCAGGGAGACCCAGCAAGGCCAGTCCACCCTCAAGTCACACCTGCTTGCAACTTGGGAGGCCAGAAGACTGGACAACCAGCTACCAATCATAGAAGTGGCTTTCAAAGCATCTTATCAGCTCTGCCAAGAGCCAGGCCACTAGGAATGGGACTTTACTGGGGCTCAAAAAATCCCTGGATCAACCATGGTTGGCCACCAGCTAGAAAGCCCTTCACTCTGCCCAGCCCCTGAAGTGTTCATTGCCATGGAGAAACAGCCTACAGTCAACAGCATTACAGGTAAAGCTGTATATTCCATTCAGAGTCATCATCTGTTCTGTATCAGCCTCCCTTTCAAGGCCAAATTTCCTCTCTGTCCAGCCAGGCAATGGGAGTCAACGGGAGGTCTCCCCATGGAGTTTCACACTTCCTTTATGTCATCTCTTCCGGCACCCCACATGAAGAGAGAGATGGTCCTGAGCCTCTCACATGCTTAACCAACTTAAGAATATTCCTGGGTGCTTCAAGACTTAAAACTTGAGTGCACATGTATGTGAGAAATCAGAATCAGTGTTTGCTAGCTGTCACTGTAGCCTTGAATGTCACTGTCAACTGGAGCCCTGGCCTTACTGTAGGCCCTTACTTTGCTCCTGCTATGCTCTCAAAGACCAAAGCAATCACCCTAGCTCTTGCTTGCAGCCAGAGTCCCCATGAGCAGGGGGAGAAAAAGAGCATAGGACCAACAGCAGGCTAGTTTATCTCCACTAGAATACAGTCAGAAACGTTTCTCTTTCCCACAACCATATATGTTATTTTGTTGCTTCTTTTTCTATCTTGTTTCTTTCTTAAAGCCTTACTGGACAGTCTTCACCAGTCGTTCACACATGTTCCAGCCCAAGTCTCCCCACTAAGATCATACAACAAAAGGCTGGAATGTTTGGACTGAATACAAGTGACCGTAGCTCCCTGCCAAAGCCAAATGGACACTTCATCCGAAAATGATGGGAATGCGGAGTCTGCTCAGAAGGTCAACACTTGCCACAATGATCCATCTGCCAGCACAGAGGCACCGCGAGAATCTCCTCAAGACCCACCCTCAGAGATTGCATATTCCAGTGAGCTTCAGGAGGAACTCCAGCCATCCTTTCTTTTATTTATTTATTTATTTATTTAAGATTTATTGATTTTATTACAAAGTCAGATATACAGAGGAGGAGAGACAGAGAGGAAGATTCTCTGTCCGATGATTCACTCCCCAAGTGAGCCGCAACGGGCCGATTGGCGCCGATCCAAAGCCGGGAACCAGGAACCTCTTCCGGGTCTCCCATGCGGGTGCAGGGTCCCAAGGCATTGGGCCGTCCTCGACTGCTTTCCCAGGCCACAAGCAGGGAGCTGGATGGGAAGTGGAGCTGCCGGGATTAGAACCGGCATCCATATGGGATCCTGGGGCGTTCAACGCGAGGGCTTTAGCCGCTAGGCCACGCCGCCGGGCCCTATTTATTTATTTTTAATTACATATGTTATGTGACACAGTTTCATAGGTACTGGGATTCTCCCGAACCCTCCCCACACTTTCCCCCCTTGGTGGATTACTCCACTTTGTTACATAACCACAGTTCAAGTTCAGTTGAGATTCCCTCATTGCAAGCATAGAGTCCAGCATCTTATTTTGCAGTCTAGTTCAACTGTTTCTTGGGGAGACCCTTCCAACATGCCATCAGCAAAAATTTACATCATGATGGGATTGACACAGTAATGAGTTATCAGTATTTTAAAAATAAATGCGAGTTCTTAACCACATTCTGTGACTGCCTCATTGACATTTCAGTCTTAGTTTATACACAGCATATAACATAACATTTTTAACATAACATGTTTTACATAACATCATATCATCTTAAATTAAGGCAAACATGTGGTATCTAACCTTTTGGGATTGGTTCATTTCCCTTAGCATTATGGTTTCCAGTTTGGCCCATTTGGCCACAAAGAACTGCATTTTGTTTTTTTTTTTTTTAATAGCTGAGTAGTATTCCATGGAGTAGATGAACCATAGCTTTCTTATCCAATCCTCTGTTGATGGGCATTTTGGCTGCTTCCATGTTTTTGCAATTACTGATTGTGCTGCTATGAACATAGGAGTGCATGTTGGTTTCTCATAAAACAGGTGTTTTGGATATATTCCTAGGAGTGCTATTGCTGGATCATACGGTATGTTGATTTTGAGTTGTTTGAATGTTCTCCATACTGATTTCCATAGAGGCTGTACCAGCCTGCAGCCCCACCAGCAGTGGAGTACGGTTCCCTTTTCCCCGCAACCTCGCCAAGTGTTGTTGGTGCTTTTATTCATGTGGGCCTTATTGCCAGGGAACTTGAGCATTTTTTCATATGTTTATTTGCCATTTGGGTTTGTTCCTTTGTGAAATGTCTGCCCATTTCCCGTGCCCATTTCTTGAGTGGCTTGTTTGTTTTGGCATTTTGGTTGTTTTGCAGTTCTTTGTATATTCTGGAGATTAGCCCTCTATCACCTACGTAGTGCGCGAAGATCTTCTCCCATTCTGTGGGTTGCTTTTTTACTTTGTTGATTGTTTCCCTTGCTGTGCAGAAGCCTCTTAGTTTGATGAGGTCCCATTTGTTTATTCTGGTCTTGATTGCTATCGCCTTTGGTGTCCTTTTTAGGAAGTCAGGACCTACCCCTAGATCTTGCAGAGTATTTCCAACATTTTCTTCCAAAAGTTTGAAAGTTTCTGCATGTAGGTTTAGGTCTTTTATCGATTTAGATTTGATCTTAGTGTATGGTGAGAGATATGGGTCTATCTTTTTGTTTCTGTAGGCTATCAACCAGTTGTCCCAACAACATTTATTGAACAGACCTTCCCATTTGTCCTTTTGTCAAAGATTATTTGGCTGTATCTGTGTGGGTTTCCTTCCGTTGTTTCTATTCTGTTCCACTGATCTTCCTCTGTATTTTTGTGCCAGTACCAGGCTGTTTTTATACCCACTGCCCTATAGTATGTCCAGAGGTCTGGAACTGTGATTCCCCCTGATAACTTCCTGTTCTTCAGGATGGTTCTAGCTATTCGTGTTTTTTTTTTGTGTTTCCAGATGAACCTTTGGATCATTGTTTCCAGCTCCATGAAGAATGCTGTGGGTACTTTAATTGGGATTGCGTTGAATGTATATATTGCTTTTGGCAGTATAGACATTGTATGAAAACCAATGAAAACTCTGACACAGCATTCCAAAATTTGTGGGACACAGTCAAAGCAGTACTACAGGGTAAATTGATCGCAATAGGAACTCATGTCAAGGCCGAAAAGAGGCACCAAATACAGGAACTAAACACACACCTCCAGGATTTGGAAAAATAGCAGCAGAAGAGCTCCACACACAACAGGAAACAAGAAATCATCAAAACAAGGGAGGAAATTAATCAGAGAGAAATCCAAAAACTATACACAAAATCAATGAATCAAAAAGCTGGATTTTTGAGAAGAGAAACAAAATAGACACCCCGCTGGCCCGACTGACAAATAGAAAAACAGGAGAAAGCAAGAATTAACAGCATCAAAGATGAAAAAGGCAACATAACAACAGACACTGCAATCATTAAAAACATAATCAGAAATTACTACAAAGCACTGTACTCCAACAAATCAGAAGACCACCAAGAAATGGAAAAGCTCTTAGACTTCTACCACCTGCCAAAACTTAGCCCAGAGGCAACAAATGACCTGAACAAATCCATAACTGAAGCAGAGATTGAATCAGTGATTAAAGGCCTCCCAACAAAGAAAAGCCCAGGCCCAGATGGCTTCAATGCACAATTCTACAAAACATTCCAAACAGAACTAACCCCAATCCTCCACAAACTCTTCAAAACAGTAGAAAAAGAAGCAACTCTTCCAAACTCATTCTATGAAGCCAACATTACCTTAATCCCAAAACCGGACAGAGAACCAACAGAGAAAGAAAACTAGGGACCTATTTCTCTGATGAACATTGATGCTAAGATTCTCACCTAAATCCTAAACAATATAATTCAAAAAATCATCTGGCAGATCATTCATCCTGATTCAGTAGGATTCATCCCTGGAATGCTAAAAACCCTAACCAAGGTAGGCATAGATGAAAAAATCCACAACATAATCAAAGCAATATATGAAAAACTCAAAGCCAGCATCATACTGAATGGAGAAAAACTGGAACCCTTCCCACTGAGATCTGGAACAAGACAAGGATGTCTGCTTTCTCCACTGCTGTTCAACATATTCATAGAAGTACTCACTGAGGCCATAAGACAAGAGAAAGAAATCAGAGGACTCCAAATGGGAAATGAAGAAGTCAAGCTTCCACTATATGCAGATGACATGATTCTTTATGTAGAAGAGCCAAGAGACTCAATACAGAGACTGCTAGAACTTATACGAAAGTTTGGTAGAGTGACAGGATACAAAATTAATGAACAAAAATCAATAGCCATCCTTTCAAAGGGACTTTTGATGAGTAACCCCTCCCTTCCCTTTACTCTTGTGTCACCACTCAATGTCTAGCCAATCCATTAATCAGTTTCTTTTGCAGGGCTAGCAGCCTCCCATTCTTCCCCCCACCAAACTGAAACCACCACCAAGAGAACACCGTGCCCAAACTCAGCTTGAAGAATCAAAAGGGAGAAATGTCCTTGACTCCTACTGGCCTCCACAGCCACCTGACCTCACTCTTTGTGGACTTTGGATGGCAGCTCAATGTGGGGCCCTGACAGTTGCTGCTACTTTTCATTGAATACCTGGACATCACTCTGACCCAATCACCACCACTCAATTCGGCCTCCTTTCTCCCAACCCCTAAGGAGCCACTCACTACACACCCCTGTCCTCAAATTACTGATTTTTATTTGTCTCCTAGGGACAGCCTACAGGATAAACTTCTCCCATCACCTGATCTCACACTCTTCGTGGATGGCAGTTCAGTGTGCAGGCCTGATGAACATCACTGTGTGACCTATGCGACAGTGACCTTGGACTCCATGCTTGAGGCACAGTGCCTCCCCCAAGGAACTCCTCCCAAAAGGGCTGAACTGTATGCACTGATTCAGGCGTGAACATTAGCTCAGGGAAAATGAGTCAATATCTACACTAACTCCAAGCATGCTTTTCTCATTGCTCACTCACACTCAGACATCTGGCAGGAGAGAGGATTCCTCCCCACCAAGGGTAATCCTATTGCTAATGCCTCTTTGATGAACAGATTTCTCCAAGTTCTCTGTCTCTAAACACAAGAGATAATTCTTCACTGCCGGGGACACCAGTCTTCAATGTACCCAGTGACACAAGGCAACAAGAAGGCTGACCAAACTGCAAAGCATGTGGCAAACCCAAGAGCAAGTACCCCATAATCTTCCTTTCTACTTCCCTTAAGCCTACCTACTCTCAACAGGAACGACAGGACCTGCTCACTTCCGGTGCCCAGGAACATCAGAGGCTGGATCTTCACGGGCAACAAGATAGCACTATCTTCTCATGCTGCCCTGCTCCTCCTCACTGATATCCACAATTCTCTGCATGTGGGGCCTGACTCCTTATTCCGGTTTCTTACCTCATTATTCTCGTGCCCTAATACATGTGGACTTCTCAAACAGATCCATGCTTCATGCCCAACTTGCTCCGTATTTTCCTCACAGGGAGCACTTAAACCAAGGGCACCCACTCAAAAACTTAGAGGTGATCAACCTGGGGAGGACTGACAAATAGATTTCACCCATATACTGACACAGAAGAAATTCATTACCCTACTTAAAAACAGGACTCCTTTTCCAGTTGGGTAGCAGCATTTCCAATGGCCAAGGAGACATTAGCAATGGTGGCAGAAACCCTACTTAACAACATCATTCCCAGGTTAGGATTGCCTCTGTCTATCCAGTCTGCCAATGGGCCGGCTTTCATGTCACAGATCACCCAACAAGTCTCAGAGGACTTATCCATCACCTGGAGCTCAGATCCTCATGGGTGGATGGATTCCCCTGGGCTCTAATATACATCAGGGTCAGGCCTAACAAGCCCCTTGGATGGAGCCCATTTGAGCTGATGTATGGCTGACCCTTCCTGCTTACCCACCAGCTCCCTACAAAGTCTCCTCCCTTGGCTAACTGTTTCCCTTCTCTGACTCTGATTCTCAAGCTTCTCCAAGAACATGCAGACCCGTGTCTCCCGTGTCCTGACCTGAATGCATCAGTGGACCCGGATGCCCTTCCTCTCCAACCCGGAGACTCGGTTCTACTCAAGACTCTTCACCCAGACTCACTACAGCCACGGTGGACTGGGCCTCACATGGTGATCCTTACCATGCACACTGTGGCCAAACTTCTTGGTCACACCTCCTGGTGCCATTGTTCCCATCTAAAACCTTTCCAAACCTCTATCTCATCTCAGTGGAAGGTGCAACAGACAGGGCCTACCACACTAACCATTCAATGCCAAAGTGCCTCCCCTGCCTCCGACCCTACTCCTAATAATTCTCTACCTCACATTAACCAAACAGATGAAATAATTCGCACAATTCAAGCAGCAACTTCAGTCTCGATATTAAGGCATCCACACTCATATCATGGCTTATTCCAATACTCTTTCTGCTAGTAATTATATGTCTCTTATGAACCCTTGCCCCTTGTTTTCCAAGGTTCTTTCAGAGGAAAATTCATAATGCCCCATGGACTGCCTTCAACTAGATGCTGCTCCACCCCTACACTCTGGTGCCCATGGAGCTTCTTCCGGACCTCACACAGAGACAACAACCCCCTTCAGCAGGAAGCAGCCAGATCAATTTCTTCGCCCTCTTTCCTATTACCAAGAGGCTGGAATGATGGCTACCAAGGTGGCCAGAGATGGGTGGAATTTACCTCCAAAAAACCCAGAATGAATGGTGGAATTCTGGCGGGCCCCTCAGGCACTGAGACCACTGTTGCAGCAATGAGGGGTACAGACCCATATTCCCCCACCAATAAGGGCCGAGGCGACCCCCGTTTCAGTTTCCATGTCAAGGAGAGTTTAAAAGGGCCCCTTCCCCATCTCTTCCATGCTCTTCTTCCTCTGTAGCCCACACCTTCCTGTCTGTCCTTTCTGCTGCATGGGGAAGTGAAGCCCGTGAAATAAAGGCCATCTAAATTATTTTCATATATTTGGCTGAGTTACTCTTTCCCTGGTAGTACGCGAATCTAACATTTGGTGAGCGGCGAATCTAACAATAGTTGATGCATGCATACACTCAACTGAAATCTTTAGCATTAATATTTTTAAGATTTATTTTGTTTTTATTGCAAAGTCAGATATACAGAGAGAGAGAGAGACAGAGAAGAAGATCTTCCGTTCATGGATTCACGCCAACAGTGACTGCAACATCCAGTGCTGCGTGGATCTAAAGTCAGGATTCCTCCAGGTCTCCCGCATGGGTGCAGGGGCCCAAGGCTTGGGACCATCCTCAACTACTTTCCCAGGTCAGAAGCAGTGAGCAGAAAGAGTAGTAAAACTGCCGGGGTTAGAACCGGTGCCCATATGGAATCCCAGCACATTCAAGGCAAGGACTTCAGCAGCTAGGCCACCGCACCTGGGCCAGCATTATTACTTAATATAAATAGTTTTGTAATATCCAATAAAACCATGGTTTTCCTACATGAGCTAAATATTCTGTTAGAGGGATAACAAAATCACTAAAATGAGAGCTATTGTTACATTATCTTAAGGAAATTCATTTATTTAACTGGTTAGGATTTTGACTTTAGTAACCGCATACAATTTGTTAGTAGGCTTGTGAGTTTTATGTACAGTGTTGATTCTGAAATAGAATTTCAGATGTGGTGTATTTCCTGAATTTAGTAGCATTCATGTGGAAGTCACTTTCATTGAAAAGAGAGTCCAGCTGCTAGGCCTGACTGCTCATATAGCTCAGCCTTGTGTGGTGAGGGGCTGTGGTGGCCTGTGGGAAGTGTTAGGGGCTGGGAAGAACAGGACACCAGCTTGGCCTCAGGGAGAAAGGGGTGTTGGAGGCCACGCTCTGGGAGGCGCTGGGAAGGAGTCAGTGTTTAAAGCTGTGTGCCCATCTGGCAGCCAGCCTCAGATCCAGCCCAGGTGCGAGAGGCCTGTGGCACCAGGGCGCCTTGGCAGCGGCTGGGATGGAGCAGCGCTTCTCACCTTCCCAGAAGGTTTGTCAGTCGGATCACAGCAGCAAGGACGGGAGCCGGTGGGCGGACTTTGAAAAAACAGTTAAGAACACCTCTCCAGGGACACCAGTCAGCAGGTCCTGCTTCTGACTCTACAAGGCGTGCCAGATTGGCTGGGAGCAAAGACTCCATTTCAAGAACTCCGGACTTGTAGGTGGCCTGAGCCTTCCAAGAACCCGGCTTTCCTTGTCTGTGACTCAGTTTGGGGAGGACACATATAAGGGTCCACAGCTCACCTGGAGGGGACCGCCTTTAGGACGCCTTTCTGCCTCCCCATGGCACTACCTGGATCCTCTCACACCCAGGCCTAGAGCCTGGAGCCTCCTGCTCCCACAGGAGACACCAACTCCCCAATTTTGGGACTCCAGGAGCCAAAGGGCGCTGGCGCCCCGGGAGCCCCGGTCTGTGCTGGGTTGCCCCAGGAAAAGGTGAAGCAGCCCATGAACGCCTTCATGGTGTGCAGCTCCGCTCAGCGCCGCCAGATGGCGCAGCAGAACCCCAAGATTCACAACAGAGATCTCCAAGCGCCTGGGCGCTCAGTGGAAGCTGCTGGGGGAGGACGAGAAGCGGCCCTTTGTGGAGGAGGCCAAGCGGTTCCACGCCCGGCACCTGCGTGACTACCCCGACTACAAGTACCGACCTCGGCGCAAGACCAAGAACACCAGCGCTGGGCTAACGAGCTCCTGCCAAGGAAACGGCAGCCAGCCCTGGGGACCAGGTTTCGTGACCACCCCAGTGAGCAGGGTTTTTTGGTACCAACGCCCCATCTATTCAGCCTACCTGCCGGGTCAGTACAGCTCCTCCCACTACAAAGCCGAGGCGCCCCCGCCCTGCTCTGTCCCTCAGAACGACCCAGAGCAGCTCAGAGCCCAGCTGCTGCCTTCCTACAACCCCTACCCATCCCTGCCTCCCCTGCTCACTACAGTTCCCCGCTGCCCGGCGCTCCCCTGCCCCTCACCCACCTCTGACCCACATGGATGTGGATCTAACAGTAGGACCGCCCCCCCCGCCCCCCACACCTGTTTCTATAAAGCAGTCTTGAATTAGCCAAAAAAAAAAAAAAAAAATAGAGTCCAAACATTTGGGGTGTCTTCCATGACCTCTAATCTTATGATACAAATCTTTTAACAGGCTGATACCAGGACTCTATGGTCATAAAAACAACTCAACTGTAGTCAGTTTTCCTGCTCCATTAGGAATAGTGTATCTGACAGTAGGAAATTGTATGTGTGTGGAACAAAGCCATTCATTTCGAGATGACTGCTAGAGTTTAGACTGTCATGAGAATAGTTGGCTTGCAAAGCTCCCTGATCATTTGTCAAAAAACATTTTGTGTATTTATTTCCACAGAGAATTGCATATTTTGGTGCTCAATCACTCCAGCCAGCAGAGCCAGTACCATGGACAGGGCGAGAGTCTGGGGATGAAACACCCACAGGAGACCAGTGATGGTAGAAGCCTCTGTGAAGTCTCCCATCACTGCTCCTTGCCCTCTCTTTATGTACTCTCCCCTCCACATCTTCATTTAGCAGGAGATTGGATACAAATGAGTCCAATTAGTCTAGGTGTTTTGAGCCACAAGCCCAGTTTCCGTTGCTGCCCAGCTTAACGAGCGCTAATTAACTCCTTAGCCGACAACACTCAATAGATCCTAAAATACCTATTTAACCTTCAGAGCTTCTCATTCAGCAAATGCCAATACACTTGCTTAGTTTGCTTATTTGTTGCTATAATTACATCCTTTTTTTGTCAAACTTGTTCATGTTTCATTTTAAGTTGGGAGCTAGAAATGCTATAGTAAACTATATATTGTTCTAATTCTCCCTGATAGCAATTGTTTCAGCACCTGTTTCATTCTTTCAAAAATCTATTTTGCATCCTGTTCTCATATCTGGACTAGTGTTGTATTTTATAGCCACTTCCTTTATCATGGCCATTTACTTCATATTTATGTTTGATATTTGTCATCTGCTATAAATATAGCAATAAATGGTCCATTTGTATAGACTGAGATTATTATTTACTATATTGATACAGCAATTAAGAACAAAGCAAAACAAACATAAGAAGCTTTTGGTATATTTAAAATCTTTAAGTTCAGGATCAAGGTCAAGGAAATTTTAACCAAAAGCAGGCACAAGAAAAACTGATTATGTCACGAAATTATCAATGTTGATATTTCTGATGATATGGCCTAAGTAATTGTTATTATTCTCAATATATTTATAATCAATAAACTATTTTATAATCAAAATTAGAACTTCAACTTTGGAAATGTTGGATCACCATCTGTAACCTTTACCAACAGGTGTTTGTTGAGCTGAATGCCTTTCTTTAGGGGAAGCAGGAATGAAGGCTGTGGTTCAACTGTGTCTCTGAAGAACCCCAGAAGCACAGGCAATTCAAGCAAAAATAAACCAGTGTGATTGCCTGAAGCTCAGGAGCTTTTGCACTGTAATGGAAACCTTCCACAATGTGAAGGGGACAACAAGAGTGAGAGACACATTGCATTATTATGTGACTGCAACTCAACAACAAAAATGAACACCAAATGTGCCCAACTGGAAACCATAATGCTAAGGGAAATGAGCCAATCCAAAGGGTTAGATACCACATGTTTGCCTTAATTTAAGATGATATGATGTTATGTATAACATGTTATGTTATGTATGTTATGTTTTATGTTGTGCATAAACTAAAATTGAAATGTCAATGAGGTGGTCACAGAAGGTGGTTAAGAACTCGCATTTATTTGTTTTTTTTTATTTATTCATTTTATTACAAAGTCAGATATACACAGAGGAGGAGAGACAGAGAGGAAGATCTTCCGTCCGATGATTCACTCCCCAAGTGAGCCGCAACGGGCCGATGCACGCCGATCCGAAGCCGGGAACCTGGAACCTCTTCTGGGTCTCCCACGCGGGTGCAGTGTCCCAATGCATTGGGCTGTCCTCAACTGCTTTCCCAGGCCACAAGCAGGGAGGTGGATGGGAAGTGGAGCTGCCGGGATTAGAACCGGCGCCCATATGTGATCCCGGGGCTTTCAAGGCAAGGACTTTAGCCGCTAGGCCATGCCGCCGGGCCCAAGAACTCGCGTTTATTTTTAACGTATTGATTACTCAATACTATGTCAATTAATTCCATAACAATGTAAATTGTTGCTGATGGTATGTTGGAGCTTTTAATTGATCGGGATGATACTCTGCTGGCTCTTCTTTTAGACCAGAGAGGGTCTCCCTAAGAAGCTGTTGAACTTGACAGACAATAAGATGCTGGACTCTGTGTTTGGTAAATGCTTGCAATGAGGGAATCTCAACTGAACTTGAACTGTGGTTATGCAACAAGGTGGAAGAATCCACCATGGGAGGGGGAGGCTTTGGGGAGGGGGTGGGGGAAGAATCCCAGTACCTATGAAACTGGGTCACATAACAGAATGTAATTAAGGAATAAATTTTAAAGAATAATAAATAATTGTTCCCCAAAAACGATGAACAACACAGTTAAGAAATGGTTAAAGGACAGAAACAGGCAATTATCAAAGGATGAAATAGAAATGGGCAAAACTCAATTAAACATGCCATCGAAAAAATGCAAATAAAAACCACAGTGATAATTTTAAATCCCTCCAGAATTGCTCCCACCTGAAAATCAAACACCAACTAATGCTAATGAGGATGTGTGGGAAAAGTTACCCCGCCCACTGACTGTGTGATGCAAATCTGTGCAACCATTTTGGAAGACAGTTTAGAGATCTCTTACAAATCTGAAAACAGACCTAAAGACTCAGCCATCACACTCCTGAAATTTACCCACGTGACATCCACATTCAAATTACTGGACATGTTTATTGCAGCTCAGTTCACAAGGAGTAAGCTAGAGAATCAACCCAATTTCACCCAGAGATGACTAGATAAAGAAAATGTGGTCTATATAAACTTTGAAATACAATACACAGTCATCAAAAGCATGAGACACTATCTTTTGTGACCAAAAGATTAAAATGGAAACCATCATGCTTAGTGAAACAAGCAAATCACAAAATGACCAATATCAGCTGTGTTCCCTGAGCTGTGGTAGATAAACGCAGAATACAAAAAATACAAACACACAGCGTTCTGTGTGAGCAAATGGGCATTTTGAGATTTGATTTTCACAATGTTCTTCATTCTTGAGAAATTCTTTCTCTCTTTATTTGTTGAATGCTTTACCTAATGGTGCTTCAAGCCTAGAAATTGGAAGAGAAATGAAGTATTTCATTGGGAAAGTTTTTAAACAATGAGAGGAGCATGGTGGGAACATGAGCAGGAGGAGAGGGAGGGAAGAAAATATCATTTGCTTCTAAATTTCAATTGTTAAATGCACCAACAATGTTCACCTGACAAACATGCAATCTAAACAAGAAGAGCAAAGCCATGAATGAAGTAGCAGAGTAAACTCCATGTGAGAACTTGAGCAGAGAGCAGCGCATAGAAGCAGGTGTGTGAAGGCAGTGTAACCTCTGTGCTAAAGATGAACATGCCACCATGATGCACACGTCAACACTAATATAAAATAGAGTTAGTAAAAACAAAAGAAAAAAATGAAGGACATGTCTGTATCCGTATTGTTGCAAATGCAGTTTTGTGAAGTTTTTTTTTTAAGTAACATAATGTAACTGACAGAATATATTTCATTTCTTTTAAATGTAAACAACTATATCATGTTTTTCACAATTCAGGATATGTCAGTATTTCGTGTGACTGCACCACACTTGAATCATCCATTTTTTTGCCTGTAGAATATTCTTTAGTAGTTTTAAGTTTGTGCTATCATGAAAGATAGAATTGGATTTTTAGTTACATATCTGTAGGAGAAAATACTCTACATTAAAACTTCCCACTTCAACAATGCTCAATTTTCCAAACTGCTTGCCTTTAATTGTATCTTCATGGTAATTGTTATGGGGCGCAGCCAGTGATAGCCAGCACCCATTGACAGTGGGGAAATGAAATTTGGCTGAGTCCCCTATCCTCTGTCCTGAAGGTGGGTCCTAACAGCAATGGAATGCTAATTCCATCCTCAACCACTTCCCCCACATCCTAAATGAGCCAGGTTACTGGAAGTCCAATTAATCTAAGTGTTTTTAGCTACAAGCCCAGTTCCTGTTCCTGTCCATCCTAACGAGCACTATTCAACACTTCAGACCACAACACTTAGGTATTCGCTCCTGCCCACCTGTGACTCATCTATCAACTGAGAGGCGATGGTATTGTGCTGTTGTGTAACCACTCCCCTCACAAGCCCCTTTAAAAGGCCCAGGAAGCAGGGGCACTCACTCTCTTTCTGGCCAGGTGCTTCCATTACTCTGGCACCTCGACTCTTGGCTGACCCAGGAGAGGTAATCCCCTGAGCATGGTCCATGTGTACTGCTTAGATGAGGCAATGGTTATAATAATGTTGTTTCTGGTCTGTGTACTATCTGGAGTTCCAGGAGGGGTGAGGCCTAGCAGTAGTAGAATGTGGGCAGAGAAGCCAGGGAAAGGTGAATGTCTGCAGCTCTGTAAGTGTGTCCAGGTTCTTTGTGAGTGTGTCCAGGTTATTTCTTGCATGTCTCTTAGGATAACATATGTTGTTGGGGCAG
The DNA here is from genome assembly GCF_030435755.1 of Ochotona princeps. Lineage (NCBI taxonomy): Eukaryota > Metazoa > Chordata > Mammalia > Lagomorpha > Ochotonidae > Ochotona > Ochotona princeps. Next base: position 2,935,401 of record NC_080852.1, read on the forward strand.
CTGGGACATAGATTTTCAGCTTAATGATTGGAAATCAGGATAATGACCACTTGTTCCTTTTAGAATCATGATTGGGTGGATTATGATTGGTGGATTGCTGTATGCACTTGTGATTTGCTATTGTGCTCTGTTGTCTTCAAGCTTGATTAATAAAGACTCCTTAACAAACCTTAGACATGTCTGGTGTGATCTCACTCGCACCCTGCAACAGTAATGTGTATGTGTTCTAATTTCTCCAAATTCTCAGTAAGTATAGGAAAGTCTATTTCTTTGATTTTTTTCCATTTGATTGGATATACAATGTCCTAATGTTGTCCACTGTTATAATTAATAAAAGAAAGATTCTTTTCATGTACATTGTGAAAAAAGCTGTGTTAAAATTTATGCTAAGGTCCCAGTGCAGTAGCCTAAAAGCTAAAGTTCTTACCTTGTATGACCCGGATTCCCATATGGGTTCTGGTTCTAATTCCGTAAGCAGCCCTGCTTCCCATCCAGCTCCCTGCTTGTGGCCTGGGAAAGCAGTCAAGGATGGCACAAAGCCTTGGGACCCTTACCCATGTGGGAGACCCAGAAGAAGCTCCTGGCTTTGGATTAGCTCAGCTCTGGCTATTGTGGCCACTTGGGGAGTGAATCAACAGAAGGAAGATCTTCCTCTCTGTCTCCTCTCTGTATATCTGACATTCCAATAAAAATCAAATAAAAATCTAAAAGATGAAAATGAAAGAAATTTCAATGTTGCATAGAAATGAGTCCTTGCACTCCAATACAGCTCCCTATTCACATGCCTAGGAAAGCAGTAGGTGAGTGCTCAGATACTTGGGCCCTGTCAGCCCTGTAGGGATCTGAATGGGGCGCCCAGCTCTCAGCTTTGGGGAATGAGTCAGCAGATGGAAGATTGTCTCTCTATCTCTCGCTCTCTCTCTCTCTCTCTCTCTCTCTCTACCTCTTTCTCTCTCTCTCCTTCAGATAAGTAAGTACTTGAATCCTGTAATAGTCCTTTGTTTTATTCTGAGAAAGAAAAACAAAAATGAGCCTTTCTCCTTACTTGGTTGTGGACTAAGACTATTAGCACATAAGACTTTGTAAAGAAATAAATACATAAATAAATGGATAAATGAATAAAGAAAGGCTAAAATGCTTATGAATAAAATGACACAAGCCATGTGATTAATCATCCTAAACTACTTAGGAAGACAAAGTACTGAAACATTCCTCAGTAAAGTGACACTTGACATTAGCAAACTGTTGATTTGTCTTTGATTTGTCTTTGTCTTTCTGACATTAAAATGTGCACCTGACCTAAACAGACAGAGTTAAGAATTGTGTTGCTAAGCTGCCTTTGGCCCCACCTGCTGTCCCATGGAGCTGTCCCAATGTCAAGCTTGGCTGCCACACTCCACTGCAGGGACCTTCCTTCTCCTTTACCCGACGCACTTCTGAACTTGAAAATTAGACAACAGCATTTACAGAAGTTATAATGAAGTTTAACTTACAGGCAAGTGTTTATTCCATGTTATTACAAAAATAAAATGTTGAAATTAGTTTTAGTCAGTGACATGCCAATGTAATGTGAAAAACAATTTTAGAGGTAAATTATTGGCATCCTTGTCTCTGCACAATATTCTAGTGAATTAAATAATTTAATGTGGCATATTAGCTCAATGGCATTAGCACCTCTGCTTGTTTCAAATCCAAATTAGGGATGTGCTGACCTATCACAACTCCTATGCACAAACTACACTGTAGTTCTTCACACCCCTGTGAGTTCATATCAATCATTTGGAAATAATTTTTTTTTCTTCTCAGAATGAGCTGTCACTGTTACTTTGAATTTTGGCACTTAAACTGGACTTGATCCAAATTTTCAGCAAGCCATTTGATTCATTGTATCAGAAAGCAATTGATTTGCAAAATATATTTGTTATTTTGCTTTTGAAGCAAATACAATAATGTGTGTGCAAAGATTTCAGTAAAATTTTAAGGTAGCTATCGCAGATATATATTTAAATTCTTATCATCTCCTGTCTTCACGTTTTTTCATTCAGTTACAAATAATCAGCTGAGGGGTTTTGTGTGTTGGAGGCTTTAAATCATTTTTATTTGAAAGCAGATACAGATAGAGAGAGACAGATAGAAAGATATTCCATCTGCTGTTTAATCCCCAAGTGTTTGCAATGGCTAGAGCTGAGCCAATCCGAAGTGAGGAGCCAAGAGTCTCCTCCAGGTCTCCCATGAGGGTCCAGGGCCCAAAGGCTTTGGGTCATCCTCGACTGCTTTCCTGGACCACAAAGAGGGAGCTAGAAGGGAAGTAGAGCAACCAAGATACTAATGCTCACATGGGATCCTGGCACTTGCAAGGCAAGGACTTGAGACACTAGGCCTCCGCGCTGGGGCCCAACCTAATTTACTCTTTAAGACTGTGTTCAACCCTGGCCTGTGTCCTATCCAACTCCTCCTCTCTTACCAATTCTGTTTGGGACTAGTGGTGTGAGCCTCTAGCATCCCACATGGCTGCTGGTTGCTCCACTTCAGACTCAGGCACCTGCTAATTAACCACGCTATTGAAAACTGGCAGAAAGTGGCCCAAAACTTTAGACCCTGTACTTCCTGAAAGGAGAGCCAGGCTCCTGGATTGGCCTGGCCACTAAGGCCACAGAGATGTGAATCAATGGATGAAAGATCTCTCTCTCTGTTTTTTTTTTTTTTTTTTAATAATCCATTTTATTGTATTGTTGTTGACAATCTTTACATAGTTAACTATAGTTGCAGGAAAATCAAGAAAGAGAAAAAAAAAAAAAAGGTTCAGGGGGATAGGGAGGTGGGCAATGCTATTATGTCCATATTGTTTCCATCATGTATCTGAGGTAAAAGGGGATATTGAGGGAGAAGCCCCACCCGGTTTCCCGCCCACCCCAAGTCCCGGATGTGGGGCATGCTCTGAGATATGTGCTCAAGTGGAGTTAATAGTTCTCCACTTATGAGTCACTGCCAGTTTCGCTCGATGAGGTGGTCCACTGATTGATATGGTCCATCATGAAGTCTCCATTTGTCCCATATTTCGCTGCCAACATGTAGCTGAGATGAATGATTGTCCTATTCTGTCTTCTGTCTTTTCTTGGTTAGAATTCTGAGTCCAGCAGTTCAAGTGGGGAGATCTCCAAAGATACTTTGAGGTATTCCCAGACCAGATTCTTGTATGTTCTAGTAAGCACAGGGCCCGGCACAGTCCATCACCCTGATCAGGTGGTGGTTGCAATTGCTGTGTTGGTTCTGTTTTCAGTCCCGAGTTGCACTGGAACCAATGGGTGTTGCAGTCCAGTCTGGTTCGGCCCTTACATCAACCAGTGGGAGCTGTAGCCTAGTTGGGGCGACCCACAATAACCCCCACCAGACCGCCCCCTACCCTGGTTTGCCAGTATGTGTAGCAGAAGACCAATCTGTCCCCCATCCCATTTGGCTCTGGTACTTGTCAATGGGTATTAAAGCTTGGTTTTATCTAACCAACTCAACCATCCAGCCCTCACAGATATTGTTGAGTACCTCTCTATCTAGCCATCCCAGCCCCCGTCCTAGTTTTCATGCCCTCCCACGGGAATAGTGACCCAAGAAGGGGGAACCCACTTTTTCCCTCCCAGGTCTCTCTGTCCCGGTTTATGCACTCTTTAGGTGGTCCTGTGATTTGACTCGACAGAATTAGTCCCCAGTGCCAGCTTCTGCCAGCTGATGCTGTGGCCCTGATCTTGTCCACATGCAGCGCACAGGTGTTGTAGCCTTGCTTACTCGGGTCTGTCTCTATCCCAGCCAACACTCTCCAGTGGGAGTGGTTGTCCAGCGAGGGGACCAGCCCCTTAACCCCCCCGCCAGCTCTGCCCCTCCCTTTCTGGATCTCACGTGTGCTGGATGGTTGCTGCATTCATATCCAGTACAGGCAACCACGCCCTGGCATTCCAGAATGTGTACTGGTTTTGTCGCAACCAAACCCGGCCCATTCCACACTCTGGTCTGGCGATCGGATTTGCCAGAGGATGACATGAACTGATTCAGCCTGGTCTGCTCCTGATCCATGTCGAATGCATGCCAGTGGGAAACTTTCCATGGCCTATTCTGGGCTGTTTCCAATCATGCTTCTCGCGCTTACCTGCAGGGACTGTGTCCTGCCAGAGGAGTTGCCCAGGCTCCTCCATCAGAACCCCTCCCAATGCCAGATTTTGCGCTTGCCAGGGGGTTCTTGAGCCAACCCTACTCAGTTCACCTCCTGTCCTAGCAGGAACAGTGGCTTTTCCTGGCTGGCTTTCACCCCATTCTGACTCTTGTTGTTGGATGTTTCAGCCCGGCCATGGCTCGTCCATACCCACATACAGCTCACACATGGCTCAGAAGGGGATTGAGACCCAGCCTAGTCAGTCCCACATCTACCCTGTTTCTCCATAACACCAGATGGTGCTGGGATCTGAACCGGCCTGGTGCATCCAATCCCAGCCCACACTAGTGCCTCGGGTGACTGCAACTGTTTCCTAGATAGAACGCAGCCCCCATTCCAGCACATACACCCCTTGGTGGGAACCTCATCCCAGCTGTGGCATCCCAGATTGGGACCGTTCCTAGCCGTAAATCACGCACCTGCACGTGGTTGCTCCGAGGACCATTGGGTGCCAGCCTGCTACACAAGCTGGAGCTTATCTTTTAATTGATAGGTGTTCAAAGCTCAGCATTATTAAGGGATTGGAAGTTCTTCAAAGGAAGAGTTACTGGCATTGGGAATCTTTAGGATTGACTCAGTTCCCAGAAACAGTGGGGTCACTCTAGAGCTATCTCAGCAGCGATTCAGATGTCCAATACCCCAGAGCTCCCCGGCCGGGTGGCCAGCAGGCACAGCCTGGCGCCAAATGGCACACTGGCCACCCGGGCCCAGCCTGCCATGAGCCATGGGCACATGGCGGACTGGGTTCGGGATCCGAGCTAGACGTCCTCTCCCGCAGCCCTCGGCTCGCCTCTGGCAGCCGGAGGTTAAATCCTGCAGGCCCAAGGTTGCGCCCCTCCCCAATCCCGTTCACCCACCACCCAATGAGGGTGGTGGGTGGATCCCGGACATGCCCAGTCACGGAGGCCTCCCCCCTCGGCGTACTCACCCCAGAAGGAAGCAGGCCGCACCCAGGCATGTCCGGGCCCAGCCCGCCATGAGCCATGGGCACATGGCGGGCTGGGTTCGGGATCCGAGCTAGACGTCCTCTCCCGCAGCCCTCGGCTCGCCTCTGGCAGTCGGAGGTTAAATCCTGCAGGCCCAAGGTTGCGCCCCTCCCCAATCCCGTTCACCCACCACCCAATGAGGGTGGTGGGTGGATCCCGGACATGCCCAGTCACGGAGGCCTCCCCCCTCGGCGTACTCACCCCAGAAGGAAGCAGGCCGCACCCAGGCATGTCCGGGCCCAGCCCGCCATGAGCCATGGGCACATGGCGGACTGGGTTCGGGATCCGAGCTAGACGTCCTCTCCCGCAGCCCTCGGCTCGCCTCTGGCAGCCGGAGGTTAAATCCTGCAGGCCCAAGGTTGCGCCCCTCCCCAATCCCGTTCACCCACCACCCAATGAGGGTGGTGGGTGGATCCCGGACATGCCCAGTCACGGAGGCCTCCCCCCTCGGCGTACTCACCCCAGAAGGAAGCAGGCCGCACCCAGGCATGTCCGGGCCCAGCCCGCCATGAGCCATGGGCACATGGCGGACTGAGTTCGGGATCCGAGCTAGACGTCCTCTCCCGCAGCCCTCTCTCTCTGTTCTTTTGAATTTCAAATACATTTTTAAAAATCTTTAAGAAACAAGAAATATGTGTCTAAGTTTTTAATTCATTCATATAAAATACTTATTGACCCTCTACTATATGATAATACTATGTTGGACACTAACATCAAAGAAGATAAACATATTTGTGCACTGCTGAGGTTCATAGTCTAACATGAGATAATAGACATGAGTATAAAAATAACACAAATGTCAGGTACAGAAATATTCATGTATTTTGAGAATAATCAGATATGAATCAAGGAGATAAGATGATTTTTCTGATGAAGAAATACTAAAACTGCAAACTGACAGATGAAAAGACATCAAAAAACATTTTAGACTTTGTATGTGAAGTGAACAAAGTGCATTTATAATTCATGTTACAGAAGTAGGAGCAGAGCGATTCTCCCCAGCTTCCCTCTAAGGTTCAGATTTTTCTAGGAGTGCACCAGGCAGGAGAAACCCATGCCTAAAGTATATGCACAAAAAATTGACATAAAGTGTTTTGTGAACAAAACACAGTGTTATATTTAGAATATATTGAGGTAAAGAATAGAAAAAATGTAAAATCATGCATTTGAAGAGGAGTCCACACTTGACATTATGGGATAATTAATTTGTATGATTTGGTGTCCACAGAAATATATTTTGCAGATTATTGACATTCTTCAAGAAAAGAAAAGAAATAACATTGAGATTTAAAGGGATCAAATGATTTTTCCTGTAATGGATATGAGTGGATGCTTTATTAGAATGAGATTCAATGTGGAAATGACATTTAAAATAGAATTAGAGTTGAGAGGTGTACAAATAACTAGAATGTTCAGTTGCTAATGATGATAAAATGAAATAATGTTTAAAAGATTTATTTTTGTGTTGCAAAGTCAGATATAAAGGAGTAGAAACAGAGAGGAAGATTTCTGTCTGATAATTCACTCCCCAAGTGGTCACAAAGACCGGAGCTGCACCTATCCGAAGACAGGATCCCTGAGCCTTCTCCAGGTCCCCTATGCTGTGCAGGGTACCAAAGCTTTGGGCCATCCGCAATTGCTTTCCCAGGCCACAGGCATGGAGCTGGATGGGAAGCACTGGTGCTGGAATTAGAACCAGTGCCCATATGGGATCCTGGTGCATACAAGACGAGAACTTTAGGAACCATGCTACTGCACCAAGCCTAATGTATTTGTATCATTTTATATGAACAAATCCAGGATCCAACGTTCAAAATCAAAGAGCACTAGACAATGCTTTTTGGGTTTTTGTCAAGTAAAATATAAATCACTCTAGAACTATGCCAGCTCCTATTGCAATCTAACCACTTAGAAAAAATGAAGAAAGATGATGAGGTATTGGTGCTATGAGCCTCAGCATCATTTGGGCATGCGTGCCAGGGAACAGGGAATATCCACTCCATGTCTCTCACGACCAACACTGATACTCCAGTCATGAAACATCCCTAACATGATTGCAACCCAACTCTCTGAGAACTGAAGAAACACCTTTTTCAACACACAACCATTTCAAAGTCATCAAATGACCTTGGACCCCCAAGGAGCAGCTGAAAACTAGACAACTGTGGCACCTGCTGACATCACTGACATTGAGCAAAACTCGAGAAATCACTCAGAGACTTCACTTTGGGTTCACTAGAACCAAAGTCAAGACTGACAACTCAGTTTATCTTTCAAAAATCTTTAATAAAATCTACCAGTAAAGAAGGAACTATTAGATATCCATGTAGGGCCCTAGGAAACACAAAGAACCAAAGAAGCACCTCCAAAGAGTACAAGTTCACCACAAAGATATGCTTCTCTGAAGGAAATTAGGAAAATGCCTGAAAATTCAAAAACAAAGGAAGTAATCCTAGCAAAATTCAGTGAGATTCAATAAGTTAGAGATACTCAAGGAAGAAAATGAAAGTGATATGAGAAATTCAAGAGAAGAAAAATTTTCAAAAGAACCCAACAAAACATTTGAAGCTTAGAGACTAATGCTGTGACGCGACAAGTAAAGATGGCACCCGCGGTACTGATATCCCTGATGGTCACTGGCTTAATCCCAGCTGCTTCTCTCTCTCTCTCTCTCTCTCTCTCTCTCTCTCTTTAACTTTTATTTGTTGGAAGGTCAGATCTACAGAGAGGAGAAGAGAAAGAGAAGATCTCCCATCCACTGATTCACTCCCCAAGTGGCCACAATGGAACTGCGATGATTCCAAGCCAGGAGCCAAGAACTTCTTTCGGGTCTCCCATGTTGGGGCAGAATCCCAACTCTTTGGGCCATCCTTGACTGCTTTACCAGGTCAAATGCAGGGATCTGGAAGGGAAGTAGGGCTACTTGCAATAGCTCAACCTCCATTCGGCCTCAGATATTTAGGCAGGTCGGGATGGGGTGGGAAGCGTAGGATTGCTGGATTCGCAAGGGCGAGGGTGACCCCCACTGTTGGGGGTCCCAGAGTGGCTAGGCGAGCGCACCTGGTCCTGGGGCAGCCAGTATGACTGCAGGGAGGCAGGGCAGGCTGCCTGCACACGCAGAAGGCAGGGAAGGAGGTTGGGGTGGAGCGCCAGGCCTGCCACCCTGGCCATAGAACATACTGGGTGCTGGGGGACGCATAGCTGGCTGAGTATGCCTGGTCCTGGAGTGGCTGGCAGGGCAGGCTGGGCCCGGGGTTGCCATCCAAGGTGGCCTGGTTCAGACAAAACAATCAGACCAGCAGGGCGGTTGTGTTGGGTGTGCAGGAGTACGGGAAGAACTGGCATGGCCCTGGCATGTGGCGGATGATGGGTGGGACTGGGCATGGGGGAGCTGACCTGGCCCTGGAGCAGCTTAGTAGGGGGCAAGCTAGAGGCAGGAGTGGGGAGGGAGAGGAACTGGCAGGAGTGCTAGAGGCAGGGTGGATGCAGGGCCAGCTCTGGGCAAGCAGATCTGGCCTGTTCCTGAAGCAGTGGTCATGGTGGTTGGGCTGGCAGTCCAGAGGCCCTGGGGGATGCCAGCTTAGAATGCTCAGCCTGGGAGCAGTGGTGGGCAATTGACTGAGTGAGCAGGATGGTGGCCAAACACTCTTGGCCCTGGAGCTGTTGTTGATGGGGTGGGCATGACGGACTTGCGTGGGGTTAGCAGGATGACTGCCAAGCCAGATGAAGCATGGAGGGACTGGTAGGGGAGCTGGGGACACTGCAGGCATTGGTTGAGCTCATCTGACCTGATAGCTCCAAGGCTCCAAGGCTGGTCTGTGGAGTGGGTGTGTTGTAGGGACTCTAGCCAAGCTGACCAAGCCTTAAGGTAGCCTGAGGGGTGGACTAGAAAGCAGGTTTTACTGGCCCTGAAGTGGTAATCCAGACAGCCCAGCCCTAGGGGAGGAGGCAGCAGGGATGGTGGGCCATCGTGGGGCGCTGTCCAAGTGTGCCATGCCCTGAAACAGTGGGCACCAGGGGAAGTCTGGGGACACAAGGGATGCATTCTGAGCAGGCCCAGACTCAGAGTGGCCATGTTGGGGTGCAATATAGGTGTGGGGATGGGGAATGGGGTGGAGTCAGCTGAACTTGCATAACCCTGGAGCAGCATGGGGTTTGTGGGGCCTGGGTGGAAGGGGTGTAGGGTGCATTGGCCTAGGTGGCTTGGACTGCTTGACCTTGGAGCCAATGGCTTGATTGCTCCAGGCCGGTGGAGTTCCTGGGCCTAGAGCAATGGGAAAAGGCAATGGTGCTGGAGGGATAGAGGCACATGGAGCATCAGATGAGCCCATCTCGCCCTGAAGAGGGTTGCAGGCAGGCCGGAATGGATGTGTGTGTGTGTGTGTGTGTGTGTGTGTGTGTGTTAGGAGGGTGTTGGAGAGCCGCCCTCGTCCTGGAATACACGGTGGTTGGGCTGGGGGCAAGAGGGTGCCAGCTGAAAAGGCCCATCCTTGCAGCATCAGGCATGCCTGGCTTGCTAATGATTGGCAGGCACAGGGGAAACCACCTGATTTGGAGTGGCAGGTGGGCCAGCAGCCTGCTGCAAGTGCCAGGTGGCTGACTGAACCCGGCAGGGTGGATGTGCTCGGTGTGTCAGGGTGCCAGGCCCTGGAGCATGGGGCATAACAAAAGGGATAGAGGTGCAGGGGCATCGGCCTATCTATTGTGGCTCTGGAACTAGTGCCAAGCGGGCTAAGGGTGCATGGGGTGCCATTGAAGTTGGCCTGGCCCTGCAGGGGCCAATGGAAAAGGACGCTACCGGTACAAAATGGGTAGAGAGTGCTGGCTGATTGTGCCTGCCCTCGAGCCACCTGTTGGGCATTGGGACAGGCAGGGTAGTCAGGGCTCACAGGCTAAGCAGGTCTGTCACTGCAGCAGCTGACATGGCAGGAGTACCAGAGGCACTGTAGGCGCTGGGTAAACAGGTCTGGCCCTGAAGTGCAGGCAGAGTGAGGGCTGGAGCACAAGTACACTGGCCTAGCCCGTGGGGCCTGACTCTGGAGCAGCAGACATAGTGGAGCGACCAGCAGGCCAGAGGCCCTGAAAGACACCAGCTGAACCTGCCCAACCAAGGAGCTGTCAGTGGGTGAGTGGCTGTCTGGTGAGTAGGTTGGTGGCCCAGCATGCTTGGCCCTAGAGCTGTGAACAGGGTGGGCATGCTAAAGGCATAATGCAGGGGGTGAGGGGTGAAGGTGGTGAGGGCTGCTGCCAAGCTGGCCTGGCCCTGGAGAGCCAGGCAGATCAACGGGGTGCGTCTGCTATGGGAGGATTGTTGTGGTCCTGTCGATCTGGCCCTAAATCAGTTTGCTAGAACGCAGGGTGGGTCCCAAGCCAAGCCAGTGTGGCCCTGGAGTGACGGTCCATGGCTGTGTGTTGCGGAGGGAGGTGCAGGGAGCATTGTTCACACACACCCGGCCCTAGTGCAGTGAGCTTGGGTAAGGTGGCATGTTAGAGGCTCATGCTGTGTCAGCACCAGCTGACCCTGAAACAGCTGGCAGGCAGATTGGGATATGGGGGGCATTGGCACAATCCCTGACTCTGGAGTAGCACAGAGGGTGACCGTGCTGTAGGACTGGCACCTCTCTCAGGGCACCTGGCCCTGGAGCAATGGGCGGGCTAGAGGTTCAGGGCTTGCAGCTGAGTGGGCCTGGACATGGAGTGATTGACATGGCCACCAGTAGGTCGAGATCGCTCTCGACATCTATGATAAGACAGCTGTGGCATCAGTGGCACTGGCAGAGGCAGCCATGGGCCAGAAAGAGGCAGAGGCTGCGGTGAAGAAATCATTCATTTGCGGGCCCGGCGGCGTGGCCTGGCGGCTAAGGTCCTAGCCTTGAAAGCCCCGGGATCCCATATGGGCGCCGGTTCTAGTCCCGGCAGCTCCACTTTCCGTCCAGTTCCCTGCGTGTGGCCTGGGAAAGCAGTCGAGGACGGCCCAAAGCTTTGGGACCCTGCACCCGCGTGGGAGACCTGGAAGAGGTTCCTGGTCCCGGCGCCGGATTGGCGAGTACCGGCCCGTTGCGGCTCACTTGGGGAATGAATCATCGGATGGAAGATCTTCCTCTCTGTCTCTCCTCCTCTCTGTATATCCGGCTTTCCAATAATAATAAAATCTTAAAAAAAAAAAAAAAAGAAAAGAAATCATTCATTTAACTACTGTTTACAATCACCTTTACAAAGTAACTGATTATAAGCCTCCTAATAAACAGTGAGGTTTTTGTCTGTAATATGTTCTCCTCAAATGAATCTTGCTTATTTTGTAGGATTCATTCTAAGCAAAGTGGTGTTCCTTTGTAGAATCACAGTGTGTTCTCTCAGGGGTCCTATTTGGTAGCAACAGAAATCTTTCCAACAATGATCCCTGTGCTCACGTTGTACCATTTCTCATGGAGTCCACATCCAGAACAGGATGTCTGAGCTTCTAATTCCATCAGTGTCAGGGATCTCCTGGATTCCCCTCCTCTCCGCCCCTGGCCTTTCACATGACTGGCCATCATTGGGCCACTGCCTTGCTTGTTCAGCATCAATGGTATGATGAGGGCAGGGCAGTGTCTGGTCCAGTGACCCAGCTGGGTGCTGACTGATTCCACAGCAGTGCTGTTAGCTAATACTGGTTCTAACAGAGCCACAGGCATACTTCTCAGTTGGAGTTGAGAATTAGCCCAACCATCCAGTCAGCACTGAGAACAACACAATTGTGTTTCTGGTTGGTTTATTGGACTTTATATAGAGACTCTTCATACTTGACTAAAAGTGTACTTGTCAACATTTTAAAATTCACATTGTGTATTTACATTATATTGTGCATTTATAAATTCACATTTTATGTTTATATAATAAATATAAGGCAGGAAGATGTAGGGCTGCTGAACAGAGACTTGGTATATTATTTCAGCTGTCTGAAGTTATTTAAATATATATTTTATGCATGAATGCATTTTTTTTTCACATGCTTCCAACATCACAGAGATTTGTAAATACTTCAAAGTCCTTCTAAGGTGCATCAGGAAAAGATTCTTATAAAACCTATTTAGGCAACAGATCCCCTAAGAGAAATGAAATATCACCATTGTTTTTTAGTAATACCTCCCTGCCAAAGCACCAGTTCCAACCGGGGCCACCAGAAACATGAGAACAGGTGACCATGTGGGGCCTTAGTTATGTGTTGTGGGACAGCCTCCTGGAGCTCAGCCAGCTGAATGAACAAAGTGACCCATGTGACATGCTGTGGAAAAGTCACACTTACAGCCTGGACATCCCAGGGACTGCATGAGGAAATTGTTGGCTGTTACAACTTCATGTACCCTTGTCCTGAAGATGCAACCATGAGAAAGGAGGTGGTGTAACTGTGGGGATGGATCTCTGGTTGGCAGCTGATGTGCAGATATTTGGCAACACAGCGACACAGATCTGGTTGTGTTTGGAAAGTGAGTGCTTCTTCATTTGCAGTTTTTGGAGCAGTCTTTGTGGAAGCACAACATGGTGAAGATATGTTCCACTGTTACAGAGTGTGAGAGAGATCATGCCAGACCCACGTGTAGGATGTTAGGAGGAGTCTTTGGCGACAGCAGCTCCTGCTACAATCCAGGAACCACTGCACCACATGGAGAAGTCAGGGGTTTTTAAGCTCTCACCCTCCAATCAGTTTGAAAGGTGCACAGTACAATGTCTTATACAATACAATACTTCCGATTGACTTCAATAACTGGTGGCAGGAAGGGAGGGGTGGGAGACACTGAGGGCTTCTCCCTAAGGATGAAATAAACATTCCATTGCTGTTAGGTTCCACCATCAGGAACTCTTTTGAGAGTACATAATTAGAAATATAAAGGACATTAGCATCTTCATTGACTCCCCAAATTGTGAACAGAGGGTGGGGGACACAGCCACATTCCATGGTTGACTGTGTTAAGGGGTGCTGGCTATCACTGTACCCCATAACACAACCAAGGTACTTTACAAAAACACAATAGTGGTCATGACATTCACACATCATGGGGCTGAAGTTTCAGTGGATAGCAGCTTTGATGTGGAGGCTGCTGTCTGGGCAACAGAGGCCATCAAGGACTGCATGAGGGAGTACTAATTGCTCTTTACTTGGTTTTAGTATTAAATCAGTTCCTGTTCACAGGGACCTCAATGAGTTTTGGCAGGTAGAATCAGCTGGTAATCTTTGTTTTCTCAGTCTTCCATTGCATTGGGATTATTTGAGCAATCACTGTGTCAATAATCAATTCATCAATATTGTGCCTATTCCAACCAGATGTTTTAAGCATTTTTGGCATCTATGAAAGTCATTTAAAAGCTCAGAAGTTTCAAATTTGTGGACTTTGGTATTCCCAAGGAGGCCTGCTGGTAATGTCAAAGGATTTATGCCTAATTTTGTGGGGATGACCACTGATTAGGCTCTTTGGATCATATTAAGAGATACTGTCAAGATGTTAAGTGGTACAACCTTAGGATATAATAGTAAAAGGTTAATGTGGGGCCTACGCCATGGCCAAGTGGCTTAAGCCCTCTCCTTGAAAGCCCTGAGATCCCATATGGGCACCGGTTCTAATCCTGGAAGCTCCACTTCCCATCCAGCTCCCTGTGTGTGGCCTGGGAAAGCAGTTGGGAATGCCCCAAAGTCTTGGTACCCTGCATCTGTGTGGGAGACCTAGAAGAAGTTCCTGGCTGCTGGCTTTGGTTTGACACAGCTGTTGTGCTCACTTGGGGAGTGAATCATCAGATGGAAAATCTTCCTTCCTCTGTCTCTCCTCCTCTCTGTATATCTGACTTTGTAATGAAAATAAAGTAAATCTTTAAAAAAATGATAATATAACAAGCTGTTAGCAGTACAAATGTTCAAACCTCACACAGGTCTAATGATCTGGTTGTATTATTTGTCACAATTGTTATCTTAATGAGAATGGCCTAGAGGCCTAAAGAGTACAAGTGTGTGTAAAGTCCTATCGTGAGTTTCACAGTGCTGTGTGAAATGTAGATGTCTGTTTCATATAGTTCTAATCATGGGTGCTGCATTTTCTAGGTTCCAATAGACCTATTGCATTCATTGGTGATAAAGTTGAAAGTTAAAGACTAAGCTACAGATTCCAGGGGAAAGTATCGTTAACTCAGGTTACTAAGAGCAAGGTGTAATTGCAAATAACTGGCAAGTTTAAAACACTTAACAGATTTTTAGAAAGCTGTTACAAACACTGTATTGTTTTGTAATGTGTGCTACCTGGTATACATCTACATGTCTATGTGGCAAGCTTTTGATATCTTTAATTGAGTAGTAGGTAAAAATGTTACCAATGTGGTCTGTTTTAACTGACTTATAGATAAAAATGCTAAAAATGAAGATTACTAAGCTAAATCTTTTCTTTTGGATTTAAATAAATCCCTGATAGATTGGGGGCATAGAATAATCTCCCACCTTACTAAAATGTTTGAGAAAGACTTTAAGTATATTCCATTAGATCCTAACTGTGTAGAGAGGAACAGGTGATGTAGGGATGACAGTTCTTTGCAATGGGACCTGAGAGCACCCTGGGCAACCTCTGAAAGGTGGCCACCATGTTTTTGTTTTGTTGTTGTTCATTTGTCTGTTTTTTTTTTTTTTTTTTTTTAGATTTATTTTATTTTTATTACAAAGTCAGATATACTGAGAGGAGGAGAGATAGAGAGGAAGTGGAGCTGCCTGGATTAGAACCAGCAGCCATATGGGATCAAGGTGAGGACCTTAGCCACTAGGCCACACTGCCAAGCCCTGTCTGTTTGCTTTTAATCACAGAGATCAGGAGAGGATCCTGTGGCAGAGCAGGAGGATAAGAGAGGTGTATACTCCTGGTCCCAGTGAGATATCTGGAAGCCTCCCAAGTTCTTCTCACTGCAGAAGCAGTGGACACTTTGCCAAGGATTGTCAGAAAGTATTCCCAGCACCATGTCCCACTTGCTAAGGAGGTCCTTGGAAATTGGACTGTCCTCAAAGGCCAAGAACTTTGGGGTCAGGCATTTCCTATTGGAACTCCCACATGGACAGATGCAGCTCAGGAACCTCTGCAGGTTCAAGGCCCTCCACAAGCTTTGGTGACACCTCAGATCAGCACCAAGCCCCAGGTGGTTCTCATAGTGGAAGGGAAGATGAAGTTTTCCTCTGGGCAAAGGAAAGCAGATTTCTCTGTCCTTAGTTCTAGTTTTGGATCCCTTCCCTCTCTTACAGTCACCATAAGGGCCTCTCAGGAATCCCAAATTAGCTCAGGTGACAGAAAAAGACAAATCCAGAAGCTTTGTACATCTAGGTAAAAGTTAGCTTGTACTGGCTCAGCCTGTACCACTGACCAGGCTCTCAACAGGGCATGTTTTCCCTCTTTCTCTTCAGTTTTTGCTAGGCCTCATTGCTCTGAGGCAGTGTTCATGTCCTCCTCATTTACTAAATCATTAGGGATTTCTCTGCTCATTTACTCAAGTTTCTTCCATACACCAATTTTCAATACATGCCTTTGTTAGAACTATGCAACAAGTTAATCACTTACCTCTGCCCTAAGGTGCAAAGTTCTGTAAAGTCTTCCTAGAATACCACAAACTGCTGGATTATTATAAATAACAACTAGTTTAAATCTTTTCCAATCTATGCAACAATCCAGATAAGGCTTGTAATGAAACGTTTTTCGTTCTGTACTTTATATTCTTGGCTGAACATCTTCCCTAGACTGTTAAGGTTTACAACGATGGGGAAAGCATATATATTTTTCTTTTCTTTTTTTTTTAAGATTTATTTATTTTATTATAAAGTCAGATATACAGAGAGGAGGAGAGACAGAGAGGAAGATCCTCCATCTGATGATTCACTCTCCAAGTGAGCCGCACTGCGAAGCCGGGAACCAGGAACCTCTTCCGGGTCTCCCACACAGGTGCAGGGTCCCAAGGCATTGGGCCGTCCTCGACTGCCCTCTCAGGCCACAAGCAGGGAGCTGGATGGAAAGTGGAGCTGCTGGGATTAGAACCGGCACCCACATGGGATCCCGGCGCGTTCAAGGCGAGGACTTTAGCCGCTAGGCCACGCCCCCGGGCCCAAGTATATATATTTTTCTAAAACTACTGTAGCATTTTCAAAAGTCAAATGAGTTTAGATAATGATTTACAATTCTGTAAGTTTCTCAAAATAGTTTTTTTATATAAATTACAGTTGTAATGCTAGACAAAAAAGTAACTGCATGGACACTTTTTTTTTAATTTACTTATTTTTATTGTGAGGTCAGATATACAGAGAGGAGGAGAGACAGAGAGGAAGATCTTCCATTTGATGATTCACTCTCCAAGTGGTTGCAATGGCTGGTGCTGAACCATTCCAAAGTCAGGAACCAGAAACTTCCTCCAGGTCTCTCTCAGGGGTACAAGATCCCAATGCTTTGGGCTGTCCTTGACTGCCCTCCCAGGGCACAAGCAGGGAGCTGGATGGGAATTGGGGCTGCTGGGGTTAGAAGCGGTGCCCAAATGGGATCCTGTTGCACTCACGTTGAGGACTTTAGCCACTAGGCCTTTACAGCAGGCCCTCCAGGGATATTTTAAAGTTGACATACATTTACCTGACCTGTGATGAGTTTATATTCTAATGCTACATGCTAATACCTTCACTGTTTCTGTGCATGTCTTCTAATTGGTGGATTGCAATTTCATACAGCAAATATAATTTCACATGTTCCACTGTGTTGAGTTCAATTTTAAAATTTGTGACTTCAACATGTCAACTTAAACTAAAGTGCCCAGATCAAATGTTTACTAGAACAAAGGTTGAAACCTGACATTTTTTTTTTACTTGTAAGTTCTAACCCTCAAGTATTCAAATTGGGATTTCCAATTGAACTCATTACATACTAGGTTGGGAGAGATTATAATTGTCTAATGTTTTGTAATATAGGCTTAATTTGCATCCACTTTCCTCTAGCCCTAGCACATTTTTCACAGATTACATTAAAAGTTATATCCAGGGCCCAGTGTAGTTGCCTAGTGGCTAAAGTCCTTGCCTTGCTCATGCCGGGATCCCATATGGGCACCTGCCCTAATCCTAGCAGCCCAGCTTTCCATCCAGCTCCCTGCTTGTGGCCTGGGAAACAGTTGAAGATGGCCCAAAGCCTTGGGACTCTGCACCCATGTAGGAGATTCAGAAGAGGCTCCAGACTCTTGGCTTCAGATGGGCACAGCTCTGGCCATTGTGGCCACTTGGAGAGTGAGTCAATGGACAGAAGAGCTTCCTCTCTGTCTCTTCTCCTCTCCGTAAACCTGACTTTGCAATAAATATAAAATAAATATTTTTTAAAAAGATCAATTTAATCATACACAAATGTTGTTCATAGGGTACAAGAGGCTAGCTATTATGTTTGTTGTGGGATTTGAGTGAGATCACTCCGGACACGTGTAGGGTTTATTAAGCAGTCTTTATTAACTGAGCTTGGTGATAACAGGGCCTACTAGAAAGAACAAATTACAAATACATATAGCAATCCAGTCAATCAAAACCCCAAGAGGAACAAATGGTCATTAATCTGAAGTCTATCCATTAAACTGAATATCAATGTCTCAGTTTCCCCAGCAATGTAAGTTATCCTAAGAGACACACAGCAAATAATCTGGACACACTTACAAAGCTGCAGACATTCACTTTTCCCTGGCTTCTCTGCCCACATTCCATCACTGCTAGGCCTCACCTCTCCTGAAACTCTTGATGCTACACAATTAGAAATGCAAAGCATCTTAGAATTAACATCTTTGTTGTCCCACCCAAGCACTGAACAGAGGGTAAGGAATACAGACATAAATATTTGAACTCCACAGTCAGACCATACAACCTGTAATTCTCTCTGTGATTGGAGTTCTGAATCCATTCATTGAGTTGTCGAAGGGAGGGGATCCACAAAGAAACCTCATTTGGGGTAACCCCAAACCTGTTCCTGTGTGTGCTTGCTCATACAGGTCTGGCAGAATCTGTCATCCAAATCCACAAGTGTACACACTGGTGGTTGCAATTGCTGGGTCAGTTCTGTCTCCAGCCCTGGTTTCTATTGAAATCATGGGTGTTGCAGCACAGCCCTGTCCTGCCCCGCACACACTGAGCCTTCATGTAAACCACCAGCAGCTGCAGCCTAGTCAGAGAGACTCACAATAACCTCCACCAGGCCTGCCCCCTGCCCTGGTTCCCATGCTTGCTGGTATGTACAGCAGACTGATTCAGTCTGTCCCCCATGCCATTCAGCTCTTGTATATGTCAATGGGTACCTAAGGCTAGTTTATTCCAAAAAGCCCCACTCTCCACTTCAGTGCCACTATCCAGTAACCACTATCCAGTGCTTGTAGCTGCCACTCTGCCTAGCCATGCTTGCCCCAGTCCTGGTTCTCATGCTCCCCATTGGGAGTGGCAACCCAAGAAGGAAGTGCCCACTGTTTCCCTACTGGACCCTCTCACACTTTCAGGTCTTGTACTCTCCAGGTGTTTCTGCAATTAAACTTGACAGAATTTGCCAGTTGGTGCTGGGGTTAAGCCCAGCCAACCCACACCCACTCTGGCTTATGCATACACCACTATGTACAGTCCGCCCAGCCTGGCTTTCCACTGATTCAGCTCACATGAGGCAAACAGGTGTTGTAGCCCTGCCAGGTCTGGTCTGCCACCATCCAAGCTCTTAGGCTCACCAGTGGGAGGAGTGGTCCAGCATGGGAGCCCTCTCAGTCCTCCTACAGGGCTCACCCCTCTCCTCACCATCCCGGGGCTCACATGTGCTGCTTGAGCACTGTGGCCCAGACTGGCATGGCCCACCTCATCTTGGCATTAGCCAGTGGATGTTTTAGTCTGACCAGGCCTGACACATCCCCAGTTCCAGCTAATGCTGCGGGTAATACAGACTAGGCCAGCCCAACCAGTTCCCTACTATCAGCCCTAATGTGAACTAGCTGATATTGCAGCCCTAACCAGCATGTCCCACACACGATTCTGGTTCTCAGATCTGACAGCCTGGTTCAACCCCTGACCTAAGCCAAATGCATGCCAGTGGGTATCCTAACCTGGCCTGGTCTGAGTTGCTTCCTGTCTTAGTTCTTAGGCTTACCTGTAGGAACTGTGTTCCTACAGAGGCGTTCCCCAGGCTCCTGCATCAGAACCCCTCCCTGGCAGATCTCACGCACACCAGTGGGTCCAGGCCCAGCCCTACTTAGTCTACCTCCTGTCCTAGCAGGAACAGTGGCCTTTCCTGACCAGCCCTCACTTGTTCTCATTCTTATTGTTGGGTGCTACAGAAAAATAAATGAATCTTATAAAAAATTAGTCCAAGTCATTAAAAAGGACACACCATGCAAATAATCAATTTCAGGAATATGAACATCATCCTTTATAAAACATGTAAGCTTTCATTAGATTAGAACAGAATTTTCTGAAATATTTATGAGTAAGATATTTTAAAGCAGAAACCAAAAGCCACAAATTGTGGAAACCAAGTCACTGAAATACATGTATTTCATAAACAGGAAACACAAACACAATGTTTACCACATATAACACTTGAAAGTCTTTGGACGAAATTTTGACAAGCCTTCTCTCTTGGTCTCTTAAGTATTGTTGTGAATATATAATCACAATTTCCTGTCTGTGAATTTAAACACAGATAGGAAATGGTAGCATAGTGGCAGGATTATCAAAATATATTACTACAACAATTTATTGATTAATATATTGTAGCATAGTGTCAGAATTATCAATATATACTAATGGACCTTTTATGCAAACCAAACATAAACTGATGAGAGAATCAAGCAAGATTTCCAGGTACGAGATCAAGATATACAATCAAGTTACTATGCACTATTAAGAAACAATGTAGAGCAATATGAAAATTTAAAAATATACAGAAAAGAAAATAATCGTCACAGAAGTGAGATTTAAAGGTTAATTTATACTGAATTTTCAGTTCTGTATATTAAAAGGCGTATTACCTAACGTCGGAAAGCCACTACAAAGACGTCCCGGAATCTATTGAATATTCTGTGATTTGTAATTTGAGACTATTGTCACAGGTTTTTGGGATTCTAGACTTGAACAGGATCCTGAAGCAGAGAGAGAAGGAGAGGCCAGGAGGTGGACTGATGTGAGAGGCGACAGCGGCCCCTGCTGTTGGAAGGCTCAAGCTGCAAGAGAGGAGGCCCCTTCCAGCCTGAGGTGAAGCCCCGCCCCTACTGCCCCCCCCCCCGAATCCTACCTCACTGCTCCTTTACTCCTTGTGCTTCTGATTGGCTGCGCATTTTCTGACGTGCTCATGGTCTGTGGGGACGGTCCAATCACGCGCGCCAAGGTAGCCCTGTGGCAGCAGGCGGGAGGTTGTTGTGGGCGCCGCCATAACCACGTTGCTGGTTGTGCTGGTGGAGAGGCGCAGGTGGCTGAGCCAGTGCTGCCCTGTGAGCTCCCTCCCTGCAGGAGCCTCTGCAGGACCCCCGACTCGTGAGAAGCTGGGAAGGGTGAGTGTGTGAGAGCATCTCCTGAGGCCCCGGGGCGGGCGGGCGGGGGGCAGGAGGGGCCCTTGGGGTCCTCACTCTGCAGCAGTGACCTTGAACACCAGGACTCCCAGTTGAACCTATTGTGCAGTGAGGAGGAGGGAGTGCCCGGGACAGTTCGACCTTCATGTTGGGCAGGATTTCCTTTTTATTGTTTAAAGATCTTGAGTTGAACAACAGCGTCTCCAGCCCGCAGCTGAGTCCTCAGTGAAGCTCCTCCTAAGGGTCTGGGGCAGTTTTCTTGTTGCTGACACCAGAGCAGCACAGACTCCAGCAGTTAGAACAAACAGCCTTGTTTTCCTCTGAGTTTTGCTGCAAGGTTGAGGGGCAGCATGAGGTGCTGGCGTTGTGCTTGGCAGAGGCCTGGGGTGGCACAGCGACCTTGTAGACAAGCCAAGGGAGTGCACGGGGGCTTATGCAAAGGGGCTTCTCTAGCAGAACCTGAGGAAGGAGCTGTTAAGACAGCACTACTGATTTATCCTGATGGCTTCTGGTAAGTTGTCACCCATTCCCTTAAGTCTCATGATTGGGATTAAATGTGCCCATGGGTTGTAGAGGGAATAAGTCAGGCTCAGCAAAAAACATTAGGCAGGGAGCAAATCTCTGAATGTCCAGAACTCTTGCCTCAATGCCAAGTGCTGCTCTCTGCCCTGAAAAATCACAACACTATGCACTATTTGCTGCAAGATACAATTCAGTAAGTTGTCTTTTTTTTTTCTATCTCATGAAATAATCATTAGCTCTTTAGAAGCACTGTTTGCTGTGAACAGTAGCCATGGGAGAAAAGCAGTGAATGCCCACCTGACACAGCACAGGAAGGCCTCACTGCCCTGTGTGGGTGTGTGTGACAGTGGTTAAGATGACATTGGGACTCCTGTGTCTCCATCAGAATGCCTGGGTTTCAGTTCTGTGCAAATGCAGTGTGCAGCTACTGCCCAGGCTGGGAGGCAGCAGACAGTGGCTTGGGTACCAGTGTGAAAAACCTGACGTATGTATCTTCAACCTGTGATCCTCTATTGAAACTTTTACATGGTCCTCACTAACTCTTTTTGTTTTTCTGAGTTTCAAAATACTCTGTAACAAAAAGCATGACTAACTTATCCTCTGGTTCACTCATTCCCCCTGGAGGAGAGCAGTAGATTGGGGGTTACCATTCAGAGTGGCAGCTGATGCCCTTAAACTTGAGGGCATCTGTTGTTTTCCATTTTTATTTAATATAGCTAAGCCCCTCGGAGCTTTGCTAATTCAGAACTCCATTCCTTGGTGACATATTAATGTCATCTAGAGAAATGATTGATGCACTCTTGGCTCTCTCATCCTTGGCTACCTACGGAGTAAAACATTGGCAATGGCCCAGGTAAATCCTAGGGTAGTGAGCTTGGGATACACAGCAGTTTCATTTTGCATCCACAGGTTGCTTTAGTCAGAGGATAATTTGTACCTAGAAAGAATCTTTGTGAAGGTGAAGTGTTGGTGGCCTAGAAAACTTAACAGTTTGTGAGCGTATTTGTGACTGGTTTCCTAAGTTATTTCAGTGAATATTTGCAGTGGTCCTGTTCTGGTGGCAGAAAGGTAAAAAAAAATGTGAATATATTTGGTTTAATAAAAAGTTAATATTATTTGTGTTCAATATCTGGGACAAGGGTCTTTTAAGTTTCATTTTATTTTTACTGGAAAGCAGATATGCAGAGATGAGGAAAGACAGAGAGGATGACCTTCTGTTCATTGATTCAATCCCCAAGTGACTGCAAAGGCCTGAGCTGTGCTGATCCAAGCCAGGAACCCAGAATCTGGTTCTTAGTCTCCCATGTGGGTGCAGGGCCCCAGGGCTTTGGGCTGTTGTGAGCTGCTTTCTCAGGCCACAGGCAGGGAGTTGAATGGGAAGCCGGGTCACCAGTATTAGTAATGGCATCTACATGATATCCTGACCGCTGCAAGGAGTGGATTTTAGCAGCTAGGATACTGCTCTGGGCCCTCTACATAACTTCTTAAAGGGGACAAAAGACCAGAAAGAGCTGACACCTGCTATCCACTAACGTTAACCTGCACCTGTATATAGAGATTGAGCCTTGACCCTGAGGCCT
This sequence comes from Ochotona princeps, assembly GCF_030435755.1. Classification (NCBI taxonomy): domain Eukaryota; kingdom Metazoa; phylum Chordata; class Mammalia; order Lagomorpha; family Ochotonidae; genus Ochotona; species Ochotona princeps. Next base: position 2,958,233 of record NC_080852.1, read on the forward strand.
CTGCTAATTGCAGATGATGAAATAATTGAATTGTGTTGTGATTAGTTGTTGGTAGTAAATTGTTATTGAGCAAAAATAGCACAAATGATGTTATAAAACCAGTCTCAGTGAATGCAACCTTAAGTTGTAGTTAAATGTTCTGCATCAGACAGCTAAAATGCTGGAGGAGACACTGCAGGCTGTGAGGAGTTCCTGGACCCACACTGCCACATTTCTGGCTGCTTATGATTCCCTCAGCTAGTGCAGTGAGCCCCCCTGGGCACTGTGTCCTCAGTGAGAGTGATCCCCAAGGCCTGGGTGTGTGGGGAAGCTGCTGAGTGTGGGTCTCCCTGTGAAGTGTAAGCAGGCTGCTTCCCAGAGCTCATTCTCTGTGATGTCCTGGTGCTTGGATTTCCAGTTTGCTCACTTAGGCAGGAATGCTGTGCCCTGATTGGGATGTTACATCTTTGCTCTCTTGCATGGAACCTGAGTTTATGCAATGATCTCACAGAAAGAAAAGTAAATTCTTGACAACTTTATTTCTGTGATTTTTCAGTGAGAGTGTAAACAATATCAGCTGCGTACCTATCGAGAAAATGCCTTTGTCAATTCACGTCTCGGTCTCTCTGATCTTCCAATCCCAGAGGTGACTAAATCCTAGTACTGTCTGACAATTGATGTTTGTGATTCCGTAAACTGAAGTTTTTTTAAGTGTTATGGTATGGTAAATAAATCTTCAAAATATGTCTTTGTTTATTTTAAGAAAATTTTGTGTGTTTTATTTGTGTATGTTCAAATGAGAATTCAAGTAAGAGACAGGGCCCAGCAAGGTGGCCTAGCAGCTGATGTCGTTGCATAGAGCACTGCGTGATCCCATATGGGTGCAGATTCTAATCCCTGTGGCCCCGCCTCCCATCCAGCTCCCTGCCTGTGGCCTGAGAAAGCAGTCCAGGATGGCCCAAAGCCTTGGGACCCTGCATCCCTGTGGGAGACCCAGAAGAACTCCTGGCTTCAGATTGGCACAGCTGAACAGTGGCTGCACAGCCATTGCAGTCACCTGTGGAGTAAATTAGTGGACAGACTATATTTCTGTCTTTTCTCTTCTGTCTCTCTCTCTATGTATATATATGTGACTTTGTGATAAAAATTAATAAATCTTCGAAGAAAAATAGGAGGCTGTGGTCATCTTCCCACTGGTTCACTATGCAGGTGGCTAAAATAGCTAGTGCTGCACCAAGCTGAGTCCAGGGGCCTGCAGCTTCCTCCAGGGCTTGCATGTGTGTGATCAGGGCCCAGGCACTTGGATGATCTTCCACTGCTTTTCCCAGGAGATGAACAGAAAGCGGGGCTGGAAGTGGAACAGCTGATTCCATATGGGATGCTGGTGTTGCAGTTGGCAGCTTTATATGTTATACCCCAATGCTGGCCTTTGCTTTAGTTTTTGATGTGATGACAGTACTTGTCTTGGTTTTAATTTCTCATATGCTAATTCATTGCAAATGTTTTACATATGGCACAATATTATGTTACAGACTGTGCATAAACTCTGAAGTGTATGAAGTATTTGTAGAGTAGAAGAATTACAGTCCAACATTTCCTCCATGTACACTTATTTTGAGTTTTCTAGCATTTGGATTGACTTTATTTTCTTCATGTAGTGTTAACTGAGATCTCTGACCACATTGCTCAGTAGCTGTTCCCAGTGGCTGGGCACTGATACTGCAGCATTAGCTTGTCCTGATTACTGCCAGTCGGTGTGTACCTTCCCTTGCTGTTCTGTGAGAATTTCCTTTAAAGAATGTGCTGCTCTATTTAGAATCACTGGGAAGAAGCATGTGATCCTGAAAACTGTGTGTGAAACACTGCACCAAACATCCGTGTCAATTTTCATTTTGAAAATTTTTTTCTCTTGTCATTTTAAAAAAAGTATTAGTATATTTCATTTATAAAATTTATGGAGAGTGATCTACCATCTGCTGGTCAACTCCTTAAATTCCTGCAAGATTGTGACAAAGTTGAGGCCAAAACAGGAACCAGGAACTAAATCTGTGTCCATTTTAGCAGGTGAAAAGACTCGCATACGTGAGAAATTTCTTACTTGCATCCAGAGAGTGTGCTAGCAACAAGATGGAATTTGTTGTGGAGCCATAACACAAACACAGGAAGTCCAGTGTAGGGTGAGCGTCTCTTAAGCAGTTTCTCATCCACTGTACTAGATGCCCACATCTCCTCATTTTAACTGAATATTTTAGATGGTGCATATTCTGTCCTCTATGAAGATATCAAGGATGTATCTCCTGAATTTGTGGGTGTTTCCATAGAGTCTGTAAAGTATATTTACAAATAATCTAAACCCAATTATAAATAACACTGTCTCATTTCTGTAGAATTTCAGGTGTACTCCCAATTTCTTGAGAAGTTCAGGAATAGTCTCAACTGTTTTATCCTATGCTGTGTACAACTTTTGTCATTCTTTTTACTTAATATCAAGAGCAACAATCTTGTTCATTTTTAGTAGTATCCTTTTGAATAAAGATGTATATGTTAAAAGGCATCAGAATGGAGAAAGTAAATGTTTGTACCGTCATTTGATGTCAAACACTTTCAGTGACCCAACATTCAAAAATCACGTTGTACTTTTTGATTAATTTTTCTATTATTTGTTGAAAAGCATGTGAGAGACATCATTTGTAATGTGATGTTCACTTTCTGATGTGGTTCCCTGCTAGTGTGCTTGGAAGATAGAATAAAATGTCCTTGGACACCTGCACCCCTGTTGAGGATCAGAATGGAGTTCAGGCTGCTGGTTTTGGCCTGGACCTTGCTGCCTCTTGTGGCCACATGGGGAGTAAACAAGTGGAGGGAAGATCTCAGTCTGTCTTTGGCTCTTGCTGTGTAATTTTCACATTTAAGCAAATAAATGAATTGTTTTTAAATAATCAAAAAGGTAAGAGTAAGGAAAATTCCAGGGACTATGGAAATTTATCATAAAACGATAATAATGAAAGATAAAAAAATTTGATTAAGACTATATAAAATCCTGGGAAAAGAAAAGAACCTAGCATGATGGCCTAGTTGCTACAGTCCTAATCTTGCATGTGTCAGGGCACAAATTATTGTCCTGGCTGCTCCAATTACTATCCAGCTTTTTGCTTGTGACCTGGATAACATTGAGGACACCCCAAAGTCTTGAGACCCTGCATGTGCATGAGAGACCCAGAAGAGGCTCTTGGCTCCTGGCTTCAGATCAGCTCAACTCTGGCTGTTGTGGCCACGTGGGGAGTGAACCAGTGGATGGGAAGTCTTTCTCTCTTGTCTCCTCTCTGTAAATCTGAATTTCCAGTGAAAATGAATAAATACTGTACAAAACAAAAATAGAATAAAGAATTTAAAAAGCTCTAAATGTATTTTTATACTGTGTAGATTGGTACAGTTTAAATTTTTTAGATAATGTTACTGTGAAGGCATGATTCTGATTTCCTTTTTTTATATTGTTAAGATTTGTTTTATTACAAAGTCAGATATACAAAGAGGAGGAAAGACAGAGGAAGAAAGATCCTCCATCTGATGATTCACTCCGCAAGTGAGCCACAACGGGCCGCTGTGTGCTGATCCGAAGCCGGGAACCAGGAAACTTCAGGTCTCCCATGCGGGTGCAGGGAACCATTGCATGGGCCGTCCTCGACTGCTTTCCCAGGCCACGAGCAGGGAGCTGGATGGGAAGCAGAGCTGCCAGAATTAGACCTGGTGCCCATATGGGGTCCTGGGGCATCCAAGGCGAGGACTTTAGCCACTAGGCCATGCTGCTGTGCCCAGATGAATTTTATTTCTGAAACTTCTACATAATTTGGATCACGAAGTATTTCAATACTATTGCAAGGTACAGTGCAGTGTTTGTATACATATACCACCTAAGCTGAGTAAACCAGGTGCCCAGGCTTTCCATGTATCTTTCTTGTATAGTAAACAGGGTGCTCCCTTCCAGTTTCCTGCATAAACTTCTCGTATTGTGAACTGTAGTCACCACACACTGGGATGGGACACTGGATCCTGTTCCTTCTGTCTCACTTTCTTTGCTACCTGTTCTACCTCCTTCCTTTCCCCAGGCCTCACTCTTCTCAGTCTGTACAAATCACCACTCAAAGTGCAGCTGGGAAATTTTGACTTTTATATATATATATATAACATGCTAGATCTATTTGTACATTTTCCTGAGTTTATTCTATCCAGTTTCATTTCTTTTACAGCGAATAACAATATTTTATTTTTAGTGGCTGAATACAGTCTTGGTGTCCATTAGGTTTCATTATCAACAAAATCAGGGAAAAAGTATTCAAAAGCAAATAAAGCTGAGTCTCTTGATTCCAATTTCTGTTCATTTTATTTCCTTCTGTTATTTACTTTCTTTGGGAAAATATCAGCAGTGAAAAGTTGACATTCTTATTTGATTGCGGTTCTTGTAAGAAATATACCAATATACCTCAGTTGATGTATATTTGAATATTTGTAGGTTTGCTCAACTTATCTATCTACATTATTGTAAAATAAATGTAGCATTTTACTGAATGTTTTCAGAAAGATGTTTTTAATAATGTTATCCTTCATCCTGCTTGTGTGAAGCATTTGGTGTGTTGATTTGCATTTGTTGCCCTATTTTCTACATCCTCAGGCTAGATACGCTTTGATTATCATGTGTGCATTGAATGGTGCTGTTGAATTCACTTTATGTGTATTATGTGAGGAAATTTTACTGGTTTATGATATTTTTAAAGTTTTTTTTTTTTACATTTTATTAATATTGCTCTGATTTTATGATACTGCAGCATATTCCCTTATGCCCTTCCCATACCTCTCCCCCCCACCTAGTTCCTCTTACTAACATTTAGTTCTTCATACTCAGTCATATGTCCATCATTGTGGGCATGGACAATTGCAGAGAGTCCAGAATCCTATTGTCAAGATATAGTAAACAGTTTTGTTGTAAGTCCATCTTTGTCTGGAAATAGAGATGCATTAATTCTGTTCTCGCACTGCCCATCTGAGATCTGCTGCTCTGTCTCTGCTCCTGGTCAAATCAATCGGACCAGCAGGATGGACAGGTCTTTGTCTGGGTTCACCTCCCAAGCTCCCAATGAAAGTCCTTCCCCACCTGGTTGCTGGTGGAGTTCAGATCGCCATGCTGCAGGAGTATCAGTCACTGCAACATCACAACGTTGTGCCTGATGCTGTCCTGTGTCTGTCAGTCTCCAGGTACCCCTCTGCTGTTGTTCTGTCCTTTCCTATTTCCTGAAATATGTCCTCTCTGCTTCATCCTGATTAAATGATCTTCCATCCATTTAAACATGTCCTCAAAGAATTCTGCCATCCTGATTATCTCGGTTTATGATTTTTTAAACTAGACTTCCAGGGTATGAAGTTATTTTATAAGGAGCATTAAGAAATAAATACACTGAAGTCTAATCATGCTACAATGGAGATTGCATTTTGACTGAGCAATTACATTGTGTTTGTCAATTTGAAACACAGTCAGATCTAAGTTAAGTCACCCACTGTTGATTCAGTCTAGTTTTGGAATCTAAATATTGCTAGGCCAAGGATAAATTTGGAACTGTTTTTTTTTTTTCATCTTTCAATGCTTTATAATAATTCTAGAAAATTTGGTGTTAATTTGGTATAATTTAGTAATGGAAACACCTGCTGTTGACCTTTGATTTGAAGGCATTTTATTTCTGATTCATTGTTACTTACTGTTAGTTTTGTCAGGTTTTTAGTGTCTTTCTGATTCACTTTGGTAGGCTAATACTAAGTATCGAGAAATGATGAACAACTTATTTGGTTATAATTACTGTTGGTAATCTCTAGTGATCCATTGTATTTCTTTTTTTCTTTCCGGTAAAGATCAATTTTGTCAATAGGAAAGGCGGAGTTATAGAGAAAGAGAGAGAGTTAGAATGCAAGGCCTCCATCGGCTTTATCCCTCTCCAAGTGACTGCAATGGCTAAAGCAGGACCAGGTTGAAACCAGGAGTCAGTGAATTCTTCCAGTTCCCCCACATCAGCACGCAGACTCAAGCCCATGGGGCATCCTCTGAATTCCGACATGCATTAGCAGGGACCTGGATCAGAAATGAAGCAAGCAGGACTTGGAGTGGCATCAACATGGGATTGTCACATCGCAAGCAGTGGCAGAACCCACCTGGTCCAAATAGCTCTGATCACTATACTTTTGTGAAAGCAGTTTTAATGTGTTCCTTTTCTACTTTTATATACTTAAATCTGTCTTTTATCTTTATTTTTTAAGCTTTTTTTATGTTAAAGATTTATTTTTATTGTAAAGTCGTATATATATCATATATATATCATATATACCATATATCATATATCATATATATATTAGGAGAGACAGAGAGAAATAACTTCCTTCTGCTCGTTTACTGCTCAGGTGACCACAACGGCTTGAGCTGTGTTGATCTGCAACCATGAGCCTGGAGCACTTCTGAGTCTCCCACACAGGTCCAGGATCCTAAGGTTTTGGGCCATCCTCAACTGCTTTCTTAGGCCACAAGCAGGGAGCTGGATGGGAAGTGGGGCTTCCGGGATTAGAACCTGTGCCTCTATGGGATCCTGGCGCCTTCAAGGCGAGGTCTTTTTTGTTTGTTTGTTTGTTTGTTTGTATTTATTATTCATTAATTACATTGTATTAGTTTCATAGGTACCTGGGTCTCCCACACAGGTCTAGGTTCCTAAGGTTTTGGGTCATCCTTGTCTGCTTTCTAAGGCCACATCTAGCAGAGAGCTGGATGGGATGTGGGGTTGCTGGGATTAGAACTGGTGCCTATATGGGATCCTGGTGCCTTCAAGGCGAGGTTTTTAGCCACTAGACCACTGCACAGGGCCCTAGATTTTACTTTTATTGCAAATAAGATATACAAAGAGGCGGAAAGAGAGAGAAGAATGTTTTCCATCCATTGATTCTCTCCCCAAGTGGCCACAGCAGCATGAGCAGCAGTGATCCATAACCAGGAGCCAGGAGCTTCTTCTGGGTCTCCCACACAGGTCCATGCTTGTAAGGTTTTGGGCCATCCTTGACTGTTTTCACAGGCCACAGCAGGGAGCTGGATGAGAAGCGGGGCTGCAGGGATTAGAACCTGCACCCATATGGTATCTTGGCACTTGCAAGGTGAGGACTTTAGCCGCTAGTCTACCATGCAGGGCCTTAATTTTTCTTAATCTAGCTGAAGGATTATTAATTTGTCTTTAAAAAATTCAGTGTTTCCATTGTCTTCAGTATTGCTTAATATAGTTAATTCATTTCATTTCTTCACCAATCATTATTTTGAATTTCCTGTAACTACTCCTAGGTTGTTTTGTTTTGTTTTGTTTTGTTTTAAATTTTTCTGGGACTTTGAGATCAGTAATTAAGTTGCTTATTTGACTTTGTTGTTGCTGTTGTTATTTTAAGTGTTAGGTATCTAAAGTCAGAACCTTTGGTTTCTATATTGCTCTGATGGTGGGTTCTTTCTCATTGGCAATAAGGAGTATAGTGGAAAATAGGAGTGTACTGTAGTTGCCATGAAAATACAGTATAGAATGTCTGTCTTGAATCACAGTAATGCATTTCTTGAGTTTCTAATGATTGAAAGCTTAAGAACAGGTGGTAATAGATTTGGTTTCTGCTGAGGTCACTCCCTGGCCGACTCACAGCCTCCACCTTCCTGTACCCTCCCGTGGTGTTTCCTGTGTCCATGTGCATCCTTTTCTAAAGGAACCTAAGGCATTTTGAAACATTCTCAGTTACCGTAGTTTCTGGTAGTTCCATTCTTTAAAAAACATATTTGAAGAACATTCAAGATTTGATCAAGGCAGGGAGACTTAGTGTTATTTGACCCTAGAACTGGTTCCTCCCTGATCTGCACTCCAGGCAATTGCAACTGAGAAACCAGCCCTCCACCTCCTGCTGACTGTCAGCAAATGACATCTCTGCTTTTTCTGTGCTCAGTTGCCTGTTGCCAGAACCATGCTCAGGCTGAGTGATACTGAGAGGTATGGGCCCAGGGCCTGCAAGAGTGATCAGGCTCTTTATTAATCCTGAGGACACCTAGATCCCACCTTCACCATATGCAGCGTCCACTGTGGGTGAATCTCTAGAGAAGCAGCACATTTGCAGTGACTTTGGATTGGAAGTATTAAAGGTATTAGGGAGAAGTCCAGAGAGGACTGGTTTTCTTTTCTTTTTTCATTTCTTTTCCTTGAAATAAACATTATTTTAAAGTGTATTTTTATTTGAAAGGCAGCATTACAGAAAAAGAAACAGAAAGAAGCAGAGACAGAGAGGCATCTACCATCTGGTGGTTCCCTCTCTAACTGTCCTCACTAGCTGAAGTTGGGCTGGTGCTAGTTAAGAGCTTGGAGTTTATCCTAGCCTTCCACACAAGCACAGATGCTCAAAGACTTGGACCATCCTTACTTCTTTCCTAGATATTAGCAGGGAGCTGGTTTGCAAGCAGAGCAGCCCAAGTTGCAGCAGCACCCATATGGGATGACAGCACTGATGGTGGATGCTTAGCCACAGGATGCTGGTGCCATCTTGTTGTGTGTTTTTGTTTTAGAGGCCAGGACAGACAGCATGTAAAGATTACTGTCAGAAGCTGGTTCCCTTCCCAAATTGTTGTACCATATTAGATTAAGTTAAAACTGGGAGTTAATGAGGCATGTATGGTAGTACAGCATGTTTATTAGGTGATATGTATACCCATGGTATCCTTCAAATTGCTAGCAAAGGATTTGGCTACTTCTAATTAGCAACTTTCTGGATAGACAGCAAAAATGTCCCACCAAACTGGGTTTCTAGCTATCCCTATGGGAGCATGGATGCAATTCCTCATTTCTACCTTTGGCTTTAGTCATCTGCATACCTGTCTTTTTCCAAATAATAATAATAATCTCTAACAAAAAAGAGTTCCTCCTTTCTAATTTTGGATTGACTCAGCTTGGCGCTTGTAAGTGTAGGTAGCATGAACCACCAGATGTAAGCTCTGCTTGCAATTCAAATAAATAAATATTTGTTACTAGCTGGAAGTTATGTGTTAAATTCAACATAACTGAAATGTCTGCTTGAACTTCATATTTCAGTGATGCCCCAGGGTGGAGCTGTTCAGGCAGGTAGAATGGAATCAGGCATGGTGCTTGCATTCAAACCAGGCACTCTGGGTTGTATTGCTCCCAATCAGAAACTTTACCACTGTGATCAACTCTAACGGTTTTTACAAGGTATAAATAGCTAAAAATTGATGGTGGTGCTTCAGCTATATATTGGCAGTGAAAAACTGGGGAAATGGAGACTCTATGAAGGACCATGTCAACCAGTGGGTTCTGCAGCAATTTCTTCGTGCTTGGAGTGGTGAGATTAGCTGCAATTCATAACTGTTCAACTATCAAAAACACTTGAGCAACACCCTCAGAGCATGCTACACAACAGGGACCTGGGATGGGTGGGAGACTGGGTGGGGTTTCTCCCTTACAATCCCGCTTTACCTCAGATACATGAAGGAAACAATGTGGAAATAACATTCTTACCCACTTTCCTGTAACCCTTGAACCTTTTTACCCTAATTAACTATGTAAAGATTGTCAAAAATATATCTTAAAAAATGGAGAAAAAAAAGAAAGGCTTTGCAGAAAAAAAATTGATGGTGGTGATGGTCATAATTGAAAAACAATGAATTTAATTCGTAAATTTTGTGTTGAATTCTTAGGTGATTTTTAGCACTGGAAATGGAAGAAATAAATCATTTTAAAAATTTCAGGTGCATTTTACTAGGTCAAACTGCATTCTGCATTAAACGTGATTTTCCTCTATAGGGTATTCTGCATTTAATATAAATGTAAGCATAAGGCATTGTCACACATCAGTGACATGAATTACAGTGATTGTTTCAGGTCCAGAGTTTTTGGGGAAAGGGAACATTAATGTGCTTGTCTTTGAAGAATGGGTTATAAAATGAAGTAATAAAAAAAAAAAACTATTATCAGGGCCCAGCTTGCTTGCCTAGAGGCTAAAGTCTTCACATTGAACATGCCAGAATCCCATACGCATCAGTACTAATCCCAGCAGCCCCACTTCCCATCCAGCTCCCTGCTTGTAGACTGAGAAAGCAGTCAAGTACAGCCCCAAGCATTGGGGCCCTGCACTCGTGTGGGAGATCTGGAAGAATTTCCTGGCTCCTGGATTTGTATCAGTGCATACCAGCCATTGCGGTCACATGGAGATTTAATCATTGGGTGGAAGATATTAAAAAAATATGATCAGGGCCCGGCGGCGTGACCTAGTGGCTAAAGTCCTCGCCTTGAAAGCCCCGGGATCCCATATGGGCACCGGTTCTAATCCCGGCAGCTCCACTTCCCATCCAGCTCCCTGCTTGTGGCCTGGGAAAGCAGTCGAGGACGGCCCAAAGCTTTGGGACACTGCACCCGCATGGGAGACCCAAAATAGGTTCCTGGTCCCGGCATTGGATTGGCACGTACCGGCCCGTTGCAGCTCACTTGGGGAGTGAAACATCGGATGGAAGATTTTCCTCTCTGTCTCTCCTCCTCTCTGTATATCCGGCTTTCCAATAACAATAAAATCTTTAAAAAAAAAATATGATCTGACACCTAAGGTTCATGAGAACATTTTTACTAGTAGTGAGTCAAAAAGGCTAGTCTTTGGTGCTTGCGTTGTGGTGTAGCGTGCTAGATCACTGCTGGTCATATGGCATAGAATATTGCAGTGCCCAGGAACAAAAGAAATCCCAGAGCCCATGGAATTGTATCATAAAACTAAAAATAAAATAAAGAAGAATAAACGGAAGTAGAATGCCCAAATATGCATAAAAATGTCAGTTGTAGAAGTGTCTTTGTGAAGTTCTTTTAATTGAATTTGAAATGTAATTCTTTATTACTCACCAAGATATACCCTCAAATCAACTTAAAATATGTTGTTCTAGATACAGTATGTTTCTTTGCAATCATTTTCATAAATACTATGTATATTTGAAAAGTAAATTGTAGAGAGAAGAGAGATGTTCCATCAGCTGTTTGATTCACTCCCAAGATATCAGGGTCTGCCATGCTTGGTCCAGCAACAGGAATCTATGTAGGTTTCCCAGAGGGTTCTTGGAACCCACCCACTGTGTTCCAGGCATAATAGCAAGGTGAGGAATTTAGTCACTAGGCTGCAGTGCCAGTCCCAGTAACATTAGTTTTAAATAAATGGCAATTATTTGCATTGACCTAATGATTACTTGACTTTAATCACTGTCAATTTTTGGAATTATTGATACTATTTTCCGGATGCATCCTTGTCCCTTGTAAGGCACTGTTCTTGCCCAGGGAAGCTTATGGCTTTTATTTTCCAGCCACTGTGTCTGCCTCCAAGTTGACATTGCTTAGCACAGTGGGAACCACTGAAGAGGCTAGGAACAATCAAGACCAATGCATAACTCCCTGTCTCCACCTTCTCTTGCAGGTGTAGCCCTGCAGCCTGCTACATGCTTCCCCGGCGGGAGAACACCAACACACCTTCAGTAAGTTGTTTGTTTACTTCTCAGCTTGCTTTACATTGTATTTGAGGAGTATGATGATAGTTTTTAAGCAAAAATGAAAAAAAATTGTGAGAGAAAGAAAGTAAAATTTTAATGACAAAACATTGGAACTGTCAAAGCTGGTTGAAACTTCCTCTCTAGGTTTTCTGTTTTATATATATATAGCTATATCTATCTATCTATATATATATAGATAGATATAGCTATATATATATATATAGCTATATATATATATAGTTATATATTTATTTATTTATTTAAAGATTTATTTTTATTGCAAAGTCAGATATACAGAGAGACAGAGAGACAGAGAGGAAGATCTTCCGTCCAATGATTCACTCCCTAAGCGACAGAAAAGGCCCATGCTTGCCAAAATGAAGCCAGGAGCCCAAATACTCTTCTGGGTCTCCCACATGGGTACAAGGTCCCTAGGCTTTGGGCCATCCTCGACTGCTTTCCCAGGCTACTAGCAGGGAACTGGATGGGAAGTGGATCTGCCGGGATCAGAACTGGTGCCCATATGGAATCCTGACATGTTCAAGGTGAGAACTTTAGCCACTAGACTACTGCAATTTGCCAGTCTGAGATATATTGACAATAAGCCGACAGCAGTATTAAAATAAATAAAACAGTGTAAGGGTGTGTCAGTGTGGTGGGGTGAATGCATGCAATTACAGTGCACCTGATTCTAGTCCACCCTACTCCACCCTTTCTATCCCAGCCTCCTACTGATGCCTCTGAGAAGCATCTGGTGGTGGTATAAGTCCTTGCATATGTCCCACCCACAGGTGAGATACAAGAGGGAGACCTGGAGTCAGTCTGACACAGCCACAGCTAGTAAATGCATTCAGAAAAAAAATTGTACAAAACATCTCTTTTTCTGTCATTCATCCTGTCAAATAAATAGTGACATTGTAAAAGTAGTGTAAATATCCATCTAGGTTCAAGGTTAGTTTTCCAGCAGTAGTATTTACATTATACAAAATACCAGATAACATCATTGGATATCAGGTATGGGATGAGTAGAAGGTTTAGTGAGAAAAGCAACCTGACTTTTGATTACCAGATTTACTTAAGCCATCCTTGTGGCATGTTTTGAGATAACATGTTACACTGCTGCATGCAATGCCAGCATTCCATATAAGGACCAGTTAAGTCCCTGATGTTCACTTTCTGATCTACTTCCCTGCTCATGTGCTTGGGAGATAGCAGAAAATGTCCCAGTTCCTTGGATGCCTGCATCCCTCTGGAGCATCAGAATGGAGTTCAGGCTTCTGGTTTTGTCCTGGACCTTGCTGTCTCTTGTGGCCACATGGGGAGTAAACCAGTGGCGGGAAGATCTTTCTGTCTGGCTGGCTTTGACTGCTGCTTTGTAATTCTCACTTTTAAGTAAGTAAATTGTTTTGTGTTGTTTTTTTTTTTTTTTTTTTTTTTTTTTAGGAATTAAAAAAACCACTGTACTTTATACTTTGTCAATTGGGGACTGTTGAATTTCTTTTTAAAATTACTTTTATTTTTGGTGATTTTTTTACATTGTTGTATGGAGTGGTTGGTCAAAGCTATAGAAAGTTAGGTGAGATCACCATTTCCACATTCTCTTTTTCTTCCTGTATCTGGGGGAAGGGAGGAGATAAAGGGAGAAGCCACACACAGTCTCCCAACCATCCCATGATCCCTGATGTGGGGCATGCTCTGAGGTTTTGATAATTCAGCAGTTCTGAATTACTGCCGATCTCACCATTCAAGCACAATGAAATCTGTCCAGAATCCACTGGTTGATATAGTCCAACTTAGAGTCTCCATTTGTCCACGTATTCACCTTCAGCATTTGTCTGGGATAGTTGATTAGCTTGTTCTGTTCTTCATGCTCTGTTACGGTACAAGTGTCCTCTGCATGCTCCAATGTATTACCATATCCTCCTTGTGCACCTGAATATGCTGTTCACTGCTGCGTCATAGCCACTGAGGAGGCCTGGTTCTAACAAATACCCTCCATTGTCAGTCCCTGGAACCTGCAGTTCTCTCCATGGTTGGAGTTCTGAATCCAGTGATTCAGTTGGGGGGGATCCCCAAAGAAACTTGATCTGATGTGATCCCAGACCTGATTCTTGTGTGCATGCCAATAGAGGTTCCAGCACATTCTATCACACCAATCAGCTTAAGCACATGTTGGTGGTTCATATTGCTGGATCAGATCTGTCTGTAGCCCTCTCTTCTATACATAGCAATGAGTGTTGCAGTCTATTAGAGAGGTGCTTACTATTTCCCTCATGGGCTCTCTCCCACCCTGGATCTTGCACTCTAGGTGTTTCTGCAGTTTAGCTTGGAAGAATTTGCCCCACCCCCTCTGCTGGAGCCATCATCTGCTAAGTGATACTGTGGCAAAGCCCATCCAACCCAATCCTAACCCACTCTGGCTTATGCACATACCAGTAGGTACAGTCTGCCCACCTTGATTTTCCCTGTTCCGTAAACATGCAGGCCAACAAATGTTATAGCCCTGCCCAGACTGGTCTGCCCAAATACCAGCTCTCACATGCACCATTGGGAGTAGTGGCTCAATGGGGGAGCTCCTTGCAACCCCCCCCCCCCCGGGTTTGCCTGCTTTCCCATGAGTCTCACTTTTAATGCTTATGTGCTGTGGCCCAGTCTGGCATAGCACAGTTCACCTCAGCATTTGCCATTGAGTGCTACAGCGTGGCCTGGCCCAGCTTGCCCCCAGTTCAAACTCTCATAGGTGGGAGCTACAGCCTAGCCAGTCCGACCAGCTGCCAGTCCCATCTCTAATCTGAATTGTGTGGTGTTGCGGCCCAATTTGGCATGATCTACATACTATTTCTGGCTCTCAGATTTGCCAGTGGGTGATATGAACTGGCCTAGCCTGGTTTGCCCCAGACCTGAGCCAAAAGCATGCCCTTGGGTACCATAACCTGGCCTGGTCTAGGCTGTTCCCTGTCATGGTTTTTGCTCTTACCTGCAGGGACTGTGTTCCAACAGAGGAATTGTACAATCTCTTTCATGAGAACTTATCCCAATGCTAGATGAGTGGGTCCATAGTGCAGACCTACTTCGTCTATCTCCTGTCTTAGCAGAAACAGTGGCCTTTGCTGATTGGCCCTCAACCCATTCTGTTTTTTTCTGTTGGATATTACAGCCCAGCCCAGGATAGTCCACATCCAGTTCATACATAGCTCAACAGGGAGAGATGTAGCCTAGTCCATTCTGCATTAAGCCTTGTTCTCACAAGCACAAGTGTGTGCTGGAGTGTAGCTCAGTGTGGCACACACCAGACCTAGTCCACACTTGTGCAAAAGGGACTGCAGCCATGTCCAGATCAGATAACAGCCCCTACTCAGGCCCTCACATTTACCAGTAGGAACCACAACCTAGTCAGGGTATACCCTTAGCTCCCCAGCCAGGCCTGTTCCCAGCCATAAATCTTGCTTTTTCCAGTGGTTTTTCTGACCCAGCTTGGCATAGTCCCTCACCTGTCTTGGCCTTTGCTTTCAAATGCTGGAGCCTGGCCGTACCCAGCCTGCCCCCAGTCCTAACTCATACTTGTGGTTACTGTAACCTAGACCTGCTCAGTCTACACTTATCCTTGGCCTATGAAAACTGGTAGATGTGTCACCCTAGCCTGGAATGACCTGTGCTCCGGCCTGGTTTCTTCACTTGCTGGTGAGGTAAAATTTTTGGGCCCTGCCTGGTCTGCCCCCTTGCATAACCAACCCACACATTTGCCAGTAGGTGGAGCTAACTTGCCCACCTTGCCCAACCCCCAGACCTGGATAGTGTGCTCACCAGCAGGAGCTATGACCCAGCAGGAGAGTTTCCCAAGTTCTCCCACTCTGCCTACTCTCAGACCCAGATCTCACTCATGTCAGTGGGTGCTCGGTCCTTGCCTGGCATAGCCTGCCCCTCCATCTTGGCCTTGTGTGAGCTTATGAATGTTGCGGCCTGGCCTACTGTACTCCCTCTTTTAGGATGCATATGCTGGTGTTACAGCCTAGACCTGCCCGGATTATTCTCAGTGTCTGTACCCGTGAGTGATGACAGGTTCTATGATCACACCTCGCTCAACCCATCACCCTCCCAGCTCTTGAGCTAACCAGTGGGACTTGCATTTCCACAGGTTTAGGCCCACATATCCCCCACAGAATCTACTCCTGAACCTGGTTCTCCTACATGCTAATGTCATTGCCCTGCCTAATATGACCCATCCCTGTTCCGGCATTCAGTCAGGCAGTGGGATCTAGCCTTGTCAGACAGATCCCCAGCCCTAACTTTTGCATGGATTAGCAAGTGATAGTCAGCAATATTCCTTACTAAGAATCCCTACTCAGGACTCCCATATGGGCTGGTGAATCAGTCTGACCCATACAGTGCTTCTGGTCTCTCCCCTCCAAACCACCATGTCTCAGTCCCCTCATTTTCCTGCAAGTACAGTTGCCCTGTCACTGGGTGTCCCTCAGGATTCATTCATTACCTACATGTACAGTGGCCTTATCCATGAATGTCCCTGGGTAACAATTCCACACCACAAGACTCTAAAGCTCACCCTTGGGTGAAGCTAGCAGCAGGTGAAGCCTGGTTCCAGTTGCTGCTTTGGCTACCCACAATCCCAGAATTCCTTCAGCACTTGGCATCAGTGGCAGCTGCTAGTGCTCCAAGTACTGAGTGTAAGCTAACTCAGGCACCCCCAGCAGCCCCCATGCTGCTGGCAGCTCCATTAACACAGCCCGAGGTCCTTTCCACATATCATAAAGAAAAAAAGAAAAAGAAAAAAGAAAGAAAAAGAATGTGCTACTATGCTGACACACTGGTATTGTTAACACATATTTGGCATTAACCAGGCCCAGGATGCCCACCAGCTCTTAGCTACTTTTCTCCCACCTGAGTAACACTTACCTAGGTACAATGCAAACTAGGCAGCTGCCTAGAGCTGGGGTGTTTAATATCTTCTAAATAGATTTTAGTGTGAAGGGATGGTTGTGATTTTTTTAAAAAAATCTAGTGAATTTTGATCAACATGTGCTTGAATATTATCACTGGGTACATGTGGTATTTAAATATATCTATAGGGGTCCTCCGTTCCAGTTGCCTTATCATTGTGAACTGCAGTCACCATGCACTGGGATGGAACACTGGATCTTGTTCCTTCTGTCTCTCTTTGCTACCTTTCTACCTCCTTCCTAGCCCTGGTCTTCACTCTGACCAACCCGTAGCAATCACAATTCTAAGTTTGCAGCTATTTTTTAACAGTTATATATGATAACATGTTAATTTTTTTCTACATTTGCCTTATTTCATTCCACTACATCCATGTTCATCTATTTGGTAACAACTAAGAATTTGTTGTTTTTATGACTGAATGCAGTCTCTTGGCATTCATTGGGTTTCACTATTAATAACATCAGGGGAACCAGTGAAATCTAGAATCACAACTAATTTACTATCTTTTTTAGTATACTAATTTAGTATATTTTTATTTCTGTGACTTTTACTTCTTTACCTTGTCCACTTTATTTGGGCAAATATTAACTTACATAACAATAAAAAGTAGTCATTCTAATTTGGTCATGTATCTTAGAGGAGATGCTTTTGGTTTTTTGCCTTCAGTTGTGTGATGGCTATAGGTTTGTTATCTGTAGATATTATTTTATTGAGGCCTATTTCTGTGGACTTCAACTGAGGCATATTTGGATATATTTATGTATTTGTAGATTTCCTCAACTTACATATATGTTATTACAAAATAAATGTAGAAGTTCATTGAATGCATTCTGTAAGGTGATTTCAATGATGCTTATTCTTCATTGTGTTTATGTGAACTATTTGGTTTGTTGATTTTCATTAATTGGCCCATTTTCTACATTCTCTAGTTAGGTGCACCTTGGCTAGTACATGTGAGCTTATTGTTGTGATGTTTCATTTTTACATGTGTTATAGGAATATATTTATTAAAGATTTTATTTATTGCAAAATCAGATATATAGAGAGGAGAGACTTAGAGGAAAATCTAAGGTCTGATGGTTTACTTCCCAAGTGGGGAAGCGTGGGCTGCTGGGGTTAGAACCAGTGACCACATGGGATCTTAGCTCATGCAAGATGAGGACCAGTGCCAGGCCAGTGCCCCGGACCCTATGATAAGAATTTTACATCTATTTTATCAGGTGTATTGGCCTATGACTTTAATGATATTAAGCTGGATTTCTGAACTATGAGTAATCATTTCAGAAGAAACATTAAGTAAATATATACAGAACTAATTGTATAGCAATGGAGATTACATTTTTGCTGAGCAATTCCATCTTTCTATTTTTATTGTTATTTTTAAGATTTATTCATTTTATTACAGCCAGATATACACAGAGGAGCAGAGACAGAGAGGAAGATCTTCCATCCGATGATTCACTCCCCAAGTGAGCCGCAATGGGCCGATGCACACCGATCTGATGCCGGGAACCAGGAACCTCTTCCGGGTCTCCCACGCGGGTGCAGTGTCCCAATGCATTGGGCCGTCCTCAACTGCTTTCCCAGGCCACAAGCAGGGAGCTGGATGGGAAGTGGAGCTGCCAGGATTAGAACCGGCGCTCATATGGGATTCTGGTGCGTTCAAGGTGAGGACTTTAGCCACTAGGCCATGCCGCTGGGCCCCATCTTTTATTTTTAACCCTATTTTAAACAGTAAGTCATAGTTGAAGATCATTCTACTGCTAATTCAGTCTAGTTTAAGAATTCAAGTATTGTTAGGCTCAGCCTAATTTTGGAATGCTTTTCGTCGTGTTAGTTTTTTAATGTAATTCTAGAAAATATGGTGTTAATTTGGTAGAGTCTAGCAGTGAAGACACCTAGTGTTCACCGTTGCTTTGAAGAGATTTATTCCTGATTCACTGCTAACTGCCTGTTGGTTTTCTCAAGTTTTTTGATGTCTTTCAAATTCAGTTTGTAGGCTACTGTTAAGTATTCAGACATTAAGCGTGGTTTTTTTTACTATTTATTTGTTTGTAACTGCTGTTGACTGTCCCTAGTGATCCATTGCACATCCTGTTTTTTTTCTGTTTTGTTTTTTGTTTGTTTTGTTTTGTTTATTCTTGTAAAGACTTATTTTATCAGACCTGGTGCAGTGGCCTAGCAGCTAAAGTCCTCACCTTGAACATGCTGAGATCCCATATGGGCACTCATTCTAATCTTGTCAACCCCTCGTTCAAAGCAGCTCCCTGCTTGTGGCCTGAGAAAGCAGTCAAGGATGGCCCAAAGCTTGGGAAATCTGCACCCGTGTGGAGATCCAGAGGAATTTCCTGGTTCCTGGCTCCGGATCGATGCAGCTCTAGCTATTGCTGTCACTTTGGGAATGAATCATAAGATGGAAGATCTTCCTCACTGTCTGTTCTCTCTGTATATCTGACTTTGCAATAAAAAAGTAAAAAAAAAAAGTCTTTAAAAAATCTTTTATTGGTATATAAGGCAGAACTATAGAGGAAGAGGGAGAGTTAGAAAGATTTTCCTTCTATTTTATCGCTTTCCAAGTGACCATGGAGGTTAAAGCAGGACCAGATTGAAGCTTCTTCCCAGTTCTCCCAGATCAGTACAGGGAATCAAGCACTTGTTACATCCTCTGCATTCACACAGGCACTAGAAGGGAGCTGGATCAGAAATAAAGCAGCTGGGCCTGAATGATAACCTAGTGGGTAAAGTCCATGCTTTGCACATGTTGGGATCCTGTATCGGTGCTGGTTCTAATCCTGGCAGCCGCACTTCCCATCCATCTCCCTGATTGTGGCATGGGAAAGCAGTGGAGGATGGCCCAAACACATGGGGCCTTGCACATGTGGGAGACCCGGAAGAAGCTCTGGGTTCCTGGCTTCAAATCTGCTCAACTCCAGCCTTTGTGGCCACTTGGGGAGTGAATTAGCAGATGGAAGATCATCCTCTCTGTCTCGCCTGCTTTTTTTTTTTTTTTGTATATCATGCTTTCCAATAAAAATAATGTTTATATAAAAAAAGAAAAAAATGCAGCAGCTCTTTCATCTCACAAGCAGTGACAGAACCCACTTTGTCCAGACAGCCCTGATCCACTCCTCTACTGTGATACCAATTGTAATATGTCCCTCTTCTTTTTGATGTTATATACTTGAGCCTACTTTTTGATTAATCTAGTAAAAGGTTTATTGATTTTGTTTTCCTTTTAAGAACAATGAATGTTTCCTTTATCTTCAGTATTGCTGAATAGAGTTTTTTTTCATTTCTTCATTAATCTGTATTTTGAATTTCCTGTTTCTACTCCTAGACTTGGCTTCTTATTTTTCGGAGAGTTGGAGATCAGTGCTTAGGATGCCATTTGACATTTTAGTTGTTATTGTTCAGGTGTTGACCATGTAAAGTGAAAACTTTTGATTTCTATATTTCTCTGATCATGGTTGGTTCTTTCTCATTGGCAATAGGAAGTATAGTTAGAAATAAGAGTGTGCTTTGGTTGCCATAAAAATATGCTGCAGAATGTGTGTATTGAATTGCAGTTTTTAATTTCTTATGGTTCTTTCTTTAAATTTTATTTTGATGATGTTTACACAGTTGAGAAGGGAGCATGCATGCACATGTGGATACTGATTAAGCTAGGAAGGATTGAGAGTTAGGGGAAGGAGGATGTAACCATTGTTTCCAAATTTTCTTCTTTTTGTGTCTGGGGGATGGTGGAGAGAAGGAGAAAAGCCACTCCCAGAATCCCTACAATAGAACCGTGGATGTAGAATGGCCATCTTATTTCCAGGTTCTCTGATGTGGAGCATGCTCTGAGGGTTCTGTTCAAGTGGTTTCCATAAGAAATCCTCCCACGGTCCATTGGTTGACATTTGAAATAGTTTCCATTCAGCCAGATCTTTAGTGTCAATGTTTGCCTGGGGTAGTTGTCCAATCTTTTCTGCCCTCCTTCATCTGCAGGCTCCAACAGACTGCCATATCCCCTATGTGCATCTGAGCATGTTCATTCAACAAATGAGGAGGCCCAGTTCTGATACATGAACTCCAAAGTTAATGCACAGATTCCACATTTGTCCAAATTTTTGAAGTTCTGTGTCCATTGGATCAGTGGTCAGTATCCCTGAAGAAACTATTTGAGGTGATCATAGACTTGTGTTTGTATTGCAAGGATGGGGTCAGCACAGTCTATCACCCACATCAGCCTATGCACACACAGGTGATTGCAGTTGCTGGATAAGTTTGTCTCCAGTCCCATCTCTTATGCAAACCAGTGGATGCTGTGGTGGAGGCCAACCGTGCCCATCCCACATTCAGCTCTCATGTACACCAGTTGGGAACTGCATCCCAATCAAAGTGATACCCTATAATGCCTACTAGGTCTGCCCCCCACCATGGTTCCTTTGCTTGTTGTTTTGAGCAGCAGACTGCTCTGTGCTGCAGCGTGGACCAGTGTGTCCTGTTCCCAATCCCAGTATTCATGAGTGTCAAAGGGTTCCATGGTCCTGTGCTGCTCAATTCTTTACAACTCTCGGCTCTTGAGCCAGCCTTCAGAAATGCAGTTCCACAAGTTGAGCCCTCATATTCCCCACAGGATCTATCCCCCCAGAGCTAGTTCTTGTCATGCCTGTGGGTATCATGGCCCAGCCTATCATTATCTGCCCCTTCTATGAAACTTGTTGGCAGTAGTGTAATCTTTCCCTGCCAGACAGGCCCCCAGCCCTACCTTATGTGTGCATTGGTGGGTGGTGGTAGTCCATGTTAACCATCCCAGTTCAGGTCTCCCATGTGGGCATGTGTACTCACTCATCTGACCCAGAAATGTCCTCAGTTATGGCTTCCAAACCACTAGGTGTTAGCCCCCTCATTTACCTGCAGGTAAAGTGGCTTTTGTCAGTAGAAGTCCTTCAGAAGTCATTCCTTAGCTGCAACATACTCCTTCAGTGGTCCTGCCTCCCACACATCCCCCTTACCCCTTCTCCTGAGCAATCTGCAATTCCTGCTCTGGAATCAAGCATCCCAGCCTAGCTGCTTGAATGCAGCTTTAGACATCCTGGCCTTTGCTGAGAGCATAAACATGAGCTTGTACCCAGTGTCACCTCTTGGCTGGTGGTGGAAAAGGCATTACCCAGCCTGGCTACTTGAAGGCAGCTTGAGCCATTCTGGCCTGGGCTAAGTGCCAAACTGGATCCTGGACCACAATGGCCAACTTTGGCTGAGGTGAGGGACACAGCATGGTCTGGTTGCTTAAAGGCAGCTTGAACCATCCTGGCCTTGGCATGTGCACAAAGAGGACCCTAGCCCCAATGGCCTCTTTCGTCTGGTTGTTAGAAGGACAGAACAGGGCCTGGCTGCTTGAAGACAGCTTGAGTTATTCTTGCCTAGGTTGTTTTAACGAAGGACATTGCAATGGATATAAAGTGGCATATCATTGTGGGATATAAAGTGGCATATCATTGTGGTTGCCAGTTTCATTCACTTAATGATTAATCATGCTGAAAATCTTTTTGTGTGAATTAATTTGCCTTTTGATTATCTTCTTTGTAGAAATATTTTTAGTTCTTTGTCCATTTTGGTATCTGCTTTTATTGCTTTTGAGTCTCAGGATTTTCCTGTCAACATGCCCAAAACCACCAAGGGGATGCAGTGTCAGAGTTCTTGGGCTGCAAGAACCACCGGGAACAGTCTGCGGGAGCATGTCCATTTATTGTAAAGTGAACACAACTCACCAGGAAGAGAGAAAGCAGAAGGGCAGTCCCAGACAGCCCTCCCACACAACAATGACACTGTAATTGACTAGAAGGCATGTCTGTCCCTTTAGAACCTCTAATCATGTGACAGGTCAAGTACTGCAAACATGGCTCTAAGCCATGGCTCAGGTCATAGGCAGGCAGGCTGTTAGTAATACCCACCAGGTAGCATTTGAGTTGACAGTCATAGTTAAACTGTAATACATGCTTATTTAATTTGTGACTGATGCACAAATTAAAGGAAGATCATCCTATAAATCTACTATGCATTGAGCTTGATAACTTTTTCAGTGTCGCAACTATGTTTACCATTGGCATAAGAATTTTTTTTAAAAAAGGATTTATTATTTTTTTGGAAAGGCGGATATACATAGAGGAGGAGAGACAGAGAGGAAGATCTTCCATCCGATGATTTCTCTCCCCAAGTGAGCGCAACAGCTGGTCCGTGCCAATCTGAAGCCAGGAACCAGGAACCTCCTCCAGGTCTCCAGATGGGTGCAGGAACCCCAGGCTTTTTGCCGTCGTCAACTCCTTTCCCAGCCCACAAGCAGGGAGCTGGATGGGAAGTGGAGCAGCCAGGATTAGAAGCAGCACCCATATGGGATCCCGGGGTGTTCAAGGTGAAGACTTTAGCCACCAGGCCATGCCGCCGGACCCTGGTGTAACAATTCTTAAACCCAGCCCACACTGAATGTGCTATAATGTGTCAATAGGAGTGAAATCTTGATGACTACAAATAAAAGTATAATGCCATTGTTAAGGTACAATTTGCTAAATGTGTTTTCTCATTTTTATTGATTGGAAACTCAGATTTACACGAAGAAGGAGAGACAGATCTTCCATTCACTGGTATAATCCCAAAGTGGCTGCAATGGCCGGAGCTGCCAGAGCTGAGCCAATCTGAACCCAGGAACTTCTTCCAGGTCTCCCATTCAGGTGCACAATCCCATGGCTTTCGGCCTTCTTGTCTAATGCTTTTTGAGGCCACAAGCAGGGAGCTAGATGGAAAATGACCAAGCAGAATATGGTCCAATTCCATAGGAAGAAGAAATAGAAAACTTGGAAACAATGATCATGTCAACTTTTCCCTAAGCCTTGAACCTTCCCACCCTGATCACATATGTAAACATCATTCACAATAATCATAGAAAATTCATATATGTATATATTTTTGAGAGGCAGATATACAGAAAAAAGGGGCCACAAAGATTCTCCATGTACTCTCTGAAAGAGTTGCAATGGAAGGAACTGAGCTGATCAGAAGCCTGGAGTTTCTTCTTGACCTAGTACACAGGTTCAGGGTCCCAAGGCTTTTGGCTGCCCTTTACCACATTCCCACACTACAGGCAGGGTGCTGGTTAGGATGTGGATTAGCCAGAACACACACTGGCACCTTTATGGCATCCTGGTGCGTGCACTGTGAGGGCTTTCACCACTAGGCTATTGTTTCAGGCCCCTTTTCCAATTTCTCTATCTCTGGTTTTCAAATAAATAAATGATTCAAAAACAGGGAAACAAAAAATTCCAAATCTAAGTAAAAGCCGCGTTTCATTAAGAAATATTAGGGGCCCGGCGGCGTGGTCTAGCGGCTAAAGTCCTCGCCTTGAAAGCCCAGGGATCCCATATGGGCGCCGGTTCTAATCCCGGCAGCTCCACTTCCCATCCAGCTCCCTGCTTGTGGCCTGGGAGAGCAGTCGAGGATGGCCCAATGCATTGGGACCCTGCACCCGCGTTGGAGACCCGGAAGAGGTTCCTGGTCCCGGCATCGGATCGGCGCGTACCGGCCCATTGCGGCTCACTTGGGGAGTGAAACATCGGATGGAGGATCTTCCTCTCTGTCTCTCCTCCTCTCTGTATATCCGGCTTTCCAATAACAATAAAATCTTTAAAAAAAAAAAAAAGAAATATTAGGGTTTTTGGCTTTTGTTTTTGCTAGAGAGATTGTACTTGTATTATAAGTTTTTTGGATTATTAGGGATTCTCTTATCTTTGTTTTTAAATATATTTTTTGTTTTTACTTTTATTGCAAAGTCAGATATACAGAGAGGAGAGGAGACAGTGAGGAACATCTTTGATCTGATGAGTCATTGCCCAAGTGACAGCAACAGCCGGAACTATGCCAATCCAGGGCCAGGAACCAGCAGATTCCTCCAGGTCTCCCATGTGGGTGCAGGTTTCCCAAGCTTTGGGCCATCCTCGACTGCTTTCTCAGGGCAGAAGCAGGGAGCTGGAAGGGAAGTGGAGCTGTGTTGATTAGAACTGGTCGCCTTATGGGATCCTGGTGCCATCAAGGCACGGACTTTAGCTGCTAAGCCACCACGCTGGCCCTCTATATCACTCAAAAATTTGTCAAATATCAAGACACAGGAAGTTCCATTTGTTGTTCAAATTCGCAACTTTTATGTTTCAAGCTCCATGTGACCTTAACAACATAAACATTCTCTCTTGGGTGTAGAAACGATCAAAGGACTTCAGTAGATAGTTCTCAAAATGTAGCCTTTGGGAAATGTAAATCAACATCACAACCCTGTCAGAATGTTTTTTTTTTTTTTTTTTCAAAGAAAGGGTAACAAATACTGGTAAGGAAGTATAAAATGAGAATATTTATACAATGCTGATGGAGTTATAGATTAAGTCAGCACGTGAAAAATAGTATAAAATTTCTTAAATGTGTAGAAATATGATTGCTGGTTCAGCATGGTAGCCTAGCAGCTAAACTCCTTGACTTGAATGTGCTAGGATCCCATATAGACACTGGTTCTAATTCCTGTAGCCCTGCTTCCCATCAAGCTATCTGCCTGTGGCCTGGGAAAATAGTCAAGAATGGCGCATAGCCTTGGACTTTACACTTGCATGGGTGAACCTTAAGAGCTCCTGGCTCCTGTCTTCGTATTGGCACAGCACCAGTCATTGAGACCACTTAGGCAGTAAATCATCGGATGGAATAACTTGCTCTCTGTAGCTCTTTGTCTCTGTATTTGATTTTGCAATAAAGACAAAAAAATCTTTTAAAAGAAGATTAAAATTTTAAAAAGCCTACATAAAATTTAAAGGATTTAATTTAAATGAGATTACTGAACTTGAACTGTGGTAATGCAACAAGGTGGAGGAATCTACCATGGGAGGAGGGTTTGGGGAGGGGTGGGGAGAATCCCAGTACCTAGGAAACTGTGTCACATAATACAATGTAATAAATGAATAAATTTAAAATAAATAAATAAAAAGAAAAAAATTTTAATGAGATTACTGTAAATCGGAGTAATCTCACTACTAGTTGTATTTTCTGAGTTATGAACACATTGTGTAAAAGAGATACTATCTTTTTAATAACAGTACTATTCATAATACACAAGATGTGGAATGAGTTGAGGTGTCCATGATTAGAAAATTTTGTAAGGAAAAAGTAGTATCTGTGTACAACGGGCTGTTACTCAGTTGTGGAAACAAAAATCTGTGTATTATACGAAAATGAGTGTAACTAGAGGCCAAGATGTTGAGTGAAATATTCTAAGCACAGCTATACAAACATGAAATTGTTATGTAGAGTAGCAAAAAAAAAAATCACAAGCAACAACAAAAAGTGGGACTAGTGGTACATATCAGTATTGCTGCAAATATGATTTGTCACTTTGGATTTATATCTTTGTTAAATAGTGAATGATGATATTCTACCCTAGTTTTAATGATCTGTGCCTGTAAATTGTATGATTGAAACATTTTTTTATTTCATTATATTTATACTACTTACCTATTAAATTGGTCATCTTACTATTGTTTTAGTCACTTAATGAAAAATTAAGATCTTGAGTACAATGTGAATTTAAAACATGTTATTTCAATTGTTTAAGAAAATAATGAGGGAGGGGAGTCCAGTTGGCCAACGGAGTTAGACTGATGTGACCCAGGGACCTAAAAGTTAGGGACTGAAGTGAGCCTGAAAGAAAAGAACCACGGAGAACACTGTGGTAAATCCCCCAGTGCCGCCAGGACTGAGAAAGGTGGCACACAGCGGTAAAATAGATGCGAATGACTAAGATCAGCAACCTGAAAAGGACAAGGAAGGTGCCCCAGGCTGCAGAGATTTGAGCGAAGTCTGGTGAGCGAACTTCAGGGAGCCGCTAACACAGGGTATTATCCGCCCTTACCAGGAGGTGAAGGGGCAGGCGGATCTAGGGAACAAAACATGGTGAAGGGTGCCTGAACGAAGCAATTCATGGCAGTCTTGGATCAGGGCAGACTGGCTGGAGAGGGTGACTAGGTACAGAAACAAAGAACCTGGGCAAACCTGGGAGCTAGAACTCCCCAGCACTGGGTGGTGCCAATTCCAGGGCCACGAGAACCCTACAGAAGAGAGATCCAATAGCTACCATAAATATCACCATGTTTTAAAGAGCCCACAATACTGCAGACTGAAGAAGTAGGGGAGGGGAACCAAGGCACCACAGAAGGAGAAAAACATCTAGGTCTGCACTAGGTGGCAGCAAAGCTCAAGGATTAGAAGGCAGCAATATCAGATCACATAAAATGCCAAGAGGTCACAGGAAAAGAAATGAGTCAGAGGAAAAAGCCATTGCCACCCCAAAAAGTCACCAAATGGCCTGGTCAATCACAGAGATGACAGCTGAAGTAATTGACGACCCATCAGACAAGGAATTCAGAAAAATAATTATAAAACTCTTCAGAGACAATGAAAAATGATGGGAAGAGCTTAAGAATTCAAAAGTCACATGAACACAGAAACAAAATTAGTTAACAAATGAGATCCTTGAACTGCAGCACAGAGTTGAGAGCCTATCCAACAGAATTAATGCAACAAAAGACAGAATCTCTGAATTGGAAGATTCCTAGAATGAAAATAGGCAAAACATCAATCAGCTTGAGAAACATTTGAACAAGGCCAATAAGGCCATACAGGAAATGCATGGCATCAAGAAGTCAAATATCAGAATTATAGGCCTTCCAGAAGGAGTGGAAAGAGAGATAGGTATGTAGCGGTGCTCGACGAAATTATACAGGAAAACTCCCAAAATGCTTGGAACATGAACCCAGCCCAATTCCAGGAAGGTCAGAGAACCCCCAACAGATTTGACACAAAGAGTCCCTCACCCAGACATGTGGTACTCAAGCTCCTCTCCAATGAATACAAAGAAAGAATTCTGAGAATAGCATGAAGCATGGACAAGCTTACATTTAGGGGCAGGCAAATCAGGATCAGTGCAGACTTCTCAGATCAAGCACTCCAAGCAAAGAGAGAATGGAATAAAATCTTTCAAATCCTGAAACAGAACAACTGTGAACCAAAAATAATGTACCCAGCAAAGATCTCATATGTATTTGAGAATGAAATTAGATACTTCCATAGCAAGGAGAAACTGGAAGAATATGCCAGCACAAAACTAATCCTACAAAATCTCTTTATAAATGTGCTAATCCCAGAAAAAGAAGGAAACCATAAGCAAGGATGGCACACGGGAAGACCTAACCACTGAAGTCCACACAAGGCAACACAATCAGATACCAACACCCACAAAAACATACGCACATGGCAGGACAAAATTGCAGTCTCTCAGTATCAACTCTTAACATAAATGGCCTAAATTCATCAGTCAAAGGACATAGATGAACGGATTGGATCAACAAACAGAACCCAAATCTCTCTTGCCTACAAGAGACACATCTAACCAGAAAATATAGGAACTGAAACTGAAGGGATCGAAAAAGATATTTCACGCCAGTGGATGAGAAAAAAAGGCTGGTGTATTGGTCCTGATTTCAGATAATGCAGACTTCAATGTGACAAACATCAAAAAGGACACAGAAGTGCATTTGCTATTGTTGAACGGAATGACCCATCAGTAAGTGATTACCATCCTTAATATGTATGCCCCAAATTGAGATGCACTCAGCTACGGGAAGCAATTACTTATAGACTTATAGGAAGATACAGATGAACATACAATAATCATGCGATATGTTAACACCCATTAACACCAATAGACAGATCAACAAGACAAAGGCTCAACAGAGAAACTACAGAGCTCACACAAACAATGGAACAATTGGACTTAGTAGACATTTATAGAACCTACATCTACACTTTTTCTCAGCAGTGTATGGCCCTTTCTCCAGGATAGACCACATGATAGGAAACAAAGCAAGGAAAACTAACTTAAAAAAAACTGGAATCATACCATGCACCTTCTCAGACCACCACAGAATGAAATTGGAAATCAATAATTCAAAATGTCCCAGGAAATATATAAACTCTTTGAGGTTGAGTAATATGCTATTAAACAAAGAACGAGTTAGAGAAGAAATTAAAGATGAGATAAAAAATTATGGAAACAAATGAAAACTCAGATACAACATTCCAAAACTGGTGGGACACCACTAAAGCAGTGTTATGTGGTAAGCTCATTGCAATTGGTGCTCATGTCAAGGCCGAAGAAAGGCACCAATTACTGGAATTAAGCACACACTTCTAGGAAATGGAAAATCAGCAGCAAAATGACCCCACAAACAATAGGAAACAAGAAATTATCAAAACAAGGTAGGAAATAAACCAAATAGAAATAAAAAACTATGTTAAAAAATCAATGAATCAAAAAGCTGGTTTCTTGGGAAGATAAATAAAATAAACACCCCACTGGCCTGACTGACAAAGAAAAGATAAGAGAAAGCAAGAATTAGGAGCATCAAAGGTGAAAAAGGCAACATAACAACAGACACTGCAACCACTAAGAAAATAATTAGAAATTACTACAAGGAACTGTACTCTAACAAATCAGAAAACCACCAGGAAATGGAAAGGTTCCTAGACTTCCACCACTTACAATGGCTTACCTCAGAGGCAACAGAAGAACTGAACAAACCCATAACCCCGGGCCCGGCGGCGTGGCCTACCGGCTAAAGTACTTGCCTTGAAACCCCGTGATCCCATATGGGCGCCAGTTCTGATCCCGGCAGCTCCACTTCCCATCCAGCTCCCTGCTTGTGGCCTGGGTAGGCAATTGGGGATGCCCCAATACATTGGGACACTGCACCCGCGTGGAGACCCGGAAGATGTTCCAGGTTCCTGGCTTAGTATCGGGGCACACCAGCCTGTTGCGGCTCACTTGGGGATTGAATCATCGGACGGAAGATCTTCCTCTCTGTCTCCTCCTCTCTGTGTATATCTAGCTGTAATCAAATGAATAAATCTTTAAAAAAAAAAACCCATAACCCAAGCAGAGATAGAGTCAGTGATTAAATATCTCCCAACAAAGAAAAGCCCAGGCTCAAATGGCTTCACCACAGATTTCTACAAAACATTCCAAATAGAGCTAACCCCAATCTTCTACAAGCTCTTCAAAATAATAGAAAAGGAAGCCACCCTTCCAAACTCATTCTATGAAGCCAAATGACTTAATCCCAAAACCAGGTAAGGAATTAACAGAGAAGGAAAACTACAGACCTATGTCTCTGATGAATATTGATGCTAAGATTCTCAACAAAATCCTAGCCAATAGAATTCAAATAAGCATCAGACAGATCATTCATCCAGACCAAGTAGGATTCATCCCTGGTGTGCAGGGATGGTTCAACATACAAAAATCCATAAATGTGATACACCACATCCAAAAACTGAAGAATAAAAATCATTTAATAATATCAATAGATGCAGAAAAAGCCTTCGACAAAATCCAACACCACTTTATGTTAAAAACCCTAACCAAGGTAGAGGTTTTTACAGGGAGGTGCTGGGTGAATCCCAGAGCCTATGAAACTACGTCACATAATGCAACATAATTAAAAAAATAACTTGAATTTCCTCTGAATAAAAAGTTGATGAGTTGAGAAAAAATTAAGAAAACTGTGACCACATATAAAAAAAAACAGGGAAAAGGGATGATTGAAATGAAGTATCATGCTGTTAAAATGATATATATCAGTTACACTAGCTGTGTTTAATGTTTAAAGCAGTAAATAAATAACTGGAATACAGGAACAACCCAGCTAACTCCTTAATACTAAAGAGCTTTCAAAACATAAAAAAAAAGGACTCAGTTTGTTACAGCGTGGCCTTTGTGTTATATGTATATTTTCTGTTCAGCTGGCAGACTATGACTGGCTGATACCAACTAATGATCAGAAGAAGATAGTTGTTTAAGAGACTATCATTTGTTTCCCTCCTAAACTGTAGTTTATATGTAGAAATTAAAACTGCAGTTTAATTATGTTATTCCACAGAAAATCAATAAAAACAGACTTTAAATATGTGCATACACACAAGTGAAAAAATATATATTTTATATATTTATACACTGGAATTACATGCATATGTATTCCATAATTTTTTTACTTTTGTGTATGTACATATATATGTATTATTGATACATATGATCATCTATTATTTATATTTAATTCCAATATAAGCTGTAGGAAATATTTAATCATGCAAGTACAGTTTAAAAATATTTTCAGTATTTCATTATTTCACTTTGAAATGAGAAAATTGAAGTGAATTATTGCTTTATAATATTTTTAAGTACCTCCGTATGTTTGAGGAAATCATTAGCAAGCTACTTAAAAAACTTCTCATTATCTTGTACAATTCTAAGCATATATCTTTTTTTTAAAGATTTATTTTATTACAAAGTCAGATATACAGACAGGAGGAGAGACAGAGAGGAAGATCTTCCATTCAATGATTCACTCCCAGAGTGAGCTGCAACAGCTGGTGCTCCGCCGATCTGAAGCCAGGAACCAGGAACATCCTCCGGGTCTCCCATGCAGGTGCAGGGTCCCAAAACTTTGGGCCATCCTCGACTGGTTCCCAGGCCACAAGCAGGGAGCTGGGTGGGAAGTGGAGCTGACGGGACTAGAACCGGCGCCCATATAGGATCCCGGTGCGTTCTAGGTGAGGACTTTAGCCGGTAGACCACACGGTCTGACCCTAAGCGTATGTCTTAGTTATCTAATCTAGCATGTTATTTAGCTCATGTGTATCTAAAGATTGCACAGTGAACTCATTTTATGCTCACTGTAGAAAGAGATCTGACACAGGATAATAATGGAATTGTAGCTTCAGAATTGCAAACGTAATACAGGACAAAAGATTTTATTTGGTTTTTACCTTATTTGCCACATACATAGTAAATTAAGCTGCATTCATAGAAGATGCAAATTGAACACCCCCAGCAGAGTTAAACTCAGCTTAGTATTATAGGTCCTGAGTTAAAATTTTGGTTCAGTGTCAATATGATTATTTATCTTAATTTAGTTGAAAAGCAGATTGGTAATAACAGACAGAGTGATATCTTCCACTTGAAGAGCTATTCTAGCAATGCCTTCAACGGTTCATTATAGTGAGAATCTTTAGAGAAAACAACCTTTATGAGAATAAGGAATATTTGTTGTAATATTAGATTTGCAAAAGTAACACAGCAGAAGATATTTTCATTTAACTTTTACTCTGTGATGCTGTATGAATTGTAAATTAAACTACATTCACAAAAGTTGCAAATTAAATATACAGAGAATGTACTGTTAGTGTTTCTCTTTAACAATCCAGAACTGAGGAGACATGTGCCATTACAGGTGTTGGTGTCATTTGAAGATGTGGCTGTGGACTTTACCCAGGAAGAATGGCAGACAATGGACAATACTCAGAGGACCCTATATAGGGAGGTGATGCTTGAGACCTATAACAATCTGCTGTCCTTGGGTGAGTGAAATTCTGTCCTGCCTAAGCAGAATACTTCTTATAGTTTGCTACTGAAAGAACAGTTTATAAAGTGTAGTTGGTAGGACTAATGGTGATTTTGGAAAATCTGCATCATTCTCCATTCACAGGGTACTCCATGACAAAGCCTAATATGGTCTTCAAGTTGGAGCAAGGATCAGCACCATGGACAGTGGAGAAATCTGCCAAGCAGAGACTTGCAGGTAGGTCAGCACATATTGGACAGAGGAATTGATACATAGCTCAGTAATTGTTGACTGGAATTATATTTGATTTTTACTCTGAGTTTCTTTCAGAAGGACAGCTGGTGAGACAGTCATTCTATAGTCTCCATGTATAGGTTTATTCTAGCAATTTGCCAGCCTATCACCATAAATCTAGAAGTACATATGGGTCTTTTCATGATCCCAAACACTTGAATCACATCTGCCACTTCCCAAGATACATTTTCCTGAAGTTGTTTTTGAAGCAGAGTGGCCAGGAAAAGGCAAACTAGTGATGAGATGGGATGTAAGATACCCCAAGCCTTATTCTGAAATTTTATACCATATTTTCTGTCATTTCCTGCTTTAAGTTAAATATGCAATCTCATATAATTAAAATTTTCATTTTAAAAATATAGGTATTATGTTAAGACATTAATAGATGAGATGTAATGCCTATTTAAAATGCTCATAAATGTCCACATTTCACTAATATTAAAATATGCTCTATCTAGATTGGCAACAAATCTCAATAGCTTCACTGGAACATTTGAAAAGAAACATTTAGATGGGATTCATGCATATGTTTACTCGGCTTCTCATTTCAGATCCCCATGGACAGAATGAGCTGTTTGGAGCTAATCAGAAAGGTCAAGAAATAATCTTCAGGCAAGTTTTAATTATAAAACTTATATAATAACTGAAAAGAGAGCTGTATTGCCACAAAAATGCTTAGCCTTAGCTCTGGCCATAATTGCAGCACAATATGAAAAGGATATTGTATAAAAATTAGACTTGAGAAATAGGATTTCATTCTTTCTTTCTACTTTTTTTTTTCATTTGGAGACAGTAGTTTTATTTGCAAAGTGACCAGGTGAATGTCGAAACCAGAGGGAATCAAATAGCATTTCTTGGGAGAGAGCCAGGAGATGGTGTGCCTCTTGAATGCAGACAGCAAAATTTTTCAGAATGGTCTTTGATTTTTAAGTGTCCCCTGAGCATTCCTTGTCTGGACAGGAATCTGTGAGTAAGACACTTCCCATTGTATTGGTTGTCTCTCAACCAGCAAGGCAATAGCTGTTACTACACAGCTTCAAATCTGCACCGGCCATTCTATGGCTGTTCAGGTCTCAGAACTAGGCAGTTACATGAGTGACAAAGTTGAAGAAACTGGCTTTTCTCAGCTCATGTATGAAATGTAGAGGGAGTCATGCAAAGGCCCACATAAGCCATTTGTAAAGATCAAACCCGTGGGTATGGCATGGTAGCCTAGTGGCTGTCCCTCACCTTGCATGCACTGGGATCATATATGGACACTTGTTTGTGCCTTGGCAGCCCCGCTTCACAGCCAGCTCTCTGCCTATTGCCAGAGTCCAGCTCAAGTAAAGTTCAGAACTTGAGAAGGGTGCCTGGAGTAGGCATCGAAAAATAAATGGACCACTACAGTTTCAGGATCATAATACAGTTTTAAAAACTGTCCTCTTTTTTTAATCAGAAGCCTTCACAAACTCTGGCACCCACTTTTCACACCTGGTCAAGCAGGCATTGCTAAGGATAGTTCTGCCAATTGTTTCCCCTTGAGGCAGAATATCAGCCGCCGTAATCCTGTTGTCAAGAAGTTCTCAATAGATGGTACATGTCAATCAGTAACACATTCCTATTACAACCCTGAGTCTACAACTTAGTCTTGAAATAGTTAAGGAAGTGTATCACAAAAGGAGAGACATAAAGATTAGTGAAAGAGGGAAAGAATAGATTTCCACTACATTTAGGGACTTAACATCCTTGATTAGGATATGGTCAATGTGGGAGGACAACCCTAAGCATAGGTTCCTGCTACATGTAGGGACATAAAACCCTTGATTTTCATATGATGAGTGTGACA
Organism: Ochotona princeps; assembly: GCF_030435755.1. NCBI lineage: Eukaryota > Metazoa > Chordata > Mammalia > Lagomorpha > Ochotonidae > Ochotona > Ochotona princeps. The sequence goes on from NC_080852.1 coordinate 2,992,332, forward strand.
GCCGAGAGAGCAGAAATAGTAAAAGGCCCTTTTGCTAAGACATTATCACCAACATCATCTTCCAAGCTCACACTGATTGTAAAAGGCAACTCCACAGTGGCAGATAGTGCCTAAATAGATTACAGAAATCTCTGTGGGGTTGTCAATTATTTATGCAAAGGGAGGTAGAACTGCTTTTCAGGTGGTTGTAGGCACAGGAAATTCCTTGTGGCCTTGCCTTCAATGGAAAAGTTCTCTTCACAACTTCGTGTCTTTCACATGAACCGCATGGACCACAGCAGCCTTTGGCCTGGGAAAATGTTGAGGACACCCCACAGGCTTGTGACTATACACCTGCATGGCAGACCCAGATAAAGCTCCTGGTTTTTGGCTTTAAAGCTGCTCAGCTCTGAAAGTTACGAATTTTTGGGAAGTGAATCAGCACATGGCAGATCTTCCTATGTGTCTCATATCCTCTCTGTATATCTAGATTTCCAGTAAATAAAAACATTTTTTTTTCCTTTTTCCATTTTTATTGTATTTTTGACAACCGTTACATAGTTAATTAGGGTAAAGAATTTCAAGGGTTACAGGAAAATGGGTAAGACTATTATTTCCATATTGTTTCCTTCATATATCTGAGGTAAAAGGAGATTTTATGGGAGAAGCCCACCAGTCTCCCTCCCATCCCCAGTCGTTGATGCGGGGCATGCTGCGAGGGTCTTGCTTAAGTGGTTTTGGTAGTTCAATAGGTATGAATTGCTGCCAGTCTCACCACTGCAAGCACAATGAGATCGTTGAAGAATCCACTGATTGACATAGTCTTTCATAGAGTCTTCGTTTGCCCAGTTTTTCACTGCTAACACATAACTGAGGTGGTTGATTGACTTGTTCTGTCCTCTTGTCTTTTCATGGTTAGGGTTCTGAGTCTGGCAGTTCAATTGGGGGGATCCGCAAAGAAACTTTGTATGAGGTGTTTCCAGACCAGATTCTTATGTGTACTAGCAAGTACAGGGCCTGGAACAGTCCATCGCTTGAGGTTGCAATTGCTGGGTTGGTTCTGTTTCCAACCCTGTCTTCTACTGGAACCAATGGGTGCTGCAGTCTAGCCTGAATCCTGCCCACTTCATACTCAGCCCTTACATAAACCAGTGGGAGCTGCAGCCTAGTCAGAGCAACCCACAGTAACCACCACAAGGCCCGTCCCCTACCCTGGTTTTCCAGCATGTGTAGCAGACTAGTCCAATCTGTACTGTACCCCATTTGGCTCTCATACATGTCAGTGTGTATTTAAGTCTAGTTCAATCTAACCAGCTCCATTATCCAGCCCTCATGTATGTTGTTGGGTTCATTTCCGTCTAGCCACCCCTGCTTCTACCCTTGTTTTTGTGCCTTGCTGTGTTAGTGGTAACCCAGGAGGGAGGATCCCACTATTTCCCTCTCAGCCCACTCCCACTCCTGGATTATGCACTCTCCAGGTGGTTCTGTGGTTCTGCTTGACAAAATTAGCATCTGGCATACGTTATCTCACCTTGGCATTACGTAATGTGTACTGGTTTTTTTGCAACCAATTCTGGCTCAACCCACACTCTCTTCTGGTGCTTGGATTTGTCAGTGGATGACATGAACTGATTCAGCCTGGTCTGCCCCCAACCCATGCCAGGACAATTCCATATAATTATACAGTTATGATTGGTCAGTTTTAGCTGTTAACTTTCAAAATAAGCAAGTTGACAGGCCTGTAATGGCAGGTTTGAAGCAAGCAACTTTCAAAAGCTACAAATTGATGGGCTATAGGGCAAGGACTCTTATCAAACACTAGGGTCCGTCTTCCTGAGGAGTGGTCTACCTACATGACCTGCCAGGTGTCCTGCCGGGTGGCTGTCACATAGACTGTTAGCCCAGGAGTTCACACAGCTCCTAGCCAAGCAATTAAGGCAGAATCACAAAAGCAGAAAACATCTAGATTCTTCAGAAACATGTGACCAAGAGAGAAAGCCTCTCCCTATCATGGGCCTTTATAGGGACTTGTGAAGCGAGTGGTTACAAAAAAAAAAAATGCAATACCACCGCCTCTCAGTTCCAGTGATGTTAGGTGAGTGTCACAGGTGGGCAGAAGGGAAAGCCTAGATGGAGTCAAGCTGCTGACCCTGAACTGGCTGCCTAGCCAAAAATTGGGAGATGGAAGAAACAAGTCCCAACCTTTTTTCTGGGTAAGGTGGTAGACATTATTGCCCATTGTGAATAAGTTTCTCTTTGCCCTTGGGTTGAATCATGTGAACACCTCCCTGAGATGGTGCATAAAAACTCAAACCAAAGTGAATATTTTTGGTGCCTGGACTCTCATCCCTTCTTCAATGAGGAAGAGCCGACATGAAGAATGAAAAAGGAGGCCAGAACTTTGGTCTCATGTCAGGTAGTTGGGATTCAGGATCCACTTAGAGAGTATCAAGTCATGGAGAAAATTGGCCTTTTGGGGGATGTCAATCCAACAGTTTTCAAAATATAATGACCCAGAGACTTGCTTCTAAAATGAAAATTGACATGATAGCAAAAGTGAAAAAGACAGTTGTTGATTAGAGGCTTTAAAGTCCTAAACTTTTATAATTCCTATCTCTACTCCCTTCCTCCTAAAAGTACAATCAGTTTGGAGGTTTAGCTGGAGCTAGGCAGTGACTGGGGATTACGTGTGTGGGTGGGTGTGTTCATGTTTGTGCAGAGGCATGGGATGCCAAGGGTCATTCCCACAAGTTTAGTACAAACCTTGTGGAGTCTTCTCTTTGCTAATTCGAGACACACAGCTCTTGTATAAGATCCAGAAGTCTTTTTCAAGTCCCATAATGTGCACCGAACCAAATGTTACCAGGAAAGCTCAGTAATTCTTTTCTTTAACTTAGTATAGAAAAGTAGGATTGTGGAAGAGGGTGGAAGGATGGGATTTACAGGAATTGGGAGAAAACAGAGGAGTGGGTTCTTTTTTCCAGTTATGCATCCTGCTTCAGTAAACAAGGGTTGGGACAACATTGAAGTTAGTAACTGGATGTCTCAATTTCAAGAAGCACACCAACACCTAGTTTTCTGTCTAGGAGTGATTTCCCCTTGCCTCCTCTTCCCCTACTCACATGACCACTTTGTAAATAAAACTTCTCTGTCTCTAAAAGGATGAATTAAAAAAAATGACTTTGAGATCCAGTTTCTGTATCCACCTCCTGAATGTGAGCAACTGGTATTTAGTAGAAACCTATGTATTTTCTATATTGTCATGTACACTTTCTGTTCCTGGGAGGACCTGAGCCACATTGGAGTCCATGCTTGGGACCCTAGGTTCAGCCACTATGGCCATTTGATGAGCTGGGCCTTGGCCTGCCTGGGCTGAAGAGGATTTGCTCTTCCTGGTGAGTACAGTGGGAGCAGATGCCTTGGGAACATGGCAGGCCTAGGCTCCACCCACCTCCAACATCAAGAGGTGGGTGGGACTGGGGGAGTGTGACCTAATAATTTTTTCTTCATGAGTTGGGTTTCTGTATAGTGTGTGTGTGTGTGTGTGATTTAATTGCACTCAATGTGTGTGCGTGTATTAGATCATTAAGGAGAAATTAGTGTGATCATTTCCAAATTTTCTATTTTTCCTTCCTGTTTTAGGTCAGGGTTAAATGGTATTCAGAGAAGGTATACCAGGTCTCCCAACTATCCTAGTACTTCAGGATGGGTACTGGACCCCTGATACCAAACCAGGGTGTCAATGTGGCACACACTCCACGGTTTCTGTCCAGGTGGTTCTGATAGTTCTGAAATGATGTTCATCTCACTGATTCAAGCAAGAGAGAACCCTTTCAATGTTCATTGGCTGGCATGGTTGACCTTGGAGTCTCTTTTCTCCCAGATATTTGCTGTCATCATATGGCTGGGGTAGTTATTCAATCTCTTCTCTCCTGCTTTCTCTTGGATAGTCCAGATGTGCTTTCCAGGCTTCAGTGGGCTTCCATCTCCAGGTGGAGCCAGGCCAGTTGTCCAATACTCCTTTTCAACTGAGGAGTACCAGTTCTTGCAAGTGCCTCAAGACCTCGAGCCAGTCAATCCTGCCCCAGTGGAGCCCCAACCTCAGCACTCACTGAGCTAGCACCACCATGCAGGCATCTAAAGTATCCAAGCCAGGTGACCTGAGGCCTGCCACACCCTCTACTCCCAGGACTCGCAGTCCCAGGACCCATTGCACTGGCCAGCCAAGGACCCAGGCCAAGCAACATAAACCACCACACATACAGTCACTGGGGCTCATAAACTGAGCTCATCACACAGCTGTCCCCAAGGGACCAGACAAGGCTGCCAGGGCCCCACTGGATCTCCTGCGCCCAGGGATCATGTGTCCAGCACCAACATCACCCTGACTGCCATGGCTTGCCTCAACTCATTTTCCACCAGCATATATTGCAGCCTGGCTTAGTCTAGTCTTCCCCCAATTCTACTTCATGTTGCTGTGTGCTGAAGCCTATCCAAGTACAATCCATCTGGATGTTTAGCTGGAGCTAGGCAGTGACTGGCGATTATATGAGAGTGTGTTTGTGTTCCTCTTTGTGCAGAGGCATGAGGTGCCAAGGGTCATTTCCAGAGGTTTAGTACAAAATTGTGGAGTCTTTTCTTTGCTCTGTCCAGCCTCATGGCTTTTGTATTAGAGCCAAAATTCTTTTTTAATTCCCATATTGTGCACTGAACCAAATGTTACCAGGAAGGCTAGGTGATTCTTTCCTTTAACATAGTATAGAAAAAGATAATGAAAAGCAGTTGTAAACCAAATTTTTACAGTTAATTGACCAGTTAAACTTGGAAGAGGTAAGGGGGAAAGCAACTCCCAACGAGGAGCTCAAAGATCTGGAGCATTTTGAATGGAGACAAAATGATGTCATAGTTTCTTTTAAATTTGCTTTTCCCACAGGAAGCCTAACGAAATACCATTTGAAAATAAGCATGCCTCTAATGTCCCTGAGAACAACTTTGAGAGTAAGGAAATTCTCAGTCAGTTTGACAAGATCCACATTTGTCAGCAGTCCTTTGAACACAATGGAAATGAGAAAACTTTCAGCGGGAAGAAGATAGTCCTTATGTGTGAGCAAGTTTATCCCAAAGACCGATGTAATCAGCAACCTGTCAGTGTGGGACAAGCAATTCATGTTGGCTACTATAAATCTTGCCTTACCACCAAACAGAGAACTGACACAGGAGACAATTTGTGTGTGTCCAATGAATGTAAAGAAAACATGTACCAGAAGTCAGAACTCATTAGAGATCAGATCTTTCAAAGAGCAGAGAAACCTTATGAATGCAATGAGCACAGAAAAGCCTTTCACCAGCAATTATCTCTCATGAGACCACAGAGACTCCACACAAGAAAAAAATCTTATGAATGTAATGAGTGTGGAAAAGAGTTTCTTCACAAGTCAAGCCTGATCATACATAGGAGGGTCCACACAGGGGAGAAACTTTATGAATGCAGGGAGTGTGGAAAAGCTTTTTCTCATAAGTCAAACATGAATGCACATCATAGATTGCACACTGGAGAGAAACCTTATGCATGTATTGAGTGTGGGAAATGGTTTTGCTCTAAGCAACACCTCATTGTACATCAGAAAATCCACACTGGGGAGAAACCTTATGAATGTAGAGAATGTGGAAAAGGCTTTTCTGATAAGTCACAGCTCCTTAGACATCAGAGAATCCACACAGGGGAAAAACCTTATGAATGTAGTGAGTGTGGAAAAGGCTTCTCTGATAAGTCAAGCATGATCATACATCAGAGAATCCACACTGGGGAGAAACCTTATGAATGTAGTGTGTGTGGAAAAGCTTTTATTTGTAACTCACACCTCATTACTCATCAGAGAATCCACACTGGGGAGAAACCTTATGAATGCAGGGAGTGTGGAAAAGCTTTTATTTGTAAGTCACACCTCATTACTCATCAGAGAATCCACACTGGGGAAAAACCTTATGAATGTAGTGAGTGTAGAAAAGCTTTTATTCGTAAGTCACACCTCATTACTCATCAGAGAATCCACACAGGGGAAAAACCTTATGAATGTAGTGAGTGTGGAAAAGGCTTCTCTGATAAGTCAAGCATGACTATACATCAGAGAATCCACACTGGGGAAAAACCTTATGAATGTAGAGAGTGTGGAAAAGGCTTTTCTGATAAGTCACACCTCCTTAGACACCAGAGAATCCACACAGGGGAAAAACCTTATGAATGTAGTGAGTGTGGAAAAGCTTTTATTTGTAACTCACACCTCATTACTCATCAGAGAATCCACACAGGGGAGAAACCTTATGAATGTAGTGAGTGTGGAAAAGCTTTTATTCGTAAGTCACACCTCATTACTCATCAGAGAATCCACACTGGGGAAAAACCTTATGAATGTAGTGAGTGTGGAAAAGGCTTCTCTGATAAGTCAAGCATGATCATACATCAGAGGGTCCACACTGGGGAAAAACCTTATGAATGTAATGAGTGTGGGAAAGGCTTTCCTTGTAAGCCACACCTTATTAGACATCAAAGAATTCACACTGGGCAGAAAAAAACCTTATGGATGAAGTGAATGTGGAAAGGGCTTTTCTAATATGGCACAACTCATTAGGCATCAGAGCGTCCACACAGGGGAAAAACCTTATGAATGTAGAGAGTGTGGAAAAGCTTGTTCTCAGAAGTCACACCTAATCAGACATCAGAGGGTCCACACAGGGGAGAAACCTGAAGAATGCAGTGTGTATCTTCAAGCCTTTACTTACGAGACAGGTTTCATTTGACATCAGAGTGTCCATACAGGATAAGAACCACTTGAATATAATGAGTGGAAAATCTGGTTGCAAGCAGTCAAGTTTTATTAAACATCTGAATTCACTTGGGAAAGCATGAATGTTTTACATGTGTTTTAAAATTCATTCGCAAACCTTTTCAACACAGTAGAAAGCCTACATGCTTCAATAAGTAGCATATTCACAGAAATGAGCAAACACACAGCATTGACTGAAAAATCATTTTTCTGAGTCAATCGCTAGCAGAGTCACAGACCTCAGAACTACAAAACATGTCAACCGAAAGACTAGCCACCATAAACCTGTTATGGTCTGTTGAAGCTTACAAACTGAATGAAAAGGCAACCGTTCGCAAAAGTGCAAATATAAAACATTGTAATAGGGGAATGGATGTGGAAACATACTTTGAAAGTCTCAGCAAGTGTTAAATAATAAACATGAGGAGTATTATTTTATTTCAGAAGAGAGGGTATTGCTAAAATAATTAAGATGCAATTTGCATGTGATCTCCCTTTGTTAGGTGGTAAATGTGAATGCTGTTTTCAGATTAAATGTTGATAATAAATGTTCAGTATGTAACTTTTATTTCAAATGCCATCTTTGTTATTTACACATTTATCTTTTTTGAATCGCAATATTCCTCATCCTATTACAGAATTTTATTGGAACCACAGATATCAAATGATGCATGTGGCAGTTTTAGTGATGAACACCCAGATTTGAAGGATGAATCTTTTCCAGAGGCAAAATTTTCTTGTTATGTCTGGCCAAATGTGGATCCTATTTGGCCTCTATCTCCTTGAATAATAAGTATGGGAGATCACTCCTGCCTCTCTGCCAGCTTATCTCATACAACATGTCATAGGCACATGGCACATTGTGTCTCTGAGGCAAAGCCCTGGCAGTGGTCTCAGCTAACAGAGACTCCATCTTTGCCTGTTCACTCGGCATACATCCAGAGTAGTGGGCTGTATTTCAATTTCTGCCCCTGCAAAGTTGTGCTAGAATTTCCCTGATAAGCAACTCTGAGAAGTTAAGTGCAGCCCTCATCTTGTTTACCATTCACACGTAATGATCATGCCCAAAGGTATGGCTTTCAGCCCAGGTGCTAGCTTATCTTGGTCTACCTGCACATGGCCTAAAACACTAAGCTATCAACCCTGCTTACAGAATGTAACTGGTGACTAGATTAGAGTGTCCAGAGAGATAGGCATGCCTACTGGCCAGTTTTAATAACAGTGTAGGGTGGGAGTACTGTTGATACCACCCTTCTGCCTTTCCTCTCCACTGTATATATGCTTGTATGATCTTCCCAATAAATGGACACCCTTCACCAGTTTCTCTCTGGTGGTTCTGCAGCCAAGCAACACCATTGTCATGGTCCTCAGGAATCTTGGGCCTGCTGGTCAAAAACACCCAAGACTCTAGAAGGCATATCTTAGAGACAAAAGAATTGTCTGACATCAGAGCCTTGGAGTTCCTCTTTCAGGTGGAGGTAATGTGTCAGCTACCACCACAACTGCTCAGATTCACACAGTAAGTTTCTTGCCATTGTATGAGCTAGTAGATGTCAGCTTGTGCCTGAAGTCTTTCAATTGTAAGAGTGAGCACCAGGACCAGCATTGTTACATAGTAGGTAAGCTGTCCGAGATTCTAGCCAATCCACCATGGTTTTGCTCTTGGCTTCTGGTTTCACAACAGCAGCTCGGCTACTGCAATTGAGCCCTTGGGGGTATGAACCAGTGGATGGCAGATATCTCCCTGCTTCTGTCTTTCTCACTCTAGTTCTGTCTTTCAAAGAAAAAAAATTGAAGAGTGGTTCCCATGACTGGTGTTGAGGGAAATGTGAAGCCCATTGACTTGCATCTCATGTGCTACAACCTGGAGCACTTCTACTACTTAATATTTAGAGTTGACGCCCTATCAAGACCAACAATGATGAGCACTGAGGGTAAGAGAGACAATTTTTTTTTTTCAAGTTACATATCATTTTTATTGAGGCTAATGTTTTTTTTGTTTGTTTGTTTTAATTAATATTTAGCATTATGTGACAGTTTCATAGGCTTTGGGAATCCCCTTCCCCCTCCCCCTCCCCTCCCCCCTGGTGGATTCCTCCACCTTGATGCAGCATTACAGTTCAAATTCAATCAAGATTCTTTGCTTGCAAACATATATTAAGCATGGAGTCCAGCTACTTATTGTCCAGATGGGTTGAACGGTTTCTTGGGGAGACCATCTCTGGTCCGAAGTCAGAGCTGGTATAATATCATCACAGTCAATTAAGAGTCCCCAATATAACATCAGCAGCAATTTGCAATATTATGGAATTGACATAGTTTTGAGTAACCAGTATGTTAAAAAAAAAAAAAAAGAAAAAAAAAAGAGACAATTTTGTTTTCAACATGTGTCATGTAGGGCCTGGTGGTGTGGACTAGCAGCTAAAGTCCTCGCTTTCAACGCCCTGGGATCCCATATGGGCGCTGGTTCTAATCCCGGAAGCCCCGCTTCCCATCCAACTCCCTGCTTGTGGCCTGGGAAAGCAGTCGAGAATGGGTTAATGCTTTGGGAATCTCCACCCATGTGGGAGACCTGGAAGAGGTTCCTGGCTCCTGGCATATCAGCATAGCACTGGCCGTTGCGCTCACTTGGCGTGTGACATTGTAGGGAAGTTCAACTACAGAATGAAGTTCTACACATCTACCTGCTTTCCACCAGATTGCTCATGTGAGGACCCAGCTGTTAGTTCTTTGCTATTGTTGCTTATCAGCTTGTGGCTCGGGTCCTCAGTAGGACACTAATCAGTGAAATTTATTGAATTTTTTTGCAGGTCCTGTTTTAAAATATTCCCAGTCTCTCACAGCATCCTAACATTCTTTCATTTTTGTAATTATATTGTAGGAATGTGTGGAATAGGGTGGAAGAATGAGATTCACAGGAATTGGGAGAAAACAGAGGATGGGTCCTTTTTTCCAGTTATGCATCCTGCTTCAGTAAACAAGTGTTGGGACAACATTCAAGTTAGTAACTCATTTTCCACCAGCATGTATTTCAGCCTGGCTCAGTCTAGTGTTCCCCCAATTCCACTTCATGTTGCTGTGTGCTGAGACCTATCCAGGAACAGCATGTCCCCTGTCTCAGCCCTGATGTGAATTGCCTATTGTTGTGGCCTGATACAGCACTGATCCTTCTCCCCATGCTGGTTCTCAGATCCGCTAGACGATGTTAGGTAATGACTCACCTGTGCTTTTTGCATCTTTTGTAAGAAATCATTCTCTGTTCCTATTTCTTGGAGAGTGTTTCCTATGTTTTCATTTATTAGTTTGATGGTTACTTGGTATAGATTTAGTTCTTTGATCCATTTAGAGCTTATTTGTGTATAATGTGACAGGTATGGGCATTTTTTTGTTATTCTGCAGCATACTATGCACTTGTCCCAACAGCGTTTGTTCAATAGGCCAGGATTTTTACCTGGACTGTTTTCAGTTGTGTTGTCAAATATTACTTGGCCATACATGTGTGGGTTCCTTTCTGGGGTTTCAGTTCTGTTCCACTGATCTTCTTCTCTGTTTCTGTACCAGTAACAGACTGTTTTGATGAGCCCTGCTCTTTTGTATGTCTTGAGGTCTGGAACTGAGATTCCTCTAGGTTGATTTTTATTCTTCAGGATAACTTGGCTATTCATGGTTTCATGTGATTCCAGATGAATCTTTGTATCATCTTTTCTGTTTCTGAGAAGAATGCTGTTGGGATTTTGATTGGGATTGCATCAAACCTGTATATTACTATTGGTAATATGGCAGTTTTGATTATGTTTACTGTGCCAATTATGTTTACTGATGCTATTGATGCATATTTTCTCTCTCCTCCATTTTTTAATAGTTGGGCTAGTGGGGAGTCTATTTTGTTGATGTTTCTCAAAGAATCAGCTCTTTTATTCATTGCTGTTGTGTACATACAGTTCTCTTGGTCTCTATTCGGATTATTTCCTCCCTTATTTTGATTATTTCTTTTTTCTTAGTATTCTTGAGATTGCTTTGCTGTAGCTTTTCTATTTCCTACAACTGTAAGATTAAGTGATTTACTTGATGCTTTTCTAGTTTCTTAAAACAAGCATTGAAATGAACATTGCTCTTTCCATTGTCTTGATTGTGTCCCATAAGTTTTGATATGTTGTATTGATGCCTTCACTTGCTTCAGGCTGTTTTTTTTAATTTCCCCTATGATTTCCTCTCTATCTAATTTCTCATTTAGTAACATTATGCAGTCTCCACGTGTTTGCAAGTTTTCCTAAGTGTTTTGGCTTCTTGGTCTCTTGCCTCACTTCATGATGGTCACAAAATATGCCTGGTATATTATTGATTTTTAAAAATTTGGTGATGCTTGTTTTGTGGCCTATAATATGGTCAATTCTGGAGAAGGTTCCATGAACTGACAAAAAAAAGTGTATTCTCTTTTATAGAATTAAAGGCTCAGTTGATATCAACTAAGTGCATTTGTTCTAGAGTTTGGGTGAGTTGTGTGTTTTCTTTGCTGAGTTTTTGCTTTTTTAAAATCTGTCCATTGATATTAATGTGGTATTAAGTTCACACAATATGATTATATTGAATCTATTTCTCCCTTTATGTCCATTAATGTTTGTTTCACACAACCAAATGTCTTGGCATTTGACGCATATACATTTATTATGGTGACTTCTTCTTGGTGAATGGATCCTTTGAACATTATATGGTATCCTTCTTCATCTCTTAATGTTTTTCACATTGATATCTGTATCATCTGCTATAAGAATGACTACCCCTGCAAAATTTACATTACCATTCTTTTGGAGTATCTTTTTTCATCCTTTCACTTTCAGCTTCCTCTGATCTTTGTTAGTGAGATGTATTTCCTGTAAGCAGCAGGTGGAAGTGTTTTGTTTTTTGGTCCAGTCTTGCAATCTATGATGTGTGATTGATGTTTTTAAGCCATTTATATTCAATGTTAATATGGATAAGTGGCAAAATCCTCCTATCATTTTAGTGATGGGTTGTCCTTTGATTTAGTCTTCTGTTAGCCTTGTAGTGGGATGTTCTCCATTTTTCGCTTTGGTTTTTGTTCTTCTATCTTTCACTAAAACATATATTGAATATCAGCTGCAGGGCAGGTTTGGAGTATTCGAATATTTGGAGTTCTTCTTTACTGTGGAAGAATTTTATTTCATTTTCAAAGACAAAGGAGACCTTTGTAGGAAACATTTTTCTAGGCTAACACTATTTCCCTTTTAGTATCTGAACTATGTCACTTCATTATCTTCTCAATTGCAGTGTTTCCTCTGAGAGATCAGCAGTGAGTTTGCCTGGTGTTCCTCTATAGGTCACTTGATTTTTCTCACATGAACATCTAAGGATTTTTTTCCTAGTTCAACTGAGGAGAGCTTGATTATCATGTATCATGGTGATCAACACTGTTGGGAGTACAGTGCCCCTTCTGCATGCTGTTTCCCAATTCTTTCTCTAGATTAGGGAAGTTTCCATTTATTATTTCAATGAATAATCCTTAAATCCCAACTTCTCTTTCTGTGTCTTCTGGAGCTCCCATAATTCTTATGCTGGGCCTGTTAATTGTATTTTTATATTCTTGGATACTTTTTTTTAACCTTGACCTGGTTCTATTCTAGCTTGTTTTTTTTTTTTTGTTCCTCCTGGTGACAGGAAATATTTTTCATTTCTTGCTCTACTGTATTTTTAACTTCTGAAATGTCAGCTTTCATTTAATTTATTTCCTCTGTGACAAATTCTATAAATTCTTTGAACTCTTGTTTTCAAGATTTATTTATTTTATTACAAAGTCAGATATACACAGAGGAGGAGAGACAGACAGGAAGATCTTCCATCCGATGATTCACTCCTCAAGTGAGCTGCAACGGCTGGTGTGCGCCGATCTGATGCCGAGAACCTGGAACCTCTTCCGGGTCTCCTGTGTGGGTGCAGGGTCCCAAAGCATTGACCCATCCTTGACTGCTTTCCCAGGCCACAAGCAGGGAGCTGGATGGTAAGTGGAGCTGCCAGGATTAGAACCGGCACCCATATGGGTTCCCAGGGCATTGAAAGCGAGGACTTTAACCGCTAGGCCATGCCACTGGGCCCTGAACTCTTGTATTATGTGCTTTTCAGTGTTGGTCAGAAGCTTTATACTAAGTTTTCTGAATTTTGTGTTCTCCATTTTGTCAATGTCTTCCTCAGTTAATTCTAAGGGTGGTAGAAGCTTCTGTTGCTTTACTGAGGAGTCTTCGGTAACATTTATTGTGCCTCTGTCTTGTCTCTTAACTTTTGACATTGTAATCCTGTTTGGTGGATTTTTGCTCCTTAGTTTGTATTTCTAAGATATATTACCAAGAGATCTACAAATCAATGTTTAAGTTCAATCAGTTGGCTTAGGAAGACGCCAACTATCCCAGATAACTGGTTTGTCTGCAGCACTGATCTTATCTAAACACAAGATGACGCCCAGTGGGCACTGATATCTAAACACAAGATGGTGCCCAGCGGGGCACTGCCAGGAAACTGGTGCTGTTGGCCTTCTGATCCAGGGACCACACAGATTATGTAGGATGGTAAGCTGGTGCTGTCCTCAACGTGGGATCAGCTGGGTGTGACTAGTTGGAAACTTGCCCACTCCAGCGTTCGATATCTGTGCTGTTGGCTTCAACCTGCCACCAATCTGCCCTGAGGAGTACACAGCTCCCTTTTAGTTTGTTGTTGGGCCAGATTATTAAGCAGGATATGTCAGTTTCAACCTACCTTCACATCTGGAGCTCCAGGAGCAGACCCAAGCTCCCATCTGGCTTCCACAAGGGTTAATTCTGTTGCTACCACTGGATCCCTGGGTATTGTTGGAGTTTACCTCACAGCTCACCTGTGGCTGGTAGGTTTTTTGCTCCCTATAACACTGCTCCTGCACCGTGGCCTCTTCCCTGTGTTTAGGTGGTCTCCAGGTACATCCGTGTTGACTGCCTGACCCCTATGTTTTTCTGCAATCTGCTCTCTGTTCTTTACCCTGTCCAGTGTTTCTCTGTCATCTCGAATATGTCTGCACCCTTTGTCCAATGTGGCAGATTTATTTGCAATTCTCTAAGCAAACTCCATACTGACTTCCATTTAGATTTGTTCTTTTGCACAATGTCTGTTCATTTGTATTGCCCATTGTTTCAAAGTATTTATTTATTTATTTATTTATTTATTTATTTATTTACTGTTCCTGGTTTTATGAAGCTCTTTGTAAATCCTGGGTATTAGCCCCCCATCACTTGCATAGTGCGCTAAAATTTTCTCCCATTCTGTTGGTTGCTTCTTCACCAACAGGTAAGTAACCCTATGGGGTGCAACAGGCATTTCCTGTCCAGGTATGCTCAAACAGCTACTCCACACAGCCCACAGTCCACTCCTGGGCCAAGAGGGATTAGCTGGTATCCCCATTCATCCCCAGCACACACACATCATGCACTCCAGCACCTAGCGGTTTGTATAGTGAGCCAAGGGCCCAAGGTGCCCACCAATAGCTATTCTAGGGCCAAGCTTGACAAACCGGTGCACTCTGTTCCTGCTATCCACCTGACATCTGCTTCATAGCCAAGTCATCCTGGGCAGTGTCCCTGATCCCACAGCTCAATAGTCATCCACTTCTGGGCCAGACTGAATTACGCTTGAGGAGAAGATATTCCTCTAACATGCCCCATCCATTTCTGTACTTACCCATCCAGGGATAGGCTCAGTGAGCCGTCATCAACTCACCTCTAGCCTATGAGTGCGAGCACACTGTCTACCTTCCACCACTTGAAAGTCATTCCAGCTCATGCAGTGATCTTGCTCCTTCAACAGGCAATGTGCTTGCCAGCCACTCCAGGGCTGGGTCCTTTCTGCTGGTGACCCTGGGGCCAGAGCCTGCATCCCTGGAGTCCACCACCACACAACATCCTGTCACCTCACTAGTCCTACTAGTCAGATGTCCTACATCTATAGCCTGCCTGCAAGCTGTTCCAGTGCCAGGGCATCTGTGCAGCCCCAACATTCACCTCTAACCTGCCCACCGCTTCAGAATTTCCACTGCTCGAGAGCAAGGCAGGTTAGATTTGCAGGGAATTCAAGCAAAACACTGTAGCAACATCATTTCTTGTTTCACAGGGGAGAATTTTCATGTGGACAACTCTAGTTTGCAAAGCAGGATTTATTTAAGAATAAGAACCATAGTAGTTTTTCTATTATTTAGTGCTGCTTTGAGTCTGTTGTCTATGAATTACCAGATTTTATCTTGATAGGCTATATTGTACTTTTTGCTCACTCTACTATACCAATGCATTAGGGGGAAATCGGGTGCGATCCTGACACCCTCTTAACAGGAGGTCATGTGCATGGAGCAGGGGGGCACTCCAGAGTGGAGCAGGTTATGGTAAAGAGGAAGCTTGGATCCCAACCATGAAGACTCTCAGATCTTCACCACAAACTATTAATATGAGCCACAAGAACTATATCCCAACTGCCAAGGAGGCCACAGGGAATTGGATGCCCTCGGAGGCTGAGTACTCTGAGGTCTCCCACCCCCAACCGGAGCTTCCGCAGGGGATGGAAGAAGTCCAAACACTACCGTGCAGAAACCAACATCATCGGAAAGACAACCAGAAGCCCTGAGCAGTCCGCAGAAACGGAAGAACAATAAACGTCCTTCGGGACCAGGGAGGAGAGCTTTCTCTGGTCCGAGCCTGGCTCCACCTCTGGACCCCCGCCCTCCCTTGCAATAACCATCGGGATCCGAAAACCCCTCATAACATACAAACAATCATACAAACTAAAAAACCCTAAAATAAATAGACAAACAACAAAAAGTAGAGCTTGGAATCTGACAGGAAAGAGCTGGCATGGATTGGCTCATGCCTCGCTGGGTTGGACACAAAGATTAGTCACTCCTCACCATGGTGTTGAGGATTTTCCTGCATACCCCCCCCCCAAAAAAATGTTCTGCACCTTAATTGTCAACAAATGTCTTGTTAGAGTTAAAAGCCAGTGTAGATTATCCTGAAATCTGCCAATATCAGCAAAATTATACTTCAACACAACAAATGGCTAAATACTAAAATGAAATAGACACAAAACAGCTGAATGGCACCTTATAGCCATTTTAAGGTATAGAGCAGCCGGTTCTGTATATGAACTAAAATTGAAATGTCAATGAGCTAATCATAGGTTGTGGTTAGGACTTGCCTTTTTTTTTTTTTTTTAACATACTGGTTACTCAAAACCTTGTCAATTGCATAATGTTGCAAATTGCTGTTGATGTTATATTGGGACTCTTAATTGACTGGGATGATATTCTACCAGCTCTAACTTCGAACCAGAAATGGTCTCCCCAAGAAACTGTTCAACCCATCTGGACAATAAGTAGCTGGACTCTATGCTTGGTATATGTTTGCAAGGAAAAAATCTTGATTGAATTTGAACTGTAATACTGCATCAAGGTGGAGGAATCCACCAGGGGGGAGAGGCGTGGGGAGGGGTGGTTGGATTCCCAGAGCCTATAAAACTGTCGCATAATGCAAAATAATTAATAAAAAAAAAAAAAAACCACAGTGATTACTGCCTTAGCAGATGCATGGCACTCCAAAGGAGGAAAGTCCTAAGAACATGGTGGAAATAGTGGGTTTTTTTATGCACCATCTTCGGGAGGTGTTCACATGAGTCACCCTAAGGGCAAAGAGAAACAAACCTATTCACAATGGGCAATAATATCTACCACCTCACCCAGAAAAAAGGTTGAGACTTGTGTCTTCCTTCTCCCAAATTTGTGGGCTTGGCATCCAGTTCAGGGTCACCAACCTGGAAGCCACACTCCCACACCATCTAGGCTTTCCCTTCTGCCCAACTGTGACTCTTACCTATCATCACTGGAACTGAGAGGGGTGGTATTGCATTTTTGTTTGGTAACCACTCCCCTCGCAAGTCCCTATAAAGGCCCATGATAGGGAGAGGCTCAGTCTCTTGGTCACATGTCTCTGAAGGATCTAGATGTTTTCTGCTTTTGTGATTCTGCATTAATTGCTTGGCTGAGGGCTGTGTGAACTCCCGGCTTGACAGTTTATGTGACACTCACCAGGCAGGACACCTGGAAGTGCACGTAGGTAGACCACTCCTCAGGAAGGAGGACCCTGGTGTTTGATAAGAGTCCTTGCCCTATAGCCCATCAGTTTGCACCTTTTGAAAGTTGCTTGCTTCAAACCTACCAACACAAGCCTGCCAAAAGCTCATTTTTTTTAAAATCTATTTTATTGTATTGTTGTTGACAATTTTTCCATAGTTAATTACAGTTAAAGGCAAAAAAAAAAAAGGTTCAGGCGGATAGGGAAGTGGGCAATACTATCATGTTCACATTGCTTCCATCATGTATCTGAGGTAAAGGGGGATACTGAGGGAGAAGCCCCACCCGGTTTCCTGCCCACCCCAAGTCCTGGATGTGGGGCATGCTCTGAGATATGTGCTCAAGTGGTGTTGATAATTCTCCAGTTATGAATCACTGCCAGTTTCGCTCGGTGAGGTCGTCCACCGATCGATATTGTCCATCACAAAGTCTCCGTTTGCCCCATATTTCGCTGCCAACATATACCTGAGATGAATGATTGTCCTGCTCTGTCTTCTGTCTTTTCTTGGCTAGAGTTCTGAGTCCAGCAGTTTGATTAGGGAGATCTCCAAGATACTTTGAGGTATTCCCAGATTAGTTTCTTGTATGTTCTAACAAGCACAGGGCCCGGCACAGTCCATCACCCCGATCAGCTGGTGGTTGCAATTGCTGTGTTGGTTCTGTTTTCAGTCCCGAGTTGCACTGGAACCAATGGGTGTTGCAGTCCATCAACCAGTGGGAGCTGCAGCCTAGTCGGGGCAACCCACAATAACCCCCACCAGACCCGCCCCCTACCCTGGTTTGCCAGTATGTGTAGCAGAAGACCAGTCTGTCCCCCATCCCATTTGGCTCTTGTACTTGTCAATGGGTATTAAAGCTTAGTTCTATCTAACCAACTCAACCATCCAGCCCTTACAGATGTTGTTGAGTGCCTCTCTATCTAGCCATCCCAGCCCCCATCCTAGTTTTCATACCCTCCCACAGGACTAGTGACCCAGGAAGGGGGAACCCACTTTTTCCCTCCCAGGTCTCTCTGTCCCTGTTTATGCACTCTTTAGGTGGTTCTGTGATTAGACTTGACAGAATTAGTCCCCAGCGCCAGCTTCTGCCAGCTGATGCTGCGGCCCTGATCTAGTCCACATGCAGTGCACAGGTGTTGTAGCCCTGCTTAGTCAGGTCTGTCTCTATCACGGCCCACACTCTCCAGTGGGAGTAGCTGTCCAGCGAGGGGACCAGCCCCTTAATACCCCCACCAGTTCTGCCCCTCCCTTCCTTCCTGGATCTCACGTGTGGTGGTTGGGTGCTGCATTCATATCCAGTACAGGCAACCATGCCCTGGCATTCCATAATGTGTACTGGTTTTGTCGCAACCAAACCCGGCCCATCCCACACTCTGTTCTGGTGATCGGATTTGCCAGTGGATGACATGAACTGATTCAGCCTGGTCTGCTCCTGACCCATGCCGAATGTATGCCAGTGGGAAACTTTCCATGGCCTATTCTGGGCTGTTTCCTATCATGCTTCTTGCGCTTACCTGCAGGGACTGTGTCCTGCCAGAGGAGTTGCCCAGGCTCCTCCATCAGAACCCCTCCCAATGCCAGATTTTGCGCTTGCCAGGGCGTCCTTGAGCCAACCCTACTCGGTTCACCTCCTGTCCTAGCAGGAACAGTGGCTTTTCCTGGCTGTCTTTCACCCCATTCTGGTTCTTGTTGTTGGATGTTTCAGCCCGGCCATGGCTCGTCCATACCCACATACAGCTCACACATGGCTCAGTAGGGGATTGAGACCCAGCCTAGTCAGTCCCACATCTACCCTGGTTCTCCATAACACCAGATGGTGTTGGGATCTGAACCGGCCTGGTGCATCCAATCCCAGCCCACACACTAGTGCCTCGGGTGACTACAACTGTTTCCTAGATAGAACGCAGCCCCCATTCCAGCACATACACCCCTTGGTGGGAACCTCAACCCAGTTGTGGTGTCCCTTTACCTCCCCGATTGGGCCTGTTCCAAGCCGTAAATCACGCACCTGCCCGTGGTTGCCCTGAGGACCATTAGGTGCAAGCCTGCTAGACAAGCCGGAGCTTATCTTTTACTTGATAGGTGTTCAAAGCTCAGCATTATTAAGAGATTAGAAGTTCTTCAAAGGAAGAGTTATTGGGATTGGGAATCTTTAGGATTGACTCAGAACCCAGAAACAGTGGGGTCAGCCTGGAGCTATCTAAGCAGCAATTCAGACATCCATTACCCCAGAGCTCCCCGGCCGGGCGGCCAGCAGGCACAGCCTGGCGCCCAATGGCAAACTGGCCGCCCGGGCCCATGAGCGCATGGCAGGCTGGGGTTGGGATCCGAGCTAGATGTCCCCTCCTGCAGCCCTCCAGTCGCCTCTGGCAGCCCGAGGTTTAAACCTGCAGGCCCAGGGTTGCGCCCCTCCCCAATCCCATTCACCGCCCAATGAGGACGGTGGGTGGGCCCCGGACATACCCAGTCACAGAGACCTCCCTCCTCTGTGTACTCACCCCGGAAGGAAGCAGGCCCCGCACCCAGGCATGTCCGGACCCAGCCCACCATGAGCCATGAGCACATGGCGGGCTGGGGTCAGGATCCAAGCTAGACGTCCCCTCCTGCAGCCCTCCCTAAAAGCTCATTTTGAAAGTTAACATGTAAAACTGACCAGTGATGACTATATATATGGAACTGTCCATAATTGTATAAGAACCCTGTGCGATTTAACCTTTGCCCTTGTTTTGCTCTCTTTTTCTGCCCTGCTGTTCCTACAGCAACCTTGGCTGGGGGAAGTGGCTGGGAGACCTAGCTTAAACTGAATAAACCACTTATGCCTTATCGCTGACTTCAGACTCAATGCTTTTCTGGGGATTTCAAAAATCTGGCACAACACTACCATTATTCTGGCACTCTGACTCTTGGATTCCCCAGGACCTGCTTGCTTTTTGGCTTCCTACAGACAGACTCTGAGAATAGGTAGCCCCTGAGCATAGCCCTTGTGTGTCTGTATTCCTCACACTCTGTTCACTGCTTGAGCATGACAGTAAAGATGTTAATTCTAAGGTGCTTTTTATTGCTCACTTGTGTACTTTCAAGAGTTCCAGGAGAGGTGAGGCCTAGCAGTAACGGAATGTAGGCAGAAAAGGCAGGAAAATATGAATGCTTGCAGACTTGTGAAGTGTATCCATGTTGTTTGTTGTATGCCTCTTAGGATAACTTATATTGCTGGGGAAACTGGTCTTCAGATTAACAGACAGACTTCAGGGTAATAAGCATTTCTTCATCTCGGGGTTTCCATTCACACTGTATTGTCACATGAACATGTCATTTGTTAATTTCTAGTGGGCCCTGTTATCACCAAGAGTGGCTAATAGATTTCTTAAAAAGACTGCTCTTTTTTTAAACCAGAATTAATTAATTAATTATAGGCCATTGGGTCTGGGTGCCACACGGACCTATTTTGACCTGTATGATGCCACAGTCAGTATTAATTTCCTGCAGGACCACTGCAACCCGTGGAGCATAATCAGTTCTGGTGAGTTCCTGATGAGCTCAGCACATGCACAATTCACTGTTGTCCCCTGCAGTCCTAAAGTGTCTGACATGGTGTACAAAATGGCACCTGATGTATCACTACTAGAATTCTTGATCTGCTAGTCATCAGATCCGAGGGCTACCCAGACCTGTCTTGGGTGGAACCTGTAGAATGCCACATTAATGCAGTTCACTGAGTCAGAAATGAGTTTACTCTGAGCTCAGATTATGCTCAGTCCTTTCCCTTGCCTTTCCTCCTTATGCAAAATGGCAACCAATTCGGCTCTAGGGGGCTGACTGGGCTGTGAAATCCACCCTGTTCCTACACTTCCACTCTGGGATCTGCTGCTCTGTCTCTGCTGCCACTCAAATCAAACAGACCAGCAGGACGGACAGTTCTTTGTCTGGGTTCACCTCCCAATCTCCCAGTGCAAGTCCTTTCCCACCTGGTTGCTGGTGGAGTTCCAGCTGCTGGTGGAGTTCAGATCACCTGTTAGCTGAATGCTGCTGGAATATCAGTCACTGCTTCACCACTCCATTATGTCCGCTGCTTTCCTGTGTCTGTCAGTCTCTAGGTACCCCTCTGCTGTTATTCTGTCCTCTCCTATTTCCTGGAATGTGTCCTCTCTACTTCATCCTGATTAAATGTTTTTCCCTCCATTTAAAGTGCCCTTACCCCATTCCACCGTCTTGATTCTCCCATATTGTAGACTTTTTAAATGTAAGCTTTCTTGCACCCTGCAATACCATCCTGAAGCTAAACTGAAACCTTAAGTGTCATTCCTTTTGGAGTGATTCAGAGATGAGATTTGTGTGAGCCATATCCCATTGCTTCTGATATGACAACAGCTCTCAGAGATGGGGGTTGATATGTTGATTCTGTCCCTTTGCTGCCTCCCCAGAGGGAGACCCTGCACCAGGAATGGTATGTAAATAGGGGAAAGCCCTGTTTTTATATTTTGAGGTTTAATTTTACCAGGACCATAAGACCCTAACTGCCTGCTATCTAGTCTGACTCCTCACACACTACTCCAAAACCCTCACATCTATAACCACCCTGCTTGCTCCATTGCTCCATGCCAGTCAGGCAAGGTGGCCATCCCCCTCTTTTATTAAGCATGCCTGCCCCACAGTCCCATCACTCAAGGGCCATGCCATCTCCATAAGGGCTCACTGCATTCCATCCCCAGCCTTCCAGCTGATGGCTATAGGGCTAGGCCTGGTGGGCCAGCATCCACAACTCACTACCATTTGGGCCTGCAGGCAAGGCTGCTGCTTCAGGTCTAGAACAGCTCTGCAGACAACCATGCATACAAAGCACCCTCCACTGCTGCCCTGCTTGTCGCTTAGATGTAGGCTGGCTCTGCCAAGGACCCTGTGACCCCACCCTCCATCTTGCACCACAGGGCTGGGCTCACTCTTCCTGGGCCCACAGAGTCTCTAGCATTCTAGTCTTGATTGCTGCAGCTGGCACAGGTTTTCTCAGCTGGCAATATCTGCACTTAAAATCCTCTTTCCATGTCCACCTCAGGCTATTGTAGGCATTCTACCTGCTGCTCCAAGGACAGAGCAGCTCAGCCAGAGTAATAGACCACACAAAATCCCCAACCTGCTGACCACCCTTGGCGCTGCCAGATCAGATCGGCCCAGGCAATGCCTCCCATGTCCCCAACCCACCTATCCAATACTCCAGGGTTCTCAGAAGGCTTGGCTACCATCCCATCAAACCCACACATGCAAGCAGCAAGCCTCTCTGCTGCATCCTGTCCACAGCACAAGAACAGGGCTGGCTCATCCAGCATCCCACTCCCTCCAACAGGTGCTGACAGATGCCTTCTTCACCATCCCTCTGGCAACCCAGAAACAGCCACTTTTCACTTTTGAGTGAGAAGACCCAGAGAATGGTAAGACTGAACAGCTCACTTGGACTCAGCTCCCACAAGGATTCAAACATTCATCCATGGTCTTTGATGGACCCTTTCATTGGGACCTTGTTGCCTACTGCCATCAACACCCCCAGGTAACTCTTTTACAGTATAGTGATTATCTCCTCCTTGCAGCTGCTTCTCATGCAGACTGTCTTGAAGCCACCAAGGACTTACTGGGCCACCTACAGACTCTTGGATACTTGGTCTCAGCCAAAAAGGCCTAGTGGTGCCTAACCCAAGTAACATACTTAGGGTATCTACTTCAGGGGTTACCACTACTTATTTGGGCAGGCAATGCATCCATCATCATCACCATCCCTGAGCCCACCAATAAACAACAGATAACCTTTCCATCTGTTTGTGGATGAATGAAAGAGAATTGTTTGGGGGGGGCGTTACTTACCAAAATGTTAGGGCCCTGGTGGTACCCTGTGGCCTCTCTGTCCAAAAACCTGGAATCTGTAGTGGCTGGGTGGCCTGCCTTTCTATGCCAGATAGCCTCCATAGCCCTCCTGGTAAAAGACTTGGATAAACTAACTCTGGGGCAAAACCTCCATCTCACAGGCCCACATGAAGTCAAGCTTCTCCTCATGGCCCCTCCCAGTCGCTGGCTTTCCAATTCCAATATAACTCACTATCAAACTTTGCTCCTTGACCAAGTCAGCATTAACTTCTTGACCACTTCTGCCCTTAACCCAGCCACCCTCTGGCTCTTCAGTTACTCAACTGCTCCATCCCTGCCAGGAGATGATAAGCTCCTCTCTGACCTTTGACCAGACCTCAACGACGTCTCATAGTCCTGGCTGGATTTCATTTCATTTAGTAATGGCAGCAGGTTTAATCAGGATGGAATATGTGTGGCTGTGGCAGCAGTGACTTCACCCACTGAAGTCTTACGGCAGACTGCCTTGCCACCAAGCATCTCACCTCAAAAGTATGAGCTTATTGTCGTCACCCAGGCTTCCAAAATGTGCACTAATAAGACTGTTAATATCCACACTGACAGCCTATATGACTTTGCTACAGCTCAAGTATTTGGCGCCATCTACTGGGAACTAGGCCTCCTTAGAGCCAAGGCAAACAAAGACGAAATTCTCTGCTATTTGGTTCCTAACACAGTCGTGATAATACTGTACTAGATACCAAAACGGGAAACCGCCTTGATGACACGGCTACCGAGAAGCGGCCACGAGGGCAACTGCCATACTCCCTCTATTTACTAACTCAATTCTTCCCTCACATCCATATTATTCCAAAGCTTTAGAATAGACAGGAAAGATAGGGGGGAGACCAGGCAGCAAGAACAGAATGGGTACCAAGACATGGATGGTGGAATGCTTCTTCCAAAAGCTCTGGGGCAACATCTGGCCCAGCAACTCCATCAAAGCTCACATTTAGGAAAAACAACGCTTGCTGAGCTCCTCAGAAAAGGATTTAAGGTGCAAGGACTAAATGCATTAGTGGAAGGAGTAGTAGAACATTGTGTGACTTGTTCCCAGGTTAACCCAGGGCCACGGCCAGCAACCAACTGCAATCAGACATAGGGGAATAGAGCCAGGCAGGTTGTAGGAAGTTGATTTCACTGAAATGAAGCCAAGAAAATATAGATATAAATACTTACTGTGTTGATAGTTGCATTCCCAGGATGGGCAGAAGTTTTCCCTACTAAGACTGAAATTGCAACCATGACTGCTGAAAAGCTATTACATCAGAATATTCTTAGGTGTGGGCTGCCTTTCCATATAGGCTCAGTTCATGGCCCTGGCTTTATTGCCCTGGTGTCACAAGCAATAGCCCAATGTGTGGGATAAATGGGAAATTACATTGTGCCTATAGACCCCAAAGCTCTGACCAGATAGAGAGTAAATCGGCCCCTAAGAGAGACCTTGGTAAAATTATTCCTAGAGACTCATGACAATTGTGTGGGCGTGCTGCCTTTTGTGCTATTTAGAACAAGATGTACCCCCAGCATTAAGGTGTTCACTCTTTTGAGACCATGTTTGGGAGACCCCCCCAACCATTTTGCCCAAGATAGGAGAAGAAACTGTGCAAATTATCAGTCATGGTCACCTTTCTTTTTTTAGATTTTTTTTTTTTTTTTTTTTTTTGGAGAGGTGGATGATATACAGAGAGAAGTAGAGGAAGATCTTCCATCCAATGGTTCACTCCCCAAGTGGCCGCAACACCTGGAGCTGAGCTAATCCAAAGCCAGGGCCCAGGAGCTCTTAAGGGTGTCCCACATGGGTGCTGGGTCTCAAGGCTTTGGGTCATCCCCAACTGCTTTCCCAAGCCACAGGCAGGGAGCTGGATGGGAAGCGGGGCCACCGGGAATAGATACAGTGCCCATATGGGATCCCAGCCCATGCAAGGCGAGGACTTTAACCACAGCGCTAACATGCTAGGCCCCATGGTTAGCTTTTAAGTTCCTTGCAGAAAATCCTTTGAATTTCCAGAAAATCCAAAAGGAACTGATGTCTGACCTGGAGGCAGCTTTCTGGCCACCCAGTCTAACAGCCCTGTTTCCAATGAGGTGACCATGTTTGGATCAAGAGACATCAAGCTGAAGCCCTGCAACCATTCTGGAAAGTACCATGCTCTATAATCCTAACCACTCCAACAGCCATTAAGGTAGACAGGACTAAGGTGTGAAATCACCACTCCCTGGTCAAAAAGGACACCAGCCCCAGGGAGCAGCCAGCAATGGCCACCATCCCACAGGATACCAGCCTAGTGGAGCAACTGTCAATGGTCACAGATCCTCACACATCAGGTAAGAAATGGAGAAATCATCAGACACTCTTGGGACCCACTGAAGATAAGACTTACCAAAGAAACTCTTTAGCACCTCTGTTTGTAATATTGATGTTGTTGATCTTAAATAAAAATAGGATGGATAGGGCTATATCACATTCCCTACATCAATTGATTAACTACTTTTGTGAGTTAAGAAAAACAGAGGATGGGACTGCAGTTAAGCAGGTATCCACCTATGGGCCACTATATATCGGTCTATTCTCTGTCAACTATTTGGAAGATACTGGAATAGTCCACAAGCAATCTATGGGTGTGGGAGGCAAGGCAAGAAACAACATTTTTATTGCCCAGTTTTCTGTATGCCCCAGTCATGAAAATGCACACTGTGGAGGTACTGGGGACTATTACTGTTGTGCTTGGGGCTGTAAAATGATAGCCTCCTGGCAGCCCCGAATTCCAGACAGTTATATTGCCTTGAAAAGAGAAACAACTCTGGGATCTTTTAAAGTAGGTAAAGTAACCCTATAGCTATTCAGGTTAAAAAACTACAAGATTTCATCTCAAACACAAGACTCACATGGAGACCATGGGTACTTATTATTTTTGGGACCCAGAGGCAATATTTACCATACAATGTTACAGCCCTAAAATGCCGATCAACTCAGTTGTCCGCAGTAGACAGATTGCACCACATGTGCTGCTGGTGCAGCCACAGGCTTCAGTTACCTCTTCCACAGGGATAATTACAGCAGTAAGAGCAACAGGCCAATCCTCAGAATATAAGTCAGTTACCCACAGAGATCTCTATTAAATATGTTAGACTCAGTTTTTCTTTTCCTTAATGCAACAAATTCCAGTGACACCTGGGACAGTTGGCCATGTGTTAACCCTGAACCACCATATTATATAGGCTTTGCCACCCACAGCAATGTAGAGCAACTACCCCTCCATATCCACAATGTAAGTGCTGAACAAGCCCATGCCTAGGGGCTTTGCCAGCTGGGGCAAGGAATCCAAACTCACTCTTGGGGACCTTGAAGGATGAGTTACCTTGATATCGGTAACTCTCCCTATCAAAATTCATGCAGCCAAATGCACAAACTCAGCCTTGGGGACCTTCAAGAAGATAGTTACTTAGTAGCTGCAGAAGGATCATGGTTTGCTTGTAGTGTAAGAATGACCCCCTACTTTTCACGGACAGGATTCTCACATACCAACATAGCAATGGGTGCCCTTTTCCACATAATTCCCCAAATACCCTATTTGAGGAAGAGGGAAGAATACACTGGGAGCTGGCCCACACATAAAAGAGCTGCCTCAGCCCTAGTACCAGTTATGGTTAGATTGAGAATAGGTGGCTCCACAGCTCTTGGAGGAGCTGCCCTCATAACTGGGAGCCAAGACTTCACATATTAGTTAATGAGTGGATATGGACCTCTCTAAGAAACTTCAATGTCCGACTAAAATCCTCCTTAAATCCTTGGCCAAGGTGGTCCTCCAAAGCAGTTGAGGACTAAATCTGCTTTTAGAACAAGGAGCCGTTTGGGCCTGGCAGCGTGGCCTAGCGGCTAAAGTCCTCACCTTGAACGCCCCGGGATCCCATATGGGTTCCGGTTCTAATCCTGGCAGCTCCACTTCCCATCCAGCTCCCTGCTTGTGGCCTGGGAAAGCAGTTGAGGACAGCCCAAAGCTTTGGGACCCTGCACCTGCGTGGGGAACCCGGAGGAGGTTCCAGGTTCCCAACTTCGGATTGGCGCGCACCGGCCCGTTGCGGCTCACTTGGGGAGTGAATCAAAGGATGGAAGATCTTCCTCTCTGTCTCTCCTTCTCTCTGTATATCTGGTTGTAATAAAATGAGTAAATCTTTAAAAAAAAAAAAAACAAGGAGCCCTTTGTACAGCCCTGAGAGAAACCTGCTGCTTCTATACACATCACTCTGGAGTAATCAGAAATGACTATGTCTAGTCAGAAACTCTCAAGGAAAGAAAAGAGCTAAGAGAAAATCAACAACATTGACTTGAGAGCCTATTCTCTTGGTCACCTTGGCTCACCACTTTGATTATGGCCATCTCTGGCCCCCTTCTGCTTTTGCTTTTAGGATTACTGATAGGCCCTTGTGTTGTTAATTGCTTGAATGACTCTATAAAACTGAATCAATACTGTTAAACTAATGGTACTCAGATCTCAATATAACCTAATTCATGTTCATGATGATGATGAGTCAAGGGTTTGACTCTAGTTACTAGAAGAGGGGGAAATGTAAAACCCAATCACAATCTGCAGTTGTTAGAGTGTGGGTAAAATGCTATTGTTGGGCAGTGTGAGATTCCTTTGTACTGAAGAACTGCTACTTTGCTAGGCCAGGAGGTGCCCAGACTTTGGGAGGATTCCGCTTTAGTGATAAATCTGTTCTTTGCTGCCTTGCAACTTTGTGAAGCCAAAGGCGCATTTCTTCTCCGGTCCCAAGAACAGGAGGAAGATATTAGTGTGAGAATGGGATGAGCCATAAAGATAGTGGGTATGGGAACGGAACAGGCTCCCTGTGCCTGAAGGCCCTAAAATAATGAACATGTCTAAGGTTGTTATTTTTGATGTATTTCCCAGCCCCAAAGGGCCTATATAAGCTACTGTCTTGGGCTGTTCGGAGTCCTACCGCCCTGCTAGGCTGGCCATTGCTGGCCCCAAGTGTGGTCTGACCCCAGCATGCTGGCGCAATAAACTCTGTTTGCTGTTTGCATTGCCAGCGAGACTCTTTGTCATTTTCTGGGAGTTGACTAGCTCGCACCCTGACGTCTGGGGGCTTTGGCCCAGACTCTAACATAGTCACTTTGGTTCAGGCCTGCACAAGATTGCTAACCTGCTCTCTACACTTCTGTACATAATGCTTTGCCAGCTGCCTGACTTTTTGGGTCAGATCACAAGGGGCAACATGCCCTGTCTGCAATTCTTGGTTTCAGGGAATGATTTATTCACCCATTATTCCTATGGACGCCTCCTGTGGCTACCTTGGCCCACCCATTGTTGTTATGGCAGCCTCCTGTGTCTGTCCAACTCACCTGCTTCCCATGACTGTATAACACTTTTTTTTTAAAGATTTATTCATTTTATTACAGCCAGATATACACAGAGGAGAAGAGACAGAGAGGAATATCTTCCGTCCAATGATTCACTCCCCAAGTGAGCCGCAAGGGGCCAATGCATGCCGAACTGAAGCTGGGAACCTGGAACCTCTTCCGGGTCTCCCACATGGGTACATTGGGCCGTCCTCAACTGCTTTCCCAGGCCACAAGTAGGGAGCTGGATGGGAAGTGGAGCTGCCAGGATTAGAACTGGCGCCCATATGGGATCCTGGGGCCTTCAAGGTGAGGACTTTGGCCGCTAGGCTAACGCCGCCGGGCCCGACTGTATAACACTTTATATAAAAGCCCTTCTAACTCTCATATTGGGGTCACACTCTAAAGGAAAGAAGAGCTGACCGCAACCAGTTAGTTTACCTGACTACTGAATAAACTTTACTGCTTAGCAGAGTAGTCTGGGCTGCAATTCCTGGGGAGAGGCTCAGCTTGGATACAAGATTTGATGGAGAACTGGATCAGTTTGGGTCCTTGGAGATCCTTATCGATGGAAAATGACACACTTTTAGAGTACCAGTGTTGATTAAGCCCTAACATTCACTATACTTACAGCAAACATGCACACGCACACTCAGTAGTCACCCAGACCCCTACACTCACAATCTGCTAGCTTCCATGGAGGCTGAACATCCTCCCTGGCAGGGCATGTGGGGAGAAAGACCACAAAAAGCAGAACTTGAGCCACTCACCAAATGTCTCCACCAGGCAGGGGGATCTGTCTTTCACCGTGGCTTTTTTAGAATGCTGAGGCTGCAGGATTCTGGGCTGTTATGACCAGGCAGCTGCTGATTGGACAGCTTGCATGGCCATAGAACCCCGTGGGTTCAGAGATGCAGCTAATCGGAATTCTCCCTGTCACCAGGACAGTCACACTGGGTTATGTGAGTGCAGCGAGAGTGAGGGCCGAGGCTGCAGACCAGGTTCAGAGGTCTGACCTCTTGTTGTAGGGTTTTAGAGCCAGAATAAGGCAGTAACCTCAATTCTTGTCTCATGGGAAAGAAGAATTTTCATGCAGACACAGTTTAGTTTTAAAGCAAGATTTATTAGAAGAGCTGTGAAGATAGACTCCCATCTTTGTTATGGGAAGGGTCTTCAAGAGAGAAAGAATCTGTACCTCTTGCCATAGTGGTAGGCAGGAAGAGAAAAAGACCCTAGGCCTCTGCCATAGCAGCAGGAGAAAGACAGAAAAAAAACCAAGTTAATGGTGGGGATAGTGTCTTTTAAAACGTGACTTCCGGGCCCGGTGGCGTGGCCTAGCGGCTAAAAGTCCTCACCTTGAAAGCCCCGGGATCCCATATGGGTGCCGGTTCTAATCCAGGCAGCTCCACTTCCCATCCAGCTCCCTGCTTGTGGCCTGGGAAAGCAGTTGAGGACGGCCCAATGCATTGGGACACTGCACCCATGTGGGAGACCCGGAAGAGGTTCCAGGTTGTCGGCATCGGATCGGCGTGCACCGGCCCGTTGTGGCTCACTTGGGGAGTGAATCATTGGATGGAAGATCTTTCTGTCTCTCCTCCTCTCTGTATATCTGGCTTTGTAATAAAATAAATAAATCTTTAAAAAAAAAAGAAAACGTGACTTCCAAGGAGTTTCTTTATAAGCAAAGAATTCGTTTGCTTGGTGCTTGGCCATTGGACAAAAGGCCCAAAAAGGTGTTATTGATGAACTTCCTCTGTCCTTTGTAATGATAATAAGGTTAGTCTGACACTACCTGGAACTGATATGTTAATGTCATCCTTATTTCTTGGAGAAGTGTGCTTCTTATATGTTAAAAATGCACCTGTCTCTTGGGAGAAACATACTAAGGTGAATCCAAGAAGTGGTGGAGAAAATGCCATTTTATTTAGAGAAAAAATGACTAAGGGACCCAGAATACCTAACTGCCTACTAACTGCCTACTACCCAGACTGACTCCTCTCTCACTTTCACCTGGTCATGGCCCACCAAAGTTGGTGTCCTATAACCTTTTTGTTGGTCCAACTCATCCATCCACATGTCTGCCATCTCACTATTATTTGGTGCTTGGCAGAACCTGTGGCTGCTGGGTGGCAATTCTGTGAATATCAAACTTCAACAACCATCCCCCCACAATCTTCTTTTGGAACTTCTTTGCACATTCTCCACCCATTTGGTTCATTTTATCATGGGTGTTATTTACAGGATTGTTGTAAACAATGCTTACAGATCTTACATACATATCCCCTTTGGTTGCATTTTGCATAAAAATAGTCCCCTTTCCTTCCCTCACCCCCACCCTTCTTCTTCTTTTTTTTTTTATTTTTGATGGAATAGTATTGTTTGTCTTTACTTGGTGCATTGCATTATTCTGCAAATTGTAATTCTTCCTCTTTTGGATCTAGTCATCATGTGAATTGGTTAATTTACGGTTTGGAATATGTAAGGTATCCTCAACTTTATTTACTTATTTATTTATTTATTTATTTATTTATTTATTTATTTATCCAGTAGGCACTTAGGCTGTGTGCCTTCTGCTTCTTTGTTGTTTCCATGATTACTTTCTCATTGTATACCTGGAGCCTGTTTAGTAGAAGAGGCAAGTTTATTTGCACACAATCGCAAGAAAACACTTTCAATAATGTTATGTTTCTTGTGTTATATGTTGTAGGCTTATTTGTGACAATCTGTATGAGATTAAGAGTAAAGATTTAAAATTTTCATTCAATTCAGTGTATTTTTGGTATGGTTGTGGAAATGGATTCAAGAAGTTATTTGTTTATTTGTTTTTGCTTCAGGAAGATTATAGGCTGTTGCTTTCCATTTGTTGGATCAGGTCCAATGGCCAGTTTGTGGAAGATCATTTTCAATTTTGTAGGATACTCTTTGCCTTGCTGTTTGATTTCTCTAGTGTTGCTTCAAGGTGGAGTCTCAGGCCTGGTGTTTTCTGTTTGTTGATTGTGTCCATGTCCACATTTCCACTGTAACATGCAGTGTGGTTGTGAGGAGATGCAACCCATTCTGTGTCTGATCCCAGGGGAAACATTCTCAATAATCCTGCATCACTAGGATTATGTTATAGGCTTATGCATCCAGACTGAGTCTCTCCCCAACAATTACGCCCTTTACAACTCTGTTAAGCAGCAAAATTTTCTGAGGAGACAGAAAAACAGACCTAGTGGCTGGAGTCAGCACTCCTTTCAAGGTGGGAGTTAGTTGAGTTTTTATACAAAGTGTTATACAGCCATGTGAAGCAGGTGAGTTGGGCAGCTACAGGAGGCTGCCATGGGGACAATGGGTGGACAATTGGTAGACTACAACAACCACAGGAGCCTGCCATGGGGATAATGGGTGGGCTTGGGAAGCCACAGGGCATAGCCATAGAAACAATGAGTGAATAAATTACAAAATATTGATTTCTCGAACTGAGGGTTGCTAGCAGGGCATATTAGCCTAGTGATCTGGTCCCAAAAGCAGGAAATTGGCAAAACATTTTGTATAGAAGCATAAAGAGTGCATTAGCAAACGTAAGTAGGTCTGAACCAAAGTGAATCCATTTTGTGACAGGATATCACATTCTCACCCTATTCTAGTAACTAGAGGCAAGCCTTTGGCACATTGTCATTTGCAGAAATGCAGTTAAAATGAGACCTGAGGACCATAAATTTAGCAGTATTAACTTTTTTATCCATTGAACCCTGCAATTAATATTAATACAGCCCATTAGCAATTCTAAGAGCAAAAGCATTAGGCTGCAATCAATGTGGTGAGCAAGGTGACTAGAAGAAACTCTCAAACCAATTTTGGTCATCTTCTCTTCGCTTTTCTCTTTCCTTGAGATAATTTCTGTCTAGAGATAGACTATTTTTAGTTATTCCAGACTGATTTGCATAGAAACAGCAAGTTTTTCTCAGAGTCATTCAAAGGCCTCCTTGTTTTAAGTACAAGTCCCCAACTGTGTTGGAGTGCCACCTGGGCCAAGGAGTTTAGGGAAGATTCTAAGCTAGCCATATTAATTTGCTTATCTAATGTTCGGAAATTTTGGCTCCAGTTTTCCATTTTTAATGAGGTTCAGTTCCCACAACCTGATTTCTTCTTTCATGGTGACTCTTTTGATGGGGCTCTTTTCATAGAAATGCCTAACAAATTGCTGCTGTACAGGGGACAAGGGTCAGTAGAAACCCACTGGTGACCATGGGATACACTAAGTCTTTAATTTTCACCCTGTCACATTCCCCACTGTTTTTTTCCAGGGAAGTCAAATCAAGAGCTCCCTGTTCTGATTATTAATATACTGAGAGTGGGTCCTTAGCCTCATTAGCTTTACTGCCTGGTCATAATGAGTTATAAATTTGTTACACAGTTTATAACACACAGGCCTACAAGTAGTTCTTGAAACATTTGTATTAGAGGGCTAGCCAGGGCAGACAGGAAAATAGTAAGCCAGGTTAAACTCCACCTAAGGGTTCCACTCAAAGGCAGAGACATCTTAGTCCTTAAGTATAATTAACTAGTTGGTGCAGGGAGAGCCCATTCTGATTTGCCCCCATGAGCAGTTAGGGTGAACAGAAATACAAGTATCAGAAATTCTTTCAGGAAAGAATTATCTTTAAAAAAGATTTATTTACTTTTATTACAAACTCAGATACACACAGAGGAGGAGAGACAGAGAGGAAGATCTTCCATCCGAGGAGTCATTCCAAAAGTGACTGCAAAGTCCAATGCTGCCATGGTCCGCAGCCAGGAACCAGGAACCTCCTAGGGGTCTCCCACATGGGTGCAGCATTGCAGGGGCTTGATGGGAAGTGGAGCTGCCGGGAATAGAACAGGTGCCCATACGGGATCCTGGCACATTTAAAGCGAGGACGTTAGTTGCTAGGCCACCACACCAGGCCCAAGAAAGCCTTATCTTCACAGGTCTTCCATGGCATTTACAATCCATTTTCCCAGCATTGAGTCTACATGTGGTGGATCCAGTCACATTTCCCTGCAAATTTTGTTACTGCTGGTGTGTAAGTCAGAATTACTGGCAGGGGCTCAGTCTACTGTGGCTCAAGGGTAGCAGACTTTTGTTTCTTAATCCATACCAAGTCCACATACTGGAGATCACAGGAATTGGAGTGAGATACTGTCCTTATTGTTCCTGGATGTGCCGCCTTTACCAGGCCGTGAATCTGTTGAAGGACAACCCATAGAGTCTGTAATGACTTAAGGAGGGAATCGTTATTTGACTCAGTCCCCTGTTTGGGGAATACAGGTGGTTGCCTGCTAGACATGATATCGTACAGGATGAAGTCTTGCACATAAGGAATACAATGGGCTCACAGGAGGGCAAAGGGAGGGAGGCTTATGCAGTTTTGCCAGTCTCTAATTTTAATTTAGTTTATGTTCCATTAAGGGAACTCCAAGGCCTATATGCACAGTGTAATCTTCAATTGTGTGATTTGAAGGATGAATATCAGGCCATTGTTGAACCCCATGGTTAGAGGATGGCCAAAGTTCAGGACAGTTTTAGAGACAAACATCTTGGCTACTACCTGAGCTGTTTCTGTGTTGTTGGTGAATATCTCTATCGAGCCAGAGAAGGTGTTTTAGCCCAAGGAGGTACTGGCACCACATTTTCCAAATAGAATCTCAGTGAAACTAATCTCCTAATATTTTTCTGGAGGGCTTCATCATAGTCCAGTTCCTGGAATTGACTCACTTCGTGGTCCTGGGTTTATCTGGATGCAGATGTAACATTGAGGAGAGACCTGTTCAGTTTTTAAAAAATTTAGTTCAGTGATGTAGCGGTGACTCTGTTTAAACTCAGTCCCAATGTTTCCAGCAATATAATTTGTCATCAGCTATGTTTCTCCTTTGGAGTCGATCTCTGTCCTATGAGTTTATTTGAGATCCATTTGTTCACTCAAGTACTGAGGAGTCTGTGGCAGTGTTCATTCCTGTAGAACTAGGGGCATATAAAGGGGGCCCCACTGGCTTTTATGCAACGTCTTTGGTTGCTTGGTAAGTTTCCTTTCTTGATAAAGGGCCCCATGGACATGGGCAGTGGCAAAGGCATATCTGAAGTCCATATAGATGCTTATAGCTTCTTCTTTGGCCAATCTCAGAGCCTGGGTCAGGGCAATTAATTCATCCTTCTGGGCAACTGTTTCATGTTGTAGTGCTTGGGCCCATATGATTTGATCATGTAAGATGAGCACTACACCACATACCTGATCCTGTTCATGATGTAACTGCGTTCATCTAAAAACAGAATTTTCTTCATGTCAGGCCATGGAATGTCCATCAAGTTGGCCCTCAGGTTTGCTGGAGAATTTAGGCTGTCTTGGCAATCATGTGTTGGCTCAGATTGCAGAGATTCAATGGGCACTCCAGCAAAACAAGGAAAGAATGAACAACAGTTCCTTTTCCAAAATTTGTTATTCCAACTTTGTTTAAGGGTGGGTCTTTTGGGCTACCTCCACCAATTCAGATAACAGCTTTTTCTTTCTTTATTTTTTTAAAGATTTATTTTATTACAAAGTCAGATATACAGAGAGGAGGAGAGACAGAGAGAAAGATCCTCGGTCCGATGATTCACTCCCCAAGTGAGCCGCAATGGCTGATCTGAAGCTGGGAACCAGGAACCTCTTCTGGGTCTCCCACGGGGGTGCAGGGTCCCAATGCACTGGACCAACCTCTACTGCTTTCCCAGGCCACAGGCAGGGAGCAGGATGGGAAGTGGAGCTGCCAGGATTAGAACCGGCGCCCATATGGGATCCTGGGGCGTTCAAGGTGAGGACTTTAGCAGCTAGGCCACGCCGCCGGGCCTGGGATAACAGCTTTCTCTTAAACTCTTTTACTTTTTGTAACTGATGTTAAAACATCATGAGCCAATTGGAATACAAAGGGTACATTTATAGTTCACCTGTTCTCAGGCACCTAAGGATCTATCAGGGTGTGCATGTATAATACCTCTAGGAGACACATAAGAAGCACCACATGGGGGTTTATCGGGCCTCTGAGCAGTCTTGCATACATTACAAAGTTTGGCTGGCTTTCTACCTGCCACTTGGGGCTTTCTCAGTAGAATCCGGTAATATTGGTTAAGAGCTCCCTTACCTTGATTGGCGATTTAAGTCCCAGTCAATTGGACAGTGGGAAGGTAGCTTGGAGCCAGGTCAGCTCAGTAGTGGGCCACCATTCTGCTGCAGTTTTAACTTCAGCATTTTTCTTTGAAAATGATTCTTTACAAAAGTTTTGTTCCTTTTCAATAAGATAGCGATAGTAACAACTATTTTTAGTCTTAATGACATAGCATACTTTCACCTCTTGGTAATACGTTGCATACAATTCAAATAGCTAATACCTTCACAAAATACAAACAACAAACAAAAGCCACACACACACACAGTGTTCTGACTCTTGTTTTTCCCATTACATTTTGAGATCTTCATGGTTCCAGGGGCCCATCTGGAAATCCCAAAGTCAGAGAAAACAATCCTAGCAAATATGCAAAGGAACACAAAATAACATTTACGTATTTAATCAGGTTATAGATTACAGTTACACTTTACAGTTACACATCAGATTTTTTTGGCTAATAAAGTGAACACTCAGTACTTCAAAATAAAAATATATATCCAGGGCAAACTTTCCTTCCTTAAAACTCATGTTTTCCCAACTAGAGCTTCACAGTTCTATTAATTTCAGTAACTTAATGATTTTGCATTAATTAATTCAAATATTATCATATTATTGACTCAGTTCTTAAATCTTCTGTGATTTTTATTGCATTTTTTCCACTCCAGGGCAATGAAGTCATTTTTTTGCAGGGATCTTTTTCTGAACCCTTTTCATTTTTGAGGACACAACAATCATTTTATATAAAAGAGCATGTCAGAATTAACATCATATTTGGAACAGTAGTCTTTTACCTTTGCCCAACTTATACCTGTTAACTATGCCAAGATGACTTAGAAAACATACATCAGTCAAGTTCATTTATATTTTAACACTAACAATTTTGAAATTTTTCTGAAACAACTTTTAGTTGGAAAAGAGTGGCACAAAACTAAGTTTCATTACTAGGCCATTTTTCATTTAATCTCAAGAAACCCTGAGGCTAAGCCGTGTTATTGTAAGAGAAAAACTTTTATTTTGGGCCTGGCATGTTAGAATAGTGGTTAAAGTACTATCCTTGAATGCACTGGAATACCATTTGGGCAAGAGTTCTAATCTTGGCAACCACACTTCCCATCCAGCTCCCTGCCTGTGGTCTGGGGATGCAGTTGAGGAAAGACCAAAGCTTTGGAACTCTACACCTGTTGGAGACCCGGAGGAAGATCCTGGCTACTGGCTTCAGATTGGCTCAGTTCCAGCTGCTGCGGTTGCTTGGGGAATGAATCATCGGAGGGAAGAACTTCCTCGCTCTCTCTCCTCCTCTCTGTATATCTGCATTTCCAATAAAAATAAATAAATCTTAAAAAAACCTTTTATTTTGCAAATTGCACATATACCTTAGTAGACTATTAGAATAGAGCTCTGATTGGCAGTTGATACTTTGCTACCAGACCTGTTAAACTGAATATTTTGAACAAAAAGGCAGACATTAAGACAATGGCCACCGCAATTTCACAATTCAGAAAACTGAAAAGAACTTAAAACCCGACAAACCATACTTTCCCACTGTTGTATGTTCAGATTTCAGGGCAAAACAACACTCAGAACAAAACGTACATACAACAACAAATTGGAAGTCAGTCACTCTCAGTCACAAAATTTCTGAAAGTCAAAAGCATTAGTAGCAAAGTCAACCCCTGTGCATTGCTTGACTTCATTGAAGTTCCTGAAAAACAAACAAACAACAACAAAAAAAAAAACAGGCAAGGGAAGGGTCAACAGGATGAGATGATACGCTTTGTCCCACTCGATGACAAAAGAGAAACAGGTGCCAAAGAACAACAGAACACAGACACCAGATAGACAGACTCAGATGCACAGAACGAGCAAAATATCTCTGTTTTTTTTTTTACGTTTTATTATTATTGCTATCATTTTATGATACAGCTTCATATTCCCTTATCCCCGCCCCAATTCACTCCCCCCCACCTAGTTCCTCTATATCATTACTAACATATAGTTCTTCATACTCAGTCATATGTCCATCATTGTGGGCATGGACAATGGCAGAGAATCCAGCATCCTATAGTCAAAATATAGTAAACAGTTTCAATGTAAGTCCATCTTTGTCTGGAAGCAGAAATGCATACCACACTGCATCCTCCCATCTGAATTTTCATCTCCATTTCACAACTACTGTACATCCCCTTAAAATAAAAGTCATGATACAAAATCAACAATAGAAAAAAAAATAGAAATTTACAATGCCATGAAGTTAAAGACATGCTACTAGATATGACAGTCTCCATTACACAACTACTATACATCCCCTTAAATGAAAAGTCATGATACAAAATCAACAATAGAAAGAAAAATAGAAATTCACAATGCCATGAAGTTAAATGGCATGTTACTAGATATGATCATCTCCATTACACAGCTACTATACATCCCCTTAAATGAAAAGCCACAAAACAAAATCAGCATCAGGGAGAAAAAAGAAATTAACAACACCAAGAAGTTAGATAACATGCTATTAAACAACTCATGTGCAGCTGAAGAAATGAAAATCAAGAACCTTCTTGAAGAAAATGATGCCACTGCATGAACTACGAGTCATTGATGATTTAATCAGAAGAAAGTGTTTTGAAGAGATGAAACCAACAGAAAACAACAAAACACATGTGATACAGTTTCTGCTGATCTTTGTTGAAGTGTGTCTCCTCCAGACAATAAACGGATGGGTTTTGTTTTATAATACAGTTTACTAATCTATGACGTTTGATTGAGCTTAAGCCATTTACATTCAGAGATTAATATACATGGATGTTACTATGGTCCTGTCATTTTAAGAATGTGTTGTTCATTGGTTTAGTCTTCTGTTGTTATTTTATTGGGATGTTCTTCCCATTTGCCCTTGGTTTTTGTAGGTGCTATTCCTCTTTTCTGTCAAGAGAACATCTTGAAGTATCATTTGTAGGGCAGGATTGAGAGACACAAATTCTTTTAACTTTTATTTATTGTGGAAGAATTTTATTTTATTTTCAAAGACAAAAGAAAGCTTTGCTGGATATGTAATTCTAGCATGACAATTTTTTTTTTCTTTTAGAATCTGGAATATGTCACTCCATTCTCTTCTTGCCTGTAGAGTTTCCTGTGAGAGATCCCCTGTGAGTTTAATTGGCATTCCTTTATGTGTCAACTGATTTTTTTCACTTGCACATTTAAGGATCTTGTCCTTATGTTCAATTGAAGAGAGCTTGATGATCATATCTGGTGGTGAAGATCACTTTTGATCAAGCCTTTTGGGAGTTCTGTGACCCTCCTGGATCTTGTTTCCCAATTCTTTCTCCAGATTAGGGAAATTTTCCTTTATTATTTCATTAAATACATTTGCAAACTCAGCTTCTCTTTCTGCACCTTCTGGGACTCCCATAACTCTAATATTTGGCCTCTTAATAATGTCTTTCAATTCTTGAATACTTTTTTTGGCCTGATACACCTCTGCTTCCAGCTTTTTGTTTGCTTCCCCCTGGTGACAGGAAATACCTTCCAATTCTGAGATTCTTTCTTCTGCTTGCTTCATTCTATTTTGGAGACTCCCCACTGTACTTTTAATTTGCTCTAATGAGTTTTTAATTTCTGATATACCAGCCTTTATTTGCTTTGTTGCTTCCTTAAATTCTTTGAACTCTTGCATGAGCTTCTCCTTGTTGATCAGAATCTTTAAAATGAGTCTTATGGATTCTTTGTGCCCCATTTTTTCAATATCTTCCTCAGTTAACTCTGAGGTTGGTGTTATGTTTTGCTCCTTTGCAGGGGAGTTATCAGTAATATTCATTGTGCCTTTGTCTCTTCTTTTGCTTTTGGTCATTGTACTTCTGGTTAGCAGATTCTTCTCCTTGGGGCAGGTTTCTAAGCTCTGTCACCCACAGGGCTGCAGTTTGATTTTACTTATTGCGGTTGGTATACAACTTTTTGCTTGCAGCCAATTGTGCCACAACCTCCAGTGAGTTCCAGGTCTGGGTTCTTATGTCAGATTTCCACTGTGGTCTCCACAGCCCCAGCTATTGGCTCACAACTCACTACCTCCTGTGATACCGTGCTGAGGCTGCACTGTTGTGTGTACAAGCTTTCTCCCACTTCCGGTTGTAGCAGGTCCCAAGATTACAGAGACACTAGGTGTCCCATATTGCTAGGTTGTTGGTGGTGCTGATCTTTTCTTTTTTTAAAGATTTATTCATTTTATTACAGCCAGATATACAGAGAGGAGGAGAGACAGAGAGGAAGATCTTCCGTCTGATGATTCACTCCCCAAGTGAGCCGCAACGGCCGATGCGCGCCGATCCGAAGCCAGAAACCTGGAACCTCTTCCGGGTCTCCCACATGGGTGCAGTGTCCCAATGCATTGGGCCGTCCTCAACTGCTTTCCCAGGCCACAAACAGGGAGCTGGATGGGAAGTGGAGCAGCCGGGATTAGAACCGGAGCCCATATGGGATCCCGGGGCTTTCAAGGTGAGGACTTTAGCAGCTAGGCCATGCCGCCAGGCCCAAGTGGTGCTGATCTTGTCAGAACCTGTTGGACGTTACATCTGGGTGCCACACGGACCTATTTTAGCCAATACAATGCCACAGTCAGAATTATTTTCCTGTAGGAACAGTGACATCAGCGAGTTTTCGCGAGCTCAGCATATGCGCAGTTCACTGTTGTCCCCTGCAGTCCCAAAGCTATTGCCACAGTGCCCAAAATGGCGCCCGATGTACCACTACTTCAGTTCTTGATCTGCTGGCCATCAGATCCGAGGGCTACCCAGACCTGCTCTGGGTGGAACCCACAGAATGCCTTGTCGTTGCAGTTCACTGAGTCAGAAATGAGCTCATTCCCAGCTCAGCGCATGCTCCGTCCTTTCCTTTGCCCTTTCTCCCTTACGCAAAATGGCGCCCAATTCAGCTCTAGGGGGCTGACGGGGCTGTGAAATCCATCCTGTTTTTGCACTGCCTGTCTGTGATCTGCTGTTCTGTCTCTGCTCCTGGTCAAATCAAACGGATGGACAGATCCTTGTCTAGGTTCACTTCCTGAGCTCCCAGTGAAAGTCTCTTCCCACCTGGTTGCTGGTGGAGTTTCAGCTACTGGTGGAGTTGAGATCACTGTGCTGGAGTATCAGTCACTGCAAAACCACACTGCTGTGCCCGTTGCTTTCCTGTGTTGGTCAGTCTCCACGTACCCCTCTGCTGTTGTTCTGTCCTTTCCTATTTCCTGAAATATGTCTTCTATGCTTCATACTGATTAAATGTTTTTCCTTCCATTTAAACTTGTCCTTACCCTATTCCACCATCTTGATTCTCCCCGCAAAATATCTCAACTACTGCTGACAGATAACCAGGAGTCTGAGGTCACGTCCCACCCACAGACTTGGTTGTGGAAGTTGTGTTCAGCCTTCTGACAACCCAGATGGTTTGACCCCCAAACAGACTAAATCAGCAAGAGCCAATATCCACTCACTGGTGAGGTTCCCAGATGACTGCAACTCAGTAAGCAGGTTAGACCAACCAAGCTGAATTGAGGGCCACTCAATAGAAGAGAAAGTAATTAATTTATTCTTAAAAACAGTCTCTGGATCCAGATTACTTCTCTTTGAAGTCCTTGAAGTGTTGCTTCTACAATTCCAGAGGGCCAAGCATGGAATTTGTTTGTCCCAGGGTGTTAAACAAGCAAAAAAACACACAAACAACACAAAAACAGATGAAACTCAGAATTAAAGATCTCGAGGGTCTATTGACTTGGATCGGCACCTGTACCCAGTACAATATTTTAGAGTCCTGTGCCTGGTGGTGTGGCCTAGCAGCTAAAGTCCTCGCCTTGAACGCACGAGGATCCCATTTGGGCACCGGTTCTAATCCCAGCAGCTCCACTTCCCATTCAGCTCCCTGCTTCTCGCCTGGGAAAGTAGTCAAGGACGGCCCAAAGCTTTGGGACCCTGCACCCGCATGGGAAACCTGGAAGAGTTTCCTGGTTCTCGGCTTCGGATCGGCACAGTACCGGCCGTTGGACTCACTTGGGGAGTGAATCATTGGATGGAAGATCTTACTCTGTCTCTCTTCTCTGTATATCTGACTTTGTAATAAAAATAAATAAATCTAAAACAAAACACACACACACACAAATCCAATGTTTTACTGTCCTTACCTGACACTTCCTGAACCAGACCAGAGGAGTCCACCAGTGTCCCAGCAGGAGTCCTGACTAGGGGTAATGTGCTGTGCCCAGCTTGGCCCTCTAAGTCCCAGTGGTGCACTCAGACAGACAAATGACTTGCAGCTCCTCAAGGGGTCTCCAGCTGATTTTTAAATATGACTTAATCTGTCATTCCCACACTTCCAAGAGAGAGAGGATGGCTGGTGCAAGAGATGGAAAAATTCCCAGCCAATGCACCAAATGTTGTATCCCAAAGAAGTGCAGCCCAGACAACCCTGCAAAGCAGCAAAATTTTTTGAGGAGGCAAGTAAGTTATCCTGCTGGGGTCAGCTATCCTTTCATTCAGACAGTGATTCCGCC
Organism: Ochotona princeps; assembly: GCF_030435755.1. Lineage (NCBI taxonomy): Eukaryota > Metazoa > Chordata > Mammalia > Lagomorpha > Ochotonidae > Ochotona > Ochotona princeps. The sequence goes on from NC_080852.1 coordinate 3,034,231, forward strand.
ATCTGAGTTAGGTGATTTTTTTTAAACAGAATGAGTTATACAGCCATGGGAACCAGGTGAGTAGAGTCACAGTTTTCTGCCATGGGATCAATGGGTAGACAAGGTCTAAGCTATAGCAACCACAAGAGACTGCCATGGAGACAATGGCTAGACAATTTTTAGGGTCTAGCAAAGGCAGCAGACTGTCATGGTGACAATGGGTGGGCTCAGGAAGCCACAGGGGGCAGCCATAAGAACAATGAGTGAATCCATCATACAATATTGATTCCTGGAATTGAGCGGTGCTAGCAGGGCATGCTAGCCTAGTGATCTGGATCAAAATGCAAGAAACTGGAAAAGCATTTGTGGAGAAGTATAAAGAGCAGGTTAGCAAACTTGTGTAGGCTTGAACCAAAGTGACCCCATTTTGTCACAAGATCTTACACAGGAGTCTCAGCCAGGGTCCCTGGGCCTCTAGCCCTCCTGCTGCCATGCCACCTGCTCCAAGACCAGGAAAGCTCACTAGTGACATGGTGTCTGCCACAGGTTGCTCTCCTGCCTGTGACTCCAGATCCTGTTCCACTCACCTTGTGACCCCCCATGAATCTCTAAAGCCCCTGCTGTTCACACCTGCTGCTCCAAGGCCAGTTGAGGGTTGTGTTCTTCCAGGGGTAGGGCCTCCTTCTAGTTCCCGTACCCCAAAGTCAGGCACTGGAGCCTTCCCGGGCACAGCTGTTTCCCTCTCTGCCTGTTCACTCCTGTCGCACCCACGCCCATCATTGCTATGATCTACAAGGTGGGTCCAGCTTCCCTGGGTGGAGTTTCTTCTGATTTTTGCTCTGTGGTCCCTGCCTTTACTGCCTCTGTGCATGGCTGGATGTGGAGAATTGTCACCCTTGTTCTGCTAATGGTTGCAAGATGGACTCCTGGTGCCATTTCCTATGTGACTTCATCTCAGCTGCCTGTGGCCCAACACAGAATTTGATGCAGGACCAGCTGCACACTCTTCTCTGCCTGTCTCAGGCCATGCTGTCAGACACCTATGCCCTCCTGGAGGCCACAGTAGAAGGAACAAGGGACCCTCCACTGAAGGCATGACAGATTGATTTGATTTGAAAGACAAGATAACAGAGGGAAAGAGGCATTTTATCAGCTGGTTTTACTCCCTGATCGACAATCAGGGTGAGGCTAGGCTAAAGCTAGGAACCAGGTGCTTCATCCAGGTCTCCCATGTGCATACAGGGACATTTCCCAGGTGAGTTGGGTAGGAAAGTGGAGCAGCCAGGACTCAAACTGGTACTCTGATGTAGGATGGTGATGTTGTAGGCATCAGCTTGAATCAGGGCAGCAGAATTCCAGCATGATCCCTGAGTGGAGGAAAAATGAATGACATTTACTTTATCAGTTGTTTTTCTAGTTTCTAAAATCATTAGTCACAATTTACACCTTGATAATTTGAAAATCATTTGTATTTTTTTGTTTGTATACTTTTTTTTTCTCAATATAAGGGAAACTTTGAGAACTACCCGTGTATAATTTCCTGGTCTCTATCTGGGAGGTCAGATGGAGCTGAGCTCCCCCCAACACATTCAGGGCACTCTCTGACTCTAACTTGTAGTGGACCATTTTCATGTGTACTTCCTCAAATGATTAATTTTCCTTTTTCTTCAAGATATACTGTTTAGAGCCCTGCATGGAAGCCTAGTGGGGGAAGTCCTGGTCTTGCATGAGCTGGGATCCCATATGGGCACAAATTCATGTCAGAGCTGCTTCATTTTCCATACAGCTCCCTGCATGTAGCCTAAGAAAGCAGTCAAGGATGGCACAAAGCCTTGGGATCCTGCACCAACATGGGAGACCTGGAACAACGTCCGGTCTCCTGCATTTGGATCAGTTCTTGCCTTTGTGGCTGCTTTGGAAGTGGACCAGGGAATGGAAGATGTTTTTCTTGGTCTCTCTTCCTCTCTATACATCTCACTGTCCAATAAAAATTAGCTCCTGGCTTCAGATCAGTTCTGCCCCAAACATTGTGGTCATTTGGTAAGTAAATCAGTAGATGAAAGATCTTTTTTTTCTCAGATATACAGAGAGGAAAAGAAACAGAGAAAAAAATCTTCCATCCACTGGTTCACTCCCCAGCTGGCCAGGTGACTGGAGCTGAGCTAATCCAAAGCCAGGAGCCTCTTTTTCAACTCCTCTGTGTTTGCAGTCCACCAAGGATTCTGGCCCTCCTCTTCTCCTTTCCCAAGCCACACACTGGGAACTGGAAAGAAAGTAGGGCACCCAGGATATAAACTGGCACTCCTATGGGATCCCAGCTTATGCAAGGTGAAGATTTGGTCACTGAGTCATTGGGCCAGGTCCAAATTATTTGCATTGAATTTGTTTATTACAGGATTGGATAGAATGGATGGGAGGAAGAGCTCTGCAAAAACATTTGAGATTTAAAAGAAATGTATTTAATTTGAAATGAAGTGTTACAAAAACAGACATACAGAGGGAGAGGGTCTTCCATCCCCTCTTACATTCCCCATTTAAATCAACACAATGGCTAGAGCTGGGCTGGTCCTAAGCCAGGAGCACATAGCTTTTTCCATGCCCCCTGCATGGCTGCAGGGACCCAAGTCCTTGGGCAATGATGTGCTGCTTTCAGTATACAAAAGCAAAACAAATGAAGCAGGGAGCTGGATCATAAGTGGAGCATCCCATAGAACACTGGGGCTGCAGATGATGCCTTACACATTATGACATGGTGCCAGCCACTGTCTATTCTTACTGAAATGAGATATTGGAGGATGGATAATGTCTAAAGGGTTTGAGGGATAGAAAATATTGACAGCATGGTGTCAGCTTTTTCCAAGTTTCCTTTGGTTGTATCACTTTGATGCTATAAGAGCATAGTGGTAGTGTGTGTGTGTGTGTGTGTGTGTGTGTAGGGAGAGAGATGAGTCAGAGAGAGAGAGAGAGAGAGAGAGAGAGAGAGAGAGAACACACAGGGGTAACCAAATCAGCTGCTTCAAAACCTTGGGAGTGTACAGCAAAGTATTGAGGCCATTGACATTATCAACAATGAGAGAATGTTTGTGAAAATTCTTAAGCCTTTTAAAGAAGATAAAATGAAAAGTTAATATTCCGGAGAAGATTCATGGTGAATAAATATCATTAAACTGATTGGCACAGTAAAGAACTTTAGTCAAAGACAACAGCTTGGGCCCATTACAATGGTCTAGTGGGTAAATCCTAGCCTGGAAGGTCTGAGATCCAATATGTGTGCCAGTTAGTGTGCCAGTAGCCCCATTCCTTTCAAGCTCCATGTTTTCCATGTGGCTGGGAAAGAATAGAGGATAGCTCAAAGCCTTGAAACTCTGCACCCTGGGAGACCTGGAAGAGGTTACTGGCTCCTGGGTCCTGGCTTCGGATCAGCTCTGCTTTGGGTGTTGCTGCCACTTGGGGAGTGAACCAGTGGATGGAAGATCTTTCTGTCTGTCTCTCCTTCTCTTTGTAGAGTTGACTTTTCAATAAAAGCAAAACAAATTAAGAAAAAAAGCATCTGTAATGTCACTGGGATTCTCCCGTAACACACATACACATATGCACACACGCACATAGACACACATGCACTTTTTTATACATCATTTATGTATAATATAGATAATATAAATATTAATATTTGAATAAAAATAGAAATGTAAAAGAGATTGCATGGATTATATGTAATATCATATATTATTTGTATATTTAATATATAACATATATTACTTTACATTATGTATATGTAATACATATGTATTGATTATATATTTAAATATATGCATATTTATTTATTTACTGGGAAGTTTGACAGATAAGAAAACACATTGATCCAAAGGGCTTGAATGGAATGGGAGGACAGTTACTTGTATTTCTTCCCTGCTGTAGATGTGCACATCACAAAGATCCAGACTGGACAGCACCAAGTGGCGCATCAGGCTCTGTGTTGGCCCTTCTTGCACTGGCACAGCACTACCCACCATTACTGGAGACTTTCAGGGAAGTTCTAAAATAACAGCTTCTATACAATCCCTTCTGAGCCTTTACTAATGCTCCACCAGCCTCACCACCACAGTTGGTGTGCTCCTCTGACAATTCCTTAGGGCTGACTGCAAAGCTGCAGCGCCATCGTGTGGCCATTGTAAGCCAGAGCAAGAAGGAAGAGGAGAGGTTGTATGGGAATCTTAGACCATGGCAAATCACTGAATCAGCAAAGTATCTGATGTTGTAATACCCTGTATTCTAGGCAGGAATCAGGCCCCACTCCCTCAGCAATGACCTCTGAAATCAAAGAACTTCTCAGCTGCACACTCTAAGGCCTGGATGTAACAAAACAAAAGCAAACCAAAGTGCTTAAACTGGTTGAGGAAGAGACTAGAGACAACTATTTAACATCAACACTGCTGCTACAGGGTTTCTCTAAGAAGCCAGAGAGGACACAACATACTTGCTTTCATAAGCCCAATCTTTTTAAAACTTCTGCATGTGCAGCAAAAATGAAGCTTCACTTCACTCTGCTTGAAAGAGTAACTAGACCAGGGAAGAGACAAGGATTTCAGTAAGGCACCTCCAGGTTCAAATTCCCAGCTCTAATAATGTACAAGCTAAGTACATTGTTAATTTATTTTAAATTAATTATTATTATTTTAATTTAATTTAAATTAATTTATTTATTTACATTATCTACTTTATTTAGCAATTCCATTTCTTTAATTGTAAGTCAGGGGTACCATAAAATATCTTAATGGGTATTGACAGAGTTATCTAAATAGCACTAATAGAGTGGCTTGCTGCCTGATTTGCACTAAGTCCCCTTTCATCTTATTTATTGTTTGTGTTTCCAGGGACAGGCACTGTGGCACACCACATAGAGCTGCTGGCTGCTTGTGGCACCCACTTCCCATATGAGCACTGCTTCAAGTTCTGGATGGTCCACATCTGATGCAGCTCTGATGTGCCTGAGAAAGCAGTGGAGAAGGGTCAAGGGCTTGGGGCCCTGCACCCATGTGGAAGGTGCTGAAGAAGCTCCTGATTCCTGATGTCAGACCAGGCCTGCTTCATAATTTGCAGATAGTTGAGGAGTGATTCAGTATTTGGAAGACCCCTTTCCTTGTCCTCCCTCTATTTTTCAAGTACAAAATAAATTTTAAAATTTTAAAAATTCAAATCATGCCAACTGTATTTTGAACAAAGGGCTCTTTTAGAGAAATTGAAATACATGCAGTATTTCATAACTCCAAATTCCCAAAAATTTTTGAGGACTCTTCATATGTGTGAATTTAAAATGCAAAATAACTTATAATCATCTTGTTCACAAACACTGTTGAAGTATCCACCTATATTACTCTTATTGAGCAGGAGCTAAGGAAAATTGACATATTCCAATGTCCAATGTCTTAAGGATCACTTCTGCTGTTTAAGAACTCATATGGGGCCTGGCTGCATGGCCTAGTGGCTAAAGTCCTCACCTTAAACATGCTGGGATCCCATATGGGCGCGGTTCTAATCCTGGCGGCTCCGCTTCCCATCCAGCTCCCTGCTAGTGGCCTGGGAAAGCAGTCGAGCACGGCCCCATGCTTTGGGATCCTGCACCCACATGGCAGACCTGGAGGAAGGTCCTGGCTCCCGGCTTTGGATCGGCATAGCACCGGCCACTGCGCCCACTTGGGGAGTGAATCATCGGATGGAAGATCTTCCTCTCTGTATATCTGACAGGCTTTTGAAATCTACCTATTCTTCCTGCCCTTCTTGTTTTTAAATGCCCATTGTTCTCTACAGAGACAAACAGAATAAAAGACTCTAGCAAGGAAATAATTCATCCATCCATTCCACATACATGAACTAACATCTCCTCTACATGCCAGGCACTAAGTGTTACCAAATGCACAAAAAATGGAGACCTCAGTTACACCCAGCTTTGACCTAGCCACACTATATCTGAATTTCAGAATGTTGGGCATACACTAGTATTTCATAAACATACAAGAGTTGGAAAACTAATTTAGTTGAATTCTCACTACCAAAAACTTCCATCTTTTAAGAGAACTATAAATCTTTGAATACACCTTGAGGTGAGTTTGCACAGTTAAGAAAAAAAAATATCATTTACCATCAGGGTGTGTGATCCAAACGGTCAGTTGGTCTGTGTCTTAGTTTCTTCATTTGAACAGTACACACACACACACACACACACACACACACACACACACACACACAGAAACACACTCATAAAATAGCAATCACACTTTATTTGTTAGTTCTCTTTTCCTCTCAGGTTTAAGATCAAATTCATGAAATAATAATTAACTCACTTCACATTTAATTAAAATTTAGTCAATGCAACTAAAAGAAAAAATAACTGATTCAGAAAGACAGTAGCCCTGTCAACATGAAGCGTATACTTTTTTTTAAGATTTATTTATCTTTCATTGCAAAGTCAGATATACAGAGAGAAAGATTTTCCATCTGATAATTCACTCCCAAGTCTGCAATAGTCAGAGCTGAGCTGATCTGAAGCCAGGAGCCAGGAACTTCCTCTGGGTCTCCCGTGTGGGTGCAGGGTCCCAAGGCATTGGGCCATCCTCAACTGCTTTCCCAGGCCATAAGCAGAAAGCTGGATGGGAAGTGGAGCCACCAGGATTAGAACAGGTGCCCATACATGATCCTGGTGCATTCAAAGTGAGGACTTTAGCCACTAGGACACCACGCCAGGCCTGAAGCTTGCATCTTAGTGAAGAATCCAAACAGCAAACAATACACTATATAAACATGCAATCTGTCAAACTTTGCTGAAAGTAATCAGCACTTCTGTGAGCAATTTGGAAAAAAACAGACAAGCTGAAGGAAGGTGTAAGACAGTATTTTCAAGTCCAGGTCTCCATCCCCCCACCCCCCAAATTAACATATTTCTTAAATGAACAAGGACACATGTACAAGATGTTTAATGTAGCAATGATCACTTTGATCATATACTTATATGATATACTAGAAATAGCAGCTGTGTTGTCCCACTTCAGGGGACAACACTCACATTACACTCAAATCAGTTAAAACAAATGGAATGTGCAACTCTTTAATATGGGCAAAGCTCAAAAAAAAATACAATTATTAAGAAGGTAAAGGGCCTGGCCCAGTAGTCCAGCAACTGGAATTCTCGCCTCACACCCGATGGAATTCCTGTTCCAATCCCTGTAGTCACACTTCCCATTGAGGTCCCTGGTTGTGGCCTAGGAAAGCAGTTGAGAACAGACCAAAATTTTGGGACCCTGCCCCCATGTGGGAGGTCCCAGAAGAGGCTCTAGGCTCCTGGCTTCAGATTGACTCGGCTCCAGCCTTTTCGGCCACTTGGGGAGTGAATCAATGGATGTAAAATCTTCCTCTTTGTTTCTCATCCTCTATATATATGACTGTCCAATAAAAATAAATCTTAAATAAAAAAAAAAGAAGGCATGGCCAATTACACCACCATCTGTGATGGTCCCCAGGTAAGTGTGGTTCAGCTGGCCCACTTCCAATTTAGCTCCTTAGTAAAGTGCACAGAAAGCCTGACCAGAGGTTCAGGCTCCAGGCTTTGAGTTGGCCTGGCCCCGCCATTACAGCCAGTTGGGAAGGGAGCAACAGATGGGAGAGCTCTCTGTCTTTAACCCTGCTTTTTAAATAAGCAAAGAAATCTTAAAAAAAAAAAAAAAAAGCTGGGCCCGGCGGCGTGGCCTAGTGGTTAATGATCTTGCCTTGAAAGCCCCAGGATTCCATATGGGCACCTGTTCTAATCCTGGCAGCTCCACTTCCCATCCAGCTCCCTGCTTGTGGCCTGGGAAAGCAGTTGAGGATGGCCCAATGCTTTGGGACCCTGCACCCGTGTGGGAGACCCGGAGGAGGTTCCAGGTTCCCGGCTTCAGATCGGCACGCACCAGCCATTGCGGCTCACTTGGGGAGTGAATCATTGGATGGAAGAGCTTCCTCTCTGTCTCTCCTCCTCTCTGTATATCGAACTTTGTAATAAACTGAATAAATATTGAAAAAAAAGCTTAGCAAATACTCTGTGTGTCAAATCTAATACCATACAAACAAATTTGCATATTCCTTATGAATTTCATATCTGCTATAGATGTAAAAACTTATGGTAATAATACACAACAATTTTGAAATAGAATTTACCTGAGCTGAGGGCAGATGGGGAAAAAAAAGTTGCTTATATCAGAATCATTTTGTCAGAAACAGAGAAAACCAGAGCCTTTAATAAAAGAAATCCTAACATCTGTTTGATATTGAAGTAGCCACACAGACAATGATCTGTTGTTCATATTTCTGAGTACTTGAACTTGTCGCAAAACTCAAATAAAGCTGAAAAGAACCCCAGGCACTTAGCTTCCATGTAGTGCACACTTTACTTGTTTAAATGTGTTGATGCAGTCTGAAAAGTATAAGTGTCTCTTAAAGCTTTCTATGCTCTCTGTCTCAAAGGCGATGGCAAATTTGACATCTGGAACCATCCCCTTCTTCCACTGAATGCTCGCTTGAGACACCAAGCATGGTCTGTATCTGCATGCACCTCTTCATTACACTGCATTGGCTCCAGTAACACAGCTCAACCATTGTGGCCACTTCGCTGTTCCCTTAACATTGAACTCCTCTGCATTTGTATTTTACAAGGTGTTGGTGAGAACAATGGATAGGCACTCAGTAATAAAGACTCAAAGCCACAAAGATAGACAAGGGAAGATGGAGACTCTACCTAATCCTGATCAGCCAACTAAGGGCTTTGCAAGCAAACTCTCCAAACTCCCAAAGACTAAGCAATACAGGCAAGCACCAAGTCTCCAAGAACAGTAGAAATGAAAGTATTAGTTGCAAATGAAAACACACTCCAAAAATGCACCTTTCCATCTTGCAAAAAGACAAAATGATCATTTACTGCTGGAACAATAAATGGAAAAATATGTAGCCAGTATGCATGTAGGAAACAGTCTGTGCCAAGGCTGTTACAAGTTCCAGTAAAATAAGCAATTGCAGTGAACAGTGGGCTAAGCCAGAAGCCCTGGAAGCTGTAAGATTCCTTAATAATTGTAACAAATCACTACTAGTAAATGCTGGATTGTTGTATTCTCAGTGCAATCCATCACCCTGTCCTACGCAGACCTCATTCCTCTCACTCCCCTAAAGTAGCAGTCCAGTTGCAAAGTCTGTGCTCAGCCAACATGTGAGGACTTGGAGAATACATTTTTATGCAAGCTAAAGCCACAAAAGACACTTTCCCCACCTGCTGTGATGACAATATAAAGACAAACAACCAATGTCAGTGGGGTTACACAGAAATCTTTACATATTGCTGGTAGAAATGCCCAATACTTCAGCCCCTTTGGAAGACAATTTGGCAGTTCTACAATTTCACTGCTGGAGAAATGGAAATACACATCCATACAAAAACTGGCACAAAAGATCCATATCAACATTATTTGTAAAGACACAGGTCCGAGAGGCGAGCCGAGGGCTGCGGGAGAGGACGTCTAGCTCGGATCCCGAACCCAGTCCGCCATGTGCCCATGGCTCATTGAGGTCTGGGCCCGGACATGCCTGGGTGCGGGGCCTGCTTCCTTCTGGGGTGAGTACACCGAGGGGGGAGGCCTCCGTGACTGGGCATGTCCGGGGCTCACCCACCACCCTCATTGGGTGGTGAACGGGATTGGGGAGGGTCGCAACCTTGGGCCTGCAGGATTAAACCTCCGGCTGCCAGAGGCGAGCCGAGGGCTGCGGGAGAGGACGTCTAGCTCGGATCCCGAACACATTTGGCACCAGGCTGTGCCTGCTGGCCGCCCGGCCGGGGAGCTCTGGGGTATTGGACGTCTGAATCGCTGCTGAGATAGCTCTAGAGTGACCCCACTGTTTCTGGGATCTGAGTCAATCCTAAAGATTCCCAATGCCAGTAACTCTTCCTTTGAAGAACATCCAATCCCTTAATAATGCTGAGCTTTGAACACCTATCAAGTAAAAGATAAGCTCCGGCTTGTCTAGCAGGCTGGCACCTAATGGTCCTCGGAGCAACCACGGGCAGGTGCGTGATTTACGGCTAGGAACTGTCCCAATCTGGGATGCCACAGCTGGGATGAGGTTCCCACCAAGGGGTGTATGTGCTGGAATGGGGGCTGCGTTCTATCTAGGAAACAGTTGTAGTCACCCGAGGCACTAGTGTGGGCTGGGATTGGATGCACCAGGCCGGTTCAGATCCCAGCACCATCTGGTGTTATGGAGAACCAGGGTAGATGGGGCACTGACTAGGCTGGGTCTCAATCCCCTTCTGAGCCATGTGTGAGCTGTATGTGGGTATGGACGAGCCATGGCTGGGCTGAAACATCCAACAACAAGAGTCAGAATGGGGTGAAAGCCAGCCAGGAAAAGCCACTGTTCCTGCTAGGACAGGAGATTACCTGGGTAGGGTTGGCTCAAGAACCCCCTGGCAAGCGCAAAATCTGGCATTGGGAGGGGTTCTGATGGAGGAGCCTGGGCAACTCCTCTGGCAGGACACAGTCCCTGCAGGTAAGCGCGAGAAGCATGATTGGAAACAGCCCAGAATAGGCCATGGAAAGTTTCCCACTGGCACACATTCAGCATGGGTCAGGAGCAGACCAGGCTGAATCAGTTCATGTCATCCTCTGGCAAATCCGATCACCAGAACAGAGTGTGGAATGGGCCGGCTTTGGTTGCGACAAAACCAGTACACATTATGGAACGCCAGGGCGTGGTTGCCTGTACTGGATGTGAACGCAACACCCATCCAGCACACGTGAGATCCAGGAAGGGAGGGGCAGAGCTGGCGGGGGGGTTAAGGGACTGGTCCCCTCGCCTGACAGCCACTCCCACTGGAGAGCGTGGGCTGGGATAGAGACAGACCCGACTAAGCAAGGCTACAACACCTGTGCACTGCATGTGGACTAGATCAGGGCCACAGTATCAGCTGGCAGAAGCTAGCACTGGGGACTAATTCTGTCAAGTCAAATCACAGGACCACCTAAAGAGTGCATAAACCGGGACAGAGAGACCTGGGAGGGAAAAAGTGGGTTCCCCCTTCTTGGGTCACTATTCCCGTGGGAGGGCATAAAAACTAGGACGGGAGCTGGGATGGCTAGATAGAGAGGCACTCAACAATATCTGTGAGGGCTGGATGGTTGAGTTGGTTAGATAAAACTAAGCTTTAATACCCATTAACAAGTACCAGAGCCAAATGGGATGGGGGACAGATTGGTCTTCTGCTACACATACTGGCAAACCAGGGTAGGGGGCGGTCTGGTGGGGGTTATTGTGGGTCGCCCCAACTAGGCTGCAGCTCCCACTGGTTGATGTAAGGGCCGAACCAGACTGGACTGCAACACCCATTGGTTCCAGTGCAACTCGGGACTGAAAACAGAACCAACCCAGCAATTGCAACCACCAGCTGATCAGGGTGATGGACTGTGCCGGGCCCTGTGCTTGCTAGAACATACAAGAAACTAATCTGGGAATACCTCAAGGTTTCTTTGGAGATCTCCCCAATCAAACTGCTGGACTCAGAACTCTAACCAAGAACAGACAGAAGACAGAATAGGTCAATCATTCATCTCAGCTACATGTTGGCAGCGAAATATGGGACAAATGGAGACTTCATGATGGACCATATCAATCAGTGGACCACCTCATCGAGCGAAACTGGCAGTGACTCATAAGTGGAGAACTATTAACACCACTTGAGCACATATCTCAGAGCATGCCCCACATCCGGGACTTGGGGTGGGCGGGAAACCAGGTGTGGCTTCTCCCTCAGTGTCCCACTCTACCTCAGATACATGATGGAAACAATATTGACATAATAGCATTGCCCACCTCCCTATCCCCCTGAACCTTTTTTTTTTCTTTTTCTTGTTTTTCCTTCAACTATAGTTAACTATGTAAAGATTGTCAACAATACAATAAAATGGATAAAAAAAAAAAAAAAGACACAGGTGCACTTGCTGCCTCCAACTCCAACATCGTATTGGAGTGTTACTTGGTGTCCTGCTCCAGTTTCTATGCAACAGCCTAGTAATGCACCCAGGAAAAGTAGAAAATGGTTTAAGTACTTGCCACCCATATGTTAGACTAGAATGGAGTTCTATGTTCCTGACTTTGGCCTAGTCATTGCTCCAATTTGGGGAGTGAAGTGGTAGGTAGAACATTTCTTTCTCAGCATCAGAGAAGGATCCAAAGCCTTGGGAACCTGTACCAACTTTGGAGACCTAGTTGAATCTGCTGGTTCCTGTCTTTGGATCATTTCAGCTCCAGCTGTTTCTGTCATTTGGGGAATGACCCAATAGATGGAAGATATTTCTCTTTCTCCTTCTCTCTGTAAATCTGATTTTCCAATAAAAATATATAAATCTTTAAAAAAATCTTTCTTTCCATTTCAGAACACCTAGTGGGAAACCTTGCAGGGCTTAAATCTCCCAGCCCTGGTCCTTGGACCTGCCTGCAAGCAAAAAAAGGTGAAGCAGTAGACAGAGACCCTGATGCACATGTAGAATATGGCAGCTCATTTGGCTCTGTAGCAGAAAAAGAGAACAGAGCAAAATGGACAACTATCACAGCAAACAAGGATAGCATAAATCTGGGTGAAGGGAGACTTGAGGTTGACTGCATTAGTTGATGGATATTGGGAGGGTTGCCTCTCCCCTGGATCAGAAAAGTGTACAGCATTTCAGAACTACCTAAACCACTTGATCAGAACCCTCAGAACATGTTCTACATCAGGACCCTGGGTTGATATTGGGTTGTGGTTCCCCATCCATGGATATTGGGTCATTTGGGAGGCTTGGTGTAGCTTCCTCCTTTAACTCTTCCCTCCCCCAGAGACAAAAAGAAATAGAGAATTTGGAAACAATGATTTCACCCACTTTTCCCTCACCCTCAGTCCTTCCCACCATGGTCAACCATGTAATCATCATTAAAAATAAAAATTAAAAAAAAATCAAAGGAAAGTAACTCAACTGCTGCATAAAATCATTGATAAAAATGAAAAAAGCTTAAATATCACCTACAACATATTCCCTCAGCAGTTCTCCCACCCACATAGTCGCTTACCCCCTTTCTGAACAATCCACAGTCCCTGCACTTGGGAACATATGGGTTCCCCAGGCCAGTTTTCCAGTGCAGTGGGGTGGTCTGCTGGCCTGGAGTTCTGCCCCATCACTAGGGTTCCAAGTTCCTGGCATGTGGGCTGGCCTAGGATCTTGTCTCCCTACCCACCCAAGATCCAAGCACACTCAAAGTTCCTTAAACTTTGTCCACCAACATGCTGGGCCAGCATGCTAACATACTACTCTTCCCTCCACCTTCCCCACACTTCCAGGGACCAAACACATGGGGGAAATGCTCAGACCCCTAGTGGCCCACCACCTACACTGGCACAAAGGCAGCAGACACCAGCACTCACACACAGGAAATTTAAACTTCTCTGAACGTTGTTAGTATCTGATAGAGAGAGAGAGAAACAGGGAAGTGTAGTTTAACCACTTGGGTCTTGTACCCATGAAGGAGACCTGCAAGTAGCTCCTAGCTTGTATTTTGGACCAGTTCAGCTCCTGGTGTTTCAGACATCTGGGGAGTGAACCAGTGGCTGGAAAATATTTTTCTATCCACACCCTACCAAACTGGAAATCAGCCTTTTACACAGCTAAGTCTCAAAAGAGAAAGACTTATTCTTTGTGAAAGTTACTTGAATAGTAGAAGAATGCTAACTGTATTTGATGAAACCTATTATCTGCTACAAATCCATGAATAAGGGTCTGGTGCGATAGCATAATGGTTATGGTCCTCACCTTGCACGCACTGGGATCCCATATGGGTGCCAGTTCTTTTGTTTTATTGTATTCAAATTTTTATTTTTTGAACAAAAAACTTAAGACAATGATTTTAAATAACAAAACATGGAATATTATAGAAGGTTTTTTCAATTTATTAAATTTGGACTCTTACAGTTCTGTTGATAATTCCTTCAGCATGTTTGTTATTCCTGACATTTTATCATCACTCCAAACTGGCTAAACAAAGAAACAATCTGTCTACATATGTGAAGCTTCACTTAAGGGAAGTACTCCACTATCACATAAAGCACACACATATATGTATTTTTGTAAATATTAAGAAGTCTGTCCAGCCATTTTGGTTTTGCAGTTACATTGCCCATACCGAGCTTAGCAAAAGGGTAAGTAACAAGCAAGATTTTCACATTGGCAGTGCAAGGAATGGCATTAACCAAACTTCATCCAATGAATCATTTACCAACATGGGCAGCAAAACGCGACTCATATCACAATAACTAAGAAAATTAAACAGGTAGTGGATCACAGCTAGACTGGTTTTCATTGTGCAACTTTGCTCAGAGAACAATGCTACGCATTTCACAGAGAAAAAGGAATATGCATCCAAGCCTTTGTTCATGAAGAAAATGCCCTTCGAACAAATTCATCATAAGGCAAAAAAAGAAAAAAAAACATAAAAAACAAATTCAAAACTTAAAGCAGTTTGTCCCAGAGAAAAAGTTGAATGTGTCTACATAGTATAGCCACATTTATAGATGTACTGCAATTTAAACCATGCATCTAGTCGTGGTTTTCTATAAACACCTAGTTATTGCCTATATGCTACACATGATGCCTGGACATGTGGAAGTGCAGATGCGTAAGGTTGAAAGCTGCCGCATTGCCCATACAGAGCCTTGCTGGAGGCATTTACTGGGACAATATGCCATGCAGGCCCCAAGAGAGGGCCAAAGACCACTTCAGAGAATATCAAATGAAAGGCTTATGCACTTTTCTTTACATTAAAAAAACAAAACAAAACAAGTCCAGTTCACCACAAGTTGAGTACAACCTGACAAGCAGAGGGAAGCACAGCATGCATTTACAAAGAGCTTGGATCTAGTCTATTGTATCATAGAAACTGAAATACAAAAATCCAACTTAAATAAGACAAGACAAATCATAATAGCAAAAAAAAAAAAAAAAAAAAAAAAAAAAAAACACACAGTCGACTTAGTTCAATACAGATTAAGAGTAAATCTCATCCTATCCCCATCTCATTGAACTCTACTGCAAATTTTTTATGACAATTATTTAATTTTTTTTAATCTATTTTATTGTATTGTTGTTGACAATCTTTACATAGTTAATTACAGGTAAAGAAAAAAAAAGAAAAAAAAAGGTTCAGGGGGATAGGGAAGTGGATAATACTATTATGTCAATATTGTTTCCATCATGTATCTGAGGTAGAGTGGGACACTGAGGGAGAAGCCCCACCCGGTTTCCCGCCCACCCCAAGTCCCGGATGTGGGGCATGCTCTGAGATATGTGCTCGAGTGGTTTTAATAGTTCTCCAGTTATGAATCGCTGCCAGTTTTGCTCGATGAGGTCGTCCACCGATTGATATGGTCCATCATAAAGTCTCCGTTTGCCCCATATTTCGCTGCCAACATATAGCTGAGATGAATGATTGACCTGTTCTGTCTTCTGTCTGTTCTTGGTTAGAGTTCTGAGTCCAGCAGTTTGGGGAGATCTCCAAAGAAACCTTGAGGTATTCCCAGATTAGTTTCTTGTATGTTCTAGCAAGCACAGGGCCCGGCACAGTCCATCACCCTGATCAGCTGGTGGTTGCAATTGCTGGGTTGGTTCTGTTTTCAGTCCCGAGTTGCACTGGAACCAATGGGTGTTGCAGTCCAGTCTGGTTCGGCCCTTACATCAACCAGTGGGAGCTGCAGCCTAGTTGGGGCGACCCACAATAACCCCCACCAGACCGCCCCCTACCCTGGTTTGCCAGTATGTGTAGCAGAAGACCAGTCTGTCCCCCATCCCATTTGGCTCTGGTACTTGTCAATGAGTATTAAAGCTTAGTTCTATCTAACCAACTCAACCATCCAGCCCTCACGGGTGTTGTTGATTGCCTCTCTATCTAGCCATCCCAGCTCCCGTTCTAGTTTTCATGCCCTCCCACGGGAATAGTGACCCAAGAAGGGGGAACCCACTTTTTCCCTCCCAGGTCTCTCTGTCCTGGTTTATGCACTCTTTAGGTGGTTCTGTGATTTGACTTGACAGAATTAGTCCCCAATGCCAGCTTCTGCGGCTATGCCCAAACAACCCTCACCCACTCTAATTTATGCTTGCACCAGCAGGAATAATCAGCCCAGCCTGGCTTTTCCCTGGTCTAGTCCACATGCAGCGCACAGGTGATGTAGCCTTGCTTAGTCGGGTCTGTCTCTATCCCAGCCCACGCTCTCCAGTGGGAGTAGCTGTCCAGCGAAGGGACCAGCTCCTTAATCCCCCCCTGCCGGTTCTGCCCCTCCCTTCCTGGATCTCACATGTGCTGGTTGGGTGCTGCATTCATATCCAGTACAGGCAACCACGCCCTGGCGTTCCATAATGTGTACTTGTTTTGTGGCGACCAAATGTGGCTCACCCCACACTCTGTTCTGGTGATCGGATTTGCCAGTGGGTGACATGAACTGATTCAGCCTGGTCTGCTCCTGACCCATGCTGAATGTGTGCCAGTGGGAAACTTTCCATGGCCTATTCTGGGCTGTTTCCAATCATGCTTCTTGTGCTAACCTGCAGGGACTGTGTCCTGCCAGAAGAGTTGCCCAGGCTCCTCCATCAGAACCCCTCCCAATGCCAGATTTTGCGCTTGCCAGGGGGTCCTTGAACCAACCCTACCCAGGTAACCTCCTGTCCTAGCAGGAACAGTGGCTTTTCCTGGCTGGCTTTCACCCCATTCTGATTCTTGTTGTTGGATGTTTCAGCCTGGCCATGGCTCGTCCATACCCACATACAGCTCACGCATGGCTCAAGAGGGGATTGAGACCCAGCCTAATCAGTCCCACATCTACCCTCTGGTTCTCCATGGCACCAGATGGTGTTGGGATGACAATTATTTACTTTAAAAAGATATTAAATACCTGTATCATGAAATTACATTCTTATTAACAGTAAGATGTACTAGGTAAGAAAATAGCTCATGTGTGAAATGTGTCTGAAATGCATTTTTCCTTACAACTATCAACCATCCACTCACACTAAAACAAAACCACCCTCCAACCCCCCTCCCGCTGGCCCCCCCAAAAAGTTGAGGAAAGTTGAGGCGAGCTGGATGAGGAGCAGGAAGGAAATATTCAGCTATACTAATTGCAGCACAGTGATTAGCAATGGTTCAAGACAGAACCAAAAAGCGTTGGTCAATCCATGGCTATAAGTAAAAACCAAACTCAGCTACTTTTGGTTCATTGCAGTGAGACCGAAAAATATCTCTCACAGCTTCATATAAATACTAGATTCCAGCTCCTTTATTAGTATTGTTTTTAAAAGTTTTTGTTTGTTTTTACAATGTTTGGCTACCTATTTACAACTTATATTTGCTCTGCAACAACTACAAGAGGTAGGCATAAAGCATGAAAACTTTTCTCCATTAACCTTGCGTGGGTTGTTCATTGCATATTGCTGTTCACTGTAGACATAAGAAGTCACTCTCTTCTTGTCTTTTTTAAACCCCTAAAGCTGTTGCCATCCCACCAGTGAATGTTCTAAAAGAGAATACTACTCCTAAATAAGAAACTTTCTCTACTGAAGGATACTGTCATAGTGTCTGTTGCAGAACAGTCATATATATATGTGTGTGTATTCATTTTAAAAATAAACAACACTAAAAAAATACAAACCCAGGTTTCTAGAACCAATTCTCTTGATTCTCTACTTCCATAAAATAAAGTGTACCATTTGGCCAAGACTACAGATTTTTTTTTCACAGATGCAAGTGCCATGCAAAATAAGTTAAAGAACAGATACCAGGGCCCAGCGGCATGGCCTAGCGGCTAAAGTCCTCGCCTTGAACATGCCGGGATCCCATATGGGCGCTGGCTCTAATCCCAGCAGCTCCACTTCCCATCCAGCTCCCTGTTTGTGGCCTGGGAAAGCATTTGAGGACAGCACAAGCCTTTGGGACCCTGCACCCGTGTGGGAGACCTGGAAGAGATTTCTGGTTCCCAGCTTCGGATCTGCGCGCACCGGCCTGTTGCAGCTCACTTGGGGAGTGAAACATAGCATGGAAGATCTTCCTCTCTGTCTCTCCTCTTCTCTGTATATTTGACTTTGTAATAAAAATAAATAAATCTTAAAAAAAAAGAAATTGAATACGAGCCAGAGTTTTGCATTGCAACTTGAGTGGACATTGCAAACCTCTAACTTTGGTCAGCTATGGCTTTGGCCATAAAGTGATCTTCGGCAATGTACTGAGCAAAAGCTTTAAGTCCTCCTGCTTGGTCTAACACCTTTCTTCATTAAGCATGACATTCCTGTTACACATTTGAAACCAGTCACATTGACAGAGATATAGGACCTTGGATGTAAAGTTCCAAAATACACCTGTTCCAAGGCGGCAGCAAAGCCCTGTCTGCAACACAAGGCAGCCCGTGAACCAAACCCATTTTTCTGTCATTTAATTAACCATGTCAGTCAGTGTTCTGGAATTACTCACATTCCACTATCACAAATCCATATAAGATCATACTTTGCCACTTCATATCCTGGCATTAAGTTAATAATTTTCAGATTGATGCCAACCTTTTTGCCACCTATGGACAATCTAGCATCAACATTTGGCTATTTCCCAAAAAGCTTCTTGCAGACATCAATGGATGAGTCACCATGGTCTTGTACACAAAGGAGCACTTCATATTTGGGATAATCCAATCCAAAGAAGGTTTCCAAGTTGTTGATCAGGTTGGGATCTACTCCTTTCAGGGGTTTCAGAAGACACACCTGGGAGCTTGCTACAGGGCTGCTTGTCAGTTGCCTTCTTGTTGATGTGTAATCTGGTGTAGGTGATGGTCATGAAATGCATCAGCCATAGCACCAAGAAGAGGACAAATCCGAAGTCGGCCAGTCCCTCCAGGGCCAGGGTCAGCAGTGCCATCCCCCCGGCCCGTAGACCTGGCCCAGCCCGCTCCCGCCAAAGCTGACACCCACTCTAGCTTTCGCACCTGAGGAGGACAGGGTGGGCGCCTGATGTGGGGGCGTGGGAAGCGAGAAGAAATGGGTGCCAGTTCTAATCCTGCCAGCTCCACTTCCCAACCACCTCCTTGCTTGTGGCCTGGGAAAGCATTCGAGGACGGCTCAAATCCTTGGGACCCTGCACCCACATGCGAAACCCGGAAAGAAATTCCTGGCTCCTGGCTTCTGGCTTCAAATCGGCACAGCACTGGCCATTGCGGCCGCTTGGGGAGTGAATCATCGGACAGAAGTTCTTCCTCTCTGTCTCTCCTCCTCTCTGTATATCTGCCTTTCCAATAAAATAAATAAATCTTAACAAAAATCAATGAATAACAGTGATAATTTTTTAAAGCGGGAGCAAACAAAAATCTTTGGGAACCAACTAGAGCAACTAATCATTCAAAACACTGGCAAATAGAAGAAAAGAGGGGAACAAATTTCTTACCTTTCCCATAGGATCTGTCCCTCAAGGTGATGAGGAAAGAGCTCCTATTAACTGTGAAGGAATAATTAAATTTGGACACCACCATTTTGCAACCTCTAATGAGATGATGGAACAAACAATGATGATCAGCAGCTGCTAAGCAGCTGACTAGACTGAATGAATCAGGCTGCTGTGAATCGGCACCCTGTGCTTGCCAACAAGACAAGCAACAATAAAACACAAGCTGCAAACAATTTAGTCTTGGGCCTCGCTCTACACCAACCATATGTGGGCATAACAATAAAGAGATGCAGGACACTATCAAAAGACATCCTGAGATGCCATCAGCATCTTCATAAACTGCATAACATAAGAGGCATGATGTCCTATAGCATTTCTGGGTCACAGAGAGGACAGATGATTAGTATACTATGTAGAACTTGTGTGGATCCTGGCTCGAACCAATTCTACTGTTGTATTTAGACAAGATAATTGGGGATAACATAAAAACTCCTCAAATAATTGATACATTTTAAGAAAGTACTGGCCTTTAAAGCGTGTTTCCATTATGGTTTGCTAAAATAGATTTATTATTCAGAATATTTTTTGAGATTTATATATTTATTGGAAAGGCAGATGTACAGAGAGAAGAAGGGAAAGACAAAAAGATCTTTCATCTGCTGGTTCACTCCCCACGTGACAACAAAGGCTGGAATTGAGCTGATCTGAAGCGAAATCCAAGAGATTCTTCTGGGTCTCCCATGCAGGTGCTGTGTCCCAAGGTTTTGGGCTGAGCTTGATTGATTTCCCAGGGCATAAGCAGGGAACTGGAAGGTAAATGAAACAGCTGGGGTATAGATTGGCACCCATATGGGATCCTGGCCCATATAAGGCAAGGATTTTAGCCACTAGGGTGACATGCTGGACTCCATATCAAAATTTTAGAGGGAGAAAAACCGCTTTCCTGACAAAGCTGTTCAGAGTTAAAAATGTTCCATTACTCCCATCTCTGTCTTAGCAAAGCTTTCATTAATCAAGCATTTTAATTATTTTACTTGAGAGACCTTCCATCCTCTAGTTCCATCTCCAAATGACTACAATGACCCACAGTGAGCCAGTCCAAAGCTGGGAGCCAGGAGCTTCTTCCACGAGTCCCACTTGGGCACAGGGGCCTAAGGCCTCAGGTCATCTTCCACTGATTTCCTAGGCCATTAGCAGGGAGCTGGACCAGAGGTGGAGCAGCTGGGATTCAGACTAGTGCCCATATGGAATGTCAGGGCTGACACCACAAATGGAGGATTAGCCTGATAAGTCACTGTGCTAGTTCTTATGCTTCCCTTTTTAAAGGAGTTTCGTTGTTGTCTGGATAAAAAGGGACACAGTGGGCATGTGTTTCTAACACTGGGCTTTCAAGTCAGGGCAAGTTCCTGGTGAAAACTTTCCTTAAATCCTTCCCTGTCCAAAGGATTTCAAGAGATTATTCTGGTCTTAGAAAAGCAACCAATTTGTACTCCCACTCTCTAGAGCATGCTCACTAAGTTCATGTTTCTTGTTATCCCTATACCTAAAGCTTGCTAAGATCACCCCGTGCTTCTGCAGAAATACTTTGCCATTATCCTTACCTACAATGTCAAGCTACACTTAGATATCACAATGATGGACTTATGACTGTGAAAGACTATCCTATTGTAATAATGGATGGGAAATCAGTGGATTGGAGAGGGGATTTGGGGATGGTGAAAAGAAGGAGGAAGATAGAAAGACAGGAATACCTGTGCTCTGATTTTCTGAGCGTGTTAAGGAATCCAGCACATCTGCTGTTCTCCTTTGGTCAGCAGGTGGTGCTAACTCTGACCTCACCCATGGAGTCAGTGCCTTGAGTTCTTCACTAACCACAGTTTCCCATCTGCTGAAGGAGCACTTCCTCTACCCATCAGGACAATGGTGTAGCAAGAGCTGTCTGATGAATAGCTGTGTTACCCTAAACTTTATTTAAAAGAATGTATCTGTAAGAGCAGGGCAATTTCATTCCAACAGGAATTCAGACTTGAAAATAATTGGCCATTTTGGGAAGGGGAGGAGAAACAATTCAACAGGAAGGCTGAATGACCAAGTGAACACTCTTTCAGAGGCCATTGCTACAACACTGTGCTTACCAGCACAAACACAACCCTGCTAGCTACGCTGTTAGAGCGTTGCAATTAGCCAGGCTGGTGAGATCATTAAAGATGGACATCGCCATTTCATCTGCTTTTTCATTCATAATGCAACCTATCAAGATCCAAGTTTCTGTAAGACACACAAACTGCTAACAGACCTCTAACAACCAGGCAGCCAACAACATGGCAAAGCCATAAGCAAGTGAAAAACCCTCCCATCTCCTCATGGAAAGAATCACGAGTAATGAATGTAGGAGACCACAGCCAATCTCCACGCCTATCTTTATTTAAGTTTTAAGTCAAGCTATTTTTTAAAGATGTATTCATTTTTATTGGAAAGTCAGATTTACAGAGAGAAGGAGAAGCAGAGAGAAAGATCTGTCTGCTGGTTCACTCCCCAAGGGTCTGCAATTATCTGATCCCAGGAGCCAGGAGATTCTTCCAGGTCTCCCAGGTGGGTACAAGGTCCCAAGGCTTTGAGCCATCCTCAAAGGCCTTGCCAGGTCCCAAGCAGGGAGCTGGAAGTGGAGTGGAGCATCTGGGAAAAGAACCGGCTCCGATATGGGATCCTGGGGCATGCAAGGCGAGAACATTTACCACTAGGCTACAGTGCTAGGCTGATCCAGGCTTATCTTACAGCCCCTTCTCAGCTCCAACTCACTTTTGCTCACTTTCTAACACAGAAGGAATGTTCATTGGTGTCTGTGGAAGGCACTGCAACTTTCTAGCTCATGTCCAAACACAGCAAATAAAAATGCAAGCACAGATCCCCTAAGGCAGAAGTGTAACATAATGGTCCAGATGAGCCCCAAGGTCAGTTTGGGGTTGCCATCTGCAATGTAATTGTTGCCAATATTCATCAGCTTCCTCTGAAAAAGAAAATCTCACAATGCTGTACTTTTTGTTCAGTTTTTACATATTTTCTTTACTGATATTTAATTTTTTTCATTAATGATATACAATGAAATAATCTATTCGACGTTTGCGCCAATGATTTTTAATTTTTTTTAATTTTTAAATTTATTTTTATTGAAAGGGCAGATATACAGAGAGGGGGAGAGACAGAGAGGAAGATCTTCCATCCAATGGTTCACTCCCCAAGCGGCCGCAATGGCTGGAGCTGAGCCAATCCAAAGCCAGGACCCAGGAGCTCTTACAGGACTCCCATGCGGGTGCAGGGTCCCAAGGCTTTGGGCTGTCCTCCACTGCTTTCCCAGGCCACAAGCAGGGAGCTGGCTGGGAATCGGAGCTACTGAGAATAGAACCGGTGTCCATATGGGATCCCAGCGCATGCAAGGCAAGGATTTTAACGATTATGCTATTGTGCCAGGCCCTCCTATAATTTTTAACACATGTATGCATTCATGTATTTTATCACTCACAAAATAGTCCCTGTGTTGCAGTGAAACCCTAACTCCTGTATCATTCACTCATTTCTTTCTGGTCCCTGGTTTTGCTTTGTCTACAATTTCAAATAAATCGAATGACGTTGTAGGCAAACTAGATACTGAATTTTTGTTACACAGCACAATACCCTTAAGATCCCCCTCCAACTTCTTGCTCCATTTTCTTATTGCATAGTGTTCCACTGTAGGAATGGAAAACCCTGGGCCCATCCATTCATCCACTGGTAGTGTTGTTTCCAGCACTTGGCAATTATAAATAAAGCTCCTATATTTATGTGCAGGTTTTTGTGTGAGCATGTGTTTTCATTTCTGCAGGATAACATCCTAAGTGTTGGACTATTGGTGCACAGGGCAGATGTTTACCATCATAAGAAACTGCAGAGGGGCCAGTGTGATGATTCAATTGGCTAATCCTCCACCTGCAAGTACCAATACCCCATATGTGTGTGCACGCTTGTGCTGGTTGCTTTATTGCCCATCCAGATTTTTGCTTACACTCTAGGAAAAAAGCAGAGGGTGGCCCAAGGTCTTGGGTCTGACACTCACATGGGAGACCTGAATGTAACTTCTGGCTCCTGGACTCAGTTCAGCTCAGCTCCAGCCATTGCTGCCATCTGGGAGCTAAACCAGTGGATGGAAGATCTTTCTCTGTCTCTCCTTCCCTCTGTAAATCTGCCTTATTAATAAAAATAATATTTTTTTTAAATAAAGGAACTGCAGAATCATTGTAGGAGTGGCTGTGTCATTCTCGGTTCCACCATCAAAGCACCTGCGAGCTTGTGGTACTGTGACCTGAGTTTTTATTAAGCCATCCAAGCTTTGACTTTATAGATTGAGAAAGAAATGCCTCTTCTCCATCACCAGGCTCTGAACTCTTCACACCATCATGTCCCCATGTCCCACCTCTGTCACAGAAAAGTACATCTGCCATGACCCTCGTAGCACCCAACTTGTGCCTAAACTGATTCCAGCAACACAATGTGCACACACACAAGGCCTTCTGTGACTCAGAGTTCCTCAGGACATGGAATCACAAAGACAAGAGCAATGCAAGGTAAGCCACTGTGCTTCTACCTAAACCCTGCTAGCTCTTTTCTCCCACCTCAGAGAGCTCCTGTGCAATCGTAACTGTCCTTGAGTTGTCTTTCCTTTTTTCCTTCCATTTAACTAAATGGGTGTGCTTCCAAAGACTCTAGTGCGTTCTCAAACAGGAGCCTTACTTCTTCCTGATGCCAAAGGTCACCTGAGCATTTTTTTTCATTTTCTGTATTTCAGCATCTGCTTCTAAACTGTGGGTAGGTGGAATAGAGGTGAAAGAATTCAGTTTTTATTTTTTTTTAAGAATTACTTTATTTTTATTTGAAAGACACAAAGAAAGAAATCGAGATTTTCTTTTGTGCTGGTTCACTCCCTAGTGACCACAACAGCCTGAGCTGAGCCAATCCAAAGACAGGAGCTTCTTCCAGTTCTCCCCTATGGGTGCGGGTACACAAGAACCTGAGCCAACCTCTGCTGCCCTCCCAGGCCATAAGCAGGGAGCTGGACTGGAAGTGGAGCAGCTAGGACTGGAACCAGCATGCATATCAGATGCTGGTGCCACAGGCAGAACATGAGCCTACTACACCACGGTGTTGTCCCACAATTCAGATGTCCTAATCAATAACCAACCATCCACAGTTGGTGGGTTGGGGGTGCTACTCAAGTCCAAATGCCACAGTCTCACCTGTTCCCTTTGTGAATTCTACCTCTTTTGCCAAATCATGTTTCAATCCCCACTGCTCCTTCCTCAGTGACTTCAACACCACATCTGTTCTCCCTCCTACATCATCATCCTCCATCCTGATGTGTACTTGTAGCACTCATGTCTATGACCCAAACTATCCCCTTCCCTCGCACCTACCTTCTCCATGCTGATGCTTTGCATTTTACTGTACTTTGTCCACTGCACTGCTATGAGCTGGATCTTAGCACTACTAAGAGCTGCTCCAGAATTCCCCTGCCATTCAGCCACTCCATGGGGCACTCTTTGCCATGCTTCCACTATTTTCTTTAGTATATTAGCAGGAATCCAGGCTGGAAGTAAAGCATACAGGGCTCATTTGGGATGTGAATGTTACAGGCATCAGGTTAACCTACTGCACCACAATTCTAGGCCAAGGAAATCTTTTAAAACTGATTTATTTATTATTATTAGGAAGCCAGATGTACAGAGGAGAGACAGAGAGGAAGATCTTCAGTCTACTCATTCACTCCCCAAGTGGCTGATATGTCTGGATATGAGCCGATGTGAAATCAGGAGTCAGAAGCCATGAGCTTCTTCCTGGTCTCAAACTTTGGTGAAGGGCCACAAAGATTTGGACCATCTCCTACTACTTTCCCAGGTGACAAACAGGGTGCTGGATGGGAAGCAGGATCACCAGCATTAGAACCAGTGCCCATATGGGATCCCGGTGCGTGTGAGGTGAGGGCTTTAACCACTATGCTATCATGCTTTCCTGGCCAAGAAAAATCTTAAGATAATGTGACCTGTCCTCACATAGCCTATAGTATACTGTAGTAGAAAAACAATAATAAAGTAAGAAGTGAAATAATTGCCTATGAGAGTGTACAGAAAGAGAATTTGCCAAGTTGACAGTCACTGATCAGACGGAGAAAAATGAAGTGACTCCAAAAATACACATGCTGTTTAATATCACATTGATCTGTGCTTAGCATCATGTTGCTTGGCAACTTGAGCTATACAAAATCTTGTCCACACAGAATATGCTGAGTAGATGAATCTCTGACTCCTCCATATATCTTCCTCACCTCCACAAACCATATCTGTACCTCCGCCTTTTTCTTCTTATTCTCTCCTTAGATCTCAGAAAAACAAGCATCTTTCTTTAATTTGAGGGAGGCAAATGGGCTAGAAAGCAGTCAGGACAGTGGAAGGATCACTGAACAGCACATCCAGAAACCTGAGTTAACATCTCAGCTTTGCTCTGCCTTTGTGATTCGGGGAAAGCGATTTCACCTGCTCAGATCTGATTCCTTATGTATAACCTGAAGAAAATGGACTGGTGCATCCTTAAGCTATCTTCTTTGTCAAACATTGTAACCCCACCACCCCTTTACTTTTAATACCTTCTCGTCCTGTGTCTAAAAGCACAACATTTTTTTCCCTTACTGAGGAAGAGAAAACCTTTTTCTCTTTTCCTGTATTTAAATGTCCAATATTTTCTTTGCTGCTCTTCAATACAGGCAATTGAATCACCAACGCTTAAGAGCTCATAGGTTTTTCCTGGAGAAGGTGCCATGCACTGCTGAGAAGAAGGTGTAGTCTGTGGCTTTAGGATGAAATATTCTATAGATGTCTACTAGGTCCAGTTGTTCTATTGTTTGTGTGAGTTCTGTGCCTTCTCTGTTGAGCTTTTGCTGCGTTGATCTATCTATTGGTGTTAGTGGGGTGTTCAGATCTCCCAGAATTATCGTATGTTCATCTATGTCTCCCTTTAAGTCCAAAAGTAGTTGTTTCACCTAGCTGGGTGCATCCGGGCTAGGAGCATAAATGTTAAGAATGGCGATTGGTTCTTGTTGGATCCTCCCTTTCAAGAAGATGTAGTGCCCTTCCCTGTCCTTTTTGACGTTCGTTACTTTGAAGTCCGTATCATCTGAGAATAAGACTGCCACGCTTGGCATGGAATATTTGTTTCCACCCTTTCACTTTTAGTTTCCTGGAGTTTCTTCTGGTTAGATGTGTTTCATGCAAGCAGCATATAGTTGGGTCCTGATTTTTAACCCAGTCTGCTAATCGGTGCCTTTTGAGTAATGAATTTAAGCCATTTGTGTTGAGAGTTAATATTGAGAAATTATAATTTTGCCGTGACATATGCCTGTGTTTTTGAGGTTGTTGGTAATTGATTGTCCTTTCTGTGGATGGACTTTATTGAGATCTCCCTGATTGCCATCCTTGCTTATGGCTTGCTTCCTTTTTCTCTGGGAGTAGCGCATTTCTAAGGAGATTTTGTAGAGTTGGTTTTGTGTTGGCATATTCTTCTAATTTCTCTTTGCTGTGGAAGTATCTAGTTTTGTTCTTGTATACAAATGAAATCTTTACTGGGTAGAGTATTCTTGGTTGACAGTTGTTCTCTTTCAGTACTTGAAAGATTTTGTTCCACTCCCTTCTTGCCTGGAGCGTCTGTTCTGAGAAGTCAGCAGTGATTCTGATGGTCCTGCCCCTAAATGTAAGCTTCTCTTTGGTTCGTGCTAACCTTAGGATTCTTTCTTTGTATTCATTGGAGGGTAGCTTGATTACCACGTGTCTTGGGGAGGATCGTTTTGGGTCAACTCTGTGGGGAGTCCTCGGGCCTTCCTGAATTTGGATTGGGTTCATGTTCCAGGTATTTTGGAAGTTCTCCTGGTTGTATGCCTGTCTCTCTTTCCACTCCTTCTGGGAGCCCCATGATTCTGATATTTGACTTCTTGATGTTGTCGTTCATCTCCTGGATCGTCTTGGTCGCCTTGTGTAGTTGTGACTCTAGTTGGTTAATAATCTGCCTGCTTTCATTCTGGGAATCTTCCAAGTCGGATATCCTGTCTTCTGCTGCTGTAATTCTGTTGGCTAAGCTCTCAACTTTGTGCTTCAAGTCTAGGATCTTGTTTTTGAGTGATTTTGTTTCTGTGATTATGTGGTTTTTGAAATCTTTGAGCTCATCTCATCGTTTTTCATTGTCTCTGAAGAGTTTTATAATTATTTTTCTGAACTCCTTATCAGATACGTCTTCAATTTCTTCATCTGTAATCTCTGCGATTAACCAGGCTTTATGGTGGCTTTTGGGGGCTGGCACTGGCTGTTTCTACTTCGCTAATTCTCTTATTTCATTTCATATTTGTGGCCCAAGGTGTTGCTGGATTCTCACCCTTGACCTCTGTTGCCATCTAGTGGGTGGCCTGAGGTCTTGCTGGCCTAGGTTTTTATTTTTCTTCTGGACCAGGAGTTTTTGCTTTGTTGTTTCCCTTCTGGGTTTCAGGTTTCAGCGCCTCAGGTTTCAGCCTAGGCGCCCGGGTCTCCTCTCTTGGTTTGTTTTTTTTTTTTTTTTTTTTTTTTGGCTTGGTTTGGTTTGGTTTGGTTTGCTTTGTTTTTTTGTCTGATGCACAGGATCTGGCAGACCTCGCTCCACCGCCTCTTTCGCCCGGCCTGGGTTGGCCCTGAATTTAGATTAGCTGTGATCCTGGGAAGTACACTCTCACTGCCACAGCTGCTGGCTACTGGGCTTCAGGGTCCTAATGCCCTACCAGTACCGTGGCATTTCTTTATGAGGGAGTGTGTGTTGTATAGCCATCCGCGTCTTTACCTGGGCCCCACCAAGGTCATGAAAATCGCCACCACTTCTAGAGGTTTCAGTGCTCCTGCAGTTTCTAGCCGCCACTGGAGGGGCTTTGTGCAACGATTTCCTAAAGTTGCCCGTATATTCTCCGGTTAAAATTCCCGCTGGCCTTTCCCCTGCTGGGTTCTTTACTCACCCTTTTTGAGCTGAGCCGCCCGAGCTGCGGAGTGCTGCCTTGGTTTTTTTGTTGTTGTTAATTTTGGTTGATTCTCCAGATTGCTGCTCCTTCTTCTGGCACTTTTTGGCCCTCTCTCTCTGCCTTCCCCCTTACATCAACCCTCCATGGTTGGCCATTTTTTCCCTCTAGCCTCAGCCATTTTTAAAGTGAAACCTGTGTGCCTACTGTAGACAAGAGGAGCATTGGAGAAGTGAATGTCTTCAAAAGCCCAAAAGGACAGAGGTTCTCCATATCAACACTGAGTGATGGGGCCTAGGCTCTAAAGCCCCCCTCCAAGGCTCTGGTAACCTTACCTATTGGGGGCAAAAGACTGACTTCCTAATTGATATCAGTGCAAATTTTTCAGTATGCAAACAGAACCAAGGTCCCACCCAGGTAAATACAACTGTTGTACAAGGAACTACAGGGTTGCAAATATGTGATTGGACTACTGATCCCACTGTTGATTGTCCCTGAGTGACTGCAGCAAGCTTTTCTTTAGTAAGTGGCCACTGATCAACCCAGACAGGGTTTGTAGTAGTCCAAGTAATTTTATCTGCATGTGATTGTGGTGTGGGTGTCGGGAGTACAGGAGAAGCAGTTGCCATTATGGAAAATGGGATGTATGGCCAAGGCCTGTGTGATTGTTTTTTGAGGATGGTTGGATGGGCAGGGGCCATCCTTGGAAATTTTTTTCCTAAACCTTGGCTGGGAAGGAATCCTTGAAAAAGCATTTGGGGAGCATATAATTACATTCATCTGAGATAGGATGCCCCTCCCCCCAAAATTAAGGGGCAATCCTGAAACGACAAAGGGTTGGACTTGTCCCTGGCTACCCTCATTGTCTTGTTAAAATTTTTGAACTCTGGGGTTTGATGTTTGTCCTATACCTTGGATAGGTGTAAGGGAGTCGGGAAGGGCCAGGTTTTTGGCCAGTGGTGGGTGGAGATGATAGATGCATCTGTCCTGGAGTCAAGAAGACCTGTAAAGGTCTTCCCATCAAGTTTTAGTGTGAGGGTGGACAGGAGTTAGTAATTTCTCAGACCCAAAAAAAATCTGTGGACCCTATTTCTGAAGGGAATCTATGGAGTTGTTTGTAATCATCATTTAGTTGGGTAAGGGGTAGAATAATAAGTTGGGCTATTTGCTGGCCTCGGAGGAGAGTGTGGACTGCTTGGGACACCTGTAGGAGGATATGTATTTCTCCCTGAGAATTGGGGTCCACGACTCCAGGAAAAGTAATAATCCTTTTTGTGTGGCCAAGGCTTAGCCCAAAATCAGTCCAAAGGTATCTGGTGGCAGGGGGCCGAAAACGCCAGTAGGCATGGTATAGACCCCGTCCTCAGGTGTCAGGAGGGGCCGAGGTCCAGTCCTGGGCTTGTTTTGGTTCCCCACCAGAGGTCTGAGACATATAAGTGTGTGGCGGATGGGGGTGAGTGTTTGAAGTCTGTGGGTGGAGTGCCAGCCCATTAACCCCGGGAGCCGCCATTGAAGGGGTCCAAGGCGACCCCGATGCGAAGTTTCTCTGTCCTTTAGGGGGTAGTGGGCATCCCTGAGCATCTGTTTTGGAATGACATTCATTCTTTCAATGGTGTCCTCTTAAGCACCAAGGACAAAGGGTGACAGGAGCAGGGCACGAGGTTGTGGGTGGGAGAAGAACGGGCAATTGGGCACCCTGGGGGTTAGCATGGGGATGGGGGCACTCCCTGGAGAAGTGACCTGGTTATTTGCAGTTAAAGCAGGTCTTTTGTTGCTGTCTTTTGCCTGCCTTCTGTAGGGCTGCCCCAATAGCAAGACCGATGGCATGGCTCATCTCAACTTCAGCACAGAGGCCTACGTAAGTGGAGAGGGGATCTTTGCAATGGTGTTTGAGAATATCCTGACAGATTGGGTTGGAATTTTAGAATGCGAGCTGTTTAATGAATGGAGGCTCCAAACAAATGCTCGGCAGTTTCAGAGAGCCTGTTGATAATGGTACTATATGGTTCATCTGGCCCTGGTATAATTTTTGTAAGTGATCCGGTAGCAATGCCTTTTGGAGGGAGCTTTTTCCAGGCTCCTAAATCTCCTTGACGGATCTGTGCAAGCAGTCCAGTAGGGAAGGCGGCTAGCACTTCAAGGGTATCAAAAGGAGGATCCCCTAGAATTGTGCCGGCTGTCCACAAATGGGACTCAGGCTTTAAGCTATATTTTTGGGCCATGTCTTTAGCCATCTCTGTAAATTCTGGTTTCCAAAGGACAAAGTCTCCTCCATCTAGGGTAGCTCTAGGTAATTGGTGCCACTCGTTTGGAGTTAGCCATGCTTCAGTGGTATTTTCAGGAAGGGCTAGGGTAAAGGGGGCTGTGGCACCATAATTAGTGATGGCTGACTTAAGTTTTTCTATAACTTTAGCGTCAAGAGGCGTATAGCGCATGGGGGGATGAGGGGGATTGTTCTTGGGGGCTCTAGCTTCAGAGGACTCGGGAGCATCCCTTTCCTCATCTTTGGAGTTCTCCCCGTCTTGGGAGATTTCAAGCGGCATGCAGGGGATTTGATTGCCGCTACAAAGGGATAGTGGAAGGTGAGAAGAGGTTGATTTTTATTCCATTTAGTGGGTCTGGTATGAGGGGATACTAAGGTAGAGAGTTTTAAGTGAAGTTCCTTGAGTTTACTAATAAGTTGGATTTGTTGTTCCTTTATAGAGATTAAGGTTTTTAAGTGGTCGAGGTTCTGCAAGGTTTGGGAGCAGTGGGCTGACACGTTGCCCTGAAAAACAAGGTCTCCTATCTCAGGCTGATATGGTGGTGGGGCTAAAACCAGCGGCTAACTTCATTAAGAGGCTTGTGGCAAGCAAGTAAGGGAGCACTATCACGCAACAGGGGCCAATCTTCCGCGTGATAGCAGGTGGCTTCCTCCTCAAGGGTGACCGCATCGGATGAGTTTAAAGGTTCATTATTAGGGGAAAGTAGAGAGTAGAGTCTCACAGGAGCAGAGGGCTTTTTTCAGGGGTTCGGGGCAGGGGATCTTAACTTTGACTTTGGGGCACGGGGGTTCGCTTTTACGGCTGGGAGGTCTGGAGGGTTGGTTTGATAAAGCTAACTGAAGGAGGGGAACTGAAGAGCTGTAGTGGGAATTAGGGAGAGGGGTTGAGGGTTTAGAACCTTTTTCTGAGTTTGGCCAGGAAAGGCAAGCAAGGGTTTTTTCACCCTCTTTTACCAAATCAGTGAGATCCAACCATTGTTGATGTACCCTAAGGACATCATTAATAAGATTCCAATAGCTAAAGGCAATAACAGGTATTCTTTGTGGCCCCCATGCTTCGTAAAAAACGTGAAGTGCATTGCCTATGCACCTCCACTGATTTTCATCAATGGTACCCTCTTGAGGGAACCATGGGCAAAGATCTACTACAAAGGCAAAAAACTTAATTAATTGCTTTTTCTTAACCTGAGTTCCATGCATTTTGAGGGATTCTTTAATCCCTTGAAGGAAGGCATCATCCTTACTTAATGCTTGCCCCATTGCTCACTGTTTAGGTGGTGGTCATGAACCGGAGACATAGACAATAGGGTAAGGTCGTCAGAATGTCCTCCCTAGCCAGTTTCGCGTTTGGTGGATGCCAGGGACACCTCAAGCATAGTAAGGGCTGTCCTTCTAGTGACCACTGATGTCCCCCAATCTTCATGAGCTTTGTTCCACATTGGGCACCAGTTGTCCCGTCCCACAGGACATCAACACGCGACAAAGACCCTGCAAGATTGAGGGATATGGACAAGAGACTCGGAGGAAATGATCACAAGACAGGAGTCTGATAAAGTGGCATTTTTTTAAAAGATTTATTCATTTTATTACAGCCAGATATATACAGAGGAGAGACAGAGAGGAAGATCTTCCGTCTGATGATTCACTCCCCGAGTGAGCCGCAACGGGCCGATGCGCGCCGATCCGAAGCCGGGAACCTGGAACCTCTTCCGGGTCTCCCACGCGGGTGCAGTGTCCCAATGCATTGGGCTGTCCTCAACTGCTTTCCCAGGCCACAAGCAGGGAGCTGGATGGGAAGTGGAGCTGCCGAGATTAGAACCGGCGCCCATATGGGATCCCGGGGCTTTCAAGGCGAGGACTTTAGCCACTAGGCCACGCCGCCGGGCCCTAAAGTGGCATTTTTTATTTTCTCAAGCCGGCTGATATACTCAGTTGGGCGGGATGTTGGGAGAGGGGAGGATAGGGTAGGCAGGCAATTAGGTGTAGCCAAATGCTAGTGCAGTCAGGATTCCAGGAGCCACAGGGGGAGGGTGTTAGACCTGATAAAGCAGGATGTTGGCAGGGTGAAAGGGTAATAAGACCAAGGGATGCAGAGTTCCAGGGAGGGTTGCTATGGTAATCAAGTCTCCTGGTGTGGGGAGGTTAACTATTCCCTGGGGATAATCTTTAGGGAGTAGCTATGTTCAGGGCAAAAAGTTAGTTGTATGTTTAACTCTAATATATGTTCCTGGTCATGGGAGCTGCTTAGGTCTTTGTCTGTGGCTTCATGGCCCCTTGCCTGTATGTATGGCTTCCCACAGAAAATCAGAGTTAGAGACAGAGAGATCCCCCATTTGTTTGTTCCCTTCCCAACTGGCTGTCATGGCTGGTGGTAGGCCAAATCAAAGCCAGGGGCTTGAAACTCTGTCCAGGCTTCCCACGCTGTTTACTAAGGAGCAGGATTGAAAGTTTGGCAGCTGTTACCTGAACCAGCACGTATATGGGAGAACAATATCACAGATGGTGGTGTAACTGGCCATGCCTTCTCATTTTTAAAGATTTATTTTAATTGGACAGTCAGAAATATAGTGAGGAGGACAAAGAGGAAGATTTTCCATTAATTGATTCACTCCCGAAACAGCCGAAAAGGCTGGAGCTGAGCCAATCTGAAGTCAGGAGCCTAGAGCCTCTTGTGGGCCTCCCACATGGGTGCAGGGTCCCAAAACTGGTCCATCCTCAGTCCATTTCCCAGGCCACAAGCAGGGACCTCAATGGGAAGCATGACTAAAGGAATTGGAACAAGTGACTATAGGGAATTCCAATGGGTGCCAGGTGAGAACTCCAGTTGCTAGGTTACCAAGCCAGGCCCTTTGCCTTCTTAATAATTATATTTTTTTGAGATTTGCCCATATTAAAAAGTTGCACATTACATTTATTTTAACTGATTTGAGTGTAACATGATAGTTGACCCTGAAGTGGGACAACATAGCTGCTATTTCTAGTATATCGTATCAAAGTGATCATTGCTACATTAAATATTTTGTACATGTGTCCTTGTTCATTTAGAGAATAAGTTTATTTTGGTGGTGGGGGAAATGGAGACCTGGACTTGAAAATGCTGTCTTGTACACCTTCCTTCAGCTTGTCTGTATTTTTCCAAATTGCTCTCAGAAGTGCTGGTTACTTTCAGGAAAGTTTGACAGATTGCATGTTTATATGATGGATTGTTTGTTGTCTGAATTCTTCACTAAGATGCAAGCTTCAGGCCCGGCATGGTGTCTTAGCAGCTAAAGTCCTCACCTTGAATGCACCAGGATCTCGTATGGACACCAGTTCTAATCTTGGCGGCTCCGCTTCCCATCCAGCTCCCTGCTTGTGGCTTCAGAAATCAGTTGAGGATGGTCCAAGTCCTTAGGATCCTGTCCCCACAAGGGAGACCCAGAAGAGTTCCCGGCTCCTGGCTACAGATTGGCACAGCACCGGCCATTGCAATCACTTGTGGAGTGAACTTTTGGATGGAAAATATTCTTCCTCTATGTCTCTCCTCCTCTCTGTATATCGCCTTTCCAATAAAAATAAATAAATCTGTAAAAAAAAAAAAAGAAAGAAAGAAAGAAAAAAGCACTTCCCTTAAAGTCTCCAGTAATGGTGGGCAGTGCTGTGCCAGTGCAATAAGGGGTAACACAGAGCCTCATGGGCCACTTGGTGCTGTCCAGTCTGGATCTTTGTGATGTGAACATCTACAGCAGGGAAGCAATATAAGCAACTGTTCTCTCATTCCATTCAAGTGCTTTGGATCAATGTTTTCTTATCTGTCAAACTTTTTAGTAAATAAATAAATACATATATTTAAATATATATAATCATTGGTTGATTGACTTGTTCTGTCCTCTGTCATTTGATGCTTATCTTCCAGAGACCGAAAGCTCGATTGCACGGATCCTAAAAGAAACCAGGGGGGAGGTGGTAGCTCCTGGGCCTGGAAAATAGCCAGGGACCCCCTCACTGCCTTGCGGCGGTGGTCCTGGCATGCTGAGTCCTCATTCTCGGATCCGGCCTGGCTGGGATGCCCCCCAGGACCACACAGAGTCCTGTGGGGCAGCCCAATGGCTTCTGCTCCTGGTTCCAAGGTTCCAATCCTTCCCAAACTCGCCCCGCCTCTTAGCATATGGCCGTGGGGCGGAGCTAGCCCTAAGGCCCTGTTCGTTCCCCAGGTTCCCTCATGGCGTGCTTACCCAGAGGGGAGGTGGTAGCTCCTGGGCCTGGAAAATAGCTAGGGACCCCCTCACTGCCTTGCGGTGGTGGTCCTGGCATGCTGAGTCCTCGTTCTCGGATCCGGCCTGGCTGGGCCACCACCCAGGACCACACAGAGTCCTGTGGGGCAGCCCATTGGCTTCTGGTCCAGGTTCTAAGGTTCAATCGGTGGATTCTCCAACGACCGCATTGTGCCTAAAGTGGTGAGACTGGCAACAATACAGTTCTGTAGAACTATAAAAAGCACTTTGCCGGCTCTGTCATTGGACCAGAGATGGTCTCCCCAAGAAACTGATGGACATTTTTGGACAATGGGATGTGGGTCTTCTTGCCTGGTGGATGCGCGCAGTGGGGAATCCCAGCTGAATTTGATCCGTGGTGGTGCAACAGGTTGAGGAATACATTATGGTGGAGGTGGGGGAGAATCTCAGGGCCTATAGAACCATGACACATAATGCAATGTAATAAAAAAAATATATATATATATATAATCAATATATGTGTATTACATATACAGAATGTAAAGTGCTATATTATATATTAAATAATATACAAATTATATATAAT
The DNA here is from genome assembly GCF_030435755.1 of Ochotona princeps. Lineage (NCBI taxonomy): Eukaryota > Metazoa > Chordata > Mammalia > Lagomorpha > Ochotonidae > Ochotona > Ochotona princeps. The sequence continues at coordinate 3,069,834 of NC_080852.1, forward strand.
AGACATAAATAATCCATGCAATGTCTTTTATATTCATATTTATATTTCTACTCAAATATTCATATTTATAATACTATATATTATAGATAGATTATGTTTACATAGAGAAAAAGAGTGCGTGTGTATGTGTATGTGTGTTGTGGAAGAATCCCAGTGACATTACAGGTGTTTTATTCTTAATTTCTATTATTGAAAAGTCAAATCTACAAAGAGAATTAGAGACAAACAGAAAGATCTTCCATCCACTGGTTCACTCCCTAAGTGGAAGTAGCACCCAAAGCTGACCTGATCTGAAGCTAGGATCCAGGAGCCAGTAACTTTTTCCAGGTCTCCCAGGGTGCTGAATTTCAAGGCTTTGAGCTATCCTCTATTGCTTTCCCAGGCCACATGGAAAACACGGAGCTTGAAGGGAAGTGGGGCTGCTGGCACACTAACTGGCACACATATTGGATCTCTGATCTTTCAGGCTAGGATTTAGCCACTAGGCTTTTGTGCTGGGGCCAAGCTCGTGTCTTTGACTTAGGTTCTTTACTGTGTCAATCATTTTGATAATATTTATTCGCCATGAAGATTCTCCAGAATATTAACTTTTCATTTATCTTCTTTTTTTTAAACTGGCTTAAGAATTTTTGCAACCACTCTCTCATTGTTGATAATGTTAATGGCCTGAATATTTTTCTGAACACCCCAAGATTTTGAATCAGTTGATTTGGTTACCTCTGTGTGTTCTCTTTCTCTCTGAATGTCTCTCTGTATGTCTCCTCTCTCTCTCCCTTCACACACACACACACACACACACACACACTCACACACACACTCTACCATTATGCTCTCATTGCATTGAAGTTATGCAACCAAAGGAACCCTGGAAAAAGCTGAAACCATGCTGTTAATATTTTCTGCCCCTCAAACTCTTTATATATTATCCATCCTCTAATATATCATTTCAGTAAGAATGGACAGTGGCTGGCACCATGGCATAATGTGTAAGGCACCATCTGCAGCACCAGTGTTCTATATGCGATGCTCCAACTATGATCCAGCTCCCTGCTAAGGTATTGGGAAAGCAGCGCAACATGGCCCAGGGGAGACCTGGAAGAAGCTGTGGACTCCTGGCTTAAGACCAGCCTAGCTCTGGCCACTGTGACAATGTAAGTGGGAAATGGAAGAATTTCTGCCTCTGTATGTCTCTCTTTGTAACTCTTGATTCTAAATTACATGTATTTTTAAAAATCTCAAATGTTTTTGGAGAGTTCTTCCTCCCACCCACTCCACCCAATTCTGTAATAAATAAACTCAATGCAAATTATTTGGACCAAACCTTCACCTCCAATGAGCTGAGATCCCACAGGAGTTCCAGTTTATGTCTTGGTTGCTGCACTTTCTTTCCAACTCCCAGTGTGTGGCTAGGAAAAGGAGAAGAGGAGGGCCGGAAATCATCATGGACTGCATCCACAGGGGAGTTGCAGAAGAGGCTCCTGGTTCTGGATCAGTTCAGCTCCAGCCACTGCGGCCACCTGGGGAGTGAACTGGTGAATGGAAGATCTTTTTCTCTGTTTCTTTTCTTCTCTGTATATCTGAGACAAAAAGATCTTTCACCCACTGGCTCACTTACCAAGTGACCACAATGTTTGGAGCAGAGCTGATGTGAAGCCAGGAGCCAATTTTTATTGCATAGCGAGATACACAGAGGAAGAGAGACCAAGAAAAACATCTTTCTTCCACTAGTCCACTCCCAAAGTATCCACAAAGGCAAAAATTTATCCAAATCCAGGAGCCAGGAGCTTGTTCCCAGTCTCCTATGTGGGTGCAGGATCCCAAGGCTTTGTGCCAGCCTTGACTGCTTTCTTAGGCTACATGCAGGAAGCTGTATGGAAAATAAAGCAGCTCTGACATGAATTTGTGCCCATATGGGATCCCAATGCGTTCAAGGCTAGGGCTTTAACCACTCCTCTATCATACTGGGCCCCAAATACAAGTTTTTCTCTTACAATCACAGAGCTTAGCCTCAAGGCTTCTTGAGATTAAATGAAAAATGGCCTAGTAATGAAACTTAGTTTTGTGCCACTCTTTTCCAACTAAGAGTTGTTTCAGAAAAATTTCAAAATTGTTCGTGTTAAAGTGTAAATGCACTTGACTGATGTATGTTTCCTAAGTCATCTTGGCATACTTAACAGGTATAAATTGTGCAAAGGTAAAAGACTACTGTTCCAAATATGATGTTAAATCTAACATTCTCTTTTATTTAAAATGATTGTTGTGTCCTCAATAATGAAAAGTGTTTGGAAAAAGAAAATTTTGAATGTCTTGTGAAATATTTTCCCTGCAAGAGAATGGCTACATAACCCTGGTTTGGAAAAAATGCAAAAAAATCACAAAAGATTTAATAATATGATAATACCTGAATCAATTAATGCAAATGTATTAAGTTATTAAAATTAATAAAATAAAACTGTCAAACTCTAGTTGGGAAAACCTGAGCTTTAAAGGAGTAAAGGTTGCCTCTGGATATAAATTTTTATTTTGAAGTATTTGAGTGATCACTTTATCAGTGAAAAAATCTGATGTGTAATCTGTAAACTCTAACTGTAATCTATAACTTGATTAAATGTGTAAATGTTATTTTGTGCTCCTTTGCATATTTGTTAGGATCGTTTTCTCTGACTTTGGGATTTCCAGATAGGCCCCTGGACCCCTGGAGATCTCAAAATACAACACGAAAACCAAAAGAGTCAGAAAACTGTGTTTGTCTGGTTTTTGTTTTATGTTTGTTTGTTATGAAGGTATTGGCTATTTGGATTGTATGCAAAGTATTACCAAGGTATGAAAGTATGCTATGTCATTAAGGCTAAAAATGATTCTAATGGTCCTATTGTTACTATTGATATCATATTGAAAAGGAACAAAACTTTTGTAAAAAACCTTTTTACTTCTGAGAATTATTATTTTCAAAGAAACACTCTGAAGTTAATCCTGCAGCAGAATCGTGGCTCTACTACTGAGCTGGCCTGGCTCCAAGCTGCCTTCCCACTGTCTACTCGACTGGGAAATAAATCACCAATTGAGGTAATGGAGCTCTTAACCAGCATTGCCAGATTCTACTGAGAGAGGCTCAAATGGCAGCTAGAAAGCCAACCAAACTTTCTAAGGTAAGCAAGATGCTCAGAGGCCCAATAACCCCCTGAGATGTTTCTTATGTCTGCTAGAGGCATACGACTTGTACACCCTGATAGATCCTGAGGTGCCTGAGAACAGGTGCAGTATAAATGTAGCCTTTGTGTACCAGTTGGCTCCTAATGTTTAACATAAGTTAGCAAAGGTAAAAGAGTTTAAGAAAAAGCTGTTATCTGAAATGGTGGGGGTAGCTCAAAAGACCCATCCTTAAACTAAAACATGAATAATGAATTTTGGACAAGGAACTATTGTTCATTCTTTCCTTGTGATGCTGGAATGCCCATAGAATCTTTGCTATCTGAGCCAACACATGATTGCCAAGACAGCCTAAATTCTTCAGCAAACCTGAGGGCCAACTTGATAGACATTCCATGTCCTGACCTGCATAAAATCCTATTTACAGATGAAATCAGCTACATCATCAACAGGATCAGGTACATGGTGTAGTGGTCATCTAACATGATCAAATCATATGGGCCCAAGCACTACAACATGAAACAGTTGCCCAGAGGATGAATTAATTGCCCTGACCCAGGCCCTGAGATGCGCCAAAAAAAAACCTATAAGCTGTTGCCAGTGCCCATGTCCATGGGGCCCTTTATCATGATATGAGACTTACCAAACAACCAAAGAAATTGCATAAAAACTAGTGGGGCCTCCTTCAGATGCTCCTAGTCCTATAGGAATGAACACTACCACAGACCCCTCAGTATTTGAGTGATCAAATGGATGTGAAATGAACTCATAGGACAAAGATCGATTCCAAAGGAGAAACATAGCTGATGAATAATTTCACTGAGATTCTCCTGGGAAAATATGGTACCAGTACCTCCTGAGATGAGACACTTTCTCTGGCTCGGTAGAGTCATTCACCAGCAACACAGAAACAGCTCAGGTAGTAGCCAAGATGTTTGTCTCTGAAACTGTCCCCAGCTTTGGCCTTCCTCTAACCATGGGGTTCAACAATGGCCTGATATTCATCCTTAAAAATCACACAATTGCTAGTACAGATCTTAAATATTAATTGGAAGTTACACTGTGCATATAGGCTTTAGAGTTCCCTTAAGGAAAATTTTAACTAAAAATTAGAGACTGGCAAAACTGGATGAGCCTCCTTCCCTTTGCCCTCCTGTGAGCCCATTGTATTCCTTATGTGCAAGACGTCACCCTGTTGTCTAGGAGGCAACCACCCAAGCAGGGGACTGAGTTAAATAATGATTCCCTCCTTAAGTCATTACAGACTCTATAGGTTGTCCTTCAGCAGACTCACAGCCTGGTAAAGACGGCACATCCAGGAACAATAAGGACAGTATCTCACTCCAATTCCTGTGAACTCCAGCCTATGGACTTGGTGTGGATTAAGAAACAAAAGCCTGCCATCCTTGAGCCACACTGGACTGTATCCCTGCCAGTAATTCTGACTTACACACCAACAGTAACAAAATTTGCAGGAAAATGTCACTGGATCCACCACATGTAGACTCAATGCTGGACACATGGATTGTAAAGGCCACAGAAGACCTGTGAAAATAAGGCTTTCTTGGGCCCGGTGTGGTGGCTTAGCACCTAACGTCCTCGCTTTAAATGTGCCGGGATCCCGTATGGGCACCTGTTCTATTCCTGGCAGCTCCACTTCCCATCAAGCTCCTTCCTTGTGGCCTGGGAAGGCAGTGAATGGTGGCCGGAGCCCTTGCGATGCTGCACCCATGTGGGAGACCTGGAGGCGGTTCCTTGCTCCTGGCTTCAGATCAGTGCAGCACCAGACTTTGCAGTCACTTAGGGAATGAATCATCAAATGAAAGATCTTCCTGTCTGTCTCTCCTCCTCTGTGTGTATCTGACTTTGCAATAAAAATAAATAAATCTTTTTTTTAAGATAATGCTTTCCTGAAAGAATTCCTAATACTTGTAATGCTGCTAAGCCTAACTGCTCGTGGGGGCAAATAAGAATGGGCTCTCCCTGCACCAACTAGTTAATTATACTTAAGGACTAAGACTTCTCTGCCTTTGGGTGGAACCCTTAGGTGGAGTTTACCCTGGCTTGCTACTTTCCTCTCTGCCCTGGATAGCCCTCTAATACTAATGTTTCCAGAACTACTTGTAGGCCTGTGTGTTATAAACTGTTTAACAAATTTATAACTGATTATGACCAGGCAGTAAAGCCCATGGTACTAAGGACCCATTCTCAGTATATTAATAATCAGAACAGGGAGCGCTTGATTTGATTTCCCAGAAAAAAAAAAAAAAAACAATGGGGAATGTGACAGGGTGAAAATTATAGAGTGAGTGTATCCCATGGTCAGCAGTGGGGTTAGACTGACCCTTGTCCCCTGCGGAGTAGCAATTTGTTAGGCATTTCTATAAAAAGAGCCCCATGAAAAGAGTTCCCATGAAAGAAGAAATCAGGTAATGGTTACTGAACCCCATTAAGAATGGAAAACTGGAGCCAAAAATTCCAAACATTAGGTAAACAAATTAATATGGCTAGCTTAGAATCTTCCCTGAACTCCTTGGCCCAGGTGGCACTCCAACATAGTTGGGGACTTGTACTTAAAACAAGGAGGCCTTTGAATGACTCAGAAAAACCTGCTGATTCTATGCAAATCAGTCTGGAAAAACTGAAAATAGTCTATTCCTAGACAGAAATCATCTCAAGGAAAGAGGAAAGCATAGAGAAGATGAACAAAATTGGTTTGAGAGTTTCTTCTAGTCACCTTGCTCACCAGATTGATTAAGGCTTTATGCTTTTGCTCTTAGGATTGCTAAATAGGCTGTATTAATATTAATTGCAGGGTTCAATGTATAAAAAAGTTAATAATGCTACATTTATGGTCCTCAGGTCTCATTCTAATTGCTTTTCTGCAAATGACAATGTGCCAAAGGCTTGACTCTAGTTGCTAGAATAGGGTGAGAATGTGATTTCCTGTCACAAAATGGAATCACGTTGGTTCAGATCTACTTGCGTTTGTTAATCCACTCTTTATGCTTCTGTACAAAATGTTTTGCCAGTTTCCTGCTTTCTGGGCCAGATCACTGGGCTAATATGCCCTGCTAGCAACCCTTAATTTGAGGAACTAATATTGTATAATTTATTCACTCATTATTTCTTTTCTATGGCTGCCCCTGTGGCTGCCCAAGCCCACCCATTATCCCCATGGCAGGCTCCTGTGGTTATTATAGCCTACCAATTGTCCACCCATTGTCCCCAAGGCAGCCTCCTGCAGCTGCCCAACTCACCTGCTTCCCATGGCTGTATAACACTTTGTATAAAAACTCAGCTAGCTCCCACCTTGAAAGGAGTGCTGACTCCAGCCACTAGGTCTGTTTTTCTGTCTCCTCAAAAACTTTTGCTGCTTAACAGAGTTGTCGAGGGTGTAATTCTTAGGGAGAGACTGAGTCTGGATGCAGCAAATAAGCCTATAACATATAGCCCTAGTAATGCAGGATTATTGAGAATGTTTCCCCTGGGATCAGACACAGAATGGGTTGCATCTCCTCACAACCACACTCCATGTTGCAGTGGAAATGTGGACATGGACACAATCAACAAGCAGAAAACACAGATGTGAGAATCCACCTTGAAGCAGCACTAGAGAAATCAGTCAACAAGGCAAAGAGTATCCTACAAAATTGAAACTGATCTTCTACAAACTGGCAATTGGACCAGATCCAACAAATGGAAATCAACAGCCTGAGAATCTTCCTGAAGTAAAAACAAATAATTAACTTCTTGAATCCATTTCCACAACCATACCAAAAATACATTGAATAGAATAAAACTTTTAAATCTTAACTTTCTTAATCTCATACAGATTGTCACAAATAAGCCTACAAAATATAACACAAGAAACAGCATTATTGAAAATGGTTCTCCTGGGATTGGATGCAAACAAGGCTGCCTCTTCTACTGAACAGGCTCCAGGTATACAATGGGAATGTAATCATGGAAACAACAAACAAGCAGAAGACACAAAGCCTAAGTACCTACTAGAAACATAAATAAATAAATAAATAAATAAATAAATAAATAAATAAACAAACAAATAAATAACTCTCAGGATACCTTAGATAATCCAAACGATGAATTAACCAGTTCACATGATGACTTCCTCCAAAGGGGGAAGAATTACAATCTGCAGAATAATGTAATGCGCCAAATAAAGACAAACAATGTTATTCCATCAAATTTTTTTTTTAAAAAGGGGGGGATTGGTGAGACTGGAAAAGGAGTCTATTTACATGTGAAATACAACCAAAGAAAACATGTATGTAAGATCTGTAAGCGTTGTTTACAGCAACCCTGTAAATAACACCCTTGGTATAGTGAACCAAATAGGTGGAGAATGTGCAAAGAAGTTCCAAAAGAAGATTGTGGGGGGATGGTTGTGGAAGTTTGATATTCATAGAATTGCCACTCAACAACCACAGGTTCTGCCAAGCACCAAATAATAGTGAGAGCGCGGACATGTGGATGGATGAGTTGGACCAACAAATAGGTTATAGGACACCAACTTTGGTGGGCCATGAGCAGGTGAAAGTGAGAGAGGAGTCAGAATGGGTAGCAGGCACTTAGGGTGTTCTGGGTCCCTGAGTCATTTTTTCTCAAAATGAAATGGCATTTTCTCCACCATGTCTTGGATTCACCAGAACACGTTTCTTCCAAGAGACAAGTGCATATTTACCATATCAGAAACACACTGCCCCAAGGAACAAGGGTGACATTAACGTATCTATTCCCCATCTAAAGCACCAGCCCAATTCTGTCTTGGCCATTGCCAAGGGTGTAGTGTCAGACTGGTCTCATTATCATTACAAAGGACAAAGGAAGTTCACCAGGAACACTTTTTGGGCCTTTTGTCCCATGGTCAAGCACCATGCAAATAGGAATCATTTGTTTGTGGAGAAACTCCTTGGATGTCATGCTGTAAAAGACACTTTCCCCACCATTAACTTGGGGCTTTTCTTTCTCCTGCCACTACGTCAGAGGCCTAGGGTCCTTTTTCTCTTTCCTCCTGCCACTATTCAAGAGGTACAGGTTCTATCTCTCCTATAACCCCTTCCCATCATAAGGATGGGAGTCTCTCTTCACAGCTTTTCTGATAAACCTTGCTTTAAAACTAAACTGTGTCGGGCCTGGCGGCATGGCCTAGCGGCTAAAGTCCTCGCCTTGAAAGCCCCTGGATCCCATATGGGCGCTGGTTCTAATCCCGGGAGCTCTACTTCCCATCCAGCTCCCTGTACACTTCCCTGCTTGTGGCCTGGGAAGGCAGTTGAGGATGGCCCAATGCATTGGGACCCTGCACCCGCGTGGGAGACCCGGAAGAGGTTCCAGTTTCCCGGCTTCGGATCGGCGCGCATCAGCCCATTGTGGCTCACTTGGGGAGTGAATCATCGGACGGAAGATCTTCCTCTCTGTCTCTCCTCCTCTGTGTATATCTGACTATAATAAAATGAATAAATCTTTAAAAAAAAAAACTGTGTCTGCATGATAATTCTTCTTTCCCATGAGACAAGAATTGAGGTTACTCCATATTCTGGTTCTAAAACCCTACAACAAGAGGTCAGAACTCAGAACCTGAACTGCAGCCTTGGCCCTCACTCTTGCTGCACTCACATAACCCCATGTGGCTGTACTGGCAACAGGGATCATTCTGATTGGCTGCATCTCTGAAGTCACAGGACTATGACCATACAAGCTGTCCAATCAGCAGCTGCCTGGTCGTAACAACCCACAATTCTAAAGCCTCAGCATTCTAGAAATGCCATGGTGACAGACAGGCTCCTCTGCCTGGTGGAGACATTTGGTTAGTGGCTCAGATTCTGCTTTCTGTGGTCTTTCTCCCCACATGCCCTGACACGTGAGGATGTTTAGCCCCCATGGAAGCCAGCAGATTGTGAGTGTATGGGGCTGGGTGACTACTGTGAGTGTGAGTGTGCAAATATTTTGAATGTTAGGGCTTTTTCAACACTGGTATCATGAAAATGTTTCATTTTCCATCGATGAGGACCTCCAAGGATCCAAACTGATCCAGTTCTCCATTAAAATCTTGCATCCAAGCTGAGCCTCTCCCCAGGAAGTGCAGCACAGACTACTCTCCTAAACAGTAAAGTTTATTCAGGGGCCAGGTAAGCTAACCAGCTGTAGATCAGCTCTCCTTTCCTTTAGAGAGTGACCCCAATGTGAAAGTTAGAAGGGTTTTGATGTAAAGTGTTATACAGTCATGGGAAGCAGGTGAGTTGGGCAGTCACAGGAGGCTGCCATGGGATCAGTGGGTGGTCCAAGGTAGCCACAGGAGGCCTCCATAGGAATAATGGGTGAATAAATCATTCCCTGAAACCAAGAATTGCAGACAGGGCATGTTTCTCCTTGTGATCTGGTCCCAAAAGCAGACAGCTGGCAAATCATTTTGTACCGATGTGTAGAGAGCAGATTAGTAATCTTGTGCAGGCCTGAACCAAAGTGACTCCAGATTGTGATTGGATTTTACATTTCCCCCTCTTCTAGTAACTAGAGTCAAACCCTTGACTCATTATCATCATAAACATGAATTAGGTAATATTGAGATCTGAGGACCACGAGTTTAACAGTATTGATTCTATGTTTTATAGAGTCATTCAAGCAAGTAACAACACAAGGACCTATCAGTAATCCTAAAAGCAAAAGCGGAAGGGGGCCAGCAATGGCCATAATGAAAGTGCTGAGCCAAGGTGACCAAGCAAATAGGCTCTCAAATCAGTTTTGTTGATTTTCTCTTAGCCCTTTTCTTTCCTTGAGACAGCTTCTGACTAGAGATAGTCATTTCTAATTACTCCAGAGTGATATGTATAGAAGCAGCAGGTTTCTTTCAGGGATGTACAAAGGGCTCCTTGTTTTAAACACAGATCTAGACCTCAACTGCTTTGCAGGACCACCTCAGCCAAGGAGGATAAGGAGATCTTTAAGTTGGACACTGATGTTTCTAATTCAGAGAGGTCCACATCCACTTGTTTACATAATATGTGAAGCGTTGGCTCCCAGTTATGAGGGCAGCCCCTCCAAGAGCTGTGGAGCCAGCTATTCCCAATCTAACCATAACTGACACTAGGGCAGAGGCAGCTCTTTCATCTGTGGGCCAGCTCCCAGTGTATTCTTCCCCCTCCCCTCAAATAGTAGCCAATTCGGGAAATTATGTGGAAAAGGGCACCCATTGCTTTGTTGTGTGTGTGATAATCCTGTCCGTGAAAGGCAGCAATTGATTCCTACAGTACAAGCAAGCCATGATCCTTCTGGAGCTGCTAAGTAACTATTTTCTCCAAGGTCCCCAAGGCTGAGTTTGTACATTTGGCTGCATGAAATTTGGTAGGGGGAGTTACCGATATTAAGCTCATTATTTAAGAAACAGTAACTCATCCTTCAAGGTTCCCAAGAGTGAGCTTGGATTCCTTGCCCCAGCTGGCAAAGCCCCTGGACATGGCCTTGTTCAGCACTTACATTGTGGATATGTTGGGGTAGTTGCTCTACATTGCTGTGGGTGACAAAGCCTATATAATATGGTGGTTCAGGGTTGACACATGGCCAACGGTCCTGGGTGTCACTGGAATTTGTTGCATTAAGAAAAAAAAACTGAGTTTAGCATATTTAATAGAGATCTCTGTGGGTAATTGACTTATATTCTGAGGGGTGGTCTGTTGCTCTTAGTGCTGTAACTTGCCATGTGGAAGAGGTAATTGAAGCCTGTGGCTGTGCCTGCGGCACATGTGGTGCACATGTGGTATAATCTGTCTGCTCGGGACAATTGAGTTGATTGGCATTTTAGGGCTGTAACATTGTATGGTAAATATTGCCTCTGGGTCCCAAAAATAATAAGTAGTCATGGTCTCCATGTGAGTCTTGTGTTCGAGGTGAAATCTTGCAGTTTCTTTTTTTAACCTGAATAGCTATAGGGTTACTTTATCTATTTTACAAGGTCCCAGAGTTGTTTCTCTTTTGAAGGCAATATAACTGTCTGGGACTCGGGACTGCCAGGAGGCTATTGTTTCACAGCCTCAAGCACAGTAGTGATAGTCTCCAGTACCTCCACAGTGTGCGTTTTCTTTATCAGGGCATACATAAAGTTTCTTGCCTTGCCTCCCACACCCATAGATTATTAGTGGACTATTCCAGTATCTTCCAAATAGTTGACAGAGAACAGACCGATATGTAGGGACCCCATAGTTGGATACCTGCTTAACTACAGTCCCATCCTCTGTTTTACTTAACTCCAAAGTATAGTTAATCATTGATGTAGGGAATGCAATAGAGTCCCATCCATCCAATTTCTATTTAAGATCAATAACATCAATATTACAGAGGTGCTAAAGAGTTTCTTTGGTAAGTCTTATCTTCAGTGGGTCCCAAGAGTGTCTGATGATTCTCCATTTCTTACCTGATGTGTGAAGACCTGTGACCATGCCAGTTGCTCCACTGGGCTGGTTTCCTGTGGGTTGGTGGCCATTGCTGGCTGCTGCCTGGAGTTGGTGTCCTTTTCGACCTGGGAGTGGTGAATCCACACCTTGGTCCTGTCTACCTTAATGGCTGTTGGAGTGGTTAGGATTATAGTGCATGGTCCTTTCCAGAGTGGTTGCAGGGTTTCAGTTTGATGTCTCTTGATCCAAACCTGATCATCTCATCGGAAACAAGGTTGTTATACTGGGTGGCCAGAAAGCTGCCTCCACATCAGACATCAGTTCCTTTTGAATTTTCTGGAAATTCAAAGGATTTTCTGCAAGGAAATTAAAAGCCAGTCATGGAGCCTAGCACAATAGTGCTGTTGTTAAAGTCCTCGCCTTTCATGTGCATGGATCCCATATGGGCACTGGATCCAATCCTGGTGGTCCCGCTTCCCATCCAGGTCCCTGTCTGTAGCCTGGGAAAGCAGTTGAGGATGGCCCAAAGCCTTGGGATCCAGCACCCACATGGAGACCCTTAAGAGCTCCTGGCTCCTGGCTTCAGATTAGCTCAGCTCCAGGTGTTGTGGCCACTTGGGGAGTGAACCATCTGATGGAAGTTCTTCCTCTACTTCTCTCTGTATATCTGTCTCTCCAAAAAAAAAAAAAAAAACAAATCTTAGAAAAAAGTCACCATGACTGATAATTTACAGGGTTTCTTCTCCTATCTTGGTCAAAATGGTTGGGGGGCTCTCCCAAACATGGTCTCAAAAGAGTGAACACCTTAATGCTGGGGGTACATCTTGTTCTAAATAGCACAAAAGGCAGCATGCCCACACAGTTTTCGTGAGTCTCTAGGAATAGTTTTACCAAGGTCTCCCTTAGGGGCCGATTTACTCTCTACCTGGTCAGAGCTTTGGGGTCTAAGGCACAATATAATTTCCCATTTATGCCACACATGGGGCTATTGCTTGTAACACCAGGGCAATAAAGTCAGGGCCATGAGCTGAGCCTATATGGAAAGGCAGTCCACATCTAGGAATAATCTAATGTAATAGTTTTTCAGCAGTCATGCTTGCAATTTCAGTCTTAGTAGAGAAAACTTCTGCCCATCCTGATAATGCATCTATCAACACAGTAAGTATTTATGTCCATATTTTCTTGGCTTAATTTCAGAGAAATCAACTTCCCAAATCCTCCCTGGCTCTGTTCCCTTATGTCTGATTGCAGTGTGTTGCTGGTCCTGACTTGGGTTAACCTGGAAACAAATCACACAATATTCTACTACTCCTTCCATTAATGCATTTAGTCCTTGCACCCTAAATTCTTTTCTGAGGAGCTCAGCAAGCCTTGTTTTTCTAAATGTGTGCTTTGATGGAGTTGTTGGGCCAGACGTTGCCCCAGAGCTTTTGAAAGATACATTCTACTGTCCATGTCTTGATACCAGTTCTATTCTTGCTGCCTGGTCCCCCCCCCCCCCCGCCGTCCTTTCCTGGGTCTATTCTAAAGCTTTGGAAGAATATGGATCTGAGGGAGGAATTGAGGTAGTAAATAGAGGGAGTATGGCAGTTACCCTCGTGGATGCTTCTTGGTAGCTGTGTCATCAAGGCAGTTTCCCTTTTTGGTGCACAGTACAGTATTATCGTGACTGTGCTAGGAACCAAATAGCATCTAATAGGTCGTGAGAATTTGTCTCACGAATTTGTCTTTGTTTTTGTTTGCCTTCGTCTGTAAGGAGGCCTAATTCTCAGTAGATGGAGCCATATACATGAGCTGTAGCAAAGGCACACAGGCTGTCAGTGTGGCTATTAGCAGTCTTATTAGTGCACATTTTGAGAGCCTGGGTGACCACAATAAGTTCATGCTTTTGAGCTGAGGTGCATGGTGGCAAGGCAGTCTGCCATTAGACTTCAGTGGGTGAAGTCACTGCTGCCTCAGCCACACATATTCCATCCTGATTAAATTTGCTGCCATCACTAAATAAAATGAGGCCTGGCCAGAACCATGAGATATCATTGAGGTTTGGTCGAAGGTCAGAGAGGAGCTTATCATCTCCAGGTAGGAGTGGAGCAGTTGAGTAACCGAGGAGCCAGAAGGGTGGCTGGGTTAAGAGCAGAAGTGGTCACGAACTTAGTGCAGGGTTGGTCAAAGAGCAAAGTTTGATAGTGAGTTATGTTGGAATTGGAAAGTCAGTGATTGGGAGGGGCTATGAGGAGCAGTTTGACTTCATGTGGACCAGTGAAATGGAGGTTTTGTCCCAGGGTTAGTTTATTCAAGTCTTTTACCAGGAGGGCTATGGAGGCTGTATGCAATAGAAAGGCAGGCCACCTGCCACCACAGATTCCAGGTTTTTGGACAGATAGGCCACAGGGTACCACCAGGGTCCTAACATTTTGGTAAGTAACCCCCCCACCCAAGCAATTCTCTTTTGTTCATCCACAAACAGATGGAAAGCTTATCTGTTGTTTATTGGTGGGCTCAGGGATGACGATGATGATGATGGATGTGTTGGCTGCCCAAATAGTGGTGGTCCCTGAAGTAGATACCCTAACTATGTTATTTGGGTTAGGCACAACTGGGCCTTTTTGGCTGAGACCAAGTATCCAAAAGTCTGTAGGTGGCCCAGTAAGTCCTCAGTGGCTTCAAGACAGTCTGCATGAGAAGCAGCTGCAAGGAGATTATCAATATACTGTAAAAGGGTTACCCGGAGGTGATGATAGCAGTAGGCAGCAAGGTGCCAATGAAATGGTCCATTAAAGAGCATGGATGAATTTTTGAATCTTTGTTGGAGCTGAGTCCAAGTGAGCCTTCCAGTCTTACCATTCTCTGGGTCTTCTCACTCGAAAGTGAAAAGTGGCTGGCTCTGGGTTGCCAGAGTGATGGTGAAGAAGGCATCCGTCAGCACCTGTTGCAGGGAGTGGGATGCTGGATGAGCCAGCCCTGTTCTTGTGCTCTGGACAGGGTGTGTGGGGGGAAGAGGCTTGCTGCTTGCATGTGTCAGTTTGATGGGATGGTAGCCCAGCCTTCTGAGATCCCTGGAGTATTGGATAGGTGGGTTGGGGACATGGGAGGCATTGCCTGGGCCTATCTGATCTGGCAGCGCCAAGGGTGGTCAGCAGGTCGGGAATGTTGTGTGGTCTATTACTCTGGCTGAGCTGGTCTGTCCTTGGAGCAGCATGTAGAATGCCTAGAATAGCCTGAGGTGGACATGGAAAGAGGATTTTAATTGCAGATATTGCCAGCTGAGAAAACCTGTGCCAGCTGCAGCAATCAAGTCTAGAATGCTAGAGACTCTGTGGGCCCAGGAAGAGTGAGCCCAGCCCTGAGGTACAAGATGGAGGGTGGGGCCGCAGTGTCCTTGGCAGAGCCAGCTTAGAAGTCACAAGCAGGGCAGCAGTGGGGGGTGCTTCAAATGCATGATGATCTGCAGAGCTGTTCCAGACCTGAAGCAGCAGCCTTAGCTTCAGGACCCAAATGGTAGTGAGTTGTGGATGCTGGCCCACCAGGCCTAGCCCTGTAGCCATCAGCTGGAAGGCTGGGGATGCAATGCAGTGAGCACTGCTAGAGTTGGCATGGCCCTTAAGTGATGGGACTGTGGGGCAGGCATGCTTAATAAAGAGGAGGCTGGCCACCTTGCCTGACTGGCATGGAGCAGTGGAGCAAGCAGGGTGGTTGTGGACATGAGGGTGCTGGAGTAGTGTGTAAGGAGTCAGACTGGATAGCAGGCAGTTGGGTCTTATGGTCCTGGTAAAATTAAACCTCAAAATATAAAAACAGGGCTTTCCCATCTTTGCATGCCATTCCTGGTGCAGGGTCTCCCTCTGGGGAGGGGGCAAAGGGACAGAATCAACATATCAACCCCCATCTCTGAGAGCTGTTGTCATATCAAAAGCAATGGGATATGACTCACACAAATCTCATCTCTGAATCACTCAAAAAGGAATGGCAATTTAGATTTCAGTTTAGCTTCAGAATGGTATTGCGGGGTGCAAGCAAGCTTACATTAAAAAAGTTTAGGATATGAGAGAATCAAAACGGTGGAATGGGGTAAGGGCACATTTAAACGGAGGGAAAAACATTTAATCAGGATGAAGCAGAGAGGACATATTCCAGGAAATAGGAGAGGACAGAATAACATCAGAGGGGTACCTGGAGACTGACAGACACAGGAAAGCAGCAGACACAACGGTGTGGTGTTGCAGTGACTGATACTCCAGCAGCTTTCGGCTAAGGCCATTTGAAATCCACCAGAAGCCGGAACTCCACCAGCAACCAGGTGGGAAAGGCCTTGCACTGGGAGCTTGGGAGGTAAGCCCAAAGAACTGTCTGTCCTGCTGGTCTGTTTGATTTGAGTGGGAGCAGAGACAGAGCAACTGATCCCAGAGGGGAAGTGTAGGAACAGGGTGGATTTCACAGCCAGTTAGCCCCCAAAGCTGAATTGGGTGCCATTTTGCATAAGGAGGAAAGGCAAGGGAAAGGACTGAGCATAAACTGAGCTCAGAGTAAACTCATTTCTGACTCAGTGAACTGCATCAACATCGCATTCTACAGGTTCCACCCAAAACAGGTCTGGGTAGACCTCAGACCTAATGGCTAGCAGATCAAGAACTCTAGTAGTGGTACATCAGGCTCCATTTCGTATACCATGGCAAACGCTTTGGGACTGAAGGAGACAACAGTGAACTGTGCATGTGCTGAGCTCACCAGAACCCACTACGTTCCACGGATTGCACTGGTTCTACAGGAGAATAATACTGATTGTGGCATCATACAGGTCAGAATAGGTCCGTGTTGCACCCAGACCTAATGGCCAACAGGTTCCAGCAAGATTAGCACCACTAGCAACCTTTTTTTTTTTAAAGATTTATTCATGTTATTACAGCCAGATATACACAGAGGAGAAGAGACAGAGAGGAAGATCTTCCGTCCGATGATTCACTCCCCAAGTGAGCCACAATGAGCTGATGCACGCCGATCCGATGCCAGGAACCTGGAACCTCCTCTGGGTGCAAGGTCCCAATGCATTGGGCCGTCCTCAACTGCTTTTCCCAGGCCACAAGCAGGGAGCTGGATGGGAAGTGGAGCTGCCGGGATTAGAACCGGTGTCCATATGGGATCCCGGGGCTTTCAAGACAAGGACTTTAGCCACTAGGCCACGCCGCCAAGCTCTAGCAACCTAATTATATGGGACACCTGGTGTCTCTAATCCTGGGACCTGATCCAACCAGAAGTGGAAGAAAGCTTGTACAGACAACAGTGCAGCCTCAGCACGGTATCACAGGAGGTGGAGAGTGGTGAGCCAGGAGTTGGGGCTATGGAGTTCTTTGTGGAAATCTGACATAAGAACCCAGACCTGGAATCGCTGGAGGGAGTGTCACAATTGGCTGCAAGCAAAGAGTTGTGTACCAACTGCAATAAATAAAATCAAACTGCAGACCTGTGGGTGACAAAGCTTAGAAACCTACCCAAAGGAGAACACTCTGCTAACCAGAAGTACAATGACCAAAAGCAAAAAAAGAGACAAAGACACAATGAATTTTACTAAAAACTCCCCTGCAAAGAAGCAAAACCCTATATCAACCTCAGAGTTAGATGGGGAAGACATCAAGAAAATGGGGCACACAGAATCCATAAGACTCCTTTTAAAGCTTCTGATCAACAATGAGAAGTACATACAAGTGCTCAAAGAATTTAAGGAATATTTTACACAAACAACAGCAGCAATAAAGCAAATCAAGGCTGATATATCAGAAATTAAAAACTCAGTAGAGCAAATTAAAAGTACAGTGGGGAGTCTCCAAAATAGAATGAAGCAAGCAGAAGAAAGAATCTCAGAATTGGAAGATATTTCCTGTCATCAGGGGGAAGCAAACAAAAAGCTGGAAGCAAAGCTGGATCAGGCCAAAAAAGTATTCAAAAATTGAAAGACACTATTAAGGGGCCATATATAAGAGTTATGGGAGTCCCAGAAGGTGCAGAAAGAGAAACTGGTTTTACAAATATATTTAAAAAAATAAGAAAGAAAAATTTCCCTAATGTAGAGAAAGAAGTGGGAAACAAGATCCAGGAGGGGCACAAAACTCCCAACAGGCTTGAACAAAAGGGATCTTCACCAAGACACATGATCATCAAGCTCTCTTCAAATGAACATAAGGAAAAGATCCTTCAATGTGCATGTGACAAAAATCAGTTGACATATAAAGGAATGCCAATTAAACTCACAGGAGATCTCTCACAGGAAACTCTACAAGCAAGAAGAGAATGTAGTGATGTATTCCAGATTCTAAAAGAAAAAAAATTGTCGGCCTGGGATAACATATCCAGCAAAGCTTTCTTTTGTCTTCAGAAATGAAATAAAATTCTTCCACAGTAAAGAAAAGCTAAAAGAATTTGCCTGTTTCAAACCTGCCCTACAAATGATACTTCAAGATGTTCTCTTGACAGAGAAGAGCAATAACACCTACCAAAACCAAGGGCAAATGGGAAGAACATCCCGGTAAAATGACAACAGAAGACTAAACCAATGAACAACCCATTCCTAAAATGACAGGAACAAAGTAACGCCCATGTATATTAAACTCTGAATGTAAATAGCTTAAGCTCAATCAAATGTCATAGATTAATACACTGGATTAAAAATAAAACTCGTATATTTGTTGTTAGAAGAGACACATTTCATCAACAAAAATCAGCAGAAACTATATCACATGGGTTTTGATATTTTGTGTTAGTTTCATCTCTTCAAAACACTTTCTTCTGATTAAATCATTCAATGATTCATAGATCACAGAGTAGCATCATTTTCTTCAAGAAGGTTCTTGATTTTCATTTCTACAGCTGCATATTAGGCATTTAGTAGCATGTGATTTAACTTTTTGGTGTTGTTAATTTCTTTTTTTCTCCCGGATGTTGATTTTGTTTTGTGGTTTTTCATTTAAGGGGATGTATAGTAGCTGTGTAATGGAGACTGTCATATCTGGTAACATGTCATTTAACTTCATGGCATTGTAAATTTCTATTTTTCTTCTAGTTGTTGACTTTGTATTTTGATTTTCATTTGAGGGGATGTACAGTAACTATGAAATGCGGACTAACATATACAGAAGTGAAGATACAATGCAGTATGCATCTCTACTTCCAGACAAAGAAGGAGTTACAATGAAACTGCTTACTATATCTTGACAATAAGATACTGAACTCTCTGCTATTATCCATGCCCGCAATGATGAATAAATGACTGTGTATGAAGAACTATACTTTAATAATCATGTAGAGAAACTTGGTGGGGTGTGAATTCTGGCTGGGATAAGGGAAATTCCAGGAGCCTATGGAACCCTATCATAAATAAATAAATAAATAAATAAATAAATAAATAAATAAATAAATAAATTCTGGTTAAAAAAAAAAGAACAGTCTTTTAAAGGAATCTATTAGCCAC
Source organism: Ochotona princeps (assembly GCF_030435755.1). NCBI lineage: Eukaryota > Metazoa > Chordata > Mammalia > Lagomorpha > Ochotonidae > Ochotona > Ochotona princeps. The sequence continues at coordinate 3,088,851 of NC_080852.1, forward strand.
TCTTGGTTATAACAGGGCCCACCAGAAAGTAACAAACGACAAGTTCATGTGACAATCCAGTCTGAATGAATACCCTGAGATGAAGAAATGATCATTACCCTGAAGTATGTCTGTTAATCTGAAGACCTATGTCCCAGTTTCTGCAGCAATATAAGTTATTCTAAGAGACACACAACAAACAGCATGGATACACTTCAAAAGGCTGCAAGCATTCATATTTTCCTGCCTTTTCTGCTACATTCCATTACTGCTAGGCCTCACCTCTCCTGGAACTCTTGAAAGTACACAAGCGAGCAATAAAAAGCACCTTAGAAGTAACATCTTTACTGTCATGCTCAAGCAGTGAGCAGAGTGTGAGGAATACAGACATACAATGGTTACGCTCAGGGGCTACCTATTCTCAGAGTCTGTCTGTAGGAAGCCAAAAAGCAAGCAGGTACTCGGGAATCCAAGAATGAGAGTGCCAGAGTAATGATAATGTTGTGCCAGATTTTAGAAATCCCCAGAAAATCGAGTCTGAAGTCAGCAATAAGGCTTAAAGGTGGTTTATTCAGTTTAACCTAGGTCTTTCAGCCACTTCCCCCAGCCAAGGTTGCTGTAGGGACAACAGGGCAGAAAAAGAGAGCAAAACAAGGCTAAAGGTTAAATAGCATAGGGTTCTTATACATTTCAGGACAATTCCATATCATTATACAGGCATGTTTGGTCAGTTTTAGCTGTTAACTTTCAAAATGAGCTTTTGGCAGGCTTGTATTGGTAGGTTTGAAGCAAGCAACTTTCAAAAGCTACAAATGGATGGGGTATGGGGCAATGATTCTTATCAAACACCAGGGACCTCCTTCCTGAGGAGTGGTCTACCTACGTGAACTTCCAGATGTCCTGCCGGGTGGGTGTCAAGTAGTCTGTCAGGCCATGAGTTCACACAGCCCCCAGCCAAGAAATTAAGGCAGAATCACAAAAGCAGAAGACATCTAGATTCCTCAGAAACACATGACCAAGAGAGCGAGCACCTCCCTATCATGGGCCTTTATAGGGACTTGCAAGGGCAATGGTTACCAAAAAAAATGCAATACCAACCCCTCTAAGTAAAAGGTGTTGATAGGTGAGTGTCACAGGTGGGCAGAAGGGAAAGCCTAGATGGTGTGGAGGTGTGGCTCCCAGGCTGGTGACACTGAACTGGCTGCCTAGCCCATAATATTGGGAGAAGGAAGACACAAGTCTCAGCCTTTTTTCTGGGTGAGGTGGTAGACATTATTGCCCATTGTGAACAAGTTTGTTTCTCTTTGCCCTTAGGGTGACTCATGTGAACACCTCCCCAAGACGGTGCATAAAAAAAACACTATTTCCACCATGTTCTTGGGTCTTTCCTCCTTTGGAGTGCCATGTTTCTGCTAAGGCAAGAATCACTTTGGTTCCTATTCTTAAATAAATCCTGCTTTGCAAACTAGAGTTGTCCACATGAAAATTCTCCCCTGTGAAACAAGAAATGATGTTGCTGCAGTGTTTTGCTTGAATTCCCTGCAAATCTAACCTGCCTTGCTCTGGAGCAGTGGAAATTCTGAAGGGCCAGGCACGTTAGAGGTGAGTGTTGGGGCTTCAGAGATTCCCTGGCCCTGGAACAGCTTGCAGGCAGGCTATAGATATAGGACATCTGACTGGTAGGACTAGTGAGGTGACAGACTGGGTGTTGTGGGGCGAGGGACTCCAGACATGCAGGCTCTGGCCCCAGGGTCACCAGCAGAAGGGACCCAGCCCTGGAGTGGCTGGCAAGCACACTATCTGCTGAAGGAGCAAGATCACTGCCTGAGCTGGAATGACTTTCAAGTGGTGGAAGGTGTACAGTGTGCTGGCTCTCATAGGCTAGAGGCGAGCTGATGACGGCTCACTGAGCCTATCCCTGGATGGGTAAGTGCAGCAATGGATGGGGCATGTTAGAGGAATATCTTCTCCTCAAGCGTAATTCAGTCTGGCCCTGAAGAGGATGACTGTTGCGATGTGGGATCAGGGACACTGTCCAGGACGTCTTGGCTATGAAGCAGATGTCAGGTGGACAACAGGAACAGAGTGCACTGGCTTGTCGAGCTTGGCCCTGGAATAGCTATTGGTGGAGGCCTTTGGCCCTTGGCTCACTGTAGTAACCTCTAGATGCTGGAGTGCATGCTGTGTGTATGCTGGGGATGCATGGGGGTACCAGCTAAGCCCTCTTGTCCCAGGAGTGGACTGTGGGCCGTGTGAAGTAGGTGTTTGAGCATACCTGGACAGGAAATGCCTGGCAGGTCTGTTGCACCCCATAGGGTTACTTACCTGATGGTGAAGAAGCAACCAACAGAATGGGAGAAAAATTTAGCACACTACACAAGTGATGGGGGACTAATATCCAGGATTTAGAAACAGCTTCAGAAAACCAGGAACGGTAAATAAATAAATAAATAAATAAATAAATAAATAAATAAATACTTTGAAACAATGGGCAATACAAATGAACAGACAATGTGCAAAAGAACAAATCTAAATGGAAATCGGTATAGAGTGTGCTTAGAGTATTGCCAATAAGTCCACCACATAGGACAAAGGGTGCAGACATATTCGAGATGACAGAGAAACACTGGAGGAGGTAAAGAACAGAGAGCAGATTGCAGAAAAACATAGGTGTCAGGCAGTCAACACGGATGTACCTGGAGACCCCCTGAACACAGGGAAGAGGCCACAGTGGTGGAGCAGTGTTATAGGGTGAAGAAAACCTACCAGCCACAGGTGAGCTGTGATGTAAACTCCAACAATACCCAGGGATCCAGTGGTAGCCTCAGAATCAGCACTTGAGGCAGTCAGGTGGGAGCTTGGGTCTGCTCCTGTAGCTCCAGAGGTGAAGGTAGGCTGGAACTGACATATCCTACTTAATAATCTGGCCCAACAAGAAGCTAAAAGGGAGCTGTGTACTCCTCAGGGCAGATTGATGGTGGGTTGGAGCTACAAGCACAGATATCAAACTCTGAAGTGGACAAGTTTCCAACTAGTCACACCCAGCTGATCCCACGTTGAGGACAGCACCAGCTTACCATCCTACATAATCTGTGTGGTCCCAGGATCAGAAGACCAACAGCACCAGTTCCCTGGCAGTGCCCCGTTGGGCACCATCTTGTGTGTTTAGATATCAATGCCCACTGGGCATCATCTTGTGTTTAGATAAGATCAGCGCTGCAGACAAACCAGTTATCTGGGACAGTTGGCGTCTTCCTAAGCCAACTGATTGAACTTAAACATTAATCTGTAGATCTCTTGGTAATATATCTTAGAAATCAAAACTAAGGAGCAAAAATCCACCAAACAGGGTTACAATGTCAAAAGTTAAGAGACAAGACAGCGGCACAATAAATGTTACCGAAGACTCCTCAGCAAAGCAACAAAAGCCTCGACCACCCTCAGAATTAACTGAGGAAGACATTGACAAAATGGGAAACACAGAATTCAGAAAACTTAGTAAAAAGCTTCTGACCAATACTGAAAAGCACATAATACAAGAGTTCAGGGCACAGCGGCATGGCCTAGCGGCTAAAGTCCTTGCCTTGAGCGCCCTGGGATCTTGTATGGGCACCGGTTCTAATCTTGGCAGCTCCACTTCCCATCCAGCTCTCTGCTTGTGGATGGCCCAATGTTTTGGGGCCCTGCACCTACGTGGGAGACCCTGAAGAGTTTCCTGGTTCCCGGCCTCAGATCGGCACGCACTGGCCGTTGCGACTCACTTTGGGTGTGATTCATCAGATGGAAGATCTTCCTCTCTGTCTCTCCTCCTCTCTGTATATCTGACTTTGTAATAAAATAAATAAATCTTTAAAACAAGAGTTGAAAGAATTTATAGAATTTGTCACAGAGGAAATGAATTAAATGAAAGCTGACATTTCAGAAGTTAAAAATACAGTAGAGTAAGTGTTGGAAAATATTTCCTGTCACCAGGAGAAACAAAAAGACAAAAAATGTAGAACAGAGCCAGGTCAAGGTTAAAAAAAAAAGTATCCAAGAATATAAAAATACAATTAACAGGCCCAACATAAGAATTATGGGAGCTCCAGAAGACACAGAAACAGAAGTTGGGATTTAAGGATTATTCATTGAAATAATAAATAAGAACTTCCCTAATCTAGAGAAAGAATTGGGAAACAGCATCAAGGAGGGGCACAGTACTCCCAACAGTGTTGATCACCATGATACATGATAATCAAGCTCTCCTCATTTGAACATAAGGAAAAAATCCTTAGATGTACACGTGAGAAAAATCAAGTGACCTATAGAGGAACTCCAGTCAAACTCACAGATGACCTCTCAGAGGAAACACTGCAATGGAGAAGATAATGGAGTGACATATTTCAGATACTAAAAGGGAAAAAGTATCCGCCTAGAATAACGTATCCTACAAAGCTCTCCTTTGTCTTTCAAAATGAAATAAAATTCTTCCACAGTAAAGAAAAATCCCAAATATTCGAATTCTCCAACCCTGCCCTGCAGCTGATATTCAATATATGTTTTAGTGAAAGAGAAAAAGAACGAAAACCAAAGCGAAAAATAGAGAACATCCCACTACAAGGCTAACAGAAGACTAAATCAAAAGACAACCCATTACTAAAATGACAGGAGGAGGTTGCCACTTATCCATATGAACATTTAATATAAATGGCTTAAAAACATCAATCACATGTCATAGATTGCAAGACTGGATCAAAAACAAAACACTTCCAGCTGGTGCTATAGGAGACATATCTCACTAACAAAGATCAGAGGAAGCTGAAAGTGAAAGGTTGAAAAAAGATACTCCAAATGAATGGTAAGGAAAATTTTGCAGGGATAGTCATTCTTACAGCAGATGATACAGACATCAATTTGAAAAACATTAAGAGATGAAGAAGGATACCATATAATATTCAAAGGATCCATTCACCAAGAAGAGGTCACCGTAATAAATGTATATGTTTGAAATGCCAAGACATCTGGCTGTGTGAAACAAACATTAATGGACATAAAGGGAGAAATAGATTCAATATAATCATAGTGGGTGAACTTAATACCACATTAATATCAATGGACAGATTTTAAAAAAGCAAAAACTCAGCAAAGAAAACACACAACTCACCCAAACTCTAGAACAAATGGATTTAGTTGATATCTACTGAGCCTTTAATTCTATACAAGAGAATACACTTTTTTTTATCAGTGCATGGAACCTTCTCCAGAATTGACCGTATTATAGGCCACAAAACAAGCATCACCAAATTTTTAAAAATCAACAATATACGATGCACGCATGTTTTCAAACCATCATGGAGTGAGGCAAGAGACCAAGAAGCCAAAAAACTCTGGAAAACTTGCAAACACATGGAGACTGAATAATGTGACTAAATGAGCAATGGGTTAGAGAGGAAATCAAAGGTGAAATTAAAAAAACAGCCTGAAGCAAGTGAAGGCATCAACACAACATATCCAAACTTATGGGACACAATCAAGGCAATGGAAAGAGCAATGTTCATTTCAATGCTTGTGTTAAGAAACTAGAAAAGCATCAAGCAAATCACTTGATCTTACAGTTGTAGGAAATAGAAAAGCAACAGCAAAGCAATCTCAAGAATACTAGGAAAAAAGAAATAATCAAAATAAGGGAGGGCAATAAACCAAATACAGACTAAGAGAACTGTACATAAGAGCAATGAATAACAGAGCTGGTTCTTTGAGAAGCATCAACAAAATAGACTCCCCACTAGCCCAACTATTAAAAAAATGAGGGAGAGAGAAAATATGCATCAATAGCATCAGTAAACATAATTGGCACAGTAAATATAATCAAAACTGCCATATTACCAATAGTAATATACAGGTTTGATGCAATCCCAATCAAAATCCCAACAACATTCTTCTAGGTAACAGAAAAGGTGATACAACAGTTCATCTGGAATCACATGAGACCATGAATAGCCAAGTTATCCTGAAGAATAAAAATCAACCTAGAGGAATCACAGTTCCAGACCTCAAGACATACTACAGAGCAGCGGTCATCAAAATAGTCTGGTACTGGTACAGAAACAGAGAAGAAGATCAGTGGAACAGAACTGAAACCCCAGAAAGGAGTCCACACATGGACGGCCAACTAATCATTGACAAGACATCTGAAATAACTCCAGGTAAAATTCCTGGCCTATTCAACATGTGATGTTGGGACAAGTGCATAGCAGGTTGCAGAATAAGAAAACAAGACACATATCTGTCACATTATGCACAAATCAGCTGTAAATGGATCAAAGAACTAAATCTATACCAAGTAACCATTAAACTAATAAATGAAAACATAGGAAGCACTCTCCAAGAAATAGGAACAGAGAAAGATTTCTTAGAAAAGATGCAAAAAGCACAGGTGAGTCATATCCTAAAATCCTCTAGCAGATCTGAGAACCAGCATGGGGAGAAGCATCAGTGCTCTATCAGGCCGCAACAATAGGCAATTCACATCAGGGCTGAGACAGGGGGCATGTGGTTCCTGGATAGGCTGCAATACACAGCAACATGAAGTGGAATTGGGGGAAGACTAGACTGAGCCAGGCTGAAATACATGCTGGTGGAAAATGAGTGGAGGCAAGCCATGACAGTCAGGGGAATGTTGGTGCAGGACACATGATCCCTGGGTGCAGGAGATCCAGTGGGGCCCTGGTAGCTTTGTCTGGGCCCCTGGGCACAGCTGTGTGATGAGCCCAGTTTATGAGCCCCAGTGGCTGTATGTGTGGTGGTTTATGTTTCTTGGCCTGGGTCCTTGGCTGGCCAGTGCAATGGGTCCTGGGACTGCGAGTCCTGGGAGTAGAGGGTGTGGCAGGCCTCAGGTCACCTGGCTTGGATACTTTACATGCCTGCATGGTGCTGCTACCTCAGGGAGCGCTGAGGGTGGGCTCCACTGGGGCAGGATTGACTAGCTCATGGTCTTGGTGCACTTGCAAGAACTGGTCCTCCTCAGTTGAAGAGGAGTATTAGACAACTGGCATGGCTCCACCTGGAGATGGAAGCCCACTGAGGACTGGAAAGCACATCTGGACCATCCAAGAGAAAGGAGGAGAGAAGAGACTGAATAATTACCCCAGCCATATGATGACAGCCAATATCTGGGAGAAAGGAGACTCCAAGGTCAACCATGACAGCCAATGAACATTGAAAGGGTTCCCTCTTGCTTGAATTGGTGAGATGGACATCATTTCAGAACTATCAGAACCACCTGGACAGAAACCTTGGAGTGTGTGTCACATTGACACCCTGGTTTGTATCAGGGGTCCAGTACTCATCCTGAAGTACTAGGATGGTTGGGAGGCCCGGTATAGCTTCTCTGAATATCAATTAACCCTGACCTAAAACAGGAAGGAAAAATAGAAAATTTGGAAATGATCACACCAATTTCTCCTTAATGATCTAATACACCACACACACACACATGTTCAGTGCAATTAAATCACACACACACACACTACACAGAAACCCAACTCATGAAAAAAAATAATTAGGTCACACTCCCCTAGACCCACCCACCTCTTGATGTTGGAGGTGGGTGGAGCCTAGGCCTGCCTTGTTCCCCAGGTATCTGCTCCCAGTGTACTCACCAGGAAGGGCAAAGCCTCTTGAGTCCAGGCAGGCCAAGGCCCAGCTCATCAATTGGCCATAGTGGCTGAACCTAGGGTCCTAAGCATGGACTCTAATGTGGCTCAGGTCCTCCCAGGAACAGCAAGTGTACATGAGGATAGAGAAAATATGTAGGCTTCTACTAAATACCAGTTGATCACATTCAGTAGGTGGATATAGAAACTGGATCTCAAAGTCATTTTTTTTTTAATTCATTTTTTAAGAGACAGAGAAGTTTTATTTGCAAAGTGGTCATGTGAGCAGGGGAAGAGGAGGCAAGGGGAAATCACTCCTAGACAGAAAACTAGGTGTTGGTGTGCTTCTTGAAATTGAGACACCCAGTTAGTAACTTGAATGTTGTCCCAACCCTTGTTTACTGAAGCAGGATGTATAACTGGCAATAATGACCCACTCCTCAGTTTTCTCCCAATTTTTGTGAATCCCATCCTTCCACACTGTTCCGCACATTCCTACAATGTAATTAGAAAAATCAAAAAATGTTAGGATGCTGAAAGACTGGGAATATTTTAAAACAGGAACTGCAAAAAATTCAATAAATTTCACTGTTGCAGGAAGCTCTCTGATTAGTGTCCTACTGAGGACCTGAGCCAGGAGCTGATAAGCAACAACTGCAAAGAGTTAACAGCTCGGTCCTCACATGAGCAATCTGGTGGGAAGCAGGTAGATGTGTAGAACTTCATTCTGTAGTTTAAGCAAGGTACTGATTACACGACACATTTTTTAAAAAGATTTATTTTTATTACCAAGTCAGATATACGGAGAGGAGGAGAGACATAGGAAGATCTTCCATCCAAGGTTTCACACCCCAAGTGAGCACAACGGCCAGTGCTATGCTGATATGCCAGGAGCCTGGAACCTCTTCCAGGTCTCCTACATGGGTGGAGTATCCCAAAGCATTGACCCATCCTTGACTGCTTTCCCAGGCCACAAGCAGGGAGTTGGATGGGAAGCGGGGCTTCCAGGATTAGAACAAGCACCCATATGGGATCCCGGAGTGCTGTGGTCCATGCAGTAGGTGTGAATAACACGAAGGTGTGAAGAGAACAGCTCCCTGCTTGGCAGGGCCAGGGGAACTTCCAGCTACTTGGCAGGGCCAAGCAGATTCATATCTGACCACCTTGACACAGTTTTGACCCCCTTTCACATGGGCACTCAACCATCCCACTAAGAATTTTGTAATCTATTGAGGCATTGTCTGCCTCTGTGAGATGGCTTTTACAACCAACATGAGCTTAAGAGTTAATGTTACTGATAATGTCTTGGTGAGTGGGCCTTTAACTGCACACAGGAGTACAATCAAGCCCATGCTGTTTCCAGACACCTTATTGTGTCCCTCCCATTGCCATAAAATCTGGCTCAGACATTTAGCATGCTTTCTGGAAAATTGCTTGATAAGAATTTTACAAACTAACGGAAATAATGGGAGTATGGTTTAAAACTACCATGACAAAAAATATAGCTACTGGGACCCTAAAAGCTATCCTGTTACTGTGACCCTAAAGGCCATCCTGCTAGGACAAAAAATATAGCTACTATGACCCTGAAGGCTATCCTGTTACTGGGACCCTAAAGGCTATCCTGCTAAGGCAAAAAAAAAATATATATATATATATATATATATATATATATATATATATATATATATATATATATATATTTACTGTGACCTTAAGGGTTAGCCTGTCCTTGCAACTCTTTAGAACATTGAAAATGTAGTTGCTTTAGCTGCTTTCATAATTTCTAACTAGAGGAAATATAGGCTGATTTCACTAACACCACAAAGATATACTTATATTGTTTGATCACTTATGAGGTTGTAGAACCTGCAGTTGTAGAGGAACTTAATGTTTGAAACCTTTTGTCTTAGATTTTTGTTTTTTCTCTTTTGATGTATTTCTCCCATTAAGTGATAGGTAAGTTTTAGAATAAGAATTGTAGTAAGAGTATATTACTGAATAAGGTGTGTTGTCTACTGAGAAATTCTTGGCTGCAACGTTGGAATGGATAATGCCATGTCTTAAGGTGAAACAATCTGTAGAATTGTCTTTGGAAACACTCACTTGTCCATTGTAGAATTGAAACTTAAATGGAGTAAACTTGGCTCATTGCTAATTACAATTCTTTCCGCCGTTATAACTCTTGCTTTACTTGTTCATTTAACAAACTGTGTGAGCTTGCAGACCTAATGGCCTTTAGTGCCAATGGCCTTTAATCCCCATAGACCAAGACTCCGGACTTACTAACCCATACATAATTCAAGGTAGGGGTCTGGTTGTCACAGGTGGCACCAAGGTTAGAGCCCAGACATGAGGAGAGCGGATGAAGACTGGTAAGACAAGATAAGCAAGGAATGTGGAATCCTTCCTCAATCATCTCTCAGGAAGGTGTAAATTGTGCCCCCCTGAGGCTATGTCAAAATGCCCGTAAAAGAAAACCTTGTACTGCTTCTGTATAAATAAAGCGGACAGCTTTCTCACAATGGCCACAATCATCTTGGAATTGCAGTGGTCCATTTCTCTTCTTCTTCTTTCTACGCCTATTTCACGCACCCTTCTTGCGCTCTGAACTGAGCTGGAGCTGGTCTCCGACACAGGGACGTTGAAGGGGAGGACTTTAGCCACTAGTCCATGCCACCAGGCCCTGCATGACACATTTTGAAAAAAAAAATTGTCTCTCTTACCCTCAGTGCTCATCATTGTTGGTCTTGATAGGGCCTCGACTCTAAATATTAAGTAGTAGAAGTGCTCCAGGTTGTCGCACATGAGATGCAAGTCAATAGCTTCGCATTTCCCTCAACACCAGTCATAGGACCCATTTTTCAATATTTTTTTTCTTTTAAAGGCAGAATTACAGTGAGAAAGACAGAAGCAGGGAGATATTTGCCATCCACTGGCTCATACCCCAATGGCTCAATTGCAGTACCTGAGCTGTTGTGAAACCAGAAGCCAAGAGCAAAACCATGGTGGATTGGCTAGGATCTCGGACAGCTTACCTACTATGTGACAATGCTGGTCCTGGTGCTCACTCTTACAATTGAAAGACATCAGGCACAGACTGACATCTACTAGCTCATACAATGGCAAGAAACTTACTGTGAGAAGCCATGATACGTGAAATCAGTGTGAATCTGAGCAGTAGTGGTGGCAGCTGACGCATTAACTCCACCTGAAAGAGGAACTCCAAGAATCTGATGTCAGACAATTCTTTTGTCTCTGAGATGTGCCTCCTAGAGTCTTGGCTCTTTTTTGACCAGCAGGCCCAAGATTCCTAAGGGCCATGACAATGGTGTACCTTGCATGCAGAACCACCAGAGACAAACTGGTGAGGGATGTCCATTTATTGGGAAGATCATACAAGCATATTTACAGTAGAAAGGGAAGGTAAAATGGTGGTCTCAATAGTACTCCCACCCGACACTGTTATAACTAGCCAGTAGGCATGTCTATCTCTCTGGACACTCTAATCAAGTCACCAGTTACATTCTGTAAGCAGGGTTGATAGCTTAGTGTTTTAGGCCATGTGCAGGTACACCAAGATAAGCTAGCACCTGGGCTGAAAGCTATGCCTTTGGGCATGATCATTATGTGTGAATGGTAAACAAGATGAGGGTTGCACTTAACTTCTCAGAGTTGCTTATCCAGGAAATTCTAGTACACCTTTACGGGGACAGAAATTGAGATACAGCCCACTACTCTTGATGTATGCCAAGTGAACAGGCCAAGATGGAGTCTCTGTTAGCTGAGACCACTGCCAGGGCTTTGCCTCTGAGACACAATGTGCCATGTGCCTATGGCATCCTGTATGAGATAAACTGGCAGAAATGCAGGAGTGATCTCCCATACTTATTATTCAAGGAGAGATAGTGGCCAAATAGGATCCACATGTGGCCAGATATAACAAGAAAATCTTGCCCCTGGAAAAGATTCATCCACCAAATGTGGGTGTTTATCATTACAATTGCCACATGCATCATTTGCTATCTGTGGTTCCAATAAAATTTTGTAATAGGATGAGGAATATTGCGATTCAAAATAAGATAAATGTGTAAATGACAAAGTGTTACATACTGAACACTTATTATCAACATTAATCTGAAAACAGCATTCACATTTACCACCTCACAACAAAGGGAGATCATGTACAGATTGCATCTTAATTATTTTAACAACAAATACCCTCTCTTCTGAAATAAAATGATACTATTCGTGTTTATTATTTAACACTTGCTGAGACTTTCAAAGTATGTTTCCACATCCATTCATTCAACTTTTACAATGTTTTGTGTTTGCACTCTTGCTAATGGTTGTTTTTCATTGATTTTGTAAGTTTCGACAGACCATAACAGATTTATGGTGGCTAGTCTTTTGGTTGACATGCTTTTGTACTTCTGAGGTCTGTGACTCTGCTAGCGATTGACTTAAGAAAAATGATTTTTCAATCAATGCTGTGTGTGCTCATTTCTGTGAATATGCTACTTATTGAAGCATGTATGCTTTCCACTGTGCTGAAAAGATTTGCGAATGAATTTTAACACACATGTAAAACATTTTGCTTTCCCACATGAATTCAGATGTTTAATAAAACTTGACAGCTTGCAACATGATTTTCCACTCATTATATTCAAGTGGTCCTTATCCAGTATGAATAATCTGATGTCGAATGAAACCTGTCTGGTAAGTAAGGCTTGAAGATACACACTACATTCTTAAGGTTTCCCCCCCGTGTGGACTCTCTGATGTCTGATTAGGTGTGACTTCTGAGACAAAGCTTTTCCACACACTCTACATTCACAACGTTTTTCCCCAGTGTGGACTCTCTGATGCCTAATGAGTTGTGTCATATTAGAAAAGCCTTTTCCACATTCACTACATCCATAAGGTATTTTCTACCCAGTGTGAATTCTCTGATGTCTAATGAGGTGTGAGTTCCGAGGAAAAGCTTTTCTGCACTCACTACATTCATAAGGTTTCTCCCCAGTATGGGTTCTCTGATGTATGATCATGCTTGACTTATAAAGAAAAGCTTTTCCGCACTCACTACATTCATAAAGTTTTTCCCCAGTGTGGATTCTCTGATGACTAATGAGGTGTGACTTACGAATAAAAGCTTTTCCACACTCACTACATTCATAAGGTTTTTCCCCAGTGTGGATTCTCTGATGACTAATGAGGTGTGCCTTCCGAAAAAAAGCGTTTCCACACTCACTACATTCATAACGTTTTTCCCCTGTGTGGATTCTCTGATGTCTAATGAGGTGTGACTTCTAAGGAAAAGCTTTTCCACACTCACTACATTCGTAAGGTTTTTCCCCAGTGTGGATTCTCTGATGTATGATTAAGCTTGATTTATAAAGACAAGCTTTTCCGCACTCACTACATTCATAAGGTTTCTTCCCAGTGTGGATGCTCTGATGAATGATGAGGTGTGACTTCTGAATAAAAGCTTTTCCACACTCACTACATTCATAAGGTTTTTCCCCAGTGTGGATTCTCTGATGTCTAATGAGGTGTGATTTACGAAGAAAAGCTTTGCCACACTCACTACATTCATAACGATTTTCCCCAGTGTGGATTCTCTGATGTGACCTAATGCTTGAATTATCAGAAAAAGATTTTCCACACTCACTACATTCATAAGTTTTTTCCCCTGTGTGGATTCTCTGATGTCTAAAAAGCTGTTGCTTATCAGAAAAGCCTTTTCCACACACACTACATTCATCAGGTTTTTCCCCAGTGTGGATCTTCTGATGGCTAATGAGGAGTGACTTAGGAATAAAAGCTTTTCCACACTCACTATATTCATAAGGTTTTTCCCCAGTGTGCAATCTATGATGTGTATTCATGTTTGACTTATGAGAAAAACCTTTTTCACACTCCCTGCATTCATAAGGTTTCTCCCCTGTGTGGACCCTCTCATGTATGATTAGGCTTGATATATGAGGAAACTTTTCCACTCTCCTTACGTTCATAAGGTTTTTTCCTTGTGTGGAGTTTCTGTTGACCAATTCGCGATAATTGCTGGTGAAAGGCTTTTCCACGCTCATTGCATTCATATGGATTCTCTGCACTTCGAAGTATCTGATCTCTAATGAGTTCTGACTTCTGGCACATGTTTGCTTTACATTCATTGGACACATACAAATATTCTCCTGTGTCAGTTCTCTGTTTGGTGGCAAGGCAAGATTTATAGTAGCCAACATGAATTGCTTCTCCCTCGCTGACAGGTTGCTGATTACATGGGTCTTTGGTACAAACTTGCTCACACGTAAGGACTATCTTCCTCCCGCTGAAATTTTTCTCATTTCCATTGTGTTCAAAGGACTGCTGACAAATGTGGATCTTGTCAAACTGACTGAGAATTTCCTTACTCTCAAAGTTGTTCTCAGGGACATTAGAGGCATGCTTCTTTTCAAATGGTATTTCATTAGGCTTCCTGTGGGAAAAGCAAATTTAAAGTAAACTATGATATCATTTTATCTCCATTCAAAAAGCACCAGATCTTTGAGCCCCTCCAGGGAGTTGTTTTACTCTTTACCTCTTCCAAGTTCAACTGGTCATTTAATTGTAAAAATTTGGAATACAATTGCTTTTCATTATGTTTCTATACTATGTTAACGGTAAGAATCACTGAGCATTCCTGGTAATATTTGGTTCAGAGAACAATATGGGAACTGAAAAAGAATTTTGGCTCTAATACAAGAGCTATGAGGCTTCACAGAGCAAAGAAAAGACTCCACAAGTTTTCTGCTAAACCTCTGGAAATGACCCTTGGCACCTCAAGCCTCTGCACAAAGAGGAACACAATCACTCACTCACATAATCCCCAGTCACTGCATAGCTCCAGGTAAACATCCAGATGGATTGTACTTGGATAGACTTCAGCGCACAGCAACATGAAGTGAAGTTACAGGAGAGTCGACTGAGCCAGGCTGAAATACATGTTGGTGGAAAATGAGTGGAGGCAAGCCATGGCAGTCAGGGGAACGTTGGTGCTGGACACATGATCCCTGGGTGCAGGAGATCCAGTGGGGCCCTGGTAGCCTTGTCTGGGCCCTTGGGCACAGCTGTGTGATGAGCCCAGTTTATGAGCCCCAGTGGCTGTATGTGTGGTGGTTTATGTTTCTTGGCCTGGGTCCTTGGCTGGCCAGTGCAATGGGTCCTGGGACTGCGAGTCCTGGGAGTAGAGGGTGTGGCAGGCCTCAGGTCACCTGGCTTGGATACTTTACATGCCTGCATGGTGCTGCTACCTCAGGGAGCACTGAGGGTGGGCTCCACTGGGGCAGGATTGACTAGCTCATGGTCTTGGTGCACTTGCAAGAACTGGTCCTCCTCAGTTGAAGAGGAGTATTAGACAACTGGCATGGCTCCACCTGGAGATGGAAGCCCACTGAGGACTGGAAAGCACATCTGGACCATCCAAGAGAAAGGAGGAGAGAAGAGACTGAATAATTACCCCAGCCATATGATGACAGCCAATATCTGGGAGAAAGGAGACTCCAAGGTCAACCATGACAGCCAATGAACATTGAAAGGGTTCCCTCTTGCTTGAATTGGTGAGATGGACATCATTTCAGAACTATCAGAACCACCTGGACAGAAACCTTGGAGTGTGTGTCACATTGACACCCTGGTTTGTATCAGGGGTCCAGTACTCATCCTGAAGTACTAGGATGGTTGGGAGGCCCGGTATAGCTTCTCTGAATATCAATTAACCCTGACCTAAAACAGGAAGGAAAAATAGAAAATTTGGAAATGATCACACCAATTTCTCCTTAATGATCTAATACATGCACACACATACATATTCAGTGCAATTAAATCACACACACACACACATGCTACACAGAAACCCAACTCATGAAAAAAAATAATTAGGTCACACTCCCTTAGACCCACCCACCTCTTGATGTTGGAGGTGGGTGGAGCCTAGGCCTGCCTTGTTCCCCAGGTATCTGCTCCCAGTGTACTCACCAGGAAGGGCAAAGCCTCTTGAGTCCAGGCAAGCCAAGGCCCAGCTCATCAATTGGCCATAGTGGCTGAACCTAGGGTCCTAAGCATGGACTCTAATGTGGCTCAGGTCCTCCCAGGAACAGCAAGTGTACATGAGGATAGAGAAAATATGTAGGCTTCTACTAAATACCAGTTGATCACATTCAGTAGGTGGATACAAAAACTGGATCTCAAAGTCATTTTTTAAATTTATCTTTTAAGAGACAGAGAAGTTTTATTTGCAAAGTGGTCATGTGAGCAGGGGAAGAGGAGGCAAGGGGAAATCACTCCTAGACAGAAAACTAGGTGTTGGTGTGCTTCTTGAAATTGAGACACCTAGTTAGTAACTTGAATGTTGTCCCAACCCTTGTTTACTGAAGCAGGATGTATAACTGGCAATAATGACCCACTCCTCAGTTTTCTCCCAATTTTTGTGAATCCCATCCTTCCACCTTGTTCCACAATCCTTCTTTTCTATACTAAATTAAAGAAAAGAATCACTGAGCATTCCTGGTAACATTTGGTTTGGTGCACAATATGGGACTTGAAAAAGATTACCGGCTCTTATACAAGCGCTGTGTGTCTGGTGTTAGCAAAGGGAAGACTCCACAACGTTTGCACTAAACTTGTGGAAATGACCCTTGGCATCCCGTGCCTCTGCACAAACATGAACACACCCACCCACACACTTAATCCCCAGTCACTGCCTAGCTCCAGCTAAACATCCAAACTGATTGTACTTTTAGGAGGAAGGGGGTAGAGATAGGAAGTATAAAAGTTTAGGACTTAAAATCTCTAATCACCACTTTTTCACTTTTTCACTTTTTCCATCATGTGAATTATCATTTTAGAAGCAAGTGTCTGGGTCATTATATTTTGAAAACTGTTGGATTGACATCCCCCAAAAAGGCCAATTTTCTTCATGTCTTGATACTCTCTAAGGATACCAGTCATGGGACCAAAGCTCTGGCCTCCTTTTTCATACTTCACGTCAGGTCTTCCTCATTGAAGAAGGGATGAGAGTCCAGGCACCAAAAAATATTCACTTTGGTTTGAGTTTTTATGCACCATCTTGGGGAGGTGTTCACATGATTCAACACAAGGGCAAAGAGAAGCAAACTTATTCACACTGGGCAATAATGTCTACCACCTCACCCAGAAAAAAGAGTGAAACTTGTGGCTTCCTTCTCCCAATTTTTGGCTAGGCAGCCAGTTCAGGGTCACCAGCTTGACTCCATCTAGGCTTTCCCTTCTGCCCACCTGTGACACTCACTTATCATCGCTGGAACTGAGAGGTGGTGGAATTGCATTTTTTGTATCCACTCACTTCACAAGCTCCTATAAAGGCCCATGATAGGGAGAGGCTTGCTCTCTTGGTCACATGTTTCTGAAGAATCTAGATGTTTTCTGCTTTTGTGATTCTGCCTTAATTGCTTGGCTGAGAGCTGTATGAACTCCTGTCCTGTCAGTCTATGTGACAGCCACCCAGCAGGATACCTGGCAGGTCACGCAGATAGACCACTGTTCAGGAAAGAGGTCCCTGGTGTTTGATAAGTCATTGCCCTATAGCCTATCAATTTGTAGCTTTTGAAAGTTGCTTGCTTCAAACCTGCCATTACAGGCCTGTCAACTTGCTCATTTTGAAAATTAACAGCTAAAACTTACCAATCATAACTGTATAATTATATGGATTTGTCTTGGCATGGGTTGGGGGCACAACAGGCTGAATCAGTTCACATGCAAATCCAAGAACCAGAACAGAGTGTGGGTTGAGCCAGAATCGGTTGCCAAAAAAAACAGTAAACATTATGGAATGCCAAGGTGAGATGATGTATGCCAGATGCTAATTCTGTCAAGTAGAACCACAGAACCACCTGGAGAGTGCATAATCTGGCAGTGGGAGTGGGCTGGGAGGGAAATAGTGGGATCCTCCCTTTTGGGTTACCACTAACACAGGAAGGCACAGAAACAAGAATAGGAGCAGGGGTGGCTAGACAGAAAGGCACCCAACAACATACATGAGGGATGGATAGTGAAGCTAGTTAGATTGAACTAGGCTTTAATACACACTGACATGTATGAGAGCAAAATGGGGTGCGGTACATATTGGACTAGTCTGCTACACATACTGGCAAACCAGGGAGGGGGCGGGCCTGGTGGGGGTTACTGTGGATTGCTCTGACTAGGCTGCAGCTCCCACTGGTTTGTGTGAGGGCTGAGTATGACGTGGGCAGGATTCAGGCTAGACTGCAGCACCCATTGGTTCCAGTAGAAGAAAAGGTTGGAAACAGAACCAACCCAGCAATTGCAACCACCAGCTGATCGGGGTTATGGACTGTGCTGGGCCCTGTACTTGCTAGTACACACAAGAATCTGGTCTGGGAACACCTCAGACAAAGTTTCTTTGGGGATCCCCCCAATTGAACTGCCAGACTCAGAACCCTAACCATGAAAAGACAAGAGGACAGAACAAGTCAATCAACCATCTGTTTGCCCAGTGAAAAACTGGGCAAAAAAACCCTCTTTGAAGGACTATGTCAATCAGTGGATTCTTCAATGACCTCATCGTGTCTGCAGTGGTGAGACTGGCAGCAATTCATACCTGTTGAACTACCAAAGCCACTTGAGCAAGACCCTCAAAGCATGCCCCACATCAGGGACCGGGGATGGGTGGGAGACTGGTGGGCTTCTCCCATAAAATCTCCTTTTACCTCAGATACATGATGGAAACAATATGGAAATAATAGTCTTACCCATTTTCCTATAACCCTTGAACTTCTTTACCCTAATTAACTATGCAACAATTGTCAAAAATACAATAAAAAAATGGAAAAAGGAAAAAAAATTTCTGCTTATATTTACTGGGAATTTAGATATACAGAGAGAATATAGACACATAGGAAGATCTTCCATGTGTTGATTCACTTCCCCAAAATTTATAACTTTCAGAGCTGAGCAGCTTTAAAGCCAAGAACCAGGACTTTTTCTGGGTCTCCCACGCAGATGTATAATCACAAGCCTGTGGGGTGTCCCCAACAGTTTTCCCAGGCCAAAGGCTGCTGAGGTCCATGTGGTTCACGTGAAAGACACACAGTTGTGAGGAGAACTTTTCCATTGAAGACAAGGTCACAAGGAACTTCCTGTTCCCACAACCACCTGAAAATCAGTTCCACCTCCCTTTGCATAGACACTAGACAACTCCACAGAGATTTCTGTAATCTATTTAGGCATTGTCTGCCACTGTGGAGTTGCTTTTTAGAATCAGTGTGAGCGTGGAAGATGATGTTGGTGATAACGTCTTAGCAAAAGGGCCTTTTACTATTTCTGCTCTCTCGGCTGCATCACTCATCATATGAAAATCAAGGGTGTTAAGTCCCTACATGTAGCAGGAACCTACGCTTAGGGTTGTCCTCCCACATTGACCATATCCTAATCAAGGATGTTAAGTCCCTAGATGTAGTGGAAATCTATTCTTTCCCTCTTTGCTTAATCTTTATGTCCTTCCTTCTGTGATACACTTCCTCCCTTAACTATTTCAAGACTAAGTTGTAGACTCAAATTGTAATAGGAATGTGTAATAGATTGACATGTACCATCTATTGAGAACTTCTTGACCATAGTATTAGGGCTGCTGATATCCTGCCTCAAGGAGAAACAATTGGCAGAACTATCCTTAGGAATGCCTGCTTGACCAGGTGTGAAAAGTGGGTGTCAAAACTTGTGGAGGCTTCTGTATAAAAAAAAGAGGACAGTTTTTAAAATTGTCTATTATGATCCAGAAACTGTAACGGTCCATTTATTTTCTATGCCTACTCCAAGCACCCTTCTCAAGTTCTGAACTTCACTTGAGCTGGACTCTGGCAACGGGCAAAGAGCTGAATGTTAAATGGGGCTACCAGGGCACAAACCAGTGTCCATATATGATCCCAGTGCATGCAAGGTGAGGGCCAGCCACTAGGCTACCATGCCATGCCCTTGGGTTTGATCTTTAGAAATGACTTATCTGGGCCTTTCGATGACCACCTGTACATTTCATACATGAGTTGAGAAAAAGCCAGTTTCTTCAAATTTGTCACTCATGTGGCTGCCTAACTCTGAGACCTGAAAAGCGATAGAATGGCCGGTGCAGATTTGAAGCTGTGTAGTAGCAGCTATTTCCTTGCTGGTTGAGAGACAACCAATGCAAAGGGAAGTGTCTTACTCACAGGTTCCTGTCCAGACAAGGAATGCTCAGGGCACACTTGAAAATCAAAGACCCTTCTGAAAAATTTTGCTGTCTCCATTCAAGAGGCACACCATCTTCTGGCTCTCTCCCAAGAAATGCTATTTGATTCCCTCTGCTTTCTACATTCACCTGGTCACTTTGCAAATAAAACTTCTGTCTCCAAATGAAAAAAAAGTAGAAAGAATGAAATCCTATTTCTCAAGTCTCATTTTTATACAATTTCCATTTGATATTGTGCTGCAATTATGGCCAGAACCAATGCTAAGCATCTTTGTGGCAATACAGCTCTCTTTTCAGTCATTATATAATTTTTATAATTAAAACTTGCCTGAAGATTATTTCTTGACCTTTCTGATTAGCACCAAACAGCTCATTCTTTCCATGGGGATCTGAAATGAGGAAAAGAGCAACCATATCCATTAATCACATCTAAATGTTTCATTTCAAATGTTCCAGTGCAGCCAATGAGATTTGTTGCCAATCTAGATACAGCACATTTGAATATTAGTGAAATGTGGACATTTATGAGCATTTTAAATAGGCATGACATCTCATCTATTAATGCCTTAACATAATACCTGTATTTTTAAAATAAAAATTTCAATTATTTGAGATTGCGTATTTAACTTAAAGCAGGATATGACAGAAAATATGGTATAAAAATTCAAAGTAAGGTTTGGGGTACCTTACATCCCATCTCATTACTAGTTTGTCTTTTCCTGGCTACTCTGCTTCAAAAACAACTTCCTGAAAATGTATCTTGGGAAGTGGCAGATGTGATTCAAGTGTTTGGGATCATGAAAAGATCCATATATACTTCTAGATTTGTGGTGACAGGCTGGCAAATAGTTAGAATAAACCTATACATGGAGACTATAGAATGACTGTCTCACCAGCTGTCCTTGTGAAAGAAACTCGAAGTAAAACTCAAATATAATTCCAGTCAACATTTACTGAGCTATGCATCAATTCCCCTGCCAATTATGTGCTGACCTACCTGGAAGTCTCTGCTTGACAGATTTCTCCACTGTCCATGGTGCTGATCCTTGCTCCAACTTGAAGATCACATCAGGCTTTGTCATGGAATACCCTGTTCATGGAGAATGATGCAGAATTTCTGAAATCACCATTAGTCCTACCAACTATTACACTTTATAAACTCTTCTTTCATTTGTCATCTACAGAACACAGAATTATTCTGTTTGGGCATGACAGAGTTTCACTCACCCAAGGACAGCAGATTGTTATAGGTCTCAAGCATCACCTCCCTATACAGGGTCCTCTGAGTATTGTCCATGGTCTGCCATTCTTCTTGGGTAAAGTCCACAGCCACATCTTCAAATGACACCAACACCTGTAACAGCACATGTCTCCTCACTTTTGAATCATTAAAGAGAAACACTAGCAGTACATTCTCTGTATATTTAATTTTCAACTTCTGTGAATGTAGTTTAATCTACAACTCAGACAGAATCACAGAGTAACAGTTAAATGAAAATATCTTGTGCTGTGTTACTTTTGCAATTCCAATATTACAACAGAATATTCCTTATTCTCATAAAGATTGTTTTCTCTACAGATTCTCATTCTAATGAACTGTTGAAGGCATTGCTAGAATAGCTCTGGAAGTGGAAGATATCACTCTGTTATTGCCACTCTGATTTTCAACTAAATTAACATAAATAATCATATTGACACTGAGCCAAGCTATTAACTCAGCAGCTATAATACTAAGTTGAGTTTAATTCTTCTGTGTGTGTTCAATTTGCATCTTCTATGAAAGAAGCTTTATTTACAATGTATATGGCAAATAAGGTAAAAATAAAACCTTTTGCCCCGTATTACGTTTGCAATTCTGAAGCTACAATTCCATTATTATCCTGTATTAGATTGTTTTCAATAATGAGCATAAAATGAGTTCACTGTGCAATCTTTAGATATACATGTGCTAAATAACATGCTAGATTAGGTAATTAAGATATATGCTTCATATTGCACAAGATAATGAGAAGATTTTTGAGTAGCTTACTAATGATATCCTCAAACATACTGAGATGCTTAAAATATTATAAAGGAATAATAAACTTTCATTTTCTTATTTTAAAGTGACATAATGAAATACTGAAAATATTATTAAGCTGTGGTTGCATAAGTAATTATTTCCTACAGCTTATATTGGAATTAAATATAAATAATATGATCATATATATCAATAATGCATATCATATAAGTACATACACAAAAGTCAGACAAATTATGGAATACATATGCATGTAATTCCAGTGAATAAATATATAAAACAATATATTTTTTTCACTTTTAAGTATGCAGATATTATAACTCTCTACTTTGTTTCTGATTTATTTTTTATGGAATAACATAATTAAATGGAAGTTTTAATTTCTACATAGTAAACTACAGCTTAGGAGGGAAACAAATGATAGTCTCTTAAACAACTATCTTCTTCTGACAATTAGTTGGTATCAGCCAGTCATAGCCTGACAGCTGAATAGAAAATATACATATAACACAAATGCCATGCTGTAACAAACATAATCCTTTTTCTTTCTACGTTTTGGAAGCTCTTTAGCATTAAGCAGTTATCTGGGTTTTTCTTTTATTCCAATTATTTATTTACTACTTTTAACATTAAAACAAATCTAATGTAACTGATATGTATCATTTAACAGCATAATGCTTCTTTTCAATCTTCACTTTTTCCCTGTTATTTTTTTTTATGTGATCACAGTTTTCTTATTTTTTTTCTTAACCCATCAATTTTTTATTCAGAGGAAATTCAAGTTTTTTCTTTTAATTATGCTGCATTATGTGACACAGTTTCATAGGCTCTGGTATTCCCCCGGCACCTCCCTGTAAAAAAACCACTACCTTGATTAGGGTTTTTAACATAAAGTGGTGTTGGATTTTGTCAAAAGTTTTTCCTGCATCTATTGATCTTGTTTTATGATTTTTGTACTTCATTTTTTGACGTGGTGTATCACATTTATGGATTTCCATATGTTAAGCCATTCCTGCATTCCCGGGGTGAATCCTGCTTGGTCTGGATGAATGATCTGTCTGATGCTTTTTTGAATTCTATTGGCTAGGATTTTGTTGAGAATCTTAGCACCAATGTTCATCAGATTGGTCTGCAGTTTTCCTTCTCTGTTAATTCTCTATCTGGTTTTGGGATTAAGGTTAGTTTGGAAGAGTTGCTTCCTTTTCTATTATTTTGAAGAGCTTGTAGAGAATTGGGGTTAGCTCTGTTTGGAATGTTTTGTAGAATTCTGTAGTGAAGACATCTGGGCATGGGTTTTTCTTTGTTGGGAGATGTTTAACCACTGACTCTATCTCTGCTTTGGTTATGGGTTTGTTCAGGTCTTCTGTTGCCTCTGAGGTAAGCCTTGGTAAGTGGTGGAAGTCTAGGAACCTTTCCATTTCCTGGTGGTTTTCTGATTTGTTGAAGTACAGTTTCTTCTAGTAATTTCTAATTATTTTCTTAGTGGTTGCAGTGTCTGTTGTTATGTTGCCTTTTTCATCTTTGATGCTCCTAATTCTTGCTTTCTCTTGTCTTTTCTTTGTCAGCCAGGCCAGTGGGGTGTCTATTTTATTTATCTTCTCAGGAAACCAGCTTTTTAATTCATTGATTTTGTATATACTTTTTTATTTCTATTTGGTTTATCTCCTCCCTTGTTTTGATAATTTCTTGTTTCTATAGTTTGTGGGGTCATTTTGCTGCTGTTTTTCCATTTCCTGGAGGTGTGTGCTTAATTCCAGTATTTGGTGCCTTTCTTGGGCCTTGACATGAGCACAAATTGCAATGAGCTTACCACATAACACTGCTTTAGTGGTGTTCCATAAGTTTTGGAATGTTCTATCTGAGCTTTCATTGATTTCCAAAAATTTTTTTTATCTCATCTTTAATTTCTTCTCTAACCCATTCTTTCTTTAATAGCATATTGTTCAACCTCCAAGACTTTATATATTTCCTGGGACATTTTGAATTGTTGATTTCCAATTTCATTCTGTGATGGTTTGAGAAGATGCATGGCATGATTGCAGTTTTTTTTTTTTTTTGAAGTTAGTTAGACTTGCTTTGTTTCCTATCATGTGGTCTATCCTGCAGAAGGTTCCATACACTGCTGAGAAAAAATGTAGATGTAGCAATGAAAGGTTCTATAAATGTCTACTAAGTCCAATTGTTTCATTCTTTCTGTTAGCTCTGTAGTTTCTCTGTTGAGCTTTTGTCTTGTTGATCTGTCTATTGGGGTTAATGGGTGTTCACATACCGCATGATTATTGTATGTTCATCTGTATCTCCCTATTAGTCTATAAGTAATTTCTTCACATAGCTGGGTGCATCTCAATTTGGGGCACACATATTAAGCCTGGTAATCACTTCCTGATGGATCATTCCTTTCAACAATATCAAATGCACTTCTGTGACCTTTTTGATGTTTATCACGTTGAAGCCTGCATTATCTGAAATCAGGACCACTACACCAGCCTTTTATTCTCTTCCACTGGCGTGAAATATCTTTTTCTATCCCTTCATTTTCAGTTTCTTAGCATATTTTCTTGTTAGATGTGTCTCTTGTAGGCAAGAGATATTTGGGTTCCGTTTGTTGATCCAATCCATTAATCTATGTGTTTTCACTGATGAATTTAGGCCATTTATGTTAACAGTTGATGCTGAGGGCCTGACAGTGTGGCCTAGTGCCTAAAGTCCTTGCCTTGAATGCCCTGGATCCCATATGGGCGCCGGTTCTTACCCCGGCAGCTCCACTTCCCATCCAGCTCCATGCTTGTGGCCTGGGAAAGCAGTTAAGGACGGCCCAATGCATTGGGACCCTGCACCCGTATGGGAGACCCAGAAGAGGTTCCAGGTTCCTGTCTTCAGATTGGGGCAGCACCAGCCCATTGTGGCTCACTTGGGGAGTGAATCATTGGATGGAAGATCTTCCTCTCTGTCTCTCCTCCTCTGTGTATATCTGACTGCAATATAATGAATAAATCTTAAAAAAAAAAGATGGAATTGCTCAGTAAAAATGCAATCTCCATTGCTGTACAATTAGTTCTGTATATATTTACTTAATGTTTCTTCTGAAATGATTGCTCATAGTCCAGAAACCCAGCTTAACATCATTAAAGTCATAGACCAATACACCTGATAAAATAGTTGTAAAATTCTCATCACAGGGTCCAGGACACTGGCCTTGTGGCTTAAAGTCCTCATCTGGCATGAGCTGAGATCCCATGTGGTCACCAGTTCTAACCCCAGCAGCCCACACTTCCCCACTTGGGGAGGAAATCATCAGACCTTAGATTTTCCTCTAAGTCTCTCCTCTGTATATACCTGATTTTGCAATAAATAAAATATTTAATAAAAATATTCCAATAACGCATGTAAAAATGAAACATCACAACAATAAGTTCACATGTACTAGCCAAGGTGCACCATACTAGAGAATGTAGAAAATGGGCCAATAAATGAAAATCAACAAACCAAATACTTCACATAAACACGATGAAGGATAAGCATCGTTGAAATCACCTTATAGAAAGCACTCAATGAACTTCTACATTTATTTTGTAATAACATATATGTAAGCTGAGAAAATCTACAGATACATAAATATGTCCAAATATACCTCATTGAGGTACACAGAAGTAGGCCTCAATAAAATAATATCTACAGATAACAAACCTACAGCCATCACACAACTGAAGGCCAAACAACCAAAAGCATCTCCTCTAAGATACATGACCCAATTAGAATGACTACTTTTTATTGTTATGTAAGTTAATATTCACCCAAATAAAGTGGACAAGGTAAGGAAGTAAAAGTCACAAAAATAAAAACATACTAAATTAGTATACTAAAAAATATACTAAATTAGTTGTGATTCTTTATTTCACTGGTTCCCCTGATGTTATTAATAGTGAAAACTAATGAATGCCAAGAGACTGCATTCAGTCATTAAAAACAACAAATTCTTAGTTGTTACCAAATAGATAGATGAACAGGGATGCAGTGAAATGCAATAAGGCAAATGTAGAAAAAAAAACTAACATGTTATCTTATATAACTGTTAAAAAAAAAAGCTGCAAACTTAGAATTGTGATTGCTACGGGTTGGTAAGAGTGAACACCAGGGATAGGAAGGAGGTTGAAAGGTAGCAAAGAGAGACAGAAGGAACAAGATCAAGTGTTCCTTCCCAGAGCATGGTGACTATAGTTCACAATGATAAGGCAACTGGAACGGAAGACCCCTATAGATATATTTAAATACTACATGTACCCAGTGATAATATTCAAGCACATGTTGATCAAAATTCACTAGATTTTTAAAAAAATCACAATCATCCCTTCACACTAAAACCTATTTAGAAGATATTAAACACCCTAGCTCTAGGCAGATGCCTAGTTTGCATTGTACCTAGGTAAGTGTTACTCAGGTGGGAGAAAAGTAGCTAAGAGCTGGTGGGCATTCTGGGCCTGGTTAATGCCAAATATGTGTTAACAATACCAGTGTGTCAGCATAGTTGCATATTCTTTTTCTTCTTCTTCTTTTTTTCTTTTTTTTCTTTAAGATATGTGGGAAGGACCTCAGGCTCTGCTAATGGAGCTGCCAACCTCATGGTGGCTGCTGGGGGTGCCTGAGTCAGCTCACACTCAATACTTGGAGCACTAGCAGCTGCCATTGATGCCAAGTACTGAGTGAATACTGGGCTTGTGGGTAGCCAAAGCAGCAACTGGCACCAGGCTTCAGCTGCTGGCTTCACCCAGTAGTCAGCTTTAGAATCTTGGGGTGTGGCATTGTTACCTCGGGAAATTCATGGATAAGGCCACTGTACGTGTAGGTAAGAAATGAATCCTGAGGGATACCCAGTGACAGGGCCACTGCACTTGCAGGAAAATGAGGGGACTGAGACATGGTGGTTTGGAGGGGAGAGACTAGAAGCACTATTTGGGTGAGACTGATACACCAGCCCATATGGGAGTCCTGAGTAGGGATTCTTAGTAAGGAATATTGTTGACCAGCACATGCTAGTCCGTGCAAAAGTTAGGGCTGGGGATCTGTCTGACAAGGCTAGATCCCATTGACTGACTGAATTTTGAAACAGGAATGTGTCATATTAGGCAGGGCTATGACATTAGCATGTAGGAGAACCAGGTCCAGAAGTAGATTCTGTGGGAGATATGTGGGCCTAAACCTGTGGAAATGCAAGTCCCACTGGTTAGCTCAAGAGCTGGGAGGGTGATGGGCTGAGCTAGGTGTGATCATAGAACCTGTCAACATTCATGGGCACAGAAACTGAGAATAATCCGGGCAGGTCCAGGTTACAGCACCAGCATATGCATCCTAAAAGACAGTGTGCAGCAGGCTGTGCGACAACATTCATAAGCTCTTTTTTTTTATTCATTGATTACATTGTATTATGTGATACAGTTTCGTTGGAACTGGGAATCACCCCACCCCTTCCCCCGCCCTTCCCCCATGTGGAATATTCCACCTTCTGCATATCCACTGATCAAGTACAGTTGAAATTCTCTCTTTGCAAGCATAAACTAAAAATAGAGTCCAACATCTTATAGTCCAATCTAGTTCCTCAGCTTCCTGGGGAGACCCTGTCCAGTCCGAGGGCAGAACCATCAGATTATCAACCCGATCAATTAAAGGCTCCAACATACCATCAGCAAAAATTAACTTCGTTGTGTAACTAATAGTTATAGTATTGAGTAACCAGTATGTTAAAAGCAATTGCAATTTCTTAACCACCTTCTGTGATCACCTCATTGTCAATTCAGTTTTAGTTCATGCACAACATATAATATACATAAAATAACATGTTTTACATAACATCATATCCTTTTAAATTAACGCAAACATGTGGTATCTGACCTTTTGGGATTGGCACATTTCCCTTAGCATAATGGCTTCCAGTTTGGCCCATTTGGCCACAAAGAACTGCATTTTGTTTTTTTTAACAGCTGAGTAGTATTCCATGGAGTAGATGAACCATAGCTTTCTTATCCAGTTTTCTGTGATGGGCATTTCGATTGCTTCCATGTTTTTGCAATTACTGATTGTGCTGCTATGAGCATAGGGGTGCATTTTGGCTTCTCATAAAACAGGTGTTTTGGGTATATTCCTAGGAGTACTATTGCTGGATCATATGGTAAGTTGATTTTGAGATGTTTGAATGTTCTCCATACTGATTTCCATAGAGGATGTACCAACCTGCAGCCCCACCAGCAGTGGAGTAGGGATCCCTTTTCCCCGCAGCCTCGCCAACAAGTGTTGTTGGTGCTTTTATTCATGTGGGCCAGTCTTACTGGCGTTAGGTGGTACCTCATTGATGTTTTAATTTGGATTTCCCTTATTGCCAGGGAACTTGAGCATTTTTTCATATGTTTATTCCATTTGGGTTTGTTCCTTTGTGAAGTGTTTGCCCATTTCCCGTGCCCATTTCTTGAGTGGCATGTTTGTTTTGACATGTTGGTTGTTTTGTAGCTCTTTGTATATTCTGGAGATCAGCCCTCTATCACCTATGTCGTGTGCAAAGATCTTCTCCCATTCTGTGGGTTGCTTTTTTACTTTGTTGATTGTTTCTCTAGCTGTACAGAAGCTTCTTAGTTTGATGAGGTCCCAATTGTTTATTTTGGTCTTGATTTCTACTGCTTTTGGAGTCTTTTTTAGGAACAGAGGGCCTACCCCTCAGTGTTATAGTGTGTTTCCAACATTTTCTTCCAAAAGTTTGAAGGTTTCTGCATGTAGGTTTAGATCTTTTATCCATTTTGATTTGATCTTAGTGTATGGTGAGAGATGTGGGTCTATCTTTTTGTTTCTGCAGGCTATCAACCAGTTGTCCCAACAGCATTTATTGAACAGACCTTCCCATTTGCCTGGGTTGTCGTTTGACTTTTTGTCAAAGATTATTTGGCTGTATTTGTGTGGGTTCCCATCTGGTGTTTCTATTCTGCTCCATTGATCTTCTTCTCTATTTTTTTGCCGGTGCCAGGCTGTTTTGATATCCACTGTCCTAAAGTATTTCCAGAGGTCTGAGACTGTGATTCCCCCTGATAACTTCCTGTTATTGAGAATGGTTCTAGCTATTCGTGGTTTTTGTGTTTCCAGATGAACCTTTGAATCATTATTTCCAGATCTGTGAAGAATGTTTTGGGCAATTTGATTGGGATTGCGTTGAATGTATATATTCCTTTTGGCAGTATAGACATTTTAATTATATTGATTCTACCTATCCAGGAGCATGGGATGTTACTCTATCTTCTGAGGTCTTGTTCAATTTCTTTTTAAAGCAGTTTGTAGTTTTCTTCAAATAGGTCTCCTACATTTTTGGTTAGGTTTATTCCCAGATACTTCATGCTTTTCTCAGTTATTTTGAATGGTATCTTGCTGGTTAGGTCTTTTTCCATCTTTGGGCTATTTGCATACACTATGGCTGTTGATTTTTGTTCATTAGTTTTGTACCCTGCCACTCTACCAAACCCTCGTATGAGTTCTAGCAGTCTCTGCATTGAGTCTCTTGGGTCTTCTATGTAGAGAATCATGTCATCTGTGTATAATGAAAGCTTGACTTCTTCGATTCCCATTTGGATTCTTTGATTTCTTTTTCTTGTCTTATGGCCTCAGCGAGTACCTCTAGGACTATGTTGAACAGCAGCGGAGAAAGTGGACATCCTTGTCTTGCTCCAGATTTCAGTGGGAAGGGTCCTAGTTTTTCTCCATTCAGTATGATGCTGGCATTGGGTTTTTCATATATTGCTTTGATTATGTTGTGGATTTTTCCATCTATGCCTGCCTTGGTTAGGGTTTTTAGCAGGAAATTGTGTTGGATTTTGTCAAAAGCTTTTTCTGCGTCTATTGATACTATCATGTGGTTCTTATTTTGCAATTTTTGGATGTGGTGTATCACATTTATGGATTTCCTTATGTTGAACCACCCCTGCATTCTAGGAATAAATCCTACTTGATCTGGATGAATGATCTGTCAGATGATTTTTTGAATTCTATTGGCTAGAATTTTATTGAGAATCTTAGCATCGATGTTCATCAGAGAAATAGGTCTGTAGTTTTCCTTCTCTGTTGGGTCTCTGTCCGGTTTTTGGATTAAGGTAATGTTGGCTTCATAGAATGAGTTTGGAAGAGTTGCCTCTTTTTCTATTGTATTGAAGAGTTTGTAGAGGATTGGGGTCAGTTCTGCTCGGAAT
This sequence comes from Ochotona princeps, assembly GCF_030435755.1. Classification (NCBI taxonomy): domain Eukaryota; kingdom Metazoa; phylum Chordata; class Mammalia; order Lagomorpha; family Ochotonidae; genus Ochotona; species Ochotona princeps. The sequence goes on from NC_080852.1 coordinate 3,118,959, forward strand.
GTATTGTAGAATTCTGTAGTGAAGCCGTCTAGGCCTGGGCTTTTCTTTGTTGGGAGATCTTTAATCACTGATTCAATCTCTGCTTCAGTTATGGGTTTGTTCAGGTCATTTGTTGCCTCTGGGCTAAGTTTTGGCAAGTTGTATAAGTCTAAGAACTTTTCCATTTTTTGGTGGTCTTCTGATTTGCTGGAGTATAGTGCTTTGTAGTAATTTCTGATTATGTTCTTAATGGTTGCAGTGTCTGTTTTCATGTTGCCTTTTTCATCTTTGATGCTGTTAGTTCTTGCTTTCTCTTGTTTTTTCTTTGTCAATCGGGCCAGTGGGGTGTCTATTTTGTTTATCTTTTCAAAAAACCAGCATTTTGATTCATTGATTTTGTGTATAGTTTTTTTTTGTTTGTTTGTTTCTATCTGATTAATTTCCTCTCTTGTTTTGATGATTTCTTGTTTCCTATTGTGTGTGGGGCTCTTCTGCTGTTGTTTTTCCAATTCCTGGAGGTGTGTGTTTAGTTCCTGTGTTTGACGCCTCTCTTGGGCCTTGATATGGGCTCCAATTGTCATGAATTTACCCCGCAGCACTGCTTTGGCCATGTCCCATAAGATTTGGAATGTTGTGTCAGAGTTTTCATTAGTTTCCATAAATTTTTTGATTTCATCTTTACTTTCTTCTCTGATCCATTGTTCGTTTAATAGAATATTGTTCAGCCTCCAAGAGTTTCTGTATTTCCTTGGGCGTTTTGAATTGCTGATTTCCAGTTTCATTCCGTGGTGGTCTGAGAGGGTACATGGTGTGAATACTATCTTTTTGAAGTTGTTTAGGTTTGCTTTGTGTCCTATCATGTGGTCGATCCTGGAGATGGCGTCATGCACTGCTGAAAAAAATGTATAATCTGCAACCTTGGGGTAAAAAGTTCTATAAATGTCTACCAAGTCTAGTTGTTCTATTGTTTGTATGAGCTCTGTTGTTTCTTTGTTGAGTTTTTGTTTTGTTGATCTGTCTATTGTTGTTAGCGGGGTGTTAAGGTCACCCACTATTACTGTGTGCATATCAATGTCTCCTCTTAAGTCTGTAAGTAATTGCTTCACGTAGCTAGGCACGTTGGAATTTGGTGCATATATATTCACAATGGTGATTACTGCCTGATGTATCAGTCCCTTCACCAATATATAATGACCTTCCCTGTCTTTTTTGATGTCTGTCAGCTTGAAGTCTATATCATCTGAAATTAGAATAGCTACTCCAGCCTTTTTTTCTCGTCCATTGGCATGAAATATCTTTTTCCATCCCTTTACTTTCAGTTTCTTAGAGGCTTTTCTGGTTAGATGTGTCTCTTGTAGGCAACAGATTGTTGGGTTCTGTTTCATGATCCAGTCTGTTAATCTGTGTCTTTTGATTGGTGAGTTTAGGCCATTTGTGTTTAGAGATATTGAGAGAAATTGACTTTGGGCTGCCATGAGTGTGTTTAAGTGTGCAAGTGTGTATTTGCTACTATTAGAATCTCTGCTGGTTGACTATCCTCTTATGGATTTTAGTGGGGAGGTCTTACCATTTGCCATCTTTGGTTTTCATTTTTTCTTTCTGGGTTTAGCACCTTCCTGAGGAGGTTGTCTAGAGCTGGTTTCATGTTGATGTATTCTTCTAGTTTCTCTTTGCTGCTGAAATATTTAATTTCATTCTCAAATACAAATGAGAGTTTTGCCGGGTACATTATTCTCGGTTGGCAGTTGTTTTGTTTCAGGATTTGAAAGGTTTTACCCCACTCTCTTCTTGCCTGGAGTGTTTCTTCTGAGAGATCTGCTGTGATTCTGATTTGCCTGTCTCTGAAAGTAATCTTGTCCTTTTTTCTTGTCTTAGAATTGTTTCCTTGTATTCACTTAAAGGCAGTTTGAGGACCACATGTCTGGGTGAGGAAGCTTTGGGTCGAATCTATTGGGGGTTCTCTGACCTTCCTGGATTTGTGCTGGATTTATATTTCCAGTATTCTGGAAATTCTCCTGCATTATCTCATTGAGCACCCGTTGCAAGCCTATCTCCTTTTCCACTCCCTCTGGAAGGCCTATTATTCTAATATTTGATCTTTTGAGGTTGTCTTTGATTTCCTGTATGGACCTATTGGCTTTCTCCAGATTTGTCTCAAAACTGTTTGATGAACTGCTGCCTTTCATTCTGAATGTCTTCCAATTCTGATATTCTGTCCTCTGCTGTGTTCATTCTGTTTGTTAGGCTTTCATTTTTGTGTTCTATATTGAGGATTCCCTCTTTGACTTGATTTATTTCTGCAATGACACGGTTTTTTAATTCCTTGGACTCTTCCCAGCACTTCTCACTGTCTCTGATGAATCTCATCACTAGTTTCTTAAATTCCTTATCTGGTAATCCCTCTATGTCATCATCTTGCATCTCAGGTATTGAGATTAGTTTTTGGTTATTTGGGGTGGAAATGCTTGATCTTTCTTCTGAGTCATTACTTTTTCTGATACTTCTCCTCATTGTGTTGTTGTTTCTTGCCATTTGGGGATTTTAGCCTCTGACTTGCTTGTCCGGAGCCGTTGCCCTCGGTGCTGTAGCTTATAGGAAGTGTGACCCAGCAACTGCTGTATGGAGTGTTGGCCTAAGTATACTTCTTCTTACTCTATTGGGGACAGCAGATGATGGTGAGGTGGGTGTTGATTGGCTTCATTTGTGCCTGGGTTTATACCTCTGCCACTTGTCTCCATTGTAGCTAGTTGGTTGGGTGTTGTCCTATTTGTGCCAATATGGATAGGGTGTAAATGATATAGTTTGTAACCTTGGGCTTCTTCTCTTTGCTCTGGGTAGATGTAGAGCTTGCTGTTTCACACCCAACTATACCATCATAGGTGTAGTCCCCTGTTGGGAAACCCCCTGCTGTGGCCCTGCTTGCCTGTGTTTCTTCCCGGTTCAGGAGATCTGCTGGGTGGTGCCACCGACTCTGGGGCTCTAGCTAATCACAGCAGGAGGTTCTGCCTGAGATTCCAGCTGCTTGTTGCTCGGAGTTTGTGGACCACAGCCCTGAGCTGGGTCAGGAGGCTCTATGTCCCAGTCCTAGTGCCAGGCCTTCCCCCTGCAGCTCCCACTCAAAGTCGTTGCCCCACTGGGATTCACACTGCTCCACACCTCTGTCTGGGGTAGTTGACTCTGCTGAGCTGTGTCTTGCCTGTTGGGCTCAGGGCCTCTGTGCCACCTCAGGCCACAGGTCTACAGAGCTGCATCCCGCCTCTTGGGCTTCGGGCGGGAGCCGTGTGTAGCTGGGGCCCCTCCGCCACCTCAGGCCACAGGTCTGCAGAGCCCCGTCTTGCCTCTTGGGCTCGGGGTCTCTGCGCCACCTCAGGCCACAGGTCTACAGAGCCGGTCCTGCCTCTTGAACTTGGGGCGGGAGCCGCGTGTAGCTGGGGCCCCTGTGCCACCTCAGGCCACAGGTCCTCAGAGTCTCCTCTTGCCTCTTGGTCTCAGGGCCGGCCGTGCCTAGCCGGGACCGCTGCGCCCCTTGGGGCCACAGGCCTGCCCAGCCGCATCTTGCCTCATGGGCTGGGGACCCGTGCTGCACACTGCCCGGGTCTCTGTCCTGGGCCCCTGCCTCCTGTGGTTTGGAATCTACACCCTAGGCTGGGTTGGAAAGATCTGTCAAGTTCTTCTCCCTGGAATTCCCTACAGCAGCTCCGCTGCCAGGCCAGCAGGCTTTGTTTAGCAGCCTCCAGCTTCTATCCGCTGGGAGAACTTGCCCCACAGTTCTGCAGAACTGGCTTTGCTTTGGGGTCTCCTGCTGATCTGAGCACAGCAGGGAATCTGCTCGAGTTCACAGTCCTGCCCTGCCCCTTTTACCTATCCCCACAGTTCTGTGTCTCCTGGTTTGTTTCTCTGCTGGATCGGTGCCCCTCTGTCACCACTCTGCACTACGGTTGGCCATCTATGGTTGGCCAGCTCTCTATGGTTGGCCATCTTCCCCGATGTTCCCATAAGCTCTTATAAGGCCAAGATGGAGGGGCAGGCTATGCCGGGCAAGGGCCTAGCACCCACTGACATGAGTGAGATCTGGGTCTGAGAGTAGGCAGAGTGGGAGAACTTGAGAAACTCTCCTACTGGGTCGTAGCTCCTGCTGGTGAGCACATGATCCAGGCCTGGGGGCTGGGCAAGGTGGGCAAGTTAGCTCCACCTGTTGGCAAATGTGTGGGTTGGTTGTGCAAGGGGGCAGACCAGGCGGGGCCAAAAAATTTTACATCACCAGCAAGTGAAGAAACTGGGACAGAGCACAGGTCATTCCAGGCTAGGGTGTCACATCTACCAGTTTTCATAGGCCAAGGATAAGTGTAGACTGAGCAGGTCTAGGTTACAGTAACCACCAGTAAGAGTTAGGACGGGGGTAGGCTGGGGCCAGCCAGGCTCCAGCATTTGAAAGCAAAGGCCAAGACAGGTGAGGGACTATGCCAAACTGGGTCAGAAAAACCACTGGAAAAGGCAAGATTTATGGCTGGAAACAGGCCTGGCTGGGGAGCTCAGGGTATACCCTGACTAGGTTGTGTTTCCTACTGGTAAATGTGAGGGCCTGAGTAGAGGCTGTTGTCTGGTCTGGAGATGGCTGCAGTCCATTTTGGCACAAGTGTGGACTAGGTCTGGTGTGTGCCACACTGAGCTAGACTCCAGCACTCACTGGTGCTTGTGAGAACAAGGCTTAATGTAGGATGGACTAGGCTACATCTCTCCCTGTTGAGCTATGTATGAACTGGATGTGGATGATCCTGGGCTGGGCTGTAATATCCAACAGAAAAAAACCAGAATGGGTTAAGGTCCAATCAGGAAAGGCCACTGTTCCTGCTAAGACAGGATATGGATGAAGCAGTGCTGCACCATGGACCCAATGATCTGGCATTGGGATAAGTTCTCATGGAAGAGCTTGTGCAATTCCTCTGTTGGGACACAGTCCCTGCAGGTGATAGCAAGAACCATGACAGGGAATAGCTTAGAGCAGGCCAGGTTTATGGTACCCAAGGGCATACCTTTGGCTCAGGTCTGGGGCAAACCAGGCTAGTTCATATCACCCACTGGCAAATCTGAGAGCCAGAAATAGTAATGTGGCTCATGCCGAATTGGGCCACAACACCACACAATTCACATTAGAGATGGGACTGGTAGCTGGTTGGACTGCCTAGGCTATAGCTCCCACGTATGCGAGCTTGAACCGGGGGCAAGCTGGGCTGGGCCAGGCTGTAACACTCAATGGCAAATGCCGAGGTGAACTATGCTATGCCAGACTGGGCACAGCATGTAACCATCACAAGTGAGACCCATGGGAAAGCAGGCAAACCCAGTAGAGGGCTGCAAGGAGCTCCCCCACTGAGCCACTACTCCCAATGGTGCATGTGAGAGCTGGTATTTGGGCAGACCACTCCAGGCAGGGCTATAACATTTGTTGGCCTGCATGTTTAATGGAACAGGGAAAATCCAAGGTGGGCAGACTGTACCTACTGGTACGTCTATATGCCAGAGTGGGCGAGGGTTGGGTTGGATGGGCTTTGCCACGGTATCACTTAGCAGATGATGGCTCCAGCAGAGGGGGTGGGGCAAATTCTTCCAAGCTAAACTGCAGAAACTCCTGGAGAGTGCAAGATCCAGGAATGGGAGAGAGCCCATAAGGGAAATAGTGAGTACCTCACTAATAGACTGTAACACTCATTGGTTTGTATAGAAGAGCGGGTTGGAGACAGATCTGATCCAGCAATACCAACCACCAACATGTGCTTAAGCTCATGGGCGTGATGGAATGTGCTGGACCCTCTGTTGGCATGCACACACAAGAATCAGGTCTGGGATCACATCAGATCAAGTTTCTTTGGGGATCCCCTCCCCCCCAACTGAATCACTGGATTCAAAACTCCAACCATGGAGAGAACTGCAGGTTCCAGGGACTGACAATGGAGGGTATTTGTTAGAAACACACCGACTCAGTGGCTATGATGCAGCAGTGAACAGCATTCTGAGGTGCACACAGAGGATATGGCAATACATTGGAGCATGCAGAGAACACTTGTTACCATAACAGAGCACGAAGAACAGAACAAACTGATCAACTACCCCAGACAAGTGCTGGAGGTGAATACGTGGACAAATGGAGACTCTAAGATGGACTGTATCAACCAGTGGATTCTGGACAGATTTCATTGTGCTTGAATGGCGAGATAGTCAGTAATTCAGAACTGCGGAACTATCAAAACCTCAGAGCATGCCCCACATCAGGGATCATGGAATGGTTGGGAGACTGGGTGTGGCTTCTCCCTTTATCTCCTTCCTTCCCCAAGATACAGGAAGAAAAAGAGAATGTGGAAATGGTGATCTCACCTAACTTTCTATAGCTTTGACCAACCACTCCATACAACAATGTAAAAAAATCACCAAAAATAAAATTAATTTTAAAAAGAAGAAATTAAACAGTCCCCGATTGACAGAGTATAAAGTACAGTGGATTTTTTAATTCCTAAAAAAAAAAGAAACAGAAAACAATTTACTTACTTAAAAGTGAGAATTACAAAGCAGCAGTCAAAGCCAGCCAGACAGAAAGATCTTCCTGCTACTGGTTTACTCCCCATGTGGCCACAAGTGGCAGCAAGGTCCAGGACAAAACCAGAAGCCTGAACTCCAGTCTGATCCTCCACAAGGGTGCAGGTGTCCAAACAACTGGGACATTTTCTGCTATCTCCCAAGCACATTAGCAGGGAAGTAGATCAGAAAGTGAACATCAGGGACTTAACTGGTCCTTATATGGAATGCTGGCATTGCACGCAGCAGTGTAACATGTTATCTCAAAACATGCCACAAGGATGGCTTAAGTAAATCTGGTAATCAAAAGTCAGGTTGCTTTTCCCACTGAACCTTCTACTCATCCCATACCTGATATCCAATGATGTTATCTGGTATTTTGTATAATGTAAATACCACTGCTGGAAAACTAACCTTGAACCTAGATGGAAAGATATTTACACTGCTTTTACAATGTCACTATTCATTTGACAGGATGAATGACAGAAAAGCAGATGTTTTGTGCAATTTTTTTTCTGAATGCATTTACTAGCTGTGGCTGTGTCAGACTGACTCCAGGTCTCCCTCTGGCATCTCACCTGTGGGTGGGACATATGCAAGGACTTATACCACCACCAGATGCTTCTCAGAGGCATCAGTAGGAGGCTGGATTGAACGGGTGGAGTAGCCAGGACTAGAATCAGGTGCACTGTAATTGCATGCATTCACACCACCACACTGACACACCCTTACACTGTTTTATTTATTTTAATATTGCTGTCGGCATATTGTCGATATATCTCAGACAGGGCAAATTGCAGAAGTATAGTGGCTAAAGTTCTCACCTTGAACATATCAGAATTCCATATGGGCACCAGTTCTGATCCTGGCAGCTCCACTTCCCATCCAGTTCCCTGCTTGTGGCCTGGGAAAGCAGTCAAGAATGGCCCAAAGCCTTGAAACCCTGCACCCATGTGAGAGTCCGAGAAGAGTATTTGGGCTCCTGGCTTCATTTTGGTAAGCAAAGGACATTTCAGTCACTTGGGGAGTGAATCATTGGATGGAAGGTCTTCTTCTCTGTCTCTCTTACTCTCTGTATATCTGACTTTGCAATAAAAAAAATTTTATTAAAAAATAAATAAATCTTTAAATATATATGTATGTATATAAAACAGAAAACCTAGAGAGGAAGTTTCAATCAGCTTTGACAGATCCAATGTTTAGTTATCAAAATTTTACCTTCTTTCTCTAACTTTTTTTTCATTTTTGCTTAAAAACTATCATCATGCTCCTCAAATACAATGTAAAGCAAGCTGAGAAGTAAACAAACAGCTTACTGAAGGTGTGTTGGTGTTCTCCCGCCTGGGAAGCATGGAGCAGGCTGCAGGGCTACACCTGCAAGAGAAGGTGGAGACAGGGAGTTATGCATTGGTCTTGATTGTTCCTAGCCTCTTCAGTGGTTCCCACTGTGCTAAGCAATGTCAACTTGGAGGCAGACACAGTGGCTGGAAAATAAAAGCCATCAGCTTCCCTGGGCAAGAATAGTACGTTACAAGGGACAAGGAGGCATCCTGGAAATAGTATCAATAATTCCAATAATTGATGGTGATTAAAGTCAAGTAATCATTAGGTCAATGCAAATAATTACTCCTTATTTAAAACTAATGTTACTGGGACTGGCACTGCAGCCTAGTGACTAAATTCCTCACCTTGCTATTATGCCTGGAACACAGTGGGTGGGTTCCAAGAACCCTCTGGGAAACCTACATGGATTCCTGTTGCTGGACCAAGCATGGCAGAACCCTGACATCTTGGGAGTGAATCAAACAGCTGATGGAACATCTCACTTCTCTCTGCAATTTACCTTTCAAATATACATAGTCTTTATGAAAATGATTGTAAAAAAATATACTGTATCTAGAACAACATATTTTAAGTTGATTTGAGGGTATATCTTGGTGAGTAATAAAGAATTAGATTTCAAATTCAAGTGAGAGAACTTCACAAAGACACTTGTACAACTGACATTTTTATACATATTTGGGCAGTATACTTGTTTTTTTTCCCCCTTTATTTTATTTTTAGTTTTATGATACAATTCCATGGGCTCTGGGATTTCTTTTGTTCCTGGGCACTGCAATATTCTATGCTGTATGACCAGCAGTGACCTAGCACGCTACACCACAACACAAGCACCAAAGACTAGCCTTTTTGACTCATTGCTAGTAAAAATGTTCTCATGTACCTTAGGTGTCTGATCATATTTTTTTTTTTAAAGATTTTATTATTATTGGAAAGCCAGATATACAGAGAGGAGGAGAGACAGAGAGAAAGATCTTCCATCCAATGTTTCACTCCCCAAGTGAGCCGCAATGGGCCGGTATGTACCAATCTGATGCCGGGAACCAGGAACCTCTTCTGGGTCTCCCACGCAGGTGCAGGGTCCCAAAGCTTTGGGCCGTCCTCTCCTGCTTTCCCAGGCCACAAGCAGGGAGCTGGATGGGAAGTGGAGCTGCCGGGATTAGACCCGGTGCCCCTATGGGATCCCGTGGCTTTCAAGGCGAGGACTTTAGCTGCTAGGCCACGCCGCCGGGCCCTGATCATATTTTTTTTAATATCTTCCACCCGATGATTAAATCTCCAAGTGACTGCAATGGCTGGTATGCACTGATACAAATCCAGGAGCCAGGAAATTCTTCCAGATCTCCCACACGAGTGCAGGGTCCCAATGCTTGGGGCTGTACTCGACTGCTTTCTCAGTCTACAAGCAGGGAGCTGGATGGGAAGTGGGGCTGCTGGGATTAATACTGATGCATATGGGATTCCGGCATGTTCAATGTGAAGACTTTAACCTCTAGGCTAGCAAGCTTGGCACTGATTGTAGTTTTTTTTTATTATTATTACTTCATTTTATAACCCATTCTTCAAAGACAAGCACATTAATGTTCCTTTCCCAAAAAACTCTGGACCTGAAATAATCACTGTAATTCATGTACTGATGTGTGACCATGTCTTATGCTTACATTTAGATTAAATGCCGAATACCCTATAGAGGAAAATCACGTTTAATGCAGAATGCTGTTTGACCTAGTAAAATGCACCTGAAATTTTTAAAATGATTTATTTCTCCATTTACAGTGCTAAAAATCACCTAAGAACTAAACACAAAATTTACAAATTAAATTCATTGTTTTTCAATTATGACCATCACCACTATCAATTTTTTTTTCTGCAAAGCCTTTTTTTTTTTTTCTCCATTTTCTAAGATATATTTTTGACAATCTTTACATAGTTAATTAGGGTAAAAAGGTCCAAGGGTTACAGGAAAGTGGGTAAGACTGTTATTTCCACATTGTTTCCTTCATATCTCTGAGGTAAAGGCGGATTTTAAGGGAGAAGCCCCACCCAGTCTCCCACCCATCCCAGGTCCCTTATGTGTAGCATGCTGCGAGGTGTTGCTCAAGTGTTTTTGATAGTTGAACAGTTATGAATTGCAGCTAATGTCACCACTCCAAGCACGAAGAAATTGCTGCAGAACCCACTGGTTCACATGGTCCTTCATAGAGTCTCCATTTCCCCAGTTTTTCACTGCCAATATATAGCTGAGGCACCACCATCAATTTTTAGCTGTTTATACCTTGTAAAAACTGTTAGAGTTGATCACAGTGGTAAAGTTTCTGATTGAGAGCAATACAACCCAGAGTGCCCGGTCTGAATGCAAGCACCATGCCTGATTCCATCATACCTGGCTGCACAAATCCACGCTGGGACATCACTGAAATATGAAGTTCAAGCAGACATTTCAGTTATGTTGAATACTTAGATTTAGCACATAGCTTCCAGCTAGTAACAAATATTTATTTGAAATGCAAGCAGAGCTTACATCTGGTGGTTCATGCTACACACACTTACAAGCGCTAAGCTGAGTCAAGCCAAAATTAGAAAGGAGGAACTCTTTTTTGTTACAGATTATTATTATTATTTGGAAAGTCAGGTATGCAGATGACTCAAGCCAAAGCTAGAAATGAGGAATTGCATCCATGCTCCCATAGGGATAGCTAAAAACCCAGTTTGGTGAGACGTTTTTGCTGTCAATCCAGGAAGTTGCTAATTAGAAGTAGCCAAATCCTGTGCTAGCAATCTTGAAGGATACCATGGGTATACATATCACTTAATAAATGTGCTGTGATGCCATACATGCCTCATTAGCTCCCAGTTTTAACTTAATCTAATATGGTATAACAATTTGGGTAGGAAACCAGCTTCTGAGAGTAATTTCTCTCCATGCTCTCTGTCCTGGCCTCTAAAACAAAAACACACAACAAGATGGCACCAGCATCCTGTGGCTAAGCATCCACCATCGGTGCTGTCATCCCATATGGGTGCTGCTGCAGCTTGGGCTGCTCTGCTTGCACTCTAGCTCCCTGCTAATGGCTAGGAAAGCAGTCAGGATGGTCCAAGTCTTTGAGCACCTGTGCTTGTGTGGAAGGCTAGGATAAACTCCAGGCTCTTAACTAGCACCAGCCACCTTCAGCTAGTGAGGACAGTTAGGGAAGAAACCACCAGATGGTAGATGCCTCTCTGTCTCTGCTTCTTCCTGCTTCTTTTTCTGTAATGCTGCCATTCAAATAAAAATACATTTTAAAAGAATGTTTATTTTGAAGAAAAGAAAAGAAAAAAGAATAGAAAACCAGTCCTCTCTGGACTTCTCCCTAATACCTTTAATACTTCCAGTCCAAAGTCACTGCCAATGTGCTGCTTCTATAGAGATTCACCCACAGTGGACACTGCATATGGTGAAGATGGGATCTAGGCGTCCTGAGGACCAATCAAGACCCTCATCACCCATGCAGGCCATGGGCCCATACCTCTCAGCACCACTCAGCCTGAGCATGGTTCTGGCAACAGGCAACTGAGCACAGAAAAAGCAGAGATGTCAGCTGCTGGCAGTCAGCAGGAGGTGGAGGGCTGTGTTCTCAGTTGCAATTGCCTGGAATGCAGATCAGGGAGGAACCAGTTCTAGGATCAAATAACACTAAGTCTCCCTGCCTTGACCAAATCTTGAATTTTCTTCAAATATGTTTTTTAAAAAAGGGAAGTACCAGAAACTACGGTAACTGAGAATGTTTCAAAATGCCTTAGGTTCCTTTAGAAAAGGATGCACATGGACACAGGAAACACCACGGGAGCGTACAGGAAGGTGGAGGCTTTGAGTCAGCCAGGGAGAGACCTCAGCAGAAACCAAATCTAATACCACCTTTTCTTAAGCTTTCAATCATTAGAAACTCAAGAAATGCATTACTGTGATTCAAGACAGACATTCTATAGTGTATTTTTATGGCAACCACAGTACACTCTTATTTTCCATTCTACTTCTTATTGCCAATGAGAAAGAATCCACCATCAGAGCAATATAGAAACCAAAGGTTATGACTTTAGATACCTAACACTTAAAATAACAACAGCAGCAACAAAGTCAAATAAGCAACTTAATTACTGATCTCAAAGTCCCAGAAAAATTTAAAGAACAAGAAAACAAAACAAAACAAAACAACCTAGGAGTAGTTACAGGAAATTCAAAATGATGATTGGTGAAGAAATGAAATGAATTAACTATATTAAGCAATACTGAAGAGAATGGAAACACTGAATTTTTTAAAGACAAAATTAATAAACCTTTAGCGAGATTAAGAAAAATTAAGTCCCTGCATGGTAGACTAGGGCTCAAAGTCTTCACCTTGCAAATGCCAAGATACTATATGGGCGCCGGTTCTAATCCGGGCAGCCCTGCTTCTCATCCAGCTCCCTGCTGTGGCTTGGGAAAACAGTCAAGGATGGCCCAAAACCTTACAACCATGGACCTGTGTGGGAGACGCAGAAGAAGCTCCTGGCTCCTGGTTATGGATCAGTGTTGCTCATGCTGCTGTGGCCACTTGGGGAGAGAATCGATGTATGGGAAACATTCTTCTCAGCCTTTCCGCGACTTTGTATATCTTATTTGCAATAAAAATAAAATCTAGGGCCCGGCGGCATGGCCTAGCAGCTAAAGTCCTCACCTTGAAAGCCACGGGATCCCATATGGGTGCCAGTTCTAGTCCTGGCAGCTCCACTTCCCATCCAGCTCCATGCTTGTGGCTGGGAAAGCAGGAGAGGACGGCCCAATGCATTGGGACACTGCACCGGCGTGGGAGACCTGGAAGAGGTTCCTGGTCCTGGCATCAGATCGGCACACACCGGCCGTTACGGCTCACTTGGGGAGTGAAACATTGGATGGAAGATCTTCCTCACTGTCTCTCCTCCTCTCTGTATATCCGGCTTTTCAATAACAATAAAATCTTAAAAAATAATAATAAAAACTAAATAAAATCTAGGGCCCTGTGCAGTGGTCTAGTGGCTAAAGACCTCACCTTGAAGGCAACAGGATCCAATATAGGCACAGGTTCTAATCCCGGAAGCCCCACTTCCCAGCCAGCTCCCTGCTTGTGGCCTAAGAAAGCAGTTGAGGATGGCCCAAAACCTTATGATCCTGGACATTGTGGGAGACCCAGAAGTGCTCCAGGCTCAAGGTTTCAGATCGACACAGCTCAGGCCGTTGCGGCCACCTGAGGAGTAAATGAGCAGAAAGAAGTTATTTCTCTCTCATGTTAAAACTGCTTTCACAAAAGTATAGTGATCAGAGCTATTTGGACCAGGTGGGTTCTGCCACTGCTTGTGATTTGACCATCCCACGTGGATGCCACTCCAAGTCCTGGTTGCTTCATTTCTGATCCAGGTCCCTGCTAATGCATGTTGGAATTCAGAGGATGTCCCATGGGCTTGAGTCCCTGTGCTGATGTGGGGGAACTGGAAGAATTCACTGACTCCTGGTTTCAACCTGGTCCTGCTTTAGCCATTGCAGTCACTTGGAGAGGGATAAAGCAGATGGAGGCCTTGCATTCTAACTCTCTCTCTTTCTCTATAACTCTGCCTTTCCTATTGACAAAATTGATCTTTACTGGAAAGAAAAAAAGAAATACAATGGATCACTAGAGATTACCAACAGTAATTATAACCAAATAAGTTGTTCATCATTTCTGGATACTTAGTATTAGCCTACCAAAGTGAATCAGAAAGACACTAAAAACCTGACAAAATTAACAGTAAGTAACAATGAATCAGAAATAAAATGCCTTCAGCCAAAGGACAACAGCAGGTGTTTCCATTACTAAATTCTGCCAAATTAACACCAATTTTTCTTGAATTATTGTAAACCATTGAAAGGGAAAAAAACAGTTCCAAATTTATCCTGGGCCTAACAATATTTAGATTCCAAAACTAGACTGAATCAACAGTGGGTGACTTAACTTATATCTGACTGTGTTTCAAATTGACAAACACAATGTAATTGCTCAGTCAAAATGCAATCTCCATTGTAGCGTGATTAGACTTCGGCGTATTTATTTCTTAAAGCTCCTTATAAAATAACTTCATACCCTGGAAGTCTAGTTTTAAAAAATCATAAGCCGAGATAATCAAGATGGCGGAATTCTTTGAGGACATGTTTAAACGGACGGAAGATCATTTAATCAGGGTGAAGCAGAGAGGACATATTTCAGGAAATAGGAAAGCACAGAACACAGCAGAGGGGTACCTGGAGACTGACAGACACAGGACAGCATCAGACACAACGGTGTGGTGTTGCAGTGACTGATACTCCAGCAGCATGGTGATCTGAACTCCACCAGCAGCCGGAACTCCATCAGCAACCAGGTGGGGAGGGACTTTCATTGGGAGCTCAGGAGGTGAACCCAGACAAAGACCAGTCCGTCCTGCTGGTCCGATTGATTTGACCAGAAGCAGAGACAGGGCAGCAGATTTCAGACAAAGATGGACTTACAACAAAACTGTTTACTATATCTTGACAATAGGATTCTGGACACTCTGCAATTGTCCATGCCCGCAATGATGGACATATGACTGAGTATGAAGAACTAAATGTTAGTAAGAGGAACTAGGTGGGGGGGAGGGGTTTGGGGAGGGAATAGGGAATATGCTGCAGTATCATAAAATCAGAGCAATATTAATAAGATGTAAAAAAAAATTTAAAAAATCATAAACCAGTAAAATTTCCTCACATAATACACATAAAGTGAATTCAACAGCACCATTCAATGCACACATGATAGTCAAAGCGTATCTAGCCTGAGGATGTAGAAAATAGGGCAACAAATGCAAATCAACACACCAAATGCTTCACACAAGCAAGATGAAGGATAACATTATTAAAAATATCTTTCTGAAAACATGCAGTAAAATGCTACATTTATTTTACAATTATGCACATAGATAAGTTGAGCAAACCTACAAATATTCAAATATACATCAACTGAGGTATATTGGTATATTTCTTCCAAGATCTGCAATCAAATAAGAATGCCAACTTTTCACTGTTGTTTAATATTTTCCCAAAGAAAGTAAATAAGGAAATAAAATGAACAGAAATTGGGATCAAGAGATTCAACTTTATTTGCTTTTGAATTCTTTTTCCCTGATTTTGTTGATAATGAAACCTAATGAACACCAAGACTGTATTCAGCCACTAAAAATAAAATATTGTTATTCGCTGTAAAAGAAATGAAACTGGATAGAATAAAATCAGGAAAATATACAAATAGATCTAGCATGTTATACATATATAAAACTCAAAAACTCCCAGCTGCACTTTGAGTGGTGATTATTACAGACTGAGAAGAGTGAGGCCTGGGGAAAGGAAGGAGGTAGAACAGGGAGCCAAGAAAGTGAGACAGAAGGAACAGGATCCAGTGTCCCATCCCAGTGTGGTGACTGCAGTTCACAACAGGATAAGCTGATGCAGGAAACTAGACGGAGCACCCTGTTTTCCGTAAAAGCAAAGATACATGGAATGCCTGGGCACCTGGTTTATTCAGTTAGCCTGTATATGTACACAAACACTGCACTGTACCTTGCAATAGTATTGAAGTACTTTGTGCTCAAAATTATGTAGAAGTTTTAGAAATCAGATTAATCCAGGCCCAGCGATGTGGCCTAGTGGCTAAAGTCCTCGCCTTGCATGCCCCAGGACCCCATATGGGCACCAGATCTAATCCCAGCAGCTCCACTTCCCATCCAGCTCCCTGCTTGTGGCCTGGGAAAGCAGTTGAGGACGACCCAAAGCTTTGGGAACCTGCACCCGCATGGGAGACCCGGAAGATTCCTGGTTCCCAGCTTTGGATCAGCACACACTGGCCATTGTGGCTCACTTGGGGAGTGAAACATCGGATGGAGGATCTTCCATCCTCTATCTTTCCTCCTCTCTGTATATCTGACTTTGTAATAAAATAAATAAATCTTTAAAAATAAAAAGAAATCAGAATCATCCCTTCACAGTAACAATATCTAAAAGATTTAAACTGTCCGGATCTACACAATATAAAACACATTTAGTGCTTTTGAAATTCTTTATTCTATGTTTCTTTTGTACAGCATTTATTCATTTTCACTGGAAATTCAGATTTACAGAGAGGAGACAAGAGAGAACGACTTCCCATCCACTGGTTCACTGCCCACGTGGACACAACAGCCAGAGTTGAGCTGACCTGAAGCCAGGAGCCAAGAGCTTCTTCTGGGTCTCTCATGCACACGCAGGGTCTCAAGACCTTGGGCTGTCCTCTACTGTTATCCAGGTCACAAGCAGAGAGCTGGATAGTAATTGGAGCAGCCGGGACAAGAACTTGTGCCCTGACACATGCAAGATTAGGACAGTACCAACTAGGCTATCATGCTAGGTTCTTTTCTTTTCCCAGGATTTTATATAATCTTAATTAAATTTTTTTATCTTTCATTATTATTGTTTTATGATAAATTTCCATAGTCCCTGGGATTTTCCTTACTCCCACCTTTTTGATTATTTAAAAACAATTCATTTATTTGCTTAAATGTGAAAATTACACAGCAAGAGCCAAAGACAGACAGACAGATCTTCCCTCCACTTGTTTACTCCCCATGTGGCCACAAGAGGCAGCAAGGTCCAGGACAAAACCAGGAGCCTCAACTCCATTCTGATCCTCCACAGGGGTGCAGGAGTCCAAAGAACTGGGTCATTTTATTCTATCTTCCAAGCACACTAGCAGGAAACCACATCAGAAAGTGAACATCACACTACAAATGATGTCTCTCACATTCTTTAAAACAAATAATAGAAAAATTAATCAAAAAGTACAGCGTGATTTTTGAATGTTGGATCACTGAAAGTGTTTGACACCAAATGACGGTACAAACATTCACTTTCTCCATTCTGATGCTTTTTAACATATAAATCTTTATTCAAAACGATACTACTAAAAATGAACAAGATTGTTGCTCTTGATATTAAGTAAAAAGAATGACAAAACTTACACAGCATAGGATAAAACAGTTGAGACTTTTCCTGAACTTCTCAAGAAATTGGGAGTATACCTGAAATTCTACAGAAATGAGACAGTGTTATTTACAATTGGGTTTAGATTATTTACAACTATACTTTACAGACTCTATGGAAACACCCACAAATTCAGGAGATATATCCTTGACATCTTCATAGAGGACAGAATATGCACCATCTAAAATATTCAGTTAAAATGAGGAGATGTGGGCGTCTAGTAGAGTGGATGAGAAACTGCTTAGGAGACGCTCACCCTACACTGAACTTCCTGTGTTTGTGTTATGGCTCCACAACAAATTCCATCTTGTTGCAAACTCACTCTCTGGATGCAAGCAAGAAATTTCTCAAGTATGTGAGTTTTTGCACCTGCTAAAATGGACACAGATTTAGTTCCTGGCTCCTGTTTTTGCCTCAACTTTGTCACAATCTTGCAGGAATTTAAGGAGTTAACCAGCAGACGGTAGATCACTCTCCATAAATTTTATAAATGAAATATACTAATAAGATTTTTTAAAATCAGAAGACAAAAAGAAATAATTTTTAAAAAAGAATTGGCACTAATGTTTGGTGCAGTGTTTCACACAGTTTTCAGGATCACATACTTCTTCCCAGTGATTCTAAATAGAGCAGCACATTCTTTAAAGGAAATTCTCATAGAACAGCAAGGGAAGGTACACACCGACTGGCAGTAATCAGGACAAGCTAATGCTTCAGTATCAGTGTCCAGCCAGTGGGAACTGCTACTGAGCAATGTGGTCAGAGATCTCAGTTAACACTGCATGAAGAAAATAAAGTCAATCCAAATGCTAGAAAACTCAAAATAAGTGTACATGGAGGAAACGTTGGACTGTAATCCTTCTACTTTACAAATACTTCATACACTTCAGAGTTTATGCACAGTCTGTAACATAATATTGTGCTATATGCAAAACATTTGCAATGAATTAGCATATGAGAAATAAAAACCAAGACAAGTACTGTCATCACATCAAAAACTAAAGCAAAGGCCAGCATTGGGGCATAATGTATAAAGCTGCCAACTGCAACACCAGCATCCCATATGGAATCAGCTGTTCCACTTCCAGCCCCGCTTTCTGTTCATCTCCTGGGAAAAGCAGTGGAAGATCATCCAAGTGCCTGGGCCCTGATCACCCACATGCAAGCCCTGGAGGAAGCTGCAGGCTCCTGGACTCAGCTTGGTGCAGCACTAGCTATTTTAGCCACCTGCATAGTGAACCAGTGGGAAGATGATCAGTCTCCTATTTTTCTTTAAAGTTTTATTAATTTTTATCACAAAGTCACATATATGTAGAGAGAGAGAGAGACAGAAAAGACAGAAATATAGTCTGTCCACTAATTTACTCCACAGGTGACTGCAATGGCTGTGCAGCCACTGTTCGGCTGTGCCAATCTGAAGCCAGGAGCTCTTCCGGGTCTCCTACGGGGGTGCAGGGTCCCAAGGCTTTGGACCTTCCTAGACTGCTTTCTCAGGCCACAGGCAGGGAGCTGGATGGGAAGCGGGGCCACAGGGATTAGAATCTGCACCCATATGGGATCACGTAGCACTATATGCAGTGACATCAGCTGCTAGGCCACCTTGCCGGGCCCTGTCTCTTACTTGAATTCTCATTTGAACATACACAAATAAAACGTACAAAAAATTTTTAAAATAAACAAAGACATATTTTGAAGATTTATTTGCCATACCATAACACTTAAAAAAACTTCAGTTTACGAAATCACAAACATCAGTTGTCAGACAGTACTAGGATTTAGTCACCTCTGGGGATGGAAGATCAGAGAGACTGAGACATGAATTGACAAAGGCATTTTTTCAAGAGGTACGCAGCTGATATTGTTTACAGTCTTGCTGCAAAATTGCAGAAATAAAGTTGTCAAGAATTTACTTTTCTTTCTGTGAGACCATTGCATAAACTCAGGTTCCATGCAAGAGAGCAAAGATGTAACATGCCAATCAGGGCACATCTTTCCTGCATCAGTGAGCAAACTAGAAATCAAAGCACCAGGACATGACCGAGAATGAGCTCTGGGAAGCAGCCTACTTACACTTCACAGGGAGACCCACACTCAGCAGCTTCCCCACACACCCAGGCATTGGGGATCACTCTCACTGAGGACGCAGTGCCCGGGGGAGCTAACTGCACTGATGGAGGGAAATCTAAACAGCCAGAAATGTGACAGTGTGGACCCGGGAACTCCTCACAGCCTGCAGTGTCTCCTCTATCATCTTAGCTCTCTGATGCAGAACATTTAACTACAACTTAAGGTTGCGTTCACTGAGACCGGTTTTATAACATCGTTTGTGCTATTTTTGCTTAATAACAATTTACTACCAACAACTAATCACAACACAATTCAATTATTTCATCATCTGCAATTAGGAGACGCCTCAGGGTCAAGGCTCAATCTCTATATACAGGTGCCGGTTAATGTTAGTGGATAGCAGGTGTCAGCTCTTTCTGGTCTTTTGTCCCCTTTAAGAAGTTATGTAGAGGGCCCAGAGCAGTATCCTAGCTGCTAAAATCCACTCCTTGCAGTGGTCAGGATATCATGTAGATGCCAGTACTAATACTGGTGACCCGGCTTCCCATCCAACTCCCTGCCTGTGGCCTGAGAAAGCAGCTCACAACAGCCCAAAGCGCTGGGACCCTGCACCCACCTGGGAGACTAAGAACCAGATTCTGGGTTCCTGGCTTGGATCAGCGCAGCTCAGGCCTTTGCAGTCACTTGGGGATTGAATCAATGAACAGAAGGTCTTCCTCTCTGTCTTTCCTCGTCTCTGCATATCTGCTTTCCAGTAAAAATAAAATTAAGCTTAAAAGACCCTTGTCCCAGATATTGAACACAAATAATATTAACTTTTATTTAAACCAGTCAAATATATTCACATTTTTTTTTACCCTTTCTGCCACCAGAATAGGACCACTGCAAATATTCACTGGAATAACTTATGAAACCAGTCACAAATACACTCACAAACTGTTAAGTTTTCTAGGCCACCAACACTTCACCTTCACAAAGATTCTTTCTAGGTACAAATTATCCTCTGACTAAACCAACTTGTGGATGCAAAATGAAACTGCTGTGTATCCCAAGCTCACTACCCTAGGATGTACCCAGACATTTGCCAAGGTTTTACTCCCTAGGTAGCCAAGGCTGAGAGAACCCAAAGTGCATCAATCATTTCTCTAGATGACATTAATATGTCACCAAGGAATGGAGTTCTGAATTAGCAAAGCTCCGAGGGGCTTAGCTATATTAAATAGAAATGGAAAACAACAGAAGCCCTCAAGTTTAAGGGCATCAGCTGCCACTCTGAATGGAAACCCCCAATCTACTGCTTTCTTTCAGGGGGAATGAGTGATCCAGAGGATAAGTTAGTCATGTTTTTTGTTACACAATATTTTGAAACTCAGAAAAACAAAAAGAGGTAGTGAGGACCATGTAAAAGTTTCAATAGAGGATCACAAGTTGAAGATAAATACGTCAGGTTTTGCACACTGGTACCCAAGCCACTGTCTGCTGCCTCCCAGCCTGGGCAGTAGCTGCACACTGCATTTGCACAGAACTGAAACCCAGGCATTCTGATGGAGACACAGGAGTCCCAATGTCATCTGAACCACTGTCACACACACACACACAGGGCAGGGATGCCTTCCTGTGCTGTGTCAGGTAGCCATTCACACTTTTCTCCCATGCCTACTGTTCACAGTAAACAGTGCTTCTAAAGAGCTATAGATTATTTCATGAGATAAAAAAAAAAGACAACATACTGAATTGTATCTTGCAGCAAATAGTGCATAGTGTTGTGATTTTTCAGGGCAGAGAGCAGCACTTGGCATTGAGGCAAGAGTTCTGGACATTCAGAGATTTGCTCCCTGCCTAATGCTCTTTGCTGAGCCTGACTTATTCCCTCAACAACTCATGGGCACATTTAATCCCACTCATGAGACTTAAGGGAATGGGTGACAACATACCAGAAGCCATCAGGATAAATCAGTAGTGCTGCCTTAACGGCTTCTTCCTCAGGTTCTTCTAGAGAAGCCCCTTTGCCTGAGTGCCCGTGCACTCCCTTGGCTTGTCTACAAGGTCGCTGTGCCACACCAGGCCTCTGCCAAGCACAACGCCAGCACCACATGCTGCCCCTCAACCTTGCAGTACAACTCGGAGGAAAACAAGGCTGTTTGTTCTAACTGCTGGAGTCTGTGCTGCTCTGGTGTCAGCAACAAGAAAACTGCCCCAGACCCTTAGGAGGAGCTTCACTGAGGACTCAGCTGGGGGCTCCAGACACTGTGGTTCAAGTCAAGACCTTTTTTTTTTTTTTAAGATTTTTTTTAATTATTAGTATTGGAAAGCCGGATATACACAGAGGAGAGACAGAGAGGAAGATCTTCCATCCCATGTTTCACTCCCCAAGTGAGCTGCAATGGGCCAGTGCGCGCCGATCCGATGCCGGAAACCAGGAACCTCCTCCGGGTCTCCCACGTGGGTGCAGGGTCCCAAAGTTTTGGGCAGTCCTCCACTGCTTTCCAGGGCCACAAGCAGGGAGCTGATGGGAAGTGGAGCTGCCGGGATTAGAACCAGCGCTCATATGGGATCCCGGCGCTTTCAAGGCCAGGACCTTAGCCGCCAGGCCACGCCGCCGGGCCCCAAGTCAAGCGCTTTAAACAATAAAAAGAAAATCCTGCCCAACAT
Organism: Ochotona princeps; assembly: GCF_030435755.1. Classification (NCBI taxonomy): domain Eukaryota; kingdom Metazoa; phylum Chordata; class Mammalia; order Lagomorpha; family Ochotonidae; genus Ochotona; species Ochotona princeps. The sequence goes on from NC_080852.1 coordinate 3,140,623, forward strand.
GAAGGTCGAACTGTCCCCGGACACTCCCACCTTCTCACTGCACAATAATGGGTTCAACTGGGAGTCCTAGTGTTCAAGGTCAGTGCTGCAGAGTGAGGACCCCAAGGGCCCCCTCCTGGCCCCCGCCCACCCGCCCCGAGGCCTCAGGAGATGCTCTCACACACTCACCCTTCCCAGCTTCTCACGAGTCGGGGGTCCTGCAGAGGCTCCTGCGGGGAGGGAGCTCACAGGGCAGCACTGGCTCAGCCACCTGCACCTCTCCACCAGCACAACCAGCAACGTGCCTATGGCAGCGCCCACAACAACCTCCCGCCTGCTGCCACAGGGCTTCCTGGGCGCGCGTGATTGGACCGCTCCCCACAGACCATGAGCACATCACAAGGCGCAGCCAATCAGAAGCCCAAGGGGTCAAGGGGCAGTGAGGTAGGATTCTGGAGGGAGGGGAAGTGAGGGGCGGGGCTTCACCTCAGGCTGGAAGGGGCCTCCTCTCTTGCAGCTTGAGCCTTCCAACAGCAGGGGACGCTGTCGCCTCTCACATCAATCCACCTCCTGGCCTTTCCTTCCCTCTCTGCTTCAGGATCCTGTTCAAGTCTAGAATCCCAAAAATGTGTGACAATAGTCTCAAATTACAAATCACAGAGTATTCAATAGATTCCGGGACGTCTTTGTAGTGGCTTTTTGACGTTAGGTAATACGCCTTTTAATATACAGAACTGAAAATTCAGTATAAATTAACCTTTTAATCTCACTTCTCTGACGATCATTTTCTTTTCCATATATTTTTAAATTTTCATATTGCTCCACATTGTTTCTTAGTAGTGCATAGTAACTTGATTGTATATCTTGATCTCGTACCTGGAAATCTTGCTTGATTCGCTCATCAGTTTATGTTTGGTTTGCATAAAAGGCCCACTATTATATATGGATTATTCTGCCACTATGCTACAATATATTAATCAATAAATTATTGTAGTAATATATTTGATAATCCTGCCACTATGCTACCATTTCCTGTCTGTGCTTAAATTCACAGATAGGAAATTGTGATTATATATTCACAACAATACTTAAGAGACCAAGTGAGAAGGCTTGTCAAAATTTCATCCAAAGACTTTCAAGTGTTATATGTGGTAAACATTGTGTTTGTGTTTCCTGTTTATGAAATAGATGTATTTCAGTGACTTGGTTTCCACAATTTGTGGCTTTGGGTTTCTGCTTTAAAATATCTTACTCGTAAATATTTCAGAAAATTCTGTTCTAATCTAATGAAAGCTTACATGTTTTATGAAGGATGATGTTGTTCATATTCCTGAAATTGATTATTTACATGGTGTTTCCTTTTTAATGACTTGTACTGATTTTTTATGAGATTCATTTATTTTTCTGTAGCACCCAACAATAAGAAGGAGAATGAGTGAGGGCTGGTCAGGAAAGGCCACTGTTCCTGCTAGGACAGGAGGTAGACTAAGTAGGGCTGGGCCTGGACCCACTGGTGTGCGTGAGATCTGCCAGGGAGGGGTTCTGATGCAGGAGCTTGGGGAAGTCCTCTGTAGGAACACAGTCCCTACAGGTAAGCACAAGAACTAAGACAGGAAGCAACCCAGACCAGGCCAGGTTAGGATACCCACTGGCATGCATTTGGCTTGGGTCAGGGGTTGAGCCAGGCTGTCAGATCTGAGAATCAGAATCGTGTGTGGGACATGCTGGTTAGGGCTGCAATATCAGCTAGTTCACATCAGGGCTGGTAGTAGGGAACTGGTTGGGCTGGCCTAATCTCTAGTCCCCCGCAGCATGAGCTGGAACTGGGGATGAGTCAGGCCTGGTCAGATTAAAACATCCACTGATTAATGCCAAGGTGAGGTGGGCCATGCCAGTCTGGGCCACAGTGCTCAACCAGCACATGTGAGCCCCAGGGTCGTAAGGAGAGGGTTGAGCCCTGTAAGAGAGGGGCTCCCATACTGGACCACTCCTCCCACTGGTGAGCCTAAGAGCTGGGATGGTGGCAGATCAGACCTGGCAGGGCTACACCTGTTTGCCTCATGTGAACTGGATCAGTGGAAAGCCAGGCTGGGCTGATTGTACATAGTGGTAAATGCATAAGCCAGAGTGAGTGTGGGTTGGCTGGGCTTAACCCTAGCACCAACTGGCAAATTCTGTCAAGTTTAACTGCAGAAACACCTGGAGAGTACAAGACCCTAAAGTGGGAGAAGGTCCAGTAGGGAAACAGTGGGCACTTCCTTCTTGGGTTGCCACTCCCAGTGGGGAGCATGAGAACCAGGACTGGGCAAGCATGGCTAGACAGAGTGGCACCTGCAAGCACTGGATAGTGGTTACTGGATAGTGGCACTGAAGTGGATATTGGGGCTTTTTGGAATAACCTAGCCTTAGGTGCCCATTGACATATACAAGAGCTGAATGGCATGGGGGACAGACTGAATCAGTCTGCTGTACAGACCAGCAAGCATGGGAACCAGGGCAGGGGGCAGGCCTGGTGGGGGTTATTGTGAGTCTCTCTGACTAGGCTACAGCTGCTGTTGGTTTACATGAAGGCTGAGTGTGTGCTGGGTATTACAGGGCTCTGCTGCAACACCCATGATTTCAATAGAAACCAGGGCTGGAGACAGAACTGACCCAGCAATTGCAACCACCAGTGTGTACACTTGTGGATTTGGATGACAGATTCTGCCAGACCTGTATGAGCAAGCACACACAGGAACAGGTCTGGGGTTACCCCAAATGAGGTTTCTTTGTGGATCCCCTCCCCTCGACAACTCAATGAATGGATTCAGAACTCCAATCACAGACAGAATTAGAGGTTCTATGGTCTGACTGTGGAGTTTAAATATTTATGTCTGTATTCCTTACCCTCTTTTCAGTGCTTGGGTGGGACAATAAAGATGTTAATTCTAAGATGCTTTGCATTTCTAGTTGTGTAGTATCAAGAGTTTCAGGAGAGGTAAGGCCTAGCAGTGATGGAGTGTGGGCAGAGGAGCCAGGGAAAAGTGAATGTCTGCAGCTTTGTAAGTGTGCCCAGATTACTTGTTGCATGTCTCTTAGGATAACTTACGTTGCTGGGGAAGCAGGGACATAGATCTTCAGTTTAATGGATAGACTTCAGAGTAATGATCATTTGTTCCTCTTGGGGTTTTGATTGACTGCATTGCTGTAGGGATTTGTGATTTGTTCTTTCTAGCAGGCCCTGTTATCACCAAGCTCAGTTAACAAGACTGCTTAATAAACCCTAGACTTGTCTGGAGTGATCTCGCTCAAATCCCACAACAAACATAATAGCTAGCCTCTTGTACCCTATCAACAACATTTGTGTATGATTAAATTTATCTTTTTAAAAAAATATTTATTTTATATTTATTGCAAAGTCAGGTTTACAGAGAGGAGAAGAAACAGAGAGGAAGCTCTTCTGTCCATTGACTCACTCTCCAAGTGGCCACAATGGCCAGAGCTGTGCCCATCTGAAGCCAAGAGTCTGGAGCCTCTTCTGAATCTCTCACATGGGGGCAGGGTCCCAAGGCTTTGGGCCATCTTCAACTGCTTTCCAGGCCATAAGCAGTGCTTTCCCTGGATAGAAAGCAGGGCTGACAGGATTAGGATAGGTGCCCATATGGGATCCCAGCATGAGCAAGGCAAGGACTTTAGCCACTAGGCAACTGCACTGGGCCCTAGATATAACTTTTAATGTAATCTGTAAAAAATGTGCCTGGGCTAGAGGAAAGTGGATGCAAATTAAGCCTATATTACAAAACATTAGAAAATTATCATCTCTCCCAAGCTAGTATGTAATGAGTTTTCAGTTGGAAATCCCAATTTGAATACTTGAGGTTTAGAACTTACAAGTGAAAAAAAAAATGTCAGGTTTCAACCTTTGTTCTAGTAAACATTTGACCTGGGCACTTTAGTTTAAGTTGACATATTTAAGTCACAAATTTTGAAATAATTGAACTCAACACAGTGGAACACGTGAAATTGCATTTGCTGCATAAAATTGCAATTCGCTAATTAGAAGACATGCAAAGAAACAGTGAGGGGATTAGCATGTAGCATTAGAATATAAACTCATCACAGGGCAGGTAAATGTATGTCAACTTTAAAGTATCCCTGGAGGGCTTGGTGTGAAGGCCTAGTGGCTGAAGTCCTAAATTTGAATGTACTAAGATCCCATATGGACACCGGTTCCAACCCCAGCAGCCCCAATTCCCATCAGCTCCCTGCTTGTGCCCTGGGAAAGTATTCAAGGATGGCCCAAAGCCTTGGGATCCTGTACACAAGTGGGAGACCTGGAGGAAGTTACTGGCTCCTGACTTTGGACTGGCTCAGCACCAGTCATTGCAACCAGTTGGGGAGTGAATCCGTGGAGGGAAGATCTTCCTCTCTGTCTCTCCTCCTCTCTGTATATCTGACTTTGTAATAAAATAAAGAAATCTTTAAAAAAAGAGTCTATGGAAGACATTCAGCCTGGAACATTAAGCACAGCATAAAAAACATTTCATTACAAGACTTATCTTCATCGTTGCATAGATTGCAAATGATTTACACAGGTTGTTAGTTATAATAATCCAGCAGTTTGTGGTATTCTAGTAAGACTTCACAGAACTCTGCACCTTAGGGCAGAGACAAGGGACTAACTTGTTGTGTAGTTCTAACAAGTCATATATTGGTGATTGGTGTACAGAAGAAACTTGAGTAAATAAGTAGATAAATCCCTAAGGATTTAATAAATGAGAAGGACATGAACACTGCCTCAGAGCAATGAGGCCTAGCAAAAACTGAAGAGAAAGAGGGAAAACATGCCCTGTTGAGAGCCTGGTCAGTGGTACAGGCTGAGCCAGTACAAGCTAACTTTTACCTAGATGTACAAAGCTTCTGGATTCGTCTTTTTCTGTCACCTGAGCTAATTTGGGATTCCTGAGAGGCCCTTATGGTGACTGTAAGGGAGGGAAGGGATCCAAAACTAGAACTAAGGACAGAGAAATCTGCTTTCCTTTGCCCAGAGGGAAACTTCATCTTCCCTTCCACTATGAGAACCACCCGGGGCTTGGTGCTGATCTGAGGTGTCACCAAAGCCTGTGGAGGGCCTTGAACCTGCAGAGGTTCCTGAGCTGCATCTGTCCATGTGCGAGATCCAATAGGAAATGGCTGACTCCGAATTCTTGGCCTTTGAGGACAGTCTAATTTCCAAGGACCTCCTTAGCAAGTGGGACATGGTGCTGGGAATACTTTCTGACAATCCTCGGCAAAGTGTCCACTGCTTCTGCAGTGGGAAGAACTTGGGAGGCTTCCAGAGGTCTCACTGGGACCAGGAGTATACACCTCTCTTATCCTCCTGCTCTGCCACGGGGTCCTCTCCTGATCTCTGTGATTAAAAGCAGACAAATGAACAACAACAGAAGAAAAACATGATGGCCACCTTTAAGAGATTGCCCAGGGTGCTCTCAGGTCCCATTGCAAAGAACTGTCATCTCTACATCACCTGTTCTTCTCTACACAGCTAGGATCTAATGGAATATACTTAAAGTCTTCCTCAAACATTTTAGTAAGGTGGGGGATTTTTCTTTGCCCCCAATAGATCAGGGATTTATTCAAATCCAAATGAAAACATTTAGCTTAGTAATCTTCATTTTTAGCATTTTTATAAGTCAGTTAAAACAGATCACATAGCTAACATTTTTACCTACTAGTCAATTAAAGAGATCGAATAGCTTGCCACATAGACATGCAGATGTGTAACAGGTAACACACATTACAAAATAATACAGTATTTGTAACAGCTTTCTAAAAATCTGTTAAGTGTTTTAAACTTACCAGTTATTTACAATTACACCTTGCTTTTCGTAACCTGAGTTAACGATACTTTCTGTTGGAATCTGTAGCTTACTGTTTAACTTTCAATTTTATCACCAATGAATGCAATAGGTCTGTTGGAACCTAGAAAATGCAGCACCCATGATTAGAACTATATGAAACAGACATCTACATTTCACACTGCACCATGAAACTCACGATAGGACTTCATACACACTTGTACTCTTTAGGTCTCTAGGCTATTCTCATTAAGATAACAATTGTGACAAATAATGCAACAAGATCATTAGACCTGTGTGAGGTTTGGACATTTGTACTAGTAGCAGCTTGTTATATTATCATTTCTTTTTTTTTTTTCAAGATTTATTTTATTTTCATTACAAACTCAGATATACAGAGAGAAGGAGAGACAGAGAGGAAGATCTTCCATCTGATGATTCACTCCCCAAGTGAGCACAACAGCTGGTGCTGTGTCAATCCAAAGCCAGGAGCCAGGAACTTCTTCTAGGTCTCCCACAGAGGTTCAGTGTCCCAAGGCTTTGGGCCATCCTAGACTGCTTTCCCAGGCCACAAGCAGGGAGCTGGATGGGGAGAGGGGCTGCCAGGATTAGAACCGGTGCCCATATAGGGTCCCGGCACTTTCATGGTGAGGACTTTAGCCGCTAGGCCATGGTGCTGGCCCCACATTCACCTTTCATTATTATATCCTAAGGTTGTACCACTTAACATCTTGACAGTATCTCTTAATATGATCCAAATAGCCTAATCAGTGGTCATCCCCACAAAATTAGGGTTAAATCCTTTGACATTCCCAGCAGCCTCCTTGGGATTACCAAAGTCCACAAATTTGAAACTTCTGAGTTTTTTTTTTTAAAGATTTATTCATTTTATTACAGCCAGATATACACAGAGGAGGAGAGATAGAGAGGAAGATCTTGCGTCCGATATTTCACTCCCCAAATGAGCCGCAACGGGCCGATACGCGCCGATCCGAAGCCGGAAACCTGGAACCTCTTCCGGGTCTCCCACGTGGGTGCAGGGTCCCAATGCATTGGGCCGTCCTCAACTGCCTTCCCAGGCCACAAGCAGGGAGCTGGATGGGAAGTGGAGCTGCCGGGATTAGAACCAGCGCCCATATGGGATATCGGGGCTTTCAAGGCGAGGACTTTAGCCGCTAGGCCATGCTGCCAGGCCCGAAACTTCTGAGATTTTAAATGACTTTCATAGATGCCAAAAAGGCTTAAAATATCTGGTTGGAATAGGCACAATATTGATGAATTGATTATTGACAGTGATTGCTCAAATAATCCCAATGCAACGGAAGACTGAGAAAACAAAGATTACCTTAATAGAACAAAAACTATACATGTGGCTTGTCACCAAGCCAAACAAACTAAAACACTTGGAAGAGAGCTACCACATTGGTTCATCCCACACCTTAAAGCAACTTAGGAGTTAGAAATGAAACTTACTGGAGCTAGCTGGCTACAACATTTTAGTCCCCAATACAAAGAAAATCACTTAAAAGGAGATGTTTAAAAACTTGGCTTTGACAAAGGATAGGTTTCTAATTCCATGTACTAAAGACAAATATTTAGAAAATGCTTTATGCAATATGATCAATTATACCACACATCCTTTAAGAATTTGCTATTTCCTAGGCCTGGCATGGTAGGCTAGTGTTTAAAATCCTTGCCTTATACCTGCTGGGATCCTACATGGGTGCTGGTTCTAATCCCGGCAGCCCCACTTTCCATCCAGCTCTCTGCTTCTGGCCTGGGGAATCAGTTGAGGACAGCTCAAGGCCTGGGGACCCTACACCCTTGTGGGATATCAGGAAGAGGCTCTGGGCTCCTGACTTCAGATTGGCTCAGATCCAGCCATTGCAGACGCTTGGGGAGTAAATCAATGGACAGAAGATCTTCCTCTGTGTCTGTCCTCCTCTCTCTATATATGACTTTGCAATAAAAATAAATAAAAATCTTTAGAATTTTTTTTCAAACAAACAAAAAGCAAAAATAAAATAAAATAAAATAAAATAAAATAAAATAAAATAAAATAAAATAAAATAAAATGTGTTGTTTTCCTGTGGGACAAAATATCTTACAAATAATGCTTTTTGCAAATAAGAACAAGAATACAAGTAATTACAATTTGAAATAACTTTACAATTAGAAGACATCTTGACCAATAAACATAGGCACCAGTGTACATTAGCTATTTTGAAACTTTTTGAAACAAAGACGGTTGTCCCGTGCAAATATTCATTCACTTTATTTAAAAAAAAAACACCTTTATTTGCTTTAAAAACGTAAGACTTCTTGTACAATAAAGCATAAGCATGTTTCATCTACAAAGTCAGAATATCTTCCTCATGGAACATGCAGGAAGAAAGGAAAAACACACACATGGCAAAGTAGCCATAGATTACCTCTAAAATAATTAAGGCTTTCAGCCAGAAAAATTAATCTTTTGAAAACAAAAGTATATGAATAACAAAAAGCCATATTTCACACCTGGTACTAACAATAAACATTCATAGTACAAAATTATCTGTTAAAATCAAATTCCTATATATTGAAAGTATTAATATCATCAAAATTCCCATCATACTTAAAGCAATTTACAAGCTTATTGCAATCTCTAAATACCAAAGACATTATTTTTTTCTCATATCTAGAACATTTTTTTAAACTATTTTTCGGGTTGACATCATTTCATAAAGCCACATCAATCACAGCATGAATAACAGCAACAACAACGTCAAAAACAAATTGTAACACCTTGATTAAGTAATGTGCCACTGAGTAGGCAGCACATGCTTAACTAAAAGGAAACACAGAAATCTCTTAGGAACTATGTTTCCATCGCATACTCCATGGGCACTTGATGAACTCCACATTTCCATGTTGGCTTCCTTATATGAGAGAGAATATATGGTATTTATTCTTTTGTGATTGACTCATTTCGCTGAGCATAATGGTTTCTAGTTAGTACCACATGGTTTTAAATAGAATAATATCGTTCTTCTTGACAGCTGAATAATATTCCATTGAGTAGATGTACCACAGTTTTTTTAACCATTCTTTCTTAGACACACATCTGGTTTGTTTCCATGTCATTGCTATTGTGGATTGTGCTGCTGTGAATATAGGATTACAGATCCCCTTCTCGTATGCAGATTTCACTTCTGTTGGGTATATTCCTAAGAGCGGGATTGCTGGGTCATATGGCAGGTTTATTTGCAATTTTCCAAGCACTCTCCATATGGATTTCCACAATGATTGTACTAGCCTACACTCCCACCAGCAGTGAAGGAGTGTACCTTTTTCCCCATATCCACACCAGCATGTGTTGTTTTTTGAATTCTGAATGTAGGCCAGTCTCACAGGAGTTAGGTGGTACCTCAAGGTGGTTTTCATTTGTATCTCTCTGTTGGCTAGAGAACCTGAGCATCTTTTCATATGTTTGTTAGCCATTTGTATCTGTTCTTTTGAGAGATGTCTGTTCATTTCCTTTGCCCATTTTGCTACAGGGTTTGTTTTTTCACTATCCCTGGGTTTCTGAAGCTCTTTGTAGATCCTAGATATTAGTCCCCTGTCACTTGTGTAGAATGCAAAATTTTTTTCCCATTCTGCTGGTTGCTTCTTCACTTTTTTAATTGTCTCCTTTGCTGTACAGAAACTTTTTAGTTTGATATAGTCCCATTTGTTCATTTTGGATTTGATCGCCATTGCTTTAGGTGTCTTTTCTAAAAAGTCTTTCCCTGTTTCTATATCTTGGAGTGTGCTTCTCATGTTTTGCTTTAGTAGTTTAATGGTTTCTGGGTGTAGGTTTAAATCCTTGAGCCAATTAGAGCTGATTTTTGTATAGTGCGACAGGTATGGATCCTGCTTCTTTATTATGCAAGCTGCTATCCAGTTGTCCCAACAGCTTTTATTGAATAGACCAGGTTTTTTACCTGGATTGTTTTCTGTTTTCTTGTCAAAGATTAGTTGACTATACATGTATGGATTCCCTTCTGGTGTTTCTATTCTGTTCCACTGATCTTCTTCTCTGTTTCTGTACCATTACCAGACTGTTTTGATAACCACTGCTCTATAGTATGTCTTGAGGTCTGGAATTGTGATTCCTCCGGTTTGATTTCTATTTTTCAAGACAGCTTTAGCTATTTGTGGCCTTTTGTGGTTCCAGATGAACTTCTGAGAAAAATGTTGCTGGGATTTTGATTGGGATTGCATTGAATCTATATATTGCTTTCGGTAATATGGCCATTTTGCTAATGTTGGTCCTGCCAATCCAAGAACATGGTAAGGTTCTCCATTTTTCAAGGTCTTCTTCTATTTCTTTTTAAAATGATTTATAGTTTTCATCATAGTGGTCTTTCACATCTTTAGTTAACTTAATTCCTAGGTATTTAAGATTCCTTTCCTCTATTTTAAAGGGAACTGTACTTACAATTTCTTTCTCAGCAGCGGAATTATTTGTATACACGAGTGTCATTGATTTGTGTTCATTAATTTTGTATCCTGCTACTTTGCCAAAGTCTCTTATGAGTTCCAATAGTCACTTTAATAGAACAAAAAACTCACATGCAGAATTTGCTCCTCTTTATAGCACAGCTCTAGGTATACAGAGTGACATTAAGGCAACAAATTTGGCATAATTTTATAACCTCACAATGTGCTTCGCATGATCTAAATTATTCCAAATGACAATCATACCATCCAAGTTGAGTCTCATTCTTTGAGAGTTCCAGATATCCTGTCAGAAGTCCCAAAGTCAGGATGCTTGTTTCAGGGCCTGGCACAGTGGTCTGTGGCTAAAGTCCTCACCTTGAAAGTGCTAGGGTTCCATACGCGTGTCGGTTCTAATCCTGGTGGCCCTGCTTCCCATCCAGCTCCCTGCTTGTGGTCTGGGAAAGCAGTAGAGGACGGCCCAAAGCTTTGGGACCCTGCACCTGTGTGAGAGACCTGGAAGAGCTCCTGGACTGGCTAAGCATCGACCATTGCAGTCATTTGAGGACTGAATCATCAGACAGAAGATCTCCCTCTCTGTCTCTCCTCCTCTCTGTATATCTGACTTTGCAATAAAAACAAATCTTAAAAAAAAAAAGATACTTGGTTCAGAAATTTGAAGAATTCAGAGGTCCACAGAAATTGTTCAAAATAATATAGACTTGATAGGGCATGCTCACAGACACTATAGGCCAGATCTGATCAGAGTTAGGATAACATGAGAAACTGATAGAGAGCTAATTTCTAAAAGCAAACAACAGAAAGTGCAGAAAGACTTGCAAGATGCACGCAAGCTCATTACTGAAATCAGTTGCAATAGCATGGAAAAACCTTGATTCAGCACATGAACCGATCATTTATAACAGTGAGACACATCCTGAGAAAAAAGCATAGGATTACATACTCCTATAGTCGAGGGGCAGAGTAACCTGCAGCAAAGGGGGAAAAAGTTCCCAGACTAGGAAGGGTTAATAAATGCAGGCCTCTACCCAGCTGGTTTACTGCTAATTCTCTCCATTCTTTATTTCACAAGCATGCCAGGCTGTAGAAAAAGGAAATCTGGCACTTTAAACTCTGGTGCTCAGAAGAATCCCAGTGTCTTAGGTGGCACCCTGAGTCTTGTTTAGCAGCCCCCATATTCCTGCCCATGCTAGTTCTGGGGCTCTGACCTGGCCAAGACTCTCCTCGTTTTGCACTGAGACATACTCATCAGAATAGCATGTGCCAGGAGTGGCCATCAGAGAAGGCGGTGCTTGTCGACTGACTTGGTAAGCGCTGGCTGTGGGACAGGGTGGCAGGTCTGATTTAATGTTGCTTCCAGAGAGTGACAATATAGAGGACTCAGATGCCCTGGAAGAGAAGAGCTGGGGGCTGGACAGACACAGGGTCAGGCATCTGGCTGCAGGGCAGCCCTGCTACTGGTTCTGAGCCTTAATCCACCTGTGGTGGACCATCACTTCCTGAGTGACTGATGATTCTTTCTAAAGCACTTTCTGAATCTCAGTTGCAGTAGGACCTCACAATTAATGACATGGCATGACTCAACACTATGGAATCACATGGAACAGGTTAGCTGCAATGGCAGAGGCCTGTGAGAATCTGTTGAGAAGTCTCCAGGAAGGAGGAGGGGGAGGGCCTCCTCGCCCAGAGTGCACTGTTGCTTCCAGTGACTCCTTGGATGTGCCTTCCTTTCCTGCCTTCCTGATAAGCATCTGCGCTCTGGTTGATAGATTAGCCAAGAACAAAGCTCTGCCCCAGATCAAAATAGCTTGGTTAACTTTGCTGGAACTCCCTCCCTGTAGGAGTAATGTATTTAAATCACTAACAAATTTCGTAGTGTGACAACATTCTGAGTTTGAACTATTTCAATTAATCCGAGCAATGTAGCTTCAGTTTAAGCTAATGTAATTAAATCTGAGCCAGATAACAAATGTTTCACAGAAGTTTAACCTGTTTGAACTAAGTTTCAATTGTTGCTCTGCCGAACATTTAAAAACTGAAACCCTGGAAATAAATAATTGCCAGTTGCTCATAAGAGCACTGTGTTCCTCCCTTAGATCACACCCCTCCCCAGGCACCCACAACATTGCTTCCAGCAGTAGGGGGTCCTGAGCACAATGTGCTTTCTGCACCCGTTTGTCATGGCTTTCGTGATCTCTTCTTTGGTGATATAGGCATCTCCTTTTACCCTAATACCAGTTTTCAAGTAACTACAACTTCTTCCCTAGAATTCAAAAACATTCAACAGGAAGTATTCCCAGGTTTTCATCAGCTCTCTGGACATTAACACGTGGATGCAGCAGGAGAAAGCTAACAGCCGTCAGAATGAGGCTCTACCAGCTGATTCTACCTGCCAAAACTCATTGAGGTCCCTGTGAACAGGAACTGTTTCAATACTAAAACCAAGTAAAGAGCAATTAGTACTCCCTCATGCAGTCCTTGATGGCCTCTGTGGCCCAGACAGCAGCCTCCACGTCAAAGCTTCTACCCATTGAAACTTCAGCCCCATGACGTGTGAATGTCCTGACCACTATTGTGGTTTTGTAAAGGACCTTGGTTGTGTTATGGGGTGCAGCCAGTGATAGCCAGCACCCCTTAACACAGTCAACCATGGAATGTGGCGGTGTCCCCCACCCTCTGTTCACAATTTGGGCGAGTCAGTGAAGATGTTAATGTTCTTTATATTTCTAATTATGTACTCTCAAAAGAGTTCCTGATGGTGGGGCCTAACAGCAATGGAATGTTAATGTCATCCTTAGGGAGAAGCCCTCAGTGTCTCTTACCCCTCCCTTCCTGCCACCAGTTATTGAAGTCAATCGGAAGTATTGTATTGTAAGACATTGTACTGTGCACCTTTCAAACTGATTGGAGGGTGAGAGCTTAAAATCCCCTGACTTCTGCCACGCGGTGCAGTGTTTCCTGTATTGTAGCAGGAGCTGCTGTCGCCAAGCTTGGGCAATAAAGACTCCTCCTAACATCTTGCACTTGGGTCTGGCATGATCTCTCTCGCACTCTGCAACAATGGAACATATCTGCACCATGTTGTGCTTCCACAATGACTGCTCCAAAAACCGCAAATGAAGATGCACTCACTTTCCAAACACAACCAGATCTGTGTCACTGGTTGGAAGATAAAAACCTATACTAATGTTGCCAAATATCTGCACATCAGCTGCCAACCAGCGATCTTTCCCGACAGTTACACCATCTCCTTTCTCTTGGTTGCATCTTCAGGACAAGGGGACATGAAGTTGTAACAGTCAACAATTTCCTCATGCAGTCCCTGGGATGTCCAGGTTGTAAGTGCGGCACTTCCACAGCATGTCACATGGGGGCGCACTGTTCATTCAGCTGGCTGAGCTCCAGGAGACTGTCCCATAACAGATAGCTTGGGCCCTACATGCTCACCTGTTCTTGTGTTTCTGGTAGCCTCAGTTGGAACTGGTGCTTTGGCAGTGAGACAGCACTCGAAAACAATGGTGATATTTTACTTCTCTTAGGGGATTTGTTGCCTAAATAGGTTTTACAAGAATGTTTTCCTGAGGTCCGGCGGCGTGGCCTAGTGGCTAAAGTCCTCACTTTGAACGCCCCAGGATCGCATATGGGAGCTGGTTCTAATCCCAGCAGCTCCACTTCCCATCCAGCTCCCTGCTTGTGGCCTGGGAAAGCAGTTGAGGACGGCCCAATGCTTTGGGACACTGCACCCGCGTGGGAGACCTGGAAGAAGTTCCTGGTTCCTGGCATCGGATCGGCGCGTATCAGCCCGTTGCAGCTCACTTGGGGAGTGAATCATTGGACGGAAGATCTTCCTCTCTGTCTCTCCTCCTCTCTCTGTATATCTGACTTTGTAATAAAAATAAATCTTAAAAAAAAAAGAATGTTTTCCTGATGGAACTTAGAAGGACTTTGAAGTATTTACAAATCTCTGTAATGTTGGAAGCATGTGAAACAGAAATGCATTCATGCATAAAATAAATATATATTTTTTATATTTTTATCTTAATTTTATTTTTTTAATTGATTACATAGCATGAAGTGACACAGTTTTATAGGTACTGGGGTTCTCCCCACCCTCCCCAAACCCTCCCCCCCATGGTCGATTTCTCCACCTTGTTGCATCATCACAGTTCAAGATCAGTTGAGATTCTTTCATTGCGAGCACATACCAAGCATCGAGACCAGCATCTTATTGTCCAAATTCAACTGCTTGCTGGGGAGACCATCTCAGTTCTGATGGTAGAGCCAGCAGAGTATCATCCCAATCAATTAAAAGCCCTGACATAACATCAGCAACAATTTATAATGTTACAGAATTAATTGACATAGTATTGAGTAACCAACACATTGAAAAAAAAATGCAAGTTCTTTACCACATCCTGTGACTCCTTCGTTGACATTTCAAATTTAGTTTATACATGACTGGGTCCTATACACCTTAAAATGGCTATAGGTTACTATTCAGCTGTCTCGTGTCTATTTACATTATAGTCTTTAATATTCTATAGAGTTAAAGCATAATTTTGCTGAACTTGGCTTTTTTTTGGGGGGGGGGGAAGTCTAGACTGACTTATAACCCTAACAAGACATATGTCAATAATTGAGGTGAAAAAATATATATTTAAATAGCTTCAGACAGCTGAAATAATATACCAAGTCTCTGTTCAGCAGCCCTGCATCTTTCTGCCTTATATTTATTATACAAACATAAAATGTGAATTTATAAATGCACAACATGAAGTTTAAAATGTTGACAAGTACACTTTTAGTCAAGTATGATGAGTCTCTATATAAAGTCCAGTAAACTAACCAGAAACACAATTGTGTTGTTCTCAGTGCTGACTGAATGGCTGGGCCAATTCTCAACTCCAACTGAGAAGTATGCCTGTGGCTCTGACAGAACCCAGTATTAGCTAACAGCACTGCTTTGGAATCAGTCAGCACCCAGCTGGGTCACTGGACCAGACGCTGCCCTGCCCACATCTTACCATTGATGCTGAACAAGCAAGGCAGTGGTCCAATGATAGCCAGTCAAGTGAAAGGCCAGGGGCAGGGAGGAGGGGAATCCAGGAGATCCCTGACACTGATGGAATTAGAAGCTCAGACATCCTGTTCCGGATGTGGACTCCATGAGAAATGATACAACGTGAGCATAGCGATCATTGTTGAAAGGGTTTCTGTTTCCACCCAATAGGACCCCTGAGAGAACACACTGTGATTCTACAAAGGGACACCACTTCACTTACAATTAATCCACAAAATAAGCAAGATTCATTTGAAGAGAACATATCACGGACAACAACCTCACTGTTTATTAGGAGGCTTATAATCAGTTACTTTGTAAATGTAATTGTAAACAGTAGTTAAATGAATGATTTCTTCACCACAGTCTCTGCCTCTTTCTGGCCCATGGCTGCCTCTGCCAGTGCCACTGATGCCACAGCTGTCTTATCATAGATGTCGAGAGCAATCCCGACCTACTGGTGGCCATGTCAATCACTCCATGTCCAGGCCCACTCAGCTGCAAGCCCTGCACCTCTAGCCCGCCCATTGCTCCGGGGCCAGGCACCCTGACAGAGGTGCCAGTCCCACAGCACGGTCACCCTGTGTGCTACTCCAGAGTCAGGGATTGTGCCAATGTCCCCCATATCCTGCCTGTCAGCTGTTTCAGGGTCAGTTGGTGCTGGCACAGCATGAGCCTCTAGCATGCCCCCTCTCCCAAACTCACTGCACTAGGGCCAGTTGTGCGTGAGCAGTGCCCCTTGCCATTCCCCCCAACCCACACAATGCCATTGACTGTCACTCCAGGGCCACACTAGCTTGGCTTGCGACCCCTGCACCACTTCTCGGTGTACCCTGCCTTCTAGCAAACTGATTCAGGGCCAGATAGACAAAACCAGAGCAACCCTTCCCACAGCGATACACCCTGTTAATCTGCCAGGCTCTCCAGGGCCAGGCCAGCTTGGATGTACCCCTCACCACCTTCACCCCTCAGCCCCTACATTATGCCTTTAGCATGCCCACCCTGTTCACAGCTCCAGGGCCAAGCATGCTGGGCCACCAACCTGCTCACCAGACAGCCACTCACCCACCAGCAGCTCCTTGGTTGGGCAGGTTCAGCTGGTGTCTTTGAGGGCCTTTGGCCTGCCAGTCTCTCCACTATGCCTGCTGCTCCAGAGTCAGACCACACGGGCTAGGCCAGTGTACTTGTGCTCCAGCCCTCACTCTGACTGCACTTCAGGGCCAGATCTGTTTACCCAGCACCTACAGTGCCTCTAGCACTCCTGCCATGTCAGCTGCTGCAGGGACAGACCTGCTTAGCCTGTGAGTCCTGACTATCCTGCCTGTCCCACTGCCCAACAGGTGGCTTGAGGGCAGGCAGAATCAGCCAGCATTCTCCACCCATCCTATACCGGTAACATCCTTTCCCAATGGCCCCTGCAGGGCCAGGCTAACTTCAATGGCACCCCATGTAGCCTTAGCCCACCTGGCACTAGTTACAGAGCCACAGCTAGGCTGATGTCCCTGCGCCTCTATCCCTTCTGATACACCCTCTGCTCCAGGGCCAGGCACCCTGACACACCCAGGACATCCACCCTGCCTGGTTCAGTCAGCCACCTGGCACTTGCAGCAGGCTGCTTGCCCACCTGCCGCTCCAGATCAGGTGGCTTGTCCTGTGCCTGCCAATCATCAGCAAGCCAGGCATGCCTGATGCTGCAAGGATGGGCCTTTTCAGCTGGCACCCACTTACCCCCAGCCCAACCACCGTGTACTCCAGGGTGAAGGTGGCTCTCCAACAGCCCGATAACACACACATACACACACACACACACACACACACACACAAACACACACACACATCCATTCCCAGCCTGCTTGCAAACCTCTCCAGGGCCAGGTGGGCTCAGCTGATACTCCACGCGCCTCTATCCCTCCAGCACTGCTGCCCTTTCCCATTGCTCTAGGCCCAGGTACTCCACCAGCCTGGAGCAAGCAAGCCATCTGCTCCAGGGTCAAGCAGTCCAAGCCACCTAGGCCAGTGCACCCCGCACCCCTTCCACCCAGGCCCCGCAAACCCCATGCTGTTCCAGGGTTAAGCAAGTTCAGCTGACTCCACCTCCATCCTCCACCCCCGCACCTATATTGCACCCCAACATGGCCACTCTGGCTCTGGGCCTGCTCAAAATGTGTCCAAGGCATCCTCAGACTTCCTGTGGTGCCCACTGCTTCAGGGCATGGCACACTTTGACAGTGCCCCATGGATGGCCCACTATCCCCTGCTCCATTTCCCAGGGCTGGGCTGTCTGGATTACCACTTTAGGGCCAGTAAAACCTGCCTTTCTAGCCCGCATTCCACACCACCCCTCAGGCTACCTTAAGGCTTGGTCAGCTTGGCTAGAGTCCCCACAACACACCCACCCCACAGACCAGCCTTGGAGCTACCAGGTCAGATGAGCTCAGGCTGGGCCTCCAGTGTCCCCAGCCCCCACCAGTCCCTCCATGCTTTGGCTGGCTTGGCAGTCATCCTGCTAACCCCATGCAAGTCCGTCACGCCCACCCCATCAACAACAGCTTCAGGGCCAAGAGCACTTGGCCACCAACCTGCTCACTCAGCCAATCGCCCACCACCACTCCCAGGCTGGACACTCTTAAGCTGGCATCCCCCAGAGCCTTTGGACTGCCGGCCCAGCCACCATGACCACTGCTTCAGGAACAGGCCAGATCTGCTCGCCCAGCGCTGGCCCTGCATCCACCCTGCCTCTAGCACTCCTGCCAGCTCCTCTTCCTCCCCACTCCCACCTCCAGCTTACCCCCTACTAAGCTGCTCCAGGGCCAGGACAGCTTCCCTACGTCCAGTCCCGCTCGCCATCCACTACAAGCCAGGGCCATGACAGTCTTCCAGTACTCCTGCACACCCAACACAACCGCCCCACTGGTCTGACTTTTGTTGTTGAACCAGGGCGGCTTGGATTGCAACTCCAGGCCAAACCCGGCCTGCCAGCCACTCCAGGGCCAGGCATACTCAGACAGCTACATGTCCCCCAGCACCCAGTATGTTCAACGTCCAGGGTAGCAAGCCTTGCGTTCCACCCCAACCCCCTACCCTGCCTTCTGCTTGTGCAGGCAGCCTGCCCTGCCCCTAGCCACTGTGCGACCCCAAAAAGCGGCTTCTCCACCTGCTGCTCACCCTAAGCCAGCACAATCTAGCAATCCTACACTGCCCACCCCACCACGCCCCACCTAAATGTCTAAGGCCGAATGGATTTTGAGGCTATTGCAAGTAGCCCTAATTCCCTTCCAGCTCCCTGCTTGTGACCTGGGAAAGCAGTCAAGAATGGCCCAAAGAGTTGGGACTCTGCCCCCATGTGGGAGACCTGAAAGAAGTTCTTGGCTCTTGGCCTGGAATCATCACAGTTCCACTGTGACCACTTGGGGAGTGAATCAGTGGATGGGAAATCTTCTCTTTCTCTTCTCCTCTCTGTATATCTGAATCTCCAACAAATATAATTTTTTAAAAAATATTTTATTATTATTATTATTATTATTGGAAAGCCTGATATACAGAGAGGAGGCGAGACAGAGAGGAAGATCTTCCATCCGATGTTTCACTCCCCAAGTGAGCCGCAACGGGCCGGTACACGCCGATCCGATGCTGGGAACCAGGAACCTCCTCCAGGTCTCCCATGTGGGTGCAGTATCCCAAAGCTTTGGGCCATCCTTGACTGCTTTCCCAGGCCACAAGCAGGGAGCTGGATGGGAAGTGGAGCAGCCGGGACTAGACCCGGCGCCCATATGGGATCCCAGGGCTTTCAAGGTGAGGACTTTAGCCGCTAGGCCATGCCACTGGGCCCAACAAATATAATTTAAAGAGAGAGAGAGAGAGAGAGAGAAGCACCTAGGATGAAGCCAGAGACCATCAGGGATACCAGTACCGCAGGAGACATCTTCACTTGTCGTGTCACAGCACTAGTTGCTAAGCTCCAAATGTTTTGTTGGGTTCTTTTGAAAATTTTTCTTCTCTTGAATTTCTCATATCACTTTCATTTTCCTCCTTGAGTATCTCTACCTTATTGAATCTCACTGAATTTTGCTAGGATTACTTCTTTTGCTTTTGAATTTTCAGGCATTTTCCTAATTTCCTTCAGAGAAGCATATCTTTGTAGTGAACTTGTACTCTTTGGAGGTGCTTCTTTGGTTCTTTGTGTTTCCTAGGGTGTCGCCGCCGTCCAGCAGCAGCCACACTAAAAACGCCGAGTCATACTCTTGGAGGTCCGGGAAAAACTGGTAAAAGCGGCTGCGTTTAAAAACCTTTTCTCCGGTGCTCCTGTCCCCATCTGTCTAAGCTTTCCTACCTGCTTCTTCCACCACCCTTCCTCCCATTTCCACCACCCTTCTTCCCACATTTCTTCCCATTTCCGTATTCTCCCCATATGGGCCACTAGAATGTCACAAGCCAAAAAGGGAGAGATGAACAAAAAAGACAGGGCAAACCAAAAGGGGTTTATTGCCGAAAGCGAGCTGCTTATATACAGTTCTTCTACCTATCACTTCTGCCTATGGTTCACGGGACACTATCTGATAGGCAGCAATCGCAGCGAGGGAGAATTAGCCGATCCTTGTGACTTTCTGCCTGCCTACTGGTGGGATAAGTCTCGCCTCCTGGCACTCGGCCAGCTGCCATCTTGAAGCCCCTCATTCGTGTGGGGTCAGCTGCTCCCCACACTAAGGCCCTACATGGATATCTAACAGTTCCTTCTTTAATGGTAGATTTTATTGAAGATTTTTGAAAGATAAACTGAGTTGTCAGTCTTGGCTTTGGTTCTAGTGAACCCAAAGTGAAATCTGAGTGATTTCTCGAGTTTTGCTCAATGTCAGTGATGTCAGCAGGTGCCACAGTTGTCTAGTTTTCAGCTGCTCATTGGGGTTCAAGGTCATTTAATGACTTTGAAATGGTTGTGTGTTGAAAAAGGTGTTTCTTCAGTTCTCAGAGAGTTGGGTTTTAATCATGTTAGGGATGTTTCATGGATGGAGTAACTGTCTTCGTGGTGAGAGACATGGGGTTGATATTCCCCATTTCCTGGCATGCATGCCCAAATGATGCTGAGGCTCATGGCACCAATACCTCATCGTCTTTCTTCATTTTTCTAGGTGGTTAAATTGCAATAGGAGCTGGCATAGTTCCAGAGTAATGTATATTTTACTTGACAAAAACCCGAAAATCATTGTCTAGTGCTCTTTGATTTTGAACATTGGATCCTGGATTTGTTCATATAAAATGATACAAATACATTAGGCTTGGTGCAGTAGCATGGTGGCTAAAGTTCTCACCTTGCATGCGCCAGGATCCCATATGGGCACTGGTTCTAATCCCATCACCCATGCTTCCCATCCAGGTCCATGGCTGTGGCCTGGGAAAGCAAATGCGCATGGCCTAAAGCTTTGGTACCCTGCACCAGCATAGGAGACCTGGAGAAGGCTCTGGGATCCTGGCTTCAGATAGGTGCAGCTCTGGTCTTTGTCACCACTTGGGGAGTGAATTATCAGACAGAAGATCTTCCTTTCTGTTTCTACTCCTATATATCTGACTTTGCAACACAAAAATAAATCTTTTAAAAATTATTTCATTTTATCATCATTAGCAACTGAACATTCTAGTTATCTGTACACCTCTCAACTCTAATTCCATTTTAAATGTCATTTCCACATTGAAACTCATTCTAATAAAGCATCCACTCATATCCATTACAGGAAAAATCATTTGATCCCTTTAAATCTACATGTCATTTCTTTTTTTTTTTTAATTTTCCAGAGCATTTTATTTTATTTTATTTTATTTTTTATTATCAGCTAACTCTTTATTTTTTTCTATTTATTTAGTCATTAATTACAGTATATTACATGACACAATTTCATAGGTAATGGGATTCTCCCCCCTTCACCCCAAACCCCTCCCCCATGGTGAGTCTCTCCACCTTGATGCATAACCACAGCCCAAGTTCCACCGAGACTCCCTAATTAAAAGCTCACACCAAATGTCAATAACCTGCAAAATATATTTCTGTGGATATCAAATCACACAATTTAATCATCCCATAACGTCAAGTGTGGACTCCTCTTCAAATGCATGATTTTATATTTTTTGTATTCTTTACTTCATTATATTCTAAATGTAACACGGTGTTTTGATCACAAAATACGTTACATCAATTTTTTGTGCATATAATTTGGGCATGGGCTTCTCCTCCCTGGTGCACTCCTATAAAAATCTGAACCTTAGAGGGAAGCTGGGGAGAATCGCTCTGCTCCTACTTCTGTAACATGAATTATACCTGCACTTTGTTCACTTCACAAAGTCTAAAACTTTTTTTGATGTCTTTTCATCTGTCAGTTTGCAGTTTTAGTATTTCTTCATCAAAAAAATCATCTTATCTCCTTGATTCATCCAATTAGTCTCAAAATCAATGAATATTTCTGTACCTGACATTTGTGTTATTTTTATGCTCATGTCTTTTATCTCATGTTAGACTATGAACCTCAGGAGTGCACAAGTATGTTTATCCTCTTTGATGTTAGTGTCCAACATAGTATTATCATATAGTAGAGGGTCAATAAGCATTTTATATGAATGAATTAAAAACTTAGACACATATATCTTGTTTCTTAAAGATTTTTAAGAATTTATTTGAAATTCCAAAGAACAGAGAGAGATCTTTCATCCATTGATTCCCATCTCTGTGGCCTTAGTGGCCAGGCCAATCCCGGAGCCTGGCAATGCTTTCAGGAAGTACAGGGTCTAAAGTTTTGGGCCACTTTCTGCCAGTTTCCAATAGCACAGTAAATTAGCAGGTGCCTGAGTCTGAAGTGAAGCAACCAGCAGCCATGTGGGATGCTAGAGGCTCACACCACTAGTCCCAAACAGAATTGGTAAGAGAGGAGCTGTTGGATAGGACACAGGCCAGGGTTGAACACAGTCTTAAAGAGTAAATTAGGTTGGGCCCTGGCGCGGAGGCCTAGTGCCTCAAGTCCTTGCCTTGCAAGTGCTGGGATCCCATGTGAGCACTATTATGTGTCTTGGTTGCTCTACTTCCCTTCCAGCTCCCTGTTTGTGGCCTGGGAAAGCAGTTGAGGATGACCCAAAGCCTTGGGACCCTGGACCCTCATGGGAGACCTGGAAGAGACGCTTGGCCCTAGCTTTGGATTGGCTCAGCTCTAGCCATTGCAACCACTTGGGGATTAAACAGCAGATGGAATATCTTTCTCTCTGTCTCTCCTCTATCTGTATCTGCTTTCTAATAAAAATGATTTAAAACCTCCAACACAAAAAACCCCTCAGCTGATTATTTGTAACTGAATGAAAAAACATGAAGACATGAGATAATAAGAATTTAAATATATATCTGAGGTAGCTATCTTAAAATTTTACTGAAATCTTTGCACACACATTATTGTATTTGCTTCAAAAACAAAATAACAAATATATTTTGTAAATCAATTGCTTTCTGATACAATGAATCAAATGTCTTGCTGAAAATTTGGATCAAGTCCAGTTTAAGTGCCACAATTCAAAGTAACAGTGACAGCTCATTCTGAGAAGAAAAAAATGTTATTTCCAAGTGATTGGTATTAACTCACAGGGTGTGAAGAACTACAGTGCAGTTTGTGCATAGGAGTTGTGATAGGTCAACACATCCCTAATTTGGATTTAAAACAAGCAGAGGTGCTAATGTCATTGAGCTGATATGCCACATTAAATTATTTAATTCACTAGAATATTGTGCACAGAAAAATATGCCAAGAATTTACCTCTAAAATTGTTTTTCACATTACATTGGCATGTCGTTGACTAAAACTAATTTCAACATTTTATTTCTGTAATAACAGGGAATGAACACTTGCCTGTGAGTTAAACTTCATTATAAGTTCTGTAAATGCTGTTGTCTAATTTTCAAGTCCAGAAGTGCGTCAGGTAAAGGAGAAGGAAGGGTCGCTGCAGTGGAGTGTGGCAGCCAAGCTTAACATTGGGACAGCTCCACGGGACAAAAATTGGGGCCAAAGGCAGCTTAGCAACACAATTCTTAACTGTGTCTGTTTAGGTCAGGTGCACATTTTAATGTCTGCAATGTGTTCCCACAAACACAAATCAACAGTTTGCTAATGTCAAAGCATAAAGAGAACTTATATAATCTGTACAATTTTAACTAATTCTATTTCTGTAAAGATTCCAGTACCACAAACAAGCATCACTTTACTGAGGAATGTTTCAGTAGTTTGGCTTTCTTAGTACTTTAGGATGATTTATAACATGGCTTATATCATTTCATTCATCAGCATTTTAGCCTTTCTTTATTCATTTATCCATTCACTTATGTATTTATTTCTTTACGAAGTCTTATGTGCTAATAGTCTTAGTCCACAATCAAGTAAGGGGAGTGTCTCATTTTTGTTTTTCTTTTTCAGAATAAAAGAAAGGATTATTACAGGATTCAAGTACTTACTTATCTGAAGGAGAGAGACAGAGGTACAGAGACAATCTTCCATCTGCTGACTCACTCCCCAAAGCTGAGAGCTGGGCGCCCCATTCAGATCCCCGACAGGGCTGACAGGGCCCAAGTATCTGAGCACTCACCTACTGCTTTCCTAGGCATGTGAACAGGGAGCTGCACTGGAGTGCAAGGACTCATTTCCATGCAACATTCAAATTTCTTTTGTTTTCATCTTTTAGGTTTTTATTTTATTTTTATTGGAAAGTCAGATATATAGACAGGAGAGACAGAGAGGAAGATCTTCCTTTTGCTGATTCACTCCCCAAGTGGCCACAATAGCCAGAGCTGAGCCAATCCAAAGCCAGGAGCTTCTTCTGGGTCTCCCACATGGGGAAGGGTCCCAAGGCTTTGCACCACCCTTGACTGCTTTCCCAGGCCACAAGCAGGAAGCTGGACAGGAAGTAGGGCTGCTATCAGAATTAGAACCAGAACCCATAAGTGAATCTGGGTCATACAAAGTAAGAACTTTAGCATTTAGGCCTTACTTTCAATTTTAACACAGTTTTTTTCACACTGTACATGAAAAGAATCTTTCTTTTATTAATTATAACAGTGGACAACATTAGAACATTGTATATCCAATCAAATGGAAAAAAAATCAAAGAAATAGACCTTCCTATACTTACTGAGAATTTGGAGAAATTAGAACACATACACATTACTGTTGCAGGGTGCGAGCGAGATCACACCAGACATGTCTAAGGTTTGTTAAGGAGTCTTTATTAATCAAGCTTGAAGACAACAGAGCACCGTAGCAAATCACAAGTCCATACAGCAATCTACCCAATCATAATCCACCCAATCATGATCCTAAAAGGAACAAATGGTCATTATCCTCAAGTCCAATCATTAAGCTGAAAACCTATGTCCCAGCTGCCCCAACAACATATGTTATCCTAAGAGACATGCAACGAATAACCTGGACACACTCACAAAGAACCTGGACACACTTACAAAGCTGCAGACATTCACCTTTCCCTGGCTTCTCTGCCCACATTCTACTACTGCTAGGCCTCACCCCTCCTGGAACTCCAGATAGTACACACACCAGAAACAACATTATTATAAACATTGCTTCTTCTAAGCAGTACACAGGGACCATGCTCAGGGGATTTCCTATCTTGGGTCAGCCAAGAGTCGAGGTGCCAGAGTAATGGAAGCACCTGGCCAGAAAGAGAGTGAGTGCCCCTGCTTCATGGGCCTTTTAAAAGGGCTTGTGGGGGGAGTGGTTACACGACAGCACAATACCATCCCCTCTCAGTTGATAGATGAGTCACAGGTGGGCAGGAGCGAATACCTAAGTGTTGTGGGCTGAAGAGTTGATTAGTGCTCACTAGGATGGAAAGGAATAGGAACTGGGCTTGTAGCTAAAAACACCTAGACTAATTGGACTTCCAGTAACCTGGCTCATTTAGGATGTGGGGGAAATGGTTCAGGATGCAATTAACACTTCATTGCTGTTATGACCCACCTTCAGGACAGAGGATAGGGGACTCAGCCAAATTTCATTTGCCCACTGTTCATGGGTGCTGGCTATCACTGGCTGCACCCCATAACAATTACCATGAAGATAAAATTAAAGGCAAGCAGTTTGGAAAACTGAGCATTGTTGAAGTGGGAAGTTTTAATGTAGGTGAACATCGTTGGTGCATTTAACAATCCAAATTTAGAAGCAAATGATACTTTCTTCCCTCCCTCTCCTCCTGCCCATGTTCCCACCATGCTCCTCTCATTGTTTAAAAACTTTCACAATGAAACACTTCATTTCACTTCCAATTTCTAGGCTTGAAGCACCGTTAGGTAAAGCATTCAACAAATAAAGAGAGAGAGAAAGCATTCCTCAAGAATGAAGAACATTGTGAAAATCAAATCTCAAAATGCCCACTTGCTCACACAGAACGCTGTGTGTTTGTATTTTTGTATTCTGCGTTTATCTACCACAGGTCAGGGAACACAGCTCATATTGGTCATTTTGTGATTTGCTTGTTTCACTAAGCATGATGGTTTCCAGTTTCATCTTTTGGTCACAAAAGATAGTGTCTCATGCTTTTGATGACTGTGTATCGTATTTCAAAGTTTATATAGACCACATTTTCTTTATCTAGTCATCCCTGGGTGAAACTGGATTGATTCTCTAGCTTACTCCTTGTGAACTGAGCTGCAATAAACATGTCCAGTAATTTGAATGTGGATGTCACATGGGTAAACTTCAGGAGTGTGATGGCTAAGTCTTTAGGTCTGTTTTCAGATTTGTAAGATATCTCTAAACTGTCTTCCAAAATGGTTGCACAGATTTGCATGATGCAGGCAGTGGCCAGGGTAACTTTTCCCACACATCCTCATTAGCATTAGTTGGTGTTTGATTTTCAGGTGGGAGCAATTCTAAGTGGAGTGATTTAAAATGATCACTGTAGTTTTTATTTGCATTTCTCTGATAACATTTTTTCGCTCTTTTTCCCATTTCTATTTCATCCTTTGAAAATTTCCTGTTTCTGTCCTTTAACCATTTCTTAAGTGTGTTGTTCATTTTTGTTGTTGAGTTGCAGTCACATAATAATGCAATGTGTCTCTCACTCTTGTCCCGTTCACGTTGTGGAAGGTTTCCATTACAGTGCAGAAGCTCCTGAGCTTCCGGCAATCACACTGGTTTATTTTTGCTTGAATTGCCTGTGCTTCTGGGGTTCTTCAGAGACACAGTTGAACCACAGCCTTCATTCCTGCTTCCCCTAAAGCAAGGCATTCAGCTCAACAAACACCTGTTGGTAAAGGTTACAAATTTTGATCCAACATTTCCAAAGTTTAAGTTCTGATTTTGATTATAAAAAGTTTATTGATTATAAATATATTGAGAATAATAGCACTTAGGCCGTATCATCAGAAATATCAACACTGATAATTTTGTGACATAATCATTTTTTCTTGTGCCTGCTTTTGGTTAAAATTGCCTTGACCTTGATCCTGAACTTAAAGATTTTAAATATACCAAAAGCTTCTGATATTTGTTTTGCTTTGTTCTTAATTGCTGTATCAATAAGTAAATAATAATCTCAATCTATACAAATGGACCATTTATTGCTATAATTTATAACAGATAACAAATACCAAACATAAATATGAAACAAATGGCCATGATAAAGGAAGTGGCTGTACAGTATGACACCGGGCCAGATATGAGAACAGGATGCAAAATAGATTTTTGAAAGAATGAAACAGGTGCTGAAACAATTGCTATCAGGGAGAATTAGAACAATGCATAGTTTACAATAGCATTTCTAGCTCCCAACATGAGAATAAAACATGAACAAGTTGGGTGAAAAAGGATGTAATTATAGCAACAAACAAGCAAACCAAACAAGTGTATTGGTATTTGGTGAATGAGAAGCTCTGACTGTTAAACAGGTATTTTAGGATCTATTGAGTGTTGTGGGCTAAGGAGTTAATTAGCGCTCGTTAAGCTGGGCAGCAACAGGAACTGGGCTTGTGGCTCAAAACACCTAGACTAACTGCACTCATTTGGACACAATCTTCTGCGAAATGAGGATGTGGATGAAAGCAGAGTAAATAAGGAGAGGTCAAGGAGCAGTGAAGGGAGACTTCACAGAGACTTCTATCATCACTGGTCTCCTGTGGGTGCTTTATCCCCAGACCCTCTCCCTTTCCACGGTACTGGCTCTGCTGGTTGGAGCGATTGAACACCAAAATACGCAATTCTCTCTCTCTTTCTTAAAAACGAGTTTTTTAAAATTATTTTTTTTATCAATTATTTTGCATCATGTAATGTGGGCTCTGGGAATCCCCCCACCCCTCTCCACGCCTCTGCCCCCTGGTGGATTCCTCCACCTTGATGCAGTATTACAGTTCAAATTCAATCAAGATTCTTTGCTTGCAAACGTATACCTAAGAAGCCGTTGAACTTGACTGGACAATAAGATGCTGGACTCTATGTTTGGTATACGCTTGCAATGGGGGAATCTCAACTGAACTTGAGCTGTGGTTATGCAACAAGGTGGAGGAATCCACCATGGTGGGAGGGTTTGGGGAGGGGTGGGAGAACCCAAGTATCTATGTAACTGTGTCACATAATACAATGTAATTAATGAAGTTAAATAATAAATAATTAAAAAAAAAAAAAAACGTATACCAAGCATAGAGTCCAGCTGCTTATTGTGCAGATGGGTTGAACAGTTTCTTGGGGAGACCATTTCTGGTCCGAAGTTAGAGCTGGTAGAATATCATCCCAGTCAATTAAGAGTCCCAATATCACATCAACAGCAATTTACAACATTATGGAATTGACATGGTTTTAAGTAACCAGTATGTTAAAAAAAAAAAAAAAAAAAAAAAAAGCAAGTTCTTAACCATGACCTATGATTAGCTCATTGACATTTCAATTTTAGTTTATATACAGAACCGGCTGCTATATACCTTAAAATTGCTATAAGGTACCATTTTGCTGTCTTGTGTCTCTTTCATTTTAGTATTTAGCCATTTGTTGTGTTGAAGTATAATTTTGCTTATCTTGGCAGATTTTAGGATAATCTAGACTGGCTTGTAACTCTAACAAGACATTTGTTGACATTTAAGGTGCAGAACATTTTTTTTTGGGGGTGTGTGTGCAGGAAAATCCTCAACACCAAGGTGAGGAGTGACTAATCTTTGTGTCCCACCCAGCGAGGCATGAGCCAATCCACATCAGCTCTTTCCTGTCAGATTCCAAGCTCTACTTTTTGTTGTTTGTTTATTTATTTTAGGGTTTTTTAGTTTGTATGATTGTTTGTTTGCTATGAGGGGTTTTCAGAGCAATCCTGATAGTCATTGTGAGGGAGGGTGAGGGTCCAGAGGTGGAGCCAGGCTCGGACCAGAGAAAGCTCTCCTCCCTGGTCCCGAAGGACCTGTATTGTTCTTCTGTTTCTGCGGACTGCTCAGGGCTTCTGGTTGTCTTTCCGATGACATTGGTTTCTGCACGGTAGTGTTTTGACTTCTTCCATCCCCTGGGGAAGCTCCGGTTGGGGGTGGGTGACCTCAGAGTACTCGGCCTCCAAGGGCAACCAATTCCCTGTGGCCTCCTTGGCAGTTGGGATGTAGTCCTTGTTGCTCATATTAATAGTTTGTGGTGAAGGTCTGGGAGTCTTCACGGTTGGGATCCAAGCTTCCTCCTTACCACCTGCTCCACCCTGGAGTGCCCCCCTGCTCCACGCACATGACCTCCTTTTAAGAGGTTGTCAGGATCGCACCCGATTCCCCCCTCATGCATTGGTATAGTAGTTTTACTGTTGTTTAGTGCCGCTTTGAGTCTGTTGTCTATGAATTACCAGATTTGATCTTGATAAGCTACATTGTACTTTTTCCTCACTCTTTTTATGGTCCTGAAAGACTTCCCTGCACTCCCTCCCCATTACAGGTTAATATAGCATATTGAGGGTATAGTAGGTTTTACAGTTTTTTGATGTAGATCTTAAGTATTCTGACATTAATTGTTGGTTTATAGATTATATCGCATTATCTTGTTGCATTGGATACAGGTTGTTAGAGATTGCACTAATATTACATTATACAGGTACTATTTATTTATTTATTTATTTATTTTTACAAAGTCAGATGTACAGAGAGGAGGAGAGACAGAGAGGGAGATCTTCTGTCCGATGATTCACTCCCCAAGTGAGCTGCAATGGCAGGTGCTGTGCCGATCCGATGCTGGGAACCAGAAACCTCTTCCAGGTCTCCCACGCGGGTGCAGGGTCCCACTGCATTGGGCCATCCTCAACTGCTTTCCCAGGCCACAAGCAGGGAGTGGATGGGAAGTGAAACTTCTGGGATTAGAACCAACGCCCATATGGGATCCCGGGGCATTCAAGGCGAGGACCACGCTGCCGGGCCCATATTCAATTCTCTATGCAAATAAATGCGCAAAATGTTTTTTGACAAATTATCAGGGAGCTTTCCAAGCCAACTATTTTCATGACAGTCTAGACTCTGGCAGTCATCTCGAAATGAATGGCTTTGCTCCACCCACAAAAGGTTTCATAGGGTCATATACACTATTCCTAAAAGAGCAGGAAAACTGACTACAATTCTGTTGATTTTATGATCATAGAGTCCTAGTATCAGCCTGTTATCAGATTTGTAACACAAGACTATAGGTCATAGAAGAAACCCCAAATGTTTGGACTCTCTTTTCAATAAAAGTGACTTCCACATGAATGCTACTAAATTTGGGAAATACACCATGTCTGAAATTCTATTTCAGAATCAACACTGTACATGGATCAGTTTCCTGTTGCTTGCCAAACATAAATTTGAAATTCATGGAAGAACTAGTGCTAGTCCTATAATGTTGAACTGTCAGTGTAACCGTTTAAAAATGCAACCTAGAAAACTCACAACCTACTAACAAATTGCATGCAGTTACTAATGTCAAAATCCTAACCAGTTAAATAAATGAATTTCCTTAAGTTAATGTAACAATATCTCTCATTTTGTTACCCCTCAAACAGAATATTTAGCTCATGTAGGAAAAACATGGTTTTATTGGATATTACAAAACTATTTATATGAAGAATAATGCTGGCCCCGGTACGGTGGCCTAGCTGCTAAAGTCCTTGCCTTGAACGCGCTGGGATTCCATATGGGCACCGGTTCTAAGTCCGGTAGCTTCACTACCCTTTCAACTCACTGCTTCTGGGAAAGCAGTTGATGATGGCCCCATGCCTTGGGACCCTGCACCCGTGTGGGAGACCTGGAGGAATTCTGACTTCAGATCCACACAGCACTGGATGTTGCAGTCACTGTTGGGGTGAATACACAGATGGAAGATCTTCCTTTCTGTCTCTCCTCTCTCTGTATATCTGATTTTGCAATAAAAATAAAATAAATCTTAAAAATATTAATGCTGAAGATTTCAGTTGAATGTATCCATGCATCAACTATTGTTAGATTTGTCACTTACCAAATGTTTGATTCGCTGACCACCAGGGAAAGAATAACTCAGCCAAATATATGAAAAGAATTTAGATGGTGTTTATTTCAGGGAACCATGGTCATGGGCTCTCCTTTCCCTTGCTGCAGAAAGGACAGAAAGGAAGGTGTGGGCTGCAGAGGAAGAAGAGCATGGAAGAGATGGGGAAGGGATCCTTTTAAACTCTCCTTGACATGGAAGCTGAAATGGGGGTTGCCTTGGCCCTTATTGCTGGGAAAATATGTGTCTGAGCCCCTCATTGGTGCAACGGTGGTCTCAATGCCTGAGGGACCAGCCAGAATTCTGCCATTCATTCCGGGTTTGATTGGAGGCAAACTCCACCCATCTCTGGCCACCTTGGTAGCCATCATTCCGGTCTCTTGGTAATAGGAAAGAAGGCGAAGAAGTCGATCTGGCTGCTTCCTGCTAAGGGGGTTGTTGTCTCTGTGTGAGGTCCAGAAGAGGCTCCACAGGCACCAGAGTTTAGGGTGGAGCAGCATCTAGTTGAAGGCAGTCCATGGGGCTTTATAAATTTTCCTATGAATGAAGCTTAGAAAACAAGGGGCAATAGTTCGTAAGAGACCTATAATTACTAGTGGAACAAGTATAGGAATAAGCGATGACATGAGTGCGTATCCCCAATATTGAGACTGAAGCTGCTTCTTGAATTGTGCGAATTATTCTGTCTGTTTGGTTAACGTGAGGTAGAGAATTAGGGTCAGAGGCAAGGGAGGCACTTTGCCATTGAAATGTTAGTGTGGTAGACCCTGTCTGTTGCACCTTCCACTGAGATGAGGTAGAGATTTGGAAAGGATTCAGATGGGAACAATGGAACCAGGAGGTGTGACCAAGAAGACTAGCCACAGTGTACATGGTAAGGATCACCATGTGAGGTCCAGTCCACTGTGGTTGAAGTGAGTCTGGTTGAAGAGTGTTGAGTAGAACCGAGTCTCTGGGTTGGAGAGGAAGGGCATCCGGGTCCACTGACACATTTGGGTCAGGACACGGGAGACACAGGTCTGCATGTTCATGGAGAAGTTTAAGAATCAGAGTCAGAGAAGGGAAACAGTTAGCCAAGGGAGGAGACTTTGTGGGGAGCTGGTGGGTAACCAGGAAGGGTCAGCCATACATCAGCTCAAATGGGCTCCATCCAAGGGGCTTGTTAGGGCTGACCCTGATGTGTATTAGGGTCCAGGGGAATCAATCCACCCATGAGGATCTGAGCTCCAGGTGATGGGTAAGGCCTCTGAGACCTATTGGGTGACCTGTAGATGAAAGCCAGCCCATTGGCAGATTGGATGGACAGAGGCAAACCTAACCTGGGAATGATGTTGTTAAGTAGGGTTTCTGCCCCCACTGCTGATATCTCCTTGGCCATTGGAAATGCTGCTACCCAACCTGAAAAGGAATCCTGTTTTTTTTTTTTTTTTTTTTTTTTTTAAGATTTTATTATTATTGGAAAGCCGGATATACAGAGAGGAGGAGAGACAGAGAGGAAGATCTTCCATCCAATGATTCACTCCCCAAGTGAGCCGCAATGGGCCGGTACGCGCCAATTCAATGCTGGGAACCTGGAACCTCCTCCGGGTCTCCCACATGGGTGCAGGGTCCCAAAGCTTTGGGCCATCCTCTCCTGTTTTCCCAGGCCACAAGCAGGGAGCTGGATGGGAAGTGGAGCTGCCAGGATTAGAACCGGCGCCCATATGGGATCCCGGGGCTTTCAAGGCCAGGACTTTAGCCGCTAGGCCAGGCTGCCGGGCCCCGGAGTCATGTTTTTTAGTAGGGTAATGAATTTCTTCTGCGTGGGCATATGGGTGAAATCTATTTGTCAGCCTCCCCAGGTTGATCACCTCTAAGTTTTTGAGTGGGTGCCCTTGGTTTAAGTGCTCCCTGTGAGGGGAATATGG
The DNA here is from genome assembly GCF_030435755.1 of Ochotona princeps. NCBI lineage: Eukaryota > Metazoa > Chordata > Mammalia > Lagomorpha > Ochotonidae > Ochotona > Ochotona princeps. Next base: position 3,173,360 of record NC_080852.1, read on the forward strand.
AGCAAGTTGGGCATGAAGCATGGATCTGTTTGAGAAGTCCACACATATTAGGGCATGAGAATAATGGTGTAAGAAACTGGAATAAGGAGTCAGACTCCACATGCCGAGAATTGTGGATATCAGCGAGGAGGGGCAAGGCAGCATGTGAAGAGAGTGAGATCGTGTTGCCCGTGAAGATCCAGCCCTCTGATGTTCCTGGGCACCGGAAGTGAGCAGGTCCTGTCGTTCCTGTTGACAGTAGGTAGGCTTAAGGGAAGTAGAAAGGAAGATTATGGGGGCATTTGCTCTTGGGTTTGCCAGACGCCTCACAGTTTGGTCAACCTTTTTGTTGCCTTGTGCCACCGGGTCCAAGGAAGATTGGTGTCCCCGGCAGTGAAGATTTATCATTTGTGTTTGGACACAGAGAACTTGGAGAAATGTGTTCATCAAAGAGGCATTAACAATAGGATTACCCTTGGTGGGGAGGAATCTTCTCTCCTGCCAGGTAGCTGAGTGTAAGTGAGCAATGAGAAAAGCATGCTTGGAGTTAGTGTAGATATTGACTCATTTCCCCTGAGCTAATGTTAATGCCCGAATCAGTGCATACAGTTCAGCCCTTTGGGGAGGAGTTCCTTGGGGGAGGCACTGTGCCTCAAGCATGGAGTCCAAGGTCACTGTCGCATAGGTCACACAGTGATGTTCGTCAGGCCTGCACACTGAACTGCCATCCACGAAGAGTGTGAGATCATGTAATGGGAGAAGTTTATCCTGTAGGATGTCCCTAGGAGACAAATAAAAATCAGTAATTTGAGGACAGGAGTGTGTAGTCAGTGGCTTCTTAGGGATTGGGAGAAAGAAGGCTGGATTGAGTGGTGGTGATTGGGTCAGAGTGATGTCCGGGCTTTTAATGAAAAGTAGCAGCAACTGGCAGGACCCCTCATTGAGCTGCCACCCACAGTCCACAAAGAGTGAGGTCAGGTGACTGTGGAGGCCAGTAGGAGTCGAGGACATTTCTCCTGTTTGATTCTTCAAGCCGAGTTTGGGCATGGTGTTCTCTTGGTGGTGGTTTCAGTTTGGTGGGCGAAGAATGGGAGGTTGCTAGTCCTGCAAAAGAAACTGAATAATGGTTTGGCTAGACATTGAGTGGTGACACAAGAGTGAAGGGAGGGGTTACTCATCAAAAGTCCCTTTGAAAGGATGGCTAGAGTTCCTCCTGAAGCTCACTAGGATATGCAGTCTCTGAGGGTGGGTCTTGAGGAGCTTCTTGGGGTGCCTCTGTGCTGGCAGATGGATCATTGTGGCAAGTGTTGACCTTCCGAGCGGGCAGGGAACTAGGGTCACTTGTACTCAGTCCCAACATCGCAGCCTTTTGTTGTATGATCTTAGTGGGGAGACTTGGGCTGCAACATGTGTGAATGACTGGTAAAGACTGTCCAGTAAGGCTTTAAGAAAGAAACAAGATATAAAAAGAAGCAACAAAATAATATATATGGTTGTGGGAAAGAGAAAGGTTTCTGTCCGTATTCTAGTGGAGATAAACTAGTCTGCTGTTGGTCCTATGCTCTTTTTCTCCCCCTGCTCCTGGGGACTCTGGCTGCCAGCAAGAGCTAGGGTGATTGCTTTGGTCTTTTCTGAGCTTAGCAGGAGCAAAGTAAGGGCCTACGGTAAGGCCAGTGCTCCAGTTGACAGTGACATTCAAGGCTGCAGTGACACCTAGCAAACACTGATTCTGATTTCTCACATACATGTGCACTTGAGTTTTAAGTCTAGATGCACCAAGGAAAATTCTGAAGTTTGTTAGGTGTGTGAGAGGCTCAGGACAATCTTTCTCTTCATGTGGGGTGCTGGAAGAGATGACATAAAGGAAGTGTAAAACTCCATGGGGAGACCTCCGTTGACTCCTGTTACCTGGCTGGACAGAGAGGAGAGCTGGCCTTGAAAGGGAGGCTGATACAGAACAGATGGCGACTCTGGATGGATTATACAGCTTTACTTGTGATGCTGTTGGCTGTAGGCTGTTTCTCCATGGCAATGAACACTTCAGGGGCTGGGCAGAGTGAAGGGCTTTCTAGCTGGTGGCCAACCATGGTCCTGACCCAGGGCTTTTTTGACCCCCAGGAAAGTCCCATTATTAGTGACTTGGCTCTTGGCAGAGCTGACAAGATGCTTTGAAAGCCACTTCTATGATTGATAGCTGGTTGCCCAGTCTTCTGGCCTCCCAAGTTGCAAGCAGGTGTGACTTGAGTGTGGACTGGCCTTGCTGGGTCTCCCTGAGACAGGTTACTGGATAAAGCCACATGAACAGGCCTCCTGTTGTCTAGCTCACTACTCTTCCCCTGGGCCCTGGTTGAAGTGGGCCACAGAGGCAGCCTTGGGGTGTCAGCCCAGGGGATGTTCAAGTCTATCCCTCAATTCTTTAATGCACTGAGCTAGAAATTTGTAGTCATGGACACATGCTGACAGTTTTAAGGTGATGTCCATGAGGAGATAATTAGGGTAATAATTTAGCCACACTGTTAAGGTCTGGAGATCAAACTGTGCACTCTGAGTCCTCAGTGTCAGAGAGAGAGACAAGAGGAGGGGTGAAGAAAGGGGTTGGAAACACCAGATTAATCACATAACATTGTCAAGTGAAAACTGTCAAATAAAAACTCTAAAAACATTTACCAAAGGTGTGAAGTCAGCTGTCACATTTGAAACAATAAAAGAACGCTCTAACAAGAACTCTAAAAGTTAATTAACAAGATCAAACACATGTTTTGATCAATAAATGCAGATAATAACACATGATGACAATTTCAAACTTTTTCAAAAGACAAATGTTGAGGCACACTCTGTGTGGCACCACACACACACACACACACACACACACACACACACATTTTGGAACCAAGCTCAGCAATGTAATCCTTGCTTGAAATTAGTAACTGAAGAGTTATGTTAACCCAGGTCAATTCAAAATCTCGAGAGAAAAAGCTTATTGCTGGGCCAGGCAGAGTGTCCTAGCAGTTAAGGTCCTTGAACTGAATGTGCCAGGATCCCATATGGGTGCCAGTTCTAATTCCAGCAGCTTCATTTCCCATCAAGCTCCCTGCTTGTGGCCTGAGAAGGTAGTGGAGAATGGCCCAAAGATTTGGGACACTGTACCCGCGTGGGAGAGCTGGAGGAGGCTCCTGGCTCCTGGCTTCAGATCGGTACAGCACCAGCTGTTGCCACTGCAGTCACTTGGGGAGTGAATCATCAGATGGAATATCTTCCTGTCTCTCCTCCTCTCTGTGTATCTGACCTTCCAATAAAAGTAAAAAAAAAAAAAATCATTTAAAAAAATGATTATTGCTGTGAACTCGTTACAAGTTAGGTTTTTTTCCCCCCCTCAGGCATTTTGCTCTTCTTTTTTGTTCCCTCCCTTAGAGATGTTCATTAGTTTACCCCCCTAACATCCCTCCCCAGGAAAAAAAAAAAGGTTAAAACAGCAGAGCAGGACAGGGAAAAGGCAGGAGCAGGAGTGGGGGAGGGGCAGGCCAGTGCCCTGGTTCCAGACTCTGGTGCTGGTGGGGAAGTGGGAGGAGGAACTGGGCCCATGGGTGATAGTATGAATATTATCACACTCAGCAGCATGGTAGTGTGTAATGAATATTGTTAAAGTGTTAGTTTTCTAAAATTGAAAACTAACTTGACCAAGTGCTGCTATTTCTTTTATGTTTACTGAAGCAAACATAGTGCTTCCACAAATATCTAATTCAGTATTTTTTTAAATTGTATTTCAGTCCAGAGATGCCTCTTTCTAAAATAAAAGTCCTTGATGACTATTTTAGATTGTTGAGATCATGTTTAGCAAGCTCTGATGAGATCTAAATATTAGGGAACACACGCACAGATCTCTGGAGTTTGGAAGAGGCTGCTTGGTGGTATGTTAACGTATTTAAAGGAAGGGATCATTTTCATAACTTTTAATGAATGTCTCAATAAAATGTTTCCAAACTGAGATTTTCATCATTTTTTAGAAAGTTTAAAAAAAGGTGATACCTTCTGAAAACTGTTTGAACACTATTATAAAGTACTCACCTAGCAAATACTGAGCTGCAGAAAAATTATGACCTTACCCTGTCGACCAGCCTACACGTGAAAGGATCTGAACTGAGAAACACCCAACCTATCTACCAAAAACACCATGGGAGGAGCCTAAGCAGTACAGACACAACCAACTGAAAATCATGGGTTGAAATTTACCTTGCATTATACCCCCACATCTGGATATGGTAGAGCGCAGTACTCCATCACTATACATTTCCATAATTGAGAAGTCATGAAACAAGTCAACAATTGGTATGAGCTAGAACACCAGCCACAACAAATAACAACAACAACAAATAACAGCGCCATGAAAAAACGTGCCACTGAGTAACCATGCTTTCCTGCTTCCAAACGAGACATGGATTCCCAGTGAAACTGTTGGACATGTGTAGACAATGAGATGCCGGACTGTCTGACATTGCCTGTACCAACAATGTCAGGGTGCTTAAATAAGAGATTGATAGAATTATGATTCCTTCTGAAGGACTACACCATTGTAGTAAAATGGGGGAAATCTGTCAGGAGGTGGGAGTTTGGCAGAGGATAATCACAGTGTATATGAAACTGTTAAATATAATTTAAAAATCAAAGAAAAATATATTTTTTAAAAAAATATGCTTGGTTTCATGATTGATGTGAGACTTGAGGTCATAAAGTTCTTTTGCATGTGACATGGATGAGTTGGTTTTACCTAGAGCATTTCTGAGACAAGGTATGAAGGGATCTTTGCCTAGAACATCACACCACATCAGGGACCCTTGGTTGACAAACGGTGGCTGCTACCCATCCCTGAGTTCTAAGGCATTTGGGAGGCTGGGTGTGGCTTATCCCATGGTCTGCTCTCTACTGCCAGATGCAGCAAGAAGAAAAAGAAAATCTGGAAACAATGGTATCACCCACTTTCTCCTAACAATTGAGACTTTCCACCCTGATCAACTCTGTCAATATCATCAAAAAATAATAATGAAAAAAGACAATCTTTTATGCTTTATCTAGGCCCTTATTTGTTGGATAGCCAAAACCTGCTAATTTGCTATGAATAAAGATTTAAATAAATATGATATTTCAACGATAGTACAGAAATGAAGGACAATTTTTGCAAACATTATGTTTTAGAAAAAAATGAAATCACCAAAACAATCAATCAAATGTGTTAAATGGACATGACGGTTTAAACACATGGTAGAGAACAACTCAGAAAAAAGCATGATAAATGTAAATATTTTCCACAAGTGCAAATAAAGACTGCATTTACAAAACAAATTCAAAGCTGACAGATCACCTTTAAAGAAATATAATGCCCAAACTGGCAAAAAGCAAGCACATTCATTACATGGAAAAGTCACTACCAATAGCATGACAAACATGTATGCATTTGGCTAATGTGAGGGTCGGAGCAATGGTAGGCATTTGGCACAGAAGTTATGGTGCCGTTTGATATGTGCATCCAAATCAGAGGAACTGGGCTGTGCTCCTGGTGCAGGCCTAATTCCAGCTTCCTGCTAATGTGCCCTCTGGGAGGCAGCCAGTCCCGCTCCAATCTATGGGTCCCTAATACCCCTGCTCCCAGCTAGGAGCAACTCTCACTGTAGCAAGCATCTGAAGAGTGAACCAGCCTATGAGAGAAATCTCTCTCTTTCAAATAACTGAATATTTTCAAAATAATTCTATTCAGTTTAAGACAACTAAAAATATTATACAAGCTAGTCAGAAAAAAAAATCACAAAGTTTGCAATCAAACTTCAACAAAAGTTGTAAGACAAGGCCAAATACAACCCAAGGCTGTATTTCCCAGCCTGTTGAGAAAATTCACGAACAGGCAGTTGGGATTATACCAAAGGTACTGCCCAGATGCCAGGTGGGGGCACATTTTAACTTATACTGATATGAAACATTCTGATACAAATGTCCAAATGTCAAAAAGTCTGACGATCATGCATTGCTATCAGCTTTAGTTGCTGTCTTAATAAAAAAACAAAGGCCCTGAGGTCAAAATAGTGCAAGTGGCTTTCAAAGCCTACAGCTGCATTCAAAACACTCTATGGAGTCAACGCTTCCCTCCTGTTGTTGGTTCATGAGTTTATGCTTCAGTCATGGCTGCTTAAAGTGTTTGTGAATTGCAGTTCTGTGCTCTTCTTAAAAACACACAACCATTTAAATAGGGCTAATTCACATTAATAAAAGCAGTGTCAACTGGTGGTTATTTTCAAACATCAGCTAAACAACTAAAGACTTAAAAATATATATACTACAAAAACTACTTGTTCTGTCATATCATGTGTATTGTATGTGTGCTTACTGTGTTGCTACAAGGTAAAATTTATTGAAGGAACACATTCTAATTGGCTGAAAAAAGAACACTCATAAATTAAAACTGCTACCCACTTCCCTAGCCCCCTGAACCTTTTTTTTTTAACTGTAATTAACTGTAAAGATTGTCCACAACAATACAATAAAATAGATTAAAAAAAATTAAAACTGCTACATAGCTCAATATGTTTGTAATTCATGTGACATATAGGCTGTTTTGGACATATGGTAGAAAGAAATCAAAATGTTTTTAGGTCATTTACACATTCGTGATCTAGTTTACTGGGGAAACAACATACTTTTGTGTTACACATTCAATATCAAATCCAATTTAGCTTCTACATATGTTTGATAAAATTTGTAACTGAAAATATACCATGTTGATCTTTCATTTTTTACTTAGTGCATATATCATTCAAATGCATAAATCTAAGAGATACATGTTTCCCATACATGTACTCAAGTCTTAAAATCTGTAGAAAACATTGGATACTTTGGTCAATGTTTTCCTAGGTTGTTCATACACAAAAGTTAAATTCTTACGTTCTCAGTTAATTATTCAGAAAACAAATTTGCAAGTCATGTCTTATTCCATCATTTCTCCTTGATTCTGAGATGAAAAACTCATTTTACTCTGAAGGAATTTCAAGATGGATACTTAGATTGCCAGACTTAGAGAGGGATGGGTATCTTTCTCTGTAATCATGCCAACATATACACCAAATGTTTCTGTAGTTTGGGGTTGAGAGGTCTTTCAGCAAGAGCTCCTCTGCACTGCTGGCGATCAGGACTTCCAAATCAGAATCAGTGTGTAGCGCTCCTCTGTACGGCATGCAGAGGTAAAGCAAGACTGTCTAGGATATGACCTCCAATTTCAAAGTGGATTTAGCATCACAAACTCAATGAATCTAACATATCCATCCATAACAGACAAAAAACTGCAAGATGGTATCAGTCTGTACAGAGAAAATCAATGCACAGACTTCCTCATCAATTTACACAAAAATCATCCAGGAGAACCCCAAGAGTACTAGTCACCTGGCACAGGTGTAATTCAAAACAGAACTTAACATGATCACACCACAGGACCCAATAGAGTCTTGCCCAATGACAGCAAGAACAGGATTGGAATGTTGTGAACCCTGTCATTTCTGCTGAAGCCAGAAAGGAAACATACATCATGTAAATGAAAGAAGCATGATAAGTGGGGACAGGATCACCTTTCTCAAGCAGAGATCTTCTGCTGGAGCTCCTCCTTCAGTGTCAGTGCCAGCCAAAGAGGATAAAGCCAGCCATGACACTGGCAGGGTAGCCTGCAGGCATGAAGGCAGCTGGGGCTTGCTGGCTGCATGGGCACTGGCAGCCATTAGCTAGGGAGATGACCCTGGGTGCTCAAGGAGCATAGCGGCCAAGGTGATGAGGGTGCCTGCTACCAGCACCTCTTCTGCGAGCCACCCCATGACAGTAACAAGTGGAAGGGCAGCTGTGAGTGTGAGGGCGACCACTGAAATGGTCTCTGTTGCAGGGAAGACTGGGACTGGGGTTGTGGGTGTGTGTGGCTCTCTCAAGAAGCAATCCATGAGATGGATGAATCTGAGCATAGAGGTGGGGTATGGCAGAGTCTCCAGGGACTCTGGGGTAAGAAGGAGCGGATGTGGCAAAGCAAGTGAGAGTGGCCTGCAGGGGTGCAGGTATCGGCCCTGTCAGGTGGGCAGTCTCCCTTAGGAAATGAGGAGAGGAGAGTGTAGCCTGTGCCTGGAGGTTGGAAGCCATGGTCCACATGGGGTCACTTGGGGAGTTGCTAAGGGACATGGAAGATTCTCTGAGAGCTGGAGATGTGAGGGCAGACAATGGGGAGGAGGGGCCTAAAATTCCTGCAGAACTGAGTCTTCTTGAGTTCAGCAGGGCTGATTCACCCAGAATTGTGGGGCCAGTGGGGGAAGTGCAAGAGGAGTTGGAGGAAAGAGGGAGAGATGGGTGTGATGTGATGACAGTAGGGGGAGAGGAACATTGTGAAGTTCTGGAAACACCAGAAATTCCCTGAGTCTGGAGGGCTGACTCCCCCTCATCTGTCATGTTGGTGGGCAATGAAGAGGATGAGATAGAAGAGACACTGAGGGACACAGGACAGGGAGCTCTTGAAGGCCCTGACTCAAAAGCAGATCCGTGAAACTGGTGGTCTGACTCAGGTGGAAATCCATGGACTGTTGGGGCATAGCTAGTTGAATCAGCAAGGGGATTAAGGTTTGGGAATGCTGGGATAGTGGGGATAGTGCAAGAACCATCTGAAAAGCCTGAGAAAAGAGCAGGTCCCTGAGACAGGAGAGCAAACTTCTCCTCAACCATACAGTCACTTGGGGTAGAGCAGTGTGAAATGGGAGATAGAAGGAGGGATGGCAGTGATGGACCAGGAGCAAAAGGAGAGGAACAACG